>NC_067246.2:154175896-154800896 GCF_019359855.2 Lolium perenne
GAGTAAGTATTTGGTTACTAGAGTACCCTCTATTACATTCTTTCATGAATTTCCTTCATAGTTGATCGAGTATGATGGTTTATTTCCATTTTACGCAGATTCAAGTACTGCACCCTCCTCCTCTTTCACCCGTATCATTCACATGTCAGTTACCTCGACTCCGGGCTTGATCCGGACAAGGACTTCACCGACCTTAAGTCTACACTTGATAAAGCCCTCAGCGGCTTCATAGCCGAGGTTGGCATTGAAAAAATCAGGCATGAGAAGAAAGTTAAAGGTTGCTATGTGTGCAACCACATAACCAAGTTCCCCTGCCTCGAGCAATCGGCGCATGACAATGGGATGGAGGCCTGGTTTGCCATCCTACAGATGAGGTCGATTGTAAGGTCTCAGAACGATCTCTTGTTGCCATCCAGTCTTCAGCGGATGTTCGTGAACATGGCGGACACCACCGATGAAAACGTGAGAGCCGAGTTCCGTGCCATCCAGCGGACCATTTGCACAATACTCTGGAGGGATGTCTGCGGTAATGGTGGCTTGTTCCACTATGGTCCCGCACTTTCTAAGCCGAGATAGAAGGCTGATTAGAAGATGGATGTGACGACAGAACATTCAACACGCTCGAGGGCATCCGTCCCTTCCCGCTGAAGCCGACTTGACTAAAAAACTATTGTCCTTTGCAAATGTTAGTCATAAAATTACTTAAGTAATTTCCATGCTTTTTCTTTGCACTAGTACTCTATGTTATATCTCTCTCTACTAATGTACTAACAACTTTCATTTATTTTTCCTGTGTTTGCATAGATGACGTACTATGTCATCTACCACGGCAGGGTTCCTGGAGTCTACGAGGACTGGGAAGACTGTAGGAGGCAGGTCCACCGTTTCAGCGGCAACAGTTACAAGGGGTACACCACTTTGGAGGAGGCGGAAGCTCGATACGCCAACTTTCGAGCGGGACAGAGGAGGGAGATGTGGAGGACCCCTTTCATCGTGATGATGCTTGCCGCCACCGCCTCTATAGTTTACTATGTCATTGTTCTTTAGCTAGGTCGTCGACTGGACTTGTATGTATTTGTGTAATATGTGCTACTTTGAGTCGTGATGTTTGAACCATATGGTCGACACTTGTGTTATTGATGCATGCATGCATGTTATGGACATTTCGGGACATTTCGGGACTTTCTAATGATGTGTATCATTGCTAGTGATGTGTATCTTGCTAATGATGTATATCTTGCTGTCATTCTGGTATTTGCCTGTATATTCTGTGTATATGCTATGAATTCTGGTGTATATGCTGTGTAATTCGAGTTTTTTATTTTTTTTGCTCCTGTTATTATTACCACCGGCGAAATTCTACATGTATTCGGTAAGCGCCAGCAGTAAGACAACTTACCCCTGGCGATTTGAGCAAAACGCCGGCGGTAACGGCCCTTACCACCGGCGAAATCAGTAGGCGCCGGTGGAAACACTTACCCCTGGCGATTTTCATAAAACGCCGGCGGTAATGGCCCCTTACCACCGGCGAATTAGAAGGCGCCGGCAATGAGGCATTACCACAGGCGAGGTGATCGCCGGTGAATGCAGAGGCGCCGGCGGTAAGCCCATCCAGGTCGCCGGCGGTAAGGCTGTTTGTAGTAGTGTAGTGATGTGAGGATCACATGTGTTCACGGAGTGTTAATGCTTTGCTCCGGTACTCTATTAAAAGGAGTACCTTAATATCCAGTAGATTCCCTTGAGGCCCAGCTGCCACCGGCTGGTAGGACAAAAGATGTTGTGCAAGTTTCTCATTGCGAGCACGTACGACTATAATTGGAACACATGCCTATGGATTACTTTGTACTTGGACACCGTTTTATTATTATCTGCAAATGCCCTGCTATGATTGTTACATGAGTTTCTCTCATCCATCTAACGCCCGTCATCCGTCCCCGTGCCTACAGTATTTTAATCTTGCTGTTTACTATAATCACTCTTCTTGTCTCGTTACTCTGCTGCTGTTATTTCACTACTGCTACTGCTATAAAACTGTTACTACTGATAAACTCCTGCGAGCAAGTCTGTTTCCAGGTGCAGCTGAATTGACAACTCCGCTGTTAAGGCTTCCAAGTGTTCTTTGTCTCCCCTTGTGTCGAATCAATAAATTGGGTTATACTACCCGCGAAGACTGCTGCGATCCCCTATACTTGTGGGTCATCAGTCTCGTCTCTTCTGGTCTTTGGGTCACACATTGTGCATGTTGCGTAATGCTGGTTAGCACTGTAGTTCACACATACTAATTTGATGCGCCTGATAATAGAAAAAAAGTTCACCTTGTTTAAAGGGAATGTTCACTATTTATTTTGGGGCAGTTTACTCATTTTTACTTGAGCCAATTGGATAATTGCAGCACACAACAATCATTTCTGAAGTTCACTTTCCGATTTCAAGAAGTTACTTCCTTGCATCTCTGATGTCCAAGTGTATCTTCACAAAATACAGTCGACAAGGTAATTTTGAAAACACTTCCATGGGTTATTTTGTAAAACATAATCAACTAGCTATTCAGAGTCCACTTCGTCAACTAGCTATAAATCTGATGTTCAGAGAGTTAATGCGGGAAGTTCAGATATAAAACTGCCGCTAGTGTTGTACTATATTTCTTAACTGTTGCATTGTGTGATTTTATTAAAAGATAGTTCAGCTTTGTATTTGAGCAAATTTTAGAAGATTGCAGCACATAAAAATCAAATTTCGCCCAGTTCACATACTAAGTTTACTCATTTTTACTTGGGAAAAAATCGTTTCATAGACTGATTTCAGTTAACACACATAAGCACAAAACTGTGAAGTTCGCTTAATTTAAAATGCAAGTTCGCTTATGCAACTCAAGGACGCGAAGTTTTTGTGTAGGGATGTTCACCCTGTATGTGCCTAAAGTTCATCATTATTATACCTGAGTTCATACTAGTACTTGCGGTTCACATTATTAGTTGTGAGCAGTTCGATTAGGACAAATAGGGAGTTCACATTCCTGTTAAAAAAATATAGAAGAAAAACGCAGGTAAATTCCTCAATACATGGCTGTATTTTCTGCAGTTGGAAGGCGAAGAAATTGCAGGTAAATTCGATTAGCAAAATTCCTCAATACACTGGTGTATTTGTGTTCTCTGCTACAGCGGGAAGCTCTTCCCCTCTGTTGTACTCTGCATCTTTTTCTTTGAGCCAAGTTACTATTGCTGCTGTTAACTTTGAGCGAATGGGAAGTTCAGTTTTTAACGTGTTGAAGTTCAATTCATTTTCATCTGCTCCAGACTCGCTAGTACTTCGCCGCCTTAGAACTTCCATAAGGCCAGCAAATGCACTACCCTGAAAAGTCTGAATGGTTAACAAATCATGTGCGTGTGTAGGCAGTGCAGGATACATGTTAATTATACAAGTTTATTTTTCAGGAAGTTCCCTTTTTCCTGTCTGAAAGTTCATTCTCTGTTGGCAAGAACATAGTTTAGCGTTTGCGCATTACTTGACAAGCTACAGAATGCCGACGATGTTCTCTCATGAGCATTGCCAGTATGAGTGCACTATGGGCGAAGTTAACTTCTTCTAATTCGTGTAGTTCACTTCTACAGATTCATGAAATTTACATCTCTTGCTACTTGTTTATTTAATTTCATCCATCAGGTTTAGATAGTACAATTGTTTATTTAGTTCCTTGTGGAGGTCAATTTTTTTTTGTTGAAATTCAGTTTTATTGGAAAATAAAGTTCATTTTTTTAAATTCACTTCTCCGAGGCAGACCGCTGGCACTGAATTTCACTCACATCATGGAAGCAATGTGTCGGGAGTCCATGGCTTCAGCGAGTCTCTCATGCCCAGGTCAGCCTGCCGCGCGTCCCGCGACCACTGCCCCCACCACCTGCTGCGCGCCCCAGCGACCGCCGCCCCACCACCTGCCACGCGCACGGCCCCCGCTGCCCCCACCAACTATTGGAGGCGCCACACTCTTCGCCTATTACACGACTGGCTGGCGCAGGGGACGCCTGACCCATGCCCTGCATCTCCACCATCTCCTTCCAACAACGCTGCTTCCTAATTGGTGAAGTTCACATCTCCTGCTAGTTTAGATATTCCTACTAGGTGAATTAGTCTTTCCAAATTTGATTTTATTAGTTAACTGAATTTTGAAGTTCACAAATGAAGAAATGTGAAGTTCAGATATAGACACAAAGCTGCCGACGTTGCCCCTGGTACTTGGTCTCGCCAATGACCTCACAACCAGACCCGTACCTCGATGCTGCTCCGAACTCCGGATGGTGCTGCTCAGAACTGCCTCTGCGCTACCCAGGTGATGCGGTTCAGTTTTCTTCAAGTTCTCTCAACTTCTGGACATGTGTGCAGGTGACAATCATTTATAATGGTTGCTTAGAAGTTCCATATTTCTGTTTCTGAATTCGCAAGTCCCCAGCTCCAAAGCAGGCATCGAGCTCTCTTGGCTATCTTGAGCAGTTTGATTAGCTCAAAAGGGCATTCATTTTATTGTTTTAGTCGGTTATTCATTCAGTTTTGACAGTGTGGACATGCTTATTTACCAAAAGTTCAATTCTATTGTCGCCAAAGTTCATTTCATACCATGTTTGCTGAAAGAAATGTTTCATGATGTTCTTTGGTTTTCGGAGTTGGATATCAGCAGCTTGAAGTGTAACAAGTTAACTTATATGTTCGTTTCATCTGCACTGTGTTAGAAAGATAGTAGTTCACATTGCAAAAGATAGCAGTTCCGTGCATAGAATTAAAAAGTTCGCTCTGATATGTTAGAAAGCTAAATTTGTTTTACAAACGGAGTTCACCTATCTTTCTCTGTGAGTTCACGTTGTCTTTGTTTGACTATGTAAATGATCAGATTCTTGTTACCAGGAGTTTTTTCCTGTTCTAAATCTGCACCAACTGTTTGTTCAGCTGGATTATCTAACTAGCTAGCCCTCGGCTCTGACAGGAAGGATCAAAAATAGGTGAGTTCAGTTTTCCACCGGCCACAGTTCCCCAAAATCTCTCTCTTTTATAAGTTCAGTTCTCCAATTCGTGAAAGTTCACTTCTTGAATACGCGAAGTTGACACCTCCCTGATATTTAAGTTCAGACTATTCATGGTAGATGGATTATTCGTAAATTTTATTTCTAATATTGGAGGTTGTGGGATGGATTAGTCCTTTATATTCAATATTTTCTAAGTTCATTGTTATGCACTAGGAGAAGTACACTTGTTGATACATTCAAATGAAAAAAATAGAGAAATCTGGGAACATATTATAGTCATGTATGCGTTGTTGATGTGTGGCCAATAAGATAAATTAAGAAGTTCACTTTGTTAACCTGGCGAGTTCACTTTTATATTTTAGCGAGTTTGTTGAGTTTGGGCCTGGAACTTGAGTACTTTAAATGGTCTAACTTCTCCCCTGCCTGACTTCCACGTGATAGTTAACATTTTATTACTGAAGTTCACTTTCTCTCTCTATTGAAGTAAGGCTTTATATTGTCATGAAGTTCAGTTTATCCACATATAAGTTGAAGGTTTAAAGTACACCGATATTTGTATTAACTCTATTGAAAACAATTCAAAAATAGCAGTTTGCATGATTATTTAAAGCAGTTCACTAATTTGACATAGATAGTTCACTCGGCAAAAAAGGTCGCACTTTATTCGATGTGAATGATAGTGTTGATCTGCCTCGCAGTTACTTTTAGTTGGGTGTTGCTGCATCCTGTTAATTCTTCCGTAGATTGTATGGTTGAGGTCCATTGGCCTCCGGCAATATCCCAAAATGAAGTACACACTGTAGCAACAGTTTACCAAAGGGCATGGTGGGATTCCAGTAGAGGTAAAGCAGCTATTATAATTTACTTGACTTTATTTTTGTGAACTGCACCTCTACTTGACCATAGTCTTCCCATGCTGATCCAAGTATAATCATGGCACTCATACAAGTACACTACCTTTTGTTACAGGAACAACACTTGGAGCTCACTTAAGATGGCATTTGGGGTACCTTTGAAGCCATGGTCCTAAGCTTCTCCAGACCCCATCGGTGCCTGCCTAGCCTACATTTTGTTCCCTGCCTCATTGAGCGCGCCTTCCACCCACAGGAGTTCAGAAAGCCAAGCGTGGGCATCCACTAGCACCAACGCTTCCGGGTTGATACGAGCACCTCACCAACAACATGGGTGACATCCCAAGCTCTTGGCCTTACACAATGGGCGGCCCCTAGACAAACTGGAGTCCAGTCTCACTACACGGCAGCAAGCCCCCGCAGTGTACGAACGATGATGTAGCACACCGCAGACTCGATTTTACAACTGCCTAACAATATCATATGCGCACAGCTAGCACCTGATGTTAATTGAATATTTGCGTTCATCGATTCATTGGCTTCAAATAGACAAAGTTCACCTTGTCCCCACATGAAGTTAGCTTATTTTTGTTTTGGAAGTTTGCTGTGTCTACTGATTTTTTTTATTCTGTGATGCTTCTAGCTATTTGTTTCAAAGAATTATTATGTGAAATTCCTAATTATTTGTTAGGAAGTTCGGTTTGTATGTACGTGAGGTTCCCTTATTGTTAATATTTTTGTTGAATTTGTTTCTGGAAGCTCACTTTATATATATGTGTGGAAGTTTAGTATGTATGTATGTGAACTTGTTAAGTTCAGTCCACGACTTTGTATTGCATGCTGGGACCACGTGCTTCATCTAAAAATATACAATGTAAGCACTAGTATTTTTTTCCTAAATATTAAAAAATAAATGAAGTTTGGTTTTTAAAACTAAAGAACCATACACTATATATTAAAAAAAAACCATGCACCAGTATTTCACTCCTTAGGCTTCCGCGGTAAGATATACAAAACATTGAAGTCCACTAAGGAAAAAAGAGAGAAAACAGAGAAGTTTGAATTGCATACGTTAGTATATTTTAAACTGCTCCTAAACCATGAAAAAATTGGGAAAATATTCTAAATGAAAATTTGCAGTTCTTTCATATCTTTCCAGCGATATATCATTTGCATCATTTTGATCGAGAGTTTGAAAACTACGACAAACTGTATGCAAAATCAAGAATTTATACTGTATGCAAAATCAAGAAATTATAATCCGATGGGAAGTTCACTAACACGGTCCAAGAAGTTCACTCGCATATTCAGGGTAGTTCAACTAGTCAGGATTGTCCCGGCGGAAATCATATGCCTGAAAATTGTGTGCATGGCCTCTAGTTACCCAAATTGATTGCTTCCCCGTGCAATTAACAACGATATGACTCTACTAATACTCCAAGGTGCTTCCATGCCACACCTAATCAAACTAAGCAAGCAAATTCTAAAATGTTTCATGCCGGCGTTATATTCGATTTTGCGTATTTCTACAATTAATCTTAAACTGTTAGGAACTTGGGAAAATATTGTACATGAAAAAGTTGCGTCTAATCATTATCTTTCCAGCGCCATATCATTTGCAACAATCCGACAAGCGCTTCAAAAATACGACCCAAGAACTAGTGGAAAAAACGAGAAGTTAAAAAATTCAGAAATGTGCATTTTCAAATCTGCTCTTAGACAGTAACGAATTCGGGAAAATGTTGAACATGAAAAAGTTGCGTCTAGTCAATATCTTTCCAACGACATATTATTTGCATCAATCCAACAAACGGTTTAGAAACTAGAGCCAAACATTTATAGGAAAATAGAGAAATCCGTGAAAACATAGTTTGGTAGATTTGAAATTACTTTCAAACTGTAAAGAATTTGGAAAATCAATAGTAACAAAAAAGATGCGAAATTTCCATATCTTTCCAACGCTATATCATATGCATCATTCCGATAACTGGTTAAAAAATTGTCCCCAAAACACTGTCCGCCAAATCATGAAATATAGGTGTTCCTTGAGGAAGTTCACATGTACATACCGGGAAGTTTAGAAAGGGTTCGAGAATAGCTATTTTCTGAAGTTCACATCAATCTAGACTGAAGTTTCGGAAGTTCGCCTTTACAATATTGAAGTCCGTCGGGAAGTTCAGATTCAGGGAAGAAGAAGTTCACATCCATGTACCGGGAAGTTCAGAAAGGGTTCGAGAATAGTTATTCTCGAACCGGTTCATAGGTGCTAGATTGCATCCTAGGTGTATAAAGGAGAGAAAAACACTTTCCAAATATCAATAGGAGAGATAATGCACTTTCCAATTATCAGAAACAGAGACAAATCACTTCCCAATTTGCTGTGCAGGTTTCCTTTTATGATTCATGGTGGCCAGACACCATGGTGCACCAGTTAGTTTACCTATATATATATATATATATATATACCATAGGTATATATATATACCATGTCCTTCTCATAGAGATGGATGGGTTTGTTTCCTTGATTGTGTGTTCCCCCTTTTCCACAATTGGCCTTTTTTTGGATGCTCTTGGCCTTGAACTCCTCATCATCAGTCCAATAGCGTACCAGCGCACACCAACCATCCTTCTTATTCACGCACCATGGTGGACAAATATAAGAAATGAAAACATGTTAATTCAATAAAGATAATGCAATGTGGGATGAATAGAGGATAAAGAGGTGAATTTACTTACTCTCTCCTAACCAGCGTCATCCTCGATAGTAAGATTGTCCGCAATCACTCTATCCTTGTTTCTCCTCTTGCCTTGTTCGGGGAAGTAGCGCGAGATGGCCATCTGGCGAATATGGTAGAAGGTATCCCTAAGATTCTTCTTGTCCATCAACTCCAAGAGTGTGGTTGATACGTCCAAAACGTATCTACTTTTCCGAACACTTTTGCTATTGTTTTGCCTCTAATTTGTATATTTTGGATACAACTAACACGGACTAACGTTGTTTTCAGCAGAATTGCCCTGGTGTTTTATTTTTGTGCAGAAAATCAACTTTCAGGAAAATCCGCGGAAATAATTGCAATGGTCCTATTTTCACAGAAGACTTACGGAGCCAGAAGACGAGACGGAGGGGGGCCACGAGGGGCGCCCTGATGCGGGGTGGCTTTCAGACACCTCCACCTCAAGACCGTCAAGTGCAGTCCCGACTATCGTCGACGCTACACCATGGTCAAGGAGTCCCCCAAGTGGACCAACAACACAAACCCCCGCCTAATATGTAAAGGTGAACTCCTTCCTCTCTATGGTCGACCTCAACACCAACTTGAATGGTATGCTACCTCATGCCTATCGTCATGGTGTCTATAGGTGCCGACGTTGACGAGGACCAAGAGAGAAGGAACTCCCATGGTGCAAGGAAGAAGAAGGAGGAGAAGAAGAAGAAGAAGAAGAAGAAGAAGAAGAAGAAGAAGAAGAAGAAGAAGGAGAAGGGCTCCAGCCGCCAGCCTCGACAAGGTCGGCACTGCCGCCCCCACCTGGCCGGCACTGCCGGTGGACGCACCCCGGCACTGCCGGCCCATCTTCCCCGGCACTGCCGGCCCCACCGGCACTGCCGCCACGAGCACACCGGCACTGCCGGCCCCTCCGAAGCCAACCTCATCTGAACCGTCTATTTGCATCCTATGGCTATGTTTATTCTGTGCAAATGACTAAGTTACCCCAGCTCTGGATCTGAGGCTATATATATCTCTCTCCCCACCTCATTTAGGTTTAGACAAGATTTGGCTTAGACTACATGACCTTTGTCTCCCTAGAACTATGTTCTTTGTATCAAGGCACTCTTGAGTGATTTCTACTCTTCATGGATGATTCAAGGCTACCCCTCTCTCATCCAAGTTCTAGTTGAGATCTCCTCACCAATCTCCCACTTGTTAGATTCTACCCAAGGGTCTCTCTAAGAAGTGGTTCTATTGTCTTGGTCTAACCTACCAAGGGAGTAAATTTGGTTTGTGTTGGGTTGTGTGTGTGTTCTTATTTGGATCTTGTGTTCTTCATCCTCTTCCCCCTCAATCACCCACTCACTTGGTCAAATTCGTGGGATCTGGGCACATCCTAGCCCTTAGGCCACATCAAATGGTATCAGCAGCTCTTGGTTAGCCCGGATTTGACCCCCATCCACCCAAATTCGCCCCAAAAATTTTGTCCAAAAAATACCCAAAAAATAGCCCTAAATTGCCTTTGGTCAGATCTGAATTTTGTTGCGTTTTGAGTGGTTTTGATCCATGGATTTCGTGTTCCTATGGTAGATCTACATCCCCTCCAAATTTCGCTGCCAAATTCCTTCTATATCTCCGTGAATCGACGTTTTTCCGTTCGAATTTCCGCTGCCTGCGTCGTGCTGTTCATCGAGTTCGTCGTGCACCGGCACTGCCGGGCAGTGCACAGCGGCACTGCCGCTTGACCGGCACTGCCGCTTGACCGGCACTGCCGGTTGGGTTTGGCCGGCACTGCCGCCACCCATCATCCTCCACCGCCGTTCGCCTTCCTGCTGTCGCTCGCCTTCGCCCGCTGCATCTCCACCCCGAGCCGCGCAAGTCGCCAGCAGCAACCACCACCACGCCGCGCCTCTGCTCGCCCACAGCTCGCGCGCGAGTCCCACGCCTCCAGCAGCGACCGCCCAAGCCGCCCGCGCGCGTAGCACAACAGGCCACCGCGCCCCCAGCTCGCCTCCACGCTCGTGCAGCAGCTCGGCCGCTGCCCCGCCCCACTCGCCCCCGCCTCGATCCGCCCCGCGCTGCGCGCCCCACGCCCCAGCTTCCGCCCAAACCAGACCGCCACCACCTGCAGCACGCGCAAGGCACCAGCCAGGCAGCCACCAGCCCAAGCCCGCCCCAGCTTCCGCTCTGCCCCAGGCCACCTCCACGCACGCCCGTAACCAGCGCCCAGGCCATCTCCTTCCACGCTAGAAAATTTTGACCCCGGCAGTTCCGGCCACAGCACCACGGCACTGCCGCCCCGCAGTCCGGCACTGCCAGCCATATCACAGCGGCACTGCCGGCCACGTACGTGTGCTGTTCCAGTTTCGGCCAATTCTGATTCATATTTTTGCCCCAAATTTTGACAACTTTCCGGCGTCCATTTGACCCCAAACTTTCACAGTTATCCCTTCTCATAGTGACTCTAATTTTGACACCGTTTTCGAAATTTTCCGACTCCAAAATTTTGACACCTTCGATCGCTCGTCGTGACCCAAATTTTCGGGCATTGACTTATTTTGCTCGGTTTTCGTTTTGGAGTGCAAGGATTGTCTATCGAGCTTCCGCGTCTACATCAACACCGCGGCGACACCGTCGGCACCCCGGACTCCGGAGCAACTACGACACCATCATCGCCTTCATCGCAAGTTGTGTGTTCCCACACCGCCTAACATTTTCATCTAGGTATAACTTGCTCCCCACCTTGTAGCCCCTCTTCCTTTTGCGACCTATCCTATCGAGCATTGCTTATCAAGTGTTGCGAGACATTGCACGTGGCCCCGATTGTGAGGTGTGTGTGTCGTGTGGAGTCAAGCTTATAAGCAAAACTCGTGTGGCAAGATAGCAAAAGCGAGCTAACGCTAACATAGTGCGAGAAAAATCCGCCAAAACACAAAAAGAGCAAAAGAGTTCAAGTGCCACCATACATATACAAAAGAGTGTCTAGTGCCACCAAATACAAAAGAGAAAAAGCTTTTAAGCAAAAGAGAGAAAAGAGAAGAGAGGCCGCGTGTGAATCTTGTTGTCTCTCATGTTGCAACCAAAGCTTTGACCTCTTCTTGTGTTAGTGTGACACCGAGCACCACCTTGCATATAGGTTCTTGTTTTTCCGCTCATTCCTTGGTCGCACTAACCCCATTCATCTCGTGTGTGAGTTCCACATCATTCGTGTTTCCGTGATCACCATTTGGACATTTGATTTTTGGAGCTTACCCACTCTTAACAACAAACTTGATTTCAGATTTTGACTTTTGGCTTTCCACCATTCCTCACCTACCACCATATTTGCTAGCTTTTGCGTGTGTTTTTGTGTGTGTACCCAACACAAATTGAATTATCTCTTGGTTTAGTTAGTTGACCCAATTCCATCACTTCAAGGTGAGACTTGACGGTAGTTCTTTCACTAACACCCACCATATAGCTTTTGTCGTGCTAACATGGATAGTGAAGAAGAGGAGATGGAAGACTACATGGACTACTTCGAGGAGGATACCCCCGCAAGCACCGCGGATGTGGAAGAGCATGTGGAGCTCGACACCAACTATGGCTCCGCAAGCATCGCGGACATGACCGACATAGAGGATCTCTACATCGACAATGGCTCAACAAGCATGGGCGACATGGTGGAGCACCACCACGAGGACGACATCGACTCCACCATGGACAACACCGGTGCTCCCAAGTACCCTCGCTTGGCCAATGGAGCTACATATGAAGATAGAGGACCTCCAAGATGGCACCATCATATGGAGCATCAAGAGCGTCCCCAACATGATTGCCATCGACACACTTCTCCGAGCTCCAGAAGGCGCCACCATGAGAGTGCTTATGCACAAGATCATCGACATCAAGGACATCATATGGAGCTTCAAGGGCGTCCCCGACATGATCGTCATCGACACTCTTCTACAAGCTCCACAAGGCGCCACAAACAACATGCCAAGTCGCATGAGCCATCATCTTGGCATGGCAAGGACCGTCATCGACTCACACCATCTCATGATAGTCGTCGACCACTACCACCTCATGGTCTACATCGACATATGTCACCACATGAGCTTCGCCGCCACAAGCCACTTCATGATCACCATCGACCAACATCCCCCAAGGATCTTCGACGACACTCATCAAGACATGGTGATGAAGCACGACGACGAGAGCCTCGACATGAAGGCGACAAACACCATCATAGGGTGTCTACCACTCCAAGGATGGAGAGAGCACATCAAGAAGACCTTCCTCATAAGGCGACTTCTCCCTCTTGTGCCACCACCACAATGGCCCCTACCTCATCACACGCCTATGGACTCCGATGCTACAAGTGCAAGCAACAAGGCCACCCTCCACGGGAATGTCCCAATCTCCTATGTGAGGTGTGCAAGGCCAAGGGTCACGTGGCATGGCAATGCACAACGCCAAGTGCCAAGATGCTCTACTTCGACAAGCTACAAGAACAAGTCCCCAAGATGCCTATTGCGCACACACTTCAAGATGGAGATCTACAAGGTCAACTCAAGGATGATGTGGATCGGCGCCTTGCTCTCTACGCCACTATGGCGCCACCGCTTGAGGATGACTTGGGAGTCGATGGAGTTGAGCATGGTGACCATGGGATTCTCCCTTCACCTATGGAGGCAGATGGAGTTGAGATGGTTGAGCATGGGATTCTCCCTTCAACCAAGGAGGCGCATGTAGATGAGAAAGTCGAGCCTACTCCTATATGCTTCATTGATGAGTTGGTACCAATCCCATGTGAGCATGAGAGCCACTTAGCCCACTTGAGTGAGAGTGATAGTGAGTTGAGTGACTTCCACCCCATATGTGAGTTTGAGTGCTTCCGTTTGGAGGACATGAGTGATACACAAAGTGAGTTGAGAGAGATAGATGATAGGTCCATGGAGGACATCGCATTTGCTAACACATTAACCTCTCCCTCGTTTGTGTCTTCTTATGTTGCACTAGGTTCCACGGAGGACGAGTTCCCGCTCATGGAGACGATGTACATGGTGCATGAAGATGATGATATCTCACCATGCTTGCTTCAAGACGGACATGTCGACCACATGGATCCTCCTACCTCCACAACACCTACCTCAAATGAGTCGGCCTACAAAGGTAACAACATAGGTATTGATGATGCCATGATCCCACTAGTGGACATGATGCCTTGTGAGTGCATGCATGATCTCGATGATCCATTTGCTACTTCACATGCTACTTTCATTTTCCCATGCGATACTTTGCTTGTTAACATTGTTGATCATGTGGAAGTGAATGCTTGTGATACCATGACCATGCCATGCTAGGAGAGCTTCAATTTTTCTACCATTGCTTGCAATATGTCGACCACTTGCTCTTTCCCATGTATTGCTTGCAATGATAATGACAAGGATGACATTAGCTTCCGCATGCTTTGCCCCAAATGTTTACACCATTCCATAATTCTGTTCACATGTTTTGCCCTGATTTATCAGTAAGCAACTTAATTTGCAAATAGACACGCCTCCATGGTATGTGAATGTTGGAAGGCACCCGAGGATTCGGTTAGCCATGGCTTGTGTAAGCAAAGGTTGGGGGGAGTGTCATCCATAATGAAACTAAAGTACCTGTGTAAACAAAAGAGAAGAGGGATGATTTACCTTGCTGGTAGAGATAACGTCCTTCATGGGAGCCGCTCTTGGAAGTCTGGTTGACGAGGTAGTTAGAGTGCCCACTACCATTCGTTGACAACAACAAACACCTCTCAAAACAATTTTACTTATGTTTTAAAAATGAAAAGCTCTAGCACATGTTAATCCCTGCTTCCCTCTGCGAAGGGCCAATCTTTTACTTTTACGTTGAGTCACCATCCTTTCTTTGAGCACCTTCTTGAGAGCATAATTGTCATTCTTACTGTAATATGTTTGTCCCAGAATATGGTTAACTGTGGTATAACTTTGATGCTTTTATCTTTGATAATCTTTACTTCTAGTCTTTCCATGAATTTCAGAGGTGCCTGGGCATTTATGTTTTGCTGTACAAATACGGGCAAGCGAGATACCACTTTATCACATCTTTTTATGAACATTGCAATCCTGCTGATAGATATGATTCATGATGCTTATTATTAGTTGGTTGGTATCCTTTTCATGATTGACATAATTACTAGATGACTTTATTTGCATGTATCTTATTATGAATTGCCTAAGTACTCGTCCATATCATGAGAATATTTACATCATATAAACAAATGTGTTCGTGAAAGTTCTTTTATCGCACTCAGTTGTTAACTGAATTGCTTGAGGACAAGCAATAAGCTAAGCTTGGGGGAGTTGATACGTCCAAAACGTATCTACTTTCCCGAACACTTTTGCTATTGTTTTGCCTCTAATTTGTGTATTTTGGATACAACTAACACGGACTAACGCTGTTTTCAGCAGAATTGCCCTGGTGTTTTATTTTTGTGCAGAAAATCAACTTTCAGGAAAATCCCCGGAAATAATTGCAATGGGCCTATTTTCACAGAAGACTTACGGAGCCAGAAGACGAGACGGAGGGGGCCACGAGGGGCGCCCACCACATGGCGGCGCGGTGGGCCCCTGGGCCGCGCCGCCCTATGGTGGCGCCGCCTCGGCCAGCCTCCGACGCTCCCCTCTGGACTACTTAAAGCCCTTGACCTAAAAACGCAAGGGGGGTTCGACCAATTTTCCAGAAGACATCCAGAACTCCGCCGCCATCGCGAAACTCAATCTCGGGATCAGAAACTCCGTTCTGGCACCCTGCCGGGACGGGGAATTGGAGGAGATTATCGCCATCATCACCACCGACGCCTCTCCATCAACCATCCATGCTTCCCCCATCCATGTGTGAGTAATTCCCCTGCTGTAGGCTGAAGGGGATGGTAGGGATTGGATGAGATTGTTCATGTAATAGCATAAGATTGTTAGGGCATAGTGCCTAGTATCCGTAGTTGGTACTTTTATGATATTGTTGCAACTTGTTATGCTTAATGCTTGTCACTAGGGCCCGAGTGCCATGATTTCAGATCTGAACATGTTATTGATTCATGATGATATTCATTGTTTTATGATCTTACCTGCAAGTTGTATACACATATTGATGTCCGGAACCCGAGGCCCCAAAGTGACAGAAATTGGGACAACCGGAGGGGAAGGCTGTGATATGAGGATCACATGTGTTCACGGAGTGTTAATGCTTTGCTCCGGTACTCTATTAAAAGGAGTACCTTAATTACCAGTAGTTTCCCTAGAGGCCCGGCTGCCACCGGCTGGTAGGACACTAGATGTTGTGCAAGTTTCTCATTGCGAGCACGTACGACTATATACGGAACACATGCCTATGGTTATTTAGTACTTGGATACTATTTTATTATTATCTGCAAGTGCCCTGCCTTTATTATTACATGAGTTCTCTTATCCATGCAGCGCCCGTTCATCCATCCCTATGCCTACAGTATTTTAATCCTGCTGTTTACTATAATCACTACTGCTGTCTTTATTACACTGCTGCTTATATTTCACTACTGCTACTGCTATAAAACTGTTGCTACTGATAAACTATTGCGAGCAAGTCTGTTTCCAGGTGCAGCTGAATTGACAACTCCGCTGTTAAGGCTTACAAATATTGTTTGGCTCCCCTTGTGTCGAATCAATAAATTGGGTTTACTTCCCTCGAAGATTGTTGCGATCCCCTATACTTGTGGGTCATCAGTGGTAGCCTCCCGCGTGCCGGCGGACACTTAGTAGTGCTCCTACAATCATGCACAAAACAAGAATGGTGAGACTCGTGGGTTAGCACAAACCTGAAGTGCACAAAATCTTCACTTGTGTGCTTTGAAAAAGAAGTCTTACCCAAAATGTCATGAGCACAACTTGGCCACAGGTGGGCACAAATTGTCCCCCATCCTGAGTGGTTGTGGTCATGACCCCGCACGGTGCGGCATGATAGTCCTCTGATGAGGACATCCCATCTATTGATACAACCGTTATTCCTACAGCCACACAAATACAAGGACCAATCACTCGAGCTCGTGTCGAACAACTTAACTATCAGGTACTTTCGTTTCTTTGAACTATTCCTCACATACATGAGAATATGATGCTGCCTAAATCAGATATGTTTATTACTCTTAGGAATGATGGAGCTAGCATGGATGAGGAGGACAAGCATTGGAGCGTGATCACACATGGAGGAGATGGCAGCAAGCGTTTGAGGATTGAAGAGGACGCCACAAGTGGAGATTTCAGAACTTTGAAGCCACCATAAGAAGAGATGAAGACATGGACGAAATATAGAATTTCCCACTTCATAATTTCGTCCATAGCATAATATGGTGCTGCGTCACCTTTAGTTTTGGGTCAGGCCCATGTCATTTTCGCAGATACAAGTCAGCCACTTTTTAGAGTGCGTATTGAAGGGGGAAAGGCCTTCTAGGGTTTGGTCCGGCCACCATACGTATGGCTGGCCGAAACCCCACATTTTCCTCCTTTAAATACCCCCATAGTTGTCACGTTTAGGCTCGGATTTTGATTAGACTAAAAGTTAGCCATTGCTGCAACTCTCGTGTACTTCTTTTGAGGCCAACGCCCAGAACAAGACCGACTATTCAGAATCCCACCTTATTCAATAAAGCTTCATCTATATCTGCAATATTCTGATTGCATCATTAGTTCTTACTTCTTCTCGATTTCAGGTAGGAATTAAGACCCTCGCTGGTCAGGCTGATCGTGCATCTGCAAGATCAGTAACTCATGGAGATTGTCCTAGAGATTGCATTGGCGCACGAGCTTTGCACGTGTAGTCGGATCATCAAGCACGAAGTCCACCAACAAATCAATTTATCCTCGTCTCATCGAAAGATCGGCCACCTTTGCCCTATCATCCTCCCATTTGAGGGCTAACTTCTGGGTCCCATCAGGGATAGTGCGGTACAGGCCTGGCGAATACTTCTTCAGGAGAATGTTGAGAATGCCACTTGGTCGGCGACCCCTTGTACCAATAATCCCAAGAGCCCTGCATATGAATTAGCAAATTAGTATTATCTGATATGTCCAACAATCCAAGAGTATACTAACAAGTCCAAGAGCCACTTACTCTGGCTTCTCCACATACACAACAAGTTTCCCTCTTCGTTTTTGGTGCATCTGGTAGAGTAGGTGATCCATGAACCAAAAGAGCCTTCCCCGACACGTCCTCGCCCTCCTCGCCCTGCCCGCCCTCCTCATTCCTCTGCAAATTGAAATTACAATCCGAATTAAAATGGTAATTAAATGTATGTGAATGAAAGGAAGTTCAAAAAAAAGGGAGAAATGAACTTACACTCTCCTCGCCCTCTTCGCCCCACACTCCCTCCTCATACCCCTACAAATTAAAATTACAATCAGAATTAAAGTGGTAACTAAATGTATGTGAATGAAAGGAAGTCGGGGAAAAAAGGGAGAAATGAACTTACGTCCTCGTCGCCCTCCACGCTCCGCTCGGCATCCAAGTCCTCGTCACCCTGCACACTCCGCTCGGTGTCCAAGTCCTCGTCAACATGCACCTCCTCTAATGCAGCCCCGCTCAAGGACGAAACTACATCATGGCCAACTTTTTCCCCAAGTGAACCAATGACCCGAGCCCGAATGAAATCCATACATGATAAGGTGTATTCACTCCTTTCTACACTTGAACTCGACATAACCTTGTACGGATTGCTACCTCATACCTACGTCTATATGTCATTAGGTACCAATCTCGTCAAGGACACGACGGGAGCGTCAAGGAGACGAGGAGGGGAAGAAGCCTCGTTGCTCATGAACAAGAAGGGAAGACCAAAGAAGAAGAAGAAGAAGAACGAGAAGGGCTCCAGCTGCCTACCACCACAAGGCCGGCACTGCCGCCCCCACCGGGCCGGCACTGCCGGTGGGCGCACCCCTGCACTGCCGGCCCAACTTCACCGGCACTGCCGCCCGAGTCGCCTGAAGCAGCCAGGGCCGGCACTGCCGCCCCAAGCACACCGGCACTGCCGACCCCACCAAAGTCAACTGCATCTCAGCCGTCTATTTATCATCTATGGACATAAATACTTTATTGTAATGCCCCTTTTACCCTTGGACGGATCTGGACCTATAAGTACCTCATCCCTCTCCCCAAATTAGGGTTAGACAAGATTTAGGCTTAAACTACTTTGAGCTTTGTCTCCCTAGAACTATGTTCTTTGTATCAAGGCACTCTTGAGGGATTTCTACTCTTCATGGATGATTCAAGGCTTCTACCTCTTTCATCCAAGTTCTAGTTTGATCTCCATCACCAATCTCTCACTTCTTAGATTCTACCCAAGGGTCTCTCTAAGAAGTGGTTCTATTGGCTTGGTCTAACCTACCAAGGGAGTAAATTTGGTTTGTGTTGGGTTGTGTGTGTGTGTGTGTTTGTATTGGATCTTGTGTTCTTCTTCCTCTCCCACCTCATTCATCCACAAACTTGGTCAAATTCGTGGTATCTGGGCACATCCTAGCCCTATAGGCCTCATCAAATGGTATTAGCAGCTCTTGGTTAGCCCGGATTTGACCCCCATCCATCCAATTTCACCCCAAAAAAATTGCCAAAAAATTCCCCAAAAAATAGCCCTAAATTGCCTTTGGTCAGATCTGCGATTTTGTTACGTTTTGAGTGGTTTTGATCCATGGATTTCGTGCCCCTCTGGTAGATCTACGTTTTCCCCACTTTCTAGACTTCAATTCCATCGATTTTCGTCGTTTTGGTCTAATTTAGTCCGCTTTTCGCGAAGAACAGTTCGAGTTGTTCATCAGGGACCGGCACTGCCGCCCCTGCCAGGCCGGCACTGCCGCCACCTCTAGGCCGGCACTGCCTCCCCAACTAGGCCAGCATTGCCGCCAAGGACAAGCCAAGCTTGCCCAGCTCCATTTTGACCACGACTTCACTCTTGTGTTTGCTTGTTCCGGTTTGAGTGCCTTTTGTGTAACATTAACCCGCAGCTCCGCAAGCGACGACACTCTCGGCACCCCGAACTTGCAAACGTACTCTTGATCCCATTACCATATTGCAAGTTGCGTGATCATCACCGCCTACGCCACATCTAGGTATAACTTGCAAATCCCTTTTCCTTTTGCGATTCAAACCTCCCGAGCAATGCTTGTCAAGTGTTGCGAGACATTGCACGCGTCCCCGTTGTGAGGTGTGTGTGTAGTGTGGAGTCAAGCTTGTAAGCAAAATTTGTGTGGCAAAATAGCAAAAGCGAAGCTAACGCTAACATAGTGCGAGAAAAAGGCGTAAAAACACAAAAGAGAAAAAGAGTGTCCCCAACATGATCGTCATCGACACTCCTCTCCGAGCTCAACAAGGCACCAAGAACAACATGCCAAGTCACATGAGCCATCATCTAGGCATGTTGAGGATCGTCATCGACACACACCATCTCATGATCATCGTCGACCACCACCACCTCATGGATCCCATCGACATACGTCACCACCTGATCATCGCCGACACAAGCCACCCCATGATCGCCATCGACCAACATCTTCCAAGGATTTTCGACGACACCCCTCAAGCCATGGTGATGATGCGCGAAGATGAGAGCCTCAACATGACGGCGACAAACACCATCATAGGGTGTCCACCACTCCAAGGATGGCAAGTGCACATCAAGCCTGAAAGAACATGTCCATTACCCCATGTGTGGTTTTGGTAATTCATGACAATCCCTATGGACTAACGGTTGTATTGAGAATCTATCTTAGGTCGTGTCCATAGCCATGTGTTGGACTCAAGGTTTCAAGATGGAGAAGACGGAGTACAATGACGAAGACGGTGTCGAAGAGAGACGAAGACCGTGTTGAAGATGAAGAGAGATGAAGACGGCATAGAAGATGGATGAAGATGGTGACGTGCGTACAAGATTGAAGAAGACGGTGGCGTGTATGTTGGAGGAAGACGGTGGCATGTACAAGGTTGATGAGGATGAAGACGGAGCTTACCGACTCGAGAGGAACGCGCAAGGATAAGGTTTGTGCTCGATAGGATAGTGGGTCGCATCATCGGAGAGAGCTCAAACCTTGCATGCATCGCATCGTGTTTCTCGATTGTTCTTGGTTCTTATCCTTTAGATGTTCAAGAGCTTGTGTTCATTCTCATGACAAGCTCTAGCTCATCGGAAACGGATTCCGGATGCATCGCATGTTGCATGTGCAAGGGTGATGATTTTCCCGACATACCATATTGAGAGGTTCCACTTCTATGACCATGAGAAAATCATCACTCACTCTTTTTCATGATTTCACCTTGTGTAATGATAGCTCTCGTCGTCCCCTTTCCAACAAAATTGGTTTCACCTCAATCGGAGTTTTCTAGCGAGAGTTATTGCTTTTTCCGTATTGCAGAGAAAAAGAAAACGAAAATAAACTTTATTGGGCCGGGCGGTACTACCGCGAGCAGTACCGGGCTAAGTACCGCACGCCCAGTTTTGTATATTGGATCGCAAGCGGTACCGGGCCGGTACGGCCCGTTACTACCGTAGCCCACGTACCGGTCCAGTACCGGGCCCGGTACTACCGCTCGGCCCGCCAAGCTTTTTTTTCTCCTTCCTTCCTCCAGCCTCCACCTCTCTGGGCCGCCGCACTCCCTCTCCCCGGCCCACCCCGCCTCCGTCTTGGGCCGCGCCACTGCAGCCCGCGTCCCGCTCGCGTCAACCACGCACGCGCTCCCTGGCGCGTTGACTCGCGGGGGAGAGCAACGCTCGATCCCCGCACCCTTCCCGCCCGCGCCGTACGATAGGAGGTCTCCCGCGCGGGAGATGCCCGCACTGGGCCATGCTGCCCTTGCGCCACAGTGGGCCGCCGCCGCCCCAGCTGGGCCCGCGCCGCTGCCGCTCGCCCCAGGCCTGCCGCTCGCCAAGCTCCGCTCGATCGAGCGTGGAGGCGCATTGACCTGCGCTCGATCCCACGGGAGAGGCCCTCCCTGGGCCCACCTTGCTGCATGCTGCTGGCTCCCTGCATGCTGCCCTGCTGCTCTGCCCTGCCTCTACTCTGCATGCTGCGTCGCTGCCCCGCGTTTCTCTCTCTCAGTCTCAGATCTGATTCAGTTTTTAGCACAAGCGGTAGTACCGCTTTGCACAGCGGTACTACCGGTTTGGGGCGATTTTTGTCTGTTTTCTGCGCAGTTCGCGCGCGAGCGGTAGTACCGCTTTGACGAGCGGTAGTACCACTTTGACGAGCGGTAGTACCGCTCGGGCGCGAATCTGACCGTTTTTCTGTCCCAACAGCTCTATTTCTGGGCCCCTATTTATACCTCTCTTCCACCTCCGACCCAAACACTTCTTCCGCTCCATTCTCTCTCCTCCATTTTTGACCTTGAGTTGTTTCTTCCTCCTCTTGATCCCCCCACCATTTCTTGCATATTTTTGGGGGAAAGGAGAGAGGAGACCTAGATCTAGAGCTTCACCAATTGAATCCCTCTCCAAGTGAGGGGATCTTGCTAGATCTAGGTCTTGGAGTTATTTGGTGTTTCTCTACATATTTGTTCTTCCTCCCTTATTCCCCAATAGCTTTTGCAGCTTTGTTGGAATTTGGGAGAGAAGAACTTGGGCATCTTAGTGGTGTTCTTAGCCATTGCATTAGGTGCATCGGTTTGGGTTCTCTCCGGGGTTTCGATCTCGTAGAGGGTGTGTTACATCTTAATGGTGTTCTTGTAGCCTTTGTGGCCTTGTCGTCTTTGTGGCGTGGTCGTCTTTGTGGCGTGGTAGTCTTGGTGGCGTTGTTGCCGTTGTGGAGTGTGTTAGCCTTTGTGGTTTTGGAGCTGGTTGTGGCGCGTTGGTGTCTTGGTGGCTTTGTTGCCGGTGTGGCGTGTTGTAGCCTCTTATGGCCTTGTACTTGAGAGCCTCCGTGTTGTGGAGTTGCCTCAAGCTTGATACTTGGGAGTTTGCCCAAGCTTGTATGGGTTCGATGACCACCCTCAAGGGTCCCTTAGTGGATCGAGGCTTTCCTCCTTGGAGCAAAAGGCTCGAGGAGAATACGGTGGCCCTAGTGGATCATTGGAGTGCCTCGTGCCTCCACACCGCTCCAACGGAGACGTAGCACCCTTGGATGTGAACTTCGGGCTACATCGTCATCTCCTCGTGCACCGGTTACTTCTCAACCCAAGCTCCTTTACCTATGCGCTTTACATTATGATATCTATCATGCTTGATGCTATGTCTAGCTCGTTATCACCTTGTTGCTCATCATGCTAGCATAGGTTGTTGGTGCTCTTAGGAAAATCCCTTGTTGATAGGCTTTGAGCTAAACTAGTAAACACTTAGTAGTTTTATTCCGCCTAGTTTAGCTCTCAAGTAGAAGTTTTTATACACCGCCTATTCACCCCCCCCTCTAGGCGACGTCCTAGAACATTCAAAGCCCATCTTCCTCATAAGGTGACTTCTACCTCTTGTGCCACCACCACAATGGCCCCTACCTCGTCATATGTCTATGGACTCCGATGCTACAAGTGCAAGCAACAAGGCCACCTTCCACGGGAATGTCCCAATCTCCTATGTGATGTGTGCAAGGCCAAGGGTCACATGTCGTGGCAATGCACAACGCCAAGCGCCAACATGCTCCACTTCGATGAGCTACAAGCCCAAGCCACCAAGAAGCCTATGGAGCCCACACTTCAAGATGAAGACCAATAAGGCCGACTCAAGGGTGAAGTTGATCCGAGCCTAGCTCTCGACGTCACTATGGATCTACCGCTTGAGGACGACTTGGGAGGAGATGGAGTTGAGAAGGGTGAGCATGGGATTCTCCCTTCACCTATGGAGGCGCATGGAGATGAGAAAGTTGAGCCTACTCCTATATGCTTGATTGATGAGTTGGTACCAATCCCATGTGAGCATGAGAGCCACTTAGCCCACTTGAGTGCCACCGATAGTGAGTTGAGCGACTTCCACCCCACATGTGAGATTGAGTGCTTCCAATTGGAGGAGATGAGTGAGACACCGAGTGAGTTGCGAGAGGTAGTTGATAGGTCCATGAAGGCCATCACATTTACTAACACCTTAACCTCTCCCTCTTTTGTGTTTCCTCATGTTGCACTAGGTTCCATGGATGTTTAAGCGCCGATGATGGACAAGAACATGTACATGGTGCAAGAAAATCACATCATACTATGCTTCGATGACGATGACGATGTCAACCATGTGGAGCATACAACTACCACAATACCTACATCAAATGAGTCGGACTACCAAGGTAAGACCATAAGTATTGATGAGACCATGACCCCCTTGTGGACATGAAAGATGATGACTTGTTTCCTCTTGCTTGCGATATGAGGACTACTTGCTCTTTCACATGTGTTATTGACAATGATGACATTAGCTTCCGCATGCTTTTCCCAAAATGTTTGCACAATTCCATGATCTTTGCATCCAAGATTGTGAACAATTGCTCTTTCTTATGCTTGGTATGCAAGAATGCTTATTTTGTTGTTCATGAGAAGGCTATCATGACGCATGATGAATTGTTTCCTCTTGTTTACAATATGAGAACAACTTGCTCTTTCACATGTGTTGTTGACAATGATGACATTAGCTTTCGCATGCTTTGCCCTACATGTTTGCAATACTCCATAATCCTTGCGTCCAAGATTGTCACAAATTGCTCATTCTTATGCTTGCTGCAAAAATGCTTATTTCATTGTCCACGAGATGGCCCCCATAGCCTTCTAAACTTTTGATGACTCCAAGTTACCACATACCACATATGCACACTCGCCATGCATTTCATAAAAGCTTGATTGACACTAATGGTGATGTGCACAAGACATGGCACATCATGATGGATGATGTGTTCATCTACCATGCACACACGCTTTTTGTTTGGCCTATTGTGTGTATAGGTACAAGAACGACAATCTCAACCTCTACGGAGCATGAGCTCACGACACGAGCACTAGAGAGCTACCCCAACAAGGATTTCAACAAGAAGATCGAACACCGCACCGTACTCATACAAATCGGTAACCACACCAAACCCGATGGCAAGGACGAGATGCATCATCCAACTCATGATATCCATGCCACCGGGTATGTTCATAAAAGCCTTCACCCATGTGTGTTTCCGACATTTATTGGCTTGTTTGCGGGTTGTTCCAATGCTTCGTCACCCCTTTTGCGTCTTATGCAACATATCTTGAAACATCTTGTTGGTACAATGGTTGTTGTATGTCTTGATGATATCATCATACACTCCAAGAATCTCAAGGACCATGTTATACATGTGAGAGACACCTTATGCATCTTGTGCCACTCTTCGCACAAAAAGTTGCTCTCCTTTGGATTTGTCGTTTCATCTATGATAATTGAAATGGATTCTTTGACACTTGAGGATACTCATACCCGGCTCACGCCGACCATAATTGCCCAAGATAGAAGTTTCCATCACTTTGCCATTGTCCATAGCAATTTTGACCAAAATTTTGCCACAATTAATTGCCTCTTGAATGTTCCATTTGGTTGGAACAACGATACACACCACATTTTTGACGATTTGCAAAGGAAACCTTTCCATGCACAAACTTTCGCTATACCAACTTTTGAATACATCGACACTCTTTTTGTCCCCATGATACGTCTCAAACGTATCTATAATTTCTTATGTTCCATGCTACTTTTATGAAAATATTCACATGTTTTATACACACTTTATGTCATTATTACGCATTTTCCGGTGATACGTCGCAAACGTATCTATAATTTTTGATGTGCCATGTTTGTTTTACACCAGTTACTATATGTTTTAAGGGACTAACCTATTAATATTTGCAAAAGTGCACAAGTTCTTGGTTTCGACTTTGTTGTGCAGGAAATAGGCAAATATGGAAGGAAATAGCTCATTATGGTGAAATCTGGAATTTCCCGGAATCTGTCCCTGCTGAACACTTTTCAAAGATCGCTTCGAAACTCCATCAAAACGACGTCCAATAGAAAAGTCGTAAACTACAAAGTTGTAGATAATTTCAAACCGAACAATTTGGACATCTTATTCTTCCAGAACGGACAACGGGTGCATCCGGCAGAGCATAATTATTGCGGAGGTTCGTGCAGTCTCGGGACTCCGAAAGTTGGTGACGTATTTGACACAAACTCTTTCCATACCTGGATATTTCGGCCCAGCCACGAGTTGTGAGGCTCATGAAGGACAGAGGGTAGTCCTAGGAAGGTTCTAGAGGTTCCCAAGAGCCCTTGGATCAAAGGGGCATCCATCCCATGGCCTAGATTGCATCTCCAACACTATATATTGATGGGAAACCCTATTTTTGGAGGCCCCCAAGCATTGTCACGAAAATCCTCCTCCTTGGCAGCAGCCAAGGAGGGGGAAACACTCATCTACACCAGCACCAACTCAAGGAAGAAGAAGGCTAAGGGGCGGCGCTCCCCCATGATGCCGGCGGCGGGGAAGGAGTCCCCCACGCCGCCGCCGGCGCCGCCCACGCCTCCGCCTCTCGGCGCTCCTCGCTGAGCCCTCCAACGTCTTCACCGCCATCTCCATCACCAACTCCTCATTTTATTCAGTGGTCCATCCTCTCACAAACCTCTGTACCGCCCTATGTAAACATGGTGTTTGATGCTATAAGTTATAATCATATGATCTATGTCATGTTGCCCATAGTTTATTTGTTCTTTGATTGATTGGTTGTTTCTCTTTGGTTCATTAGAGTTCTATGTTGATATGTTACCGTCCTTGGTGCCCATTATATTTGTGCGCGCATGGATCAAGCACCATAGGGTTGGTAGTACTTGTATACTAGAAGGGGGAAGTTCTGCCGGAGTGACAGAAACCTAAGGACGCGAACCGGATAGTTGCATGTATGGGAGTAAGAGGACCATTTACTTAAGGCTATGGTTGGGGAAACCTTAATGCTTGCTAGTATTTACGGATGTTTTCTAGCAAGCCAATCATATAGTACTTGTAATCCCGGAGGGAGAGCATGTATATTTAGCCTCTCCTACATAGAAAGCTGCATCGAAGACATTGAACCCAAGATCTTAACTAATTGATCTTGGACAAAGCCATCACTATTACCACCGCCTTTCCACACTCATGGTACTGTTAGTTTAGTTTGTTTTATTGCTGCAGCACTAACATTTATTCCGTGTATTTTATTGTTCTGCAAAGTCACCTCTCATACCCGTTATTGCTCTAGTTTTATTTCCTAGATATTGCAAACGCTTAGTGTGCGTAGAGTTGTATCAGTGGTTGATAGAACTTGAGAGAATGTTTATCCTACCTTTAGCTCCTCGTTGGGTTCGACACTCTTACTTATCGAAAAGGCTACACACGATCCCCTATACTTGTGGGACATCAAGACCTTTTCTGGCGCCGTTGCCGGGGAGCCATAGCGTAGGTGAATATTTTCGTGTGCACTTGTTTGCTTTATCTCTAAGTAGTTTTACTTCCTGTACCTAGTTGTTCTCTATCTCTTGTATGGATAGGGAATGCGAATTACAAAAAAAATAGTTGTACTTCTTATATAAAAAATTAAAAAATGTTTTCAGAAAAGAAAAGTGATTGGAAAGATGAGTAATGGTGAAGTGGGGGTCGACCTCGAACACTTGTGTTCATGCCTGCGAAACCAAAACAATTATTTCCATGGAAGATTTTCATAAAAAACTTGTAAATAGTGTATATAGTGTATATAGTGTACATATCCCGCTATAAATAGAATGTATAGATAACCCCTAGTTTGTTATGCAAGTTTGTCACTATCCTGCCTAGAAAACAGATTTCCTGTGCTCCACTGTAGAAAATTTTAAAAATCACCAGAACGAGAGTTTGATCTGAAATTTCTTGAGTGCATAGTAGTGCTTGCTATCTAACTTTCGTTAGTTCTGACTTTTATGATTTGAGGTACGTAGACAGATCTAATAATTCAATCTTTACGGACTGATTCTGTTGAGACAGATTTCATGTGCTGTGCTGCAAAAATTCGTGAAAAATCTCAGTATGGCATTTTGATCTGAAATTTTTTGTGCATAGACCTGAGGTTATGATCTTTCTTTCATTAATCATGAGTTTTTCGATTTGAGCTACGTAAGTATCTCATTGAGTGACATCTTTACAGAGTGCTCAGTTTTGACAGATTTCTATTCTCTTTGTTTAAATATTGTACTTAGGATTCAAAAGTTTCCTTCGTTTTCGACGTACGATTGAAATAATAATAAACCTCAGTATTACAGTGGCTAAATATTTGATAGATTTTATAGAAATTAGGGATATTTGAACACTTGTGGATTTTATTTAATGAGTACTAACCTACTAATGAGTTTTGTGAAGCTTTATGTGGATATAGTTTTTAAGTTCCAATCAATATGGTGATATGAGATGAGCAAGAGGATGCAAGAGCTCAAGATTGGGGATGTGTAGATGGATCCCAAGAGAATATTCAAGAAGATGCAAATATCTAAGCTTGGGGATGCCCAAGGCATCCCCCTATTCATCAACCAACATGAGGTTGTCTCCTTCAAACTCAATATTACCCATCCACATGTAAGCATTGTATATAGTTGCTTTTATTATCTTTGGTTTTATCCTATTTAGTTTTATTAGGTTCTTTATTTGGTTCTTGTTTCTTTGCCAGTTTCACTTATAATTGGAAAACAATAAAAAAAGGGGGTTTGAGAGCTCCATCAAATAATCATGCCCATCTTAAATGGCTATAAAGAAAGAGCTTTATGGGAGACAACCCAATATGTTTATATTTCTGTTATTTACTGCTTTGTTGAGTCTCGAAAGTCACTACTACTGTAATGACCTCTCCTTATCATGTTTGTTTTGTTTTTGTGCCAAGAATTGCCTCTAATGGTAAGAAAGTGGTATTTGGGAGATTTGCAATCTTGTTTACTGTTTCTGGTTCATCACGAGAAAAATCGCCAAAAATCACCAGAACGTAAGTTTGAGCTGCCAATTTACGAGCATCTTCCCCAGGTACTGATCTAACTTTCATTAGTTCAGAGTTTTTCGAGTTACGTAGCGTAACTATTTTTCAAAAATCAATTTTTACGAATTGTTCTGTTTTGACAGATTCTTGCACTGTTTTGCATTTGCATCTTTTTGCCCACCTTTTTGAGCTCTCTTGATCAAAGAACCTTATTGAAGTTGTGCTACAGTAGCTAATGCATATTAAAATGCTTTTCATATGTCATACTGAACTTTGTAGTTTGATTAATATTATCATTGCACTAACGCTGCTAATGAGATTTGTGATGAGTTTTGTATGAAGGAAGTTTTCAAGTGTAGGAAAGAAGAATGATGAGATGAGATGAAGAATGGACAAAAGCTCAAGCTTGGGGATGCCCATGTCACCCCAAGATATATTCAAGAAGTACAAGCGTCAAAGCTTGGGGATGCCCAAGGCATCCCCTTCTTCACCAATAAAAATATCAGGTCATGTTTCTGTTCACTATATTTTTATTGCTTCATATACTATGTGTTATTCTTGGAGCGTCTTTATTTTCTGTTGTGTATTTTATTTTCAATAAAGTGGGCACCATCATACCATGTTTGTTTGGGAGAGAGACACGCTCCATTTTAATTGTATGAACGCTCTAGTTTTCACTCTTATTGTTCAACGAGCGTTTTATTTTTTACTAGTACTGCGTTTAGCTCTGGTTTTTCACTCCTATTTTGTTCAGAGCTTGTTAGTATGCTTCAGTTATATATTATTAGCTCTCTGATCTTTAATGAATATTATAAATGAGAGTTGTTTCAAATAAGTTGATTGGTGTTGGGTACGAGTAAAAAGGTTTCATATTAATAGTGATGCAAATGGAATATCTCTTCTGATGTTTTAGTTGGGTTGAATTGATCATTTAGTTTAGACTTTTAATATCACCATATGCTTTAATTAATAAGTTTTGTCGCTATGCATGATTATGACTATTATTGCTCTCTTAGTTGGTCGCTATCTTTCTTTTTGCTAGCCTTCATTCTGTACTGAGTATGATCTCTACTCGTGCATCCAACCACCAAAAACCAAAATATGCCAAAAGTGTCCACCATACCTACCTATATGTGGTATTTCACCACCACTCCAAGTAAATTTACATGTGCTACCTTTAAAATCTTCAAAATAATTTCTTGTTTTTGCAATACATAGCTCATGAGAAAGTAGCCTAAAAACTATTGTGGTAATGAATATGTCGCTGATGTATCTTAATTCTTATAAGTTGCTTGTTGAGCGGTAACCATGTTTCTGGGGACGCCATCAACCTGTTACACCTTTGTTGAATATCATGTGAGTTGCTATGCATGTTCGTCTTGTCTGAAGTAGGGGAGATTTCTCATGATTAAATGGTTTGAGTATGCATATTGTTAGAGAAGAACATTGGGCCGCCAACCAAAGCCATGTATCATGGTGGAAGTTTCAGTTTGGACATTAATCCTCAAATCTCTTATGAGAATATTATCTGTTGTTGAAAGCTTTAAGCTTAAAGAGGAGTCCATTTGTCTGTTGTCCATGGTGTCCCGGTATGGATGTCTAAGTTGAGAATAATCAAAAGCGAGAAATCCAATGCGAACTTTCTCCTTAGACCTTTGTACAGGTGGCATGGAGGTACCCCTTTGTGAAACTTGGTTGAAACATATGTAATGCGATGATAATCCATGGAAATCCAAGCTAATTAGGACAAGGTGCGGGCACTATTAGTATTCGATGCATGAGGCTTGCAACTTATAGGAAGTTTTATACATAACCTATATTACTTATTTCTACCGTTGACACAATTGCCTCTCTTAAAATTTTATATCTCTATATTTTAAAAATAAAAAGCTCTAGCACATGTTTAATCTCTGCTTCCCTCTGCAAAGGGCCATTCTTTTACTTTTATGTTGAGTCTTCATCTTCTAAGTTATATGCACCGTTTTATGAGAGCATAGTTGTCATTCTTAGTTCTATGTGAATGGTCCCAAAATTATTATTGACTGAATCATGAGTGTGTTATTAATTGTTCTTAAATTATTTGTATCTAGTCATCCTTTGAACTTTGAAGGTGCATGTCACCTCAAAAATTATTCTTTTTATCACTTACCTACTCGAGGACGAGCAGGAGTTAAGCTTGGGGATGTTGATATGTCGCAAACGTATCTATAATTTTTGATGTTCCATGTTTGTTTTACACCAATTACTATATGTTTTAAGGGACTAACCTATTAATATTTGCAAAAGTGCAAAAGTTCTTGGTTTCGACTTTGTTGTGCAGGAAATAGGCAAATATGGAAGGAAATAGCTCATTATGGTGAAATCTGGAATTTCCCGGAATCTGTCCCTGCTGAACACTTTTCAAAGATCACTTTGAAACTCCATCAAAACGACGTCCAGTGGAAAAGTCGTAAACTACAAAGTTGTAGATAATTTCAAAACGAACAATTTGGACGTCTTATTCTTCCAGAACGGACAACGGATGCATCTGGCAGAGCAGAATTACTGCGGAGGTTCGTGCAGTCTCGGGACTCCGAAAGTTGGTGACGTATTTGACACAAACTCTTTCCATACCTGGATATTTCAGCCCAGCCACGAGTTGTGAGGCTCATGAAGGACAGAGGTGAGTCCTAGGAAGGTTCTAGAGGTTCCCAAGAGCCCTTGGATCAAAGGGACATCCATCCCATGGCCTAGATTGCATCTTCAACACTATATACACTACAAGAAAAGTTCTGATAGACAACGTCCCAAAATCGTCCGCTAAGGGGTATTTTTCGTCGCCTATGGGCCTAACCCGACGATATGGATTCTGTTGTCGAAACTGCGTCAGGCAAAGTCCTACCACGTTTTTTTCGGTCCGTCGCGCTTGGGCGCCCTTCCGCCACGGAAAATCGGACCGTTGCAGAAGTGTTTCCGGGAGCCCGTTGACTGCTGACGTCATGCAAACTGACACGTGGCAGACGCCGTTAACTGGCAGTTAACGGCGTTAACCGGCTGAAACCCCGTGGTAGATGGTAGGCCCACACGAGGCCTGCCACGTCTTAAGCGGGCCAGCCCATTAAGTTTGCGGGCCGGGCCAGCTGACTTAGTTTGACCGGTCAACTATATAGCTGGGCTGGTCCATTAGTTACGCGGGCCGGGCCTAACCTCTCAGGTTGACTGGTCAAAACTTTAATGGGCCGGCCCACTAAGCATGTGGGCCGAGCCGAATGCACTCGATTGACCGGTCAACAGGCCCACTTTCCTGTTATCGTGCCGGCCCATTTACAAAGTGGGGTCCACCTTAAAGCAAGTGGGCCGGCCCAAGAAGTTATTGGGCCGGCCCAATTAGCATGTGGGTCCCACTTTCCTGCTATCGGGCCGGCCCATTTAGTACGTGGGGTCCACAATAGATCAAATGGGCTGGCCCAACAAGCCAATGGGCCGTGCCAAAAACACAGGTGGGTCCCACTTTCCTGTTAAAGGCCCGACCCATTTAGTATGTGGGGTCCACCATATAGCAAGTGGGCTGGCCCAACAAGATAGTGGGCCGGGCCAAAACACAGGTGGGTCCCACTTTCCTATTAAAGGGCTGGCCCATTTAGTATGTGGGTCCACCATATAGCAAGTGGGCCGGCCCAAAAAGATAGTGGGCCGGGCCAAAAACACAGGTGGGTCCCACTTTCCTGTTAAAGGGCCGGCCCATTTAGTATGTGGGGTCCACCATATAGCAAGTGGGCTGGCCCAACAAGATAGTGGGCTGGGCCAAAAACATAAGTGGGTCCCACTTTCCTGTTAAAGGGCCGGCCCATTTAATATGTGGGGTCCACCATATAGCAAGTGGGTCGGCCCAACAAGATGGTGGGCCGTGCCAAAAACGCAAGTGGGTCCCACTATCCTGTTAAAGGGCCGGCCCATTTATTGTGTGGGGTCCACCACAAAAGCTTTTGGGCTGGCCCAACAAGTTAGTGGGCCGGCCCAATTAGTATGTGGGGTCCACGGTAAATCAGGTGGGCTGGCCCGATGAGTTAGCGGGCCGGCCCAATAAGCTTGTGGGGCCCACTTTTCTGTTACTGGGCCGGCCCAGTAGTGGGTGGGGTCCACCTTAAAGCAAGTGGGCTGGCCCAATAAGTAAGTGGGCCGGCCCGTTTAGTTGGTGTGTATATGCCGGCACAATAGGTGCTTTAGGATTTTGCGGGCCGGCACATATGTGATTTCGCTTAATTGGGCCGTTTAAGTGATGGGAATTTGTGATTTAGATACTGAGAATATTTACGCAGCACATGATTTCTGTCGGATAGCCTCACTTACCACAAGCACCAAAGAAAAAATGCGCGAAAGAACTATAAAAACTAACTAAATATTACATCAGCTGCAAGGCTTTGAAAAATATTACAGAACCCAGAGAAATTGAATGGTAATTAAACCTAGCAATACAATGAAGCGATCCGGCAATCTTTTAAGTTGTCCATGCAACACCTATATCTGAAACAAAGACATTACAAGTTAAGACGGCAACAATGGAAAGGCAAAGACACTACAATATTGTTTGCCAAAGAATTTGGAACTCATCATTTCGTCGTTATAACAAGATCATTGTAATGCGCACAATAAGAAAACAAAGAGTGCATGCCGCATACCAATAGCCAATATAACAGAGCATGTTAGAATGAAACAGCAGACTTACTACTGTCGAGTCCCATGCAAACCAACATGTTCAGGGAGTACAAGATTGGCATGAACAACATAGTAGCAGGCTATAAATTTTGTAACAACGACTGAGCAAGATGAAGTTATGATGGCTACATCTACGGAAAGCGAGGAATGTAAACCAAAAATAGAAGTTACGATGGCAAAAGCTAAAGAGGAGGGAATGTGAACCAACATGTGCCAAGTGCAATCACTTCATTTTGGCCGTGAACTAAATAATACTCCTGAACTTATAGTGAAGGGGATGAAAATCAAGATGTTTCGGGATATAAACTTGTAATGAGCAACACATAGAGGATAGTTAATGCTGGAGCTTAGGATGGACCAGATACAGAATATAGTGGGATCACATGTGAACTTGTATAAGAGGGAATGCAAACCAATATGTTCAGCATTCCATATGTGAGCGTCATGCCAAGTCAGAGAAACAAGTCAATAATGCAGCTTTTGAAGAACAAGATGGCACGCAAAAATATTATCTAGTAGTTTGACAAGTTTATTTGTACTACAGGCTAGATAGCAGAGTGATAGCATGCCAAACTAAGTCCTTACTTTGTTAGCTTACAATGAACTAGATACAAAACAATGGCATCACCTGTAGTACAGGGAATGCAAGCCAACATGTTCATGGAGTAAAAAATTGGCACAAACAACATAGTAGCAGGCCATAATTTTTGTAACAACGACTGAGCAAGATAAGTTATGATGACTAGATCTACAGAGCAGGGAATGTAAACCAAATATAGAAGTTACGATTCCAAAAGCTATAGAGCAGGGAATGCGAACCAACATGTGCAATTACTTAAAATTGGCCATGAACTAAATAATAGCAGGATGTTACTATAATAGCTAGGAATAAAACAGATAGGAGTTATAATGGCATCACTCATAAACTTGTAGATAAGGGAAACAAATCAATTTGTTTCAGGATATAAAGTTGTAATGAGCAACACATATAGGATAGTTAATGCTACGGCTTAGGATGGACCAGAAACGGAATATAGTGGGATCACCTGTGAACTTGTAGAAGAGGGAATGCACACCAATATGTTCACCATTCTATATGTGAGCACCATGCCAATTAAGAGAAACAAGTTAATATTGCAGCTTTTGAAGAATCAGATGGCAGACAAAATTATGATGGAAGTAGCTGTTGTGACGAGTTCAAATAAATTTGTACTGCAGGATGGCAGAGCGATAGCATGCAGGAACTAATAGCAGATAGTTACTTTGTTAGCTTACGACGAAGTAGATAGAAATAACAATGGCATCACCTGTAGTACAGGGAATGCAAACCAACATGTTCAGGGAGAACAAGATTGGCATGAACAAAATAGTAGCAGCCTATAATTTTTGTAACAACGACTGAGCAAGATAGAAGTTATGATGGCTACATCTACAGAGCAGGGAATGCAAACCAAAATGTTCAATCGCTTAAAGTTAGCATTGAACAAGAAAATAGCAAGGTGTTACGGTCATATCTAGGAATGAACTAAAAGAGCTTCAGACAAACAAGCATCTGAACCCAGAACATGGCGCTAAAACAAGGGACTTACATTAGGAGAAGCACTCTGTGGGAGTCACATCAGATCTTCCTGGGGTTGATAGATCCGGTGATGAAGTACGCTACATGTGCTACTTGGGGTTGGAGAGATGGCCATTACAATTCATGGTTACTCATCTCATCTGCAAAAAACGTAATGGCGCATCGTTAGCACAAACAGGTTCCCCCAAGATTAAACAAGAACTTGCAGGCAAGCAATAGAAAAGCGACAGTAGAAGAGTTTAGATCATGCACGACGCCGGTGAAGCAGATCCGGTTCATGCACAGCGGTGTCGGTGAGCAAGATCCGATGCGGTGGACGACGGATCCAGCGAAGTGGCTCCGGTGGGGTGGACGATACCGCAGCTGAAGCGACTGCGGTAGACTGCTGGATGAGCATATGGTTTGGAGGTTCGGCGGGGATGATCCGGTCCGGTTGATGATGACGTCGATGAAGCGGCTCCGGCAGGCAGCCGGATGACGAGGATCGCGAGGCCTCGGGTAGGCCAGGGAAGTCCGGCGGGGATGTTCCGGTGCGGTGGTCGTGGAGGTGGGAGATAGAGGGACTTGGGAAGTTCCGGTGGGTGTGGTCTCAGAGGAACTGAGGGAAATGAATTTTTTTTGGTTAGTTTCCGGGGCTAGGGAGGTGGTGATCGAAAAAAATGACGGGTAGACCCCCCACCAACCGACTTATACATGGACATTGTTGTCATCTTTACGAGGGTAGAATGGGAAGTTAGAAGCGTGTGAAATATTTGTATTTTTCGGGCGGGAAGTTTTGCCGCTGGAATGAGATTTCGAATTTGGCTACAGTCCAAGTAATACAAAAATATGAGACCGTACTAGTACGGCCAAATCTCACATCAAGTCATCATCACGTTGAAAATTAGCATCATTAGAAAGTGCTTTTCAATACGAATCCAACGATACTAATTACATACGGAGTATAATATAATCAAGATTGTGTTGCTCAATTTTTATTGTCAAAGTTCGTCTTGGAATACGCGTGGGCCTTATTCCTTGGGACGGAGGTAGTACTTACCACTATGACTAGTCTAATATAAAAATGGTAGACCATGCGAAGTAGCTCTGCTCAGGCATTTATTCCCAGCGGTCATATCAAGCCATTATCACAAACAAAATCAGTTACTCCCATGTCGTCCGAACTGCAATTCAAAAATGCCTCTGAAATATTTCGGAGTTAATTGGCTAGCGGTTTTGCAGCTCAACTGATTTTGAGTTTGAGTGTGGCTACAGTCGAAGCTATATCTGTATCTGTCCATCTATATCTATATCTGTCCACATATCCACTATATATAAAAAAATCTCAGTTTTTGAAATCAGATAAGCCATCACCATGATGCACAAGCAATTATTGGCCGTTGGCACATCAGTTCTCCAACGCTTGATCCAACGGTCAAAGTTCCCTTTTTTAAGAGAACGGTCAAAATTCATTTGATTCGCTCGGGAACTGCGCGAGCCAAAACGAGTCTAACGAAGATGTTTCACGGACGCGCCTCGGGGATACATTGAATGCATATCGTGCAAGGTCAAAAAAATGCAAATATTGCAGGATCGTATGTGGCTCCTATGAGCTGAAGTACTCCATGAAACCATGAACATACATGTAGATGGGAATCCCATGTAGATGATCTGAAGAACGACCCGCTGCATCTTTCACAAATCCATCTACATGACATCATAAACTTTAATTAGGAAGTAGCCACTTAACAATCATTGCCCAAAATCTAACGGGTTCGACAATAAGCTGGTAATTCTCTATTATATATAAACACCAAAAAAATAAATTAGCAAGTAAGAAAGGAGTGTCAATGCCACCAGGACTTACAATAAAAGGGAATTTGCACTTTGTAATCTCTTTGTTTTAACACATACGTTCTGCTCAGGAATCCAGGGCCTAGGGTCACATCAAGTCATAATCAGAACCAAAGTCGGTTCCCATGTTCTCCAATTCAAAACACGTACAAAATATTTCAGTGTGTGAAATAATTGTATTCGATAGGCAGGAGGTAAATGCTACAGTGTTGAGATTTTGAATTAGACGGTTGTTAAGCTATTGATTATATGGAGTCGAAATTTGGTAGCATACATAAGTATCTCTGTTCACAACTCGCCTCTACAGAAGCAGGAACAGCTGTTGAGTTGCAGCACAACACAAAGGAGAAGCCACTGTTCCGTTCATTGCACTCAATACAGCGATGAATGAACCAGACCAGTTGACAAGCTTCTAGACCTAGGCTATATGTAGAAAGCTGGAAATCAATGGATCGCACAAAATCATCAGTGTCAAGCTTTAATGCATTAGCCAACGCGACCAAAAGTCCGAACTGATGGAAAGGGCTAGGCAATCCACTTTATACATCTCAACATAGCCAACCCAACAAAAAGTCCAAACTGACAGAAAGGGCTAGACCGGGAGAAGAGAAGAGAAGGTTTGCGAAAGCGATGACTCGAACTTGAGACTATGGGCTCTGATACCATGTCAAAGCTTCATCCACAAGCCAACGGAATCACAAGTCAGAACTGATGGAAAGGGCAAGGTAATCCACTTATAATATTAACAATCAGCAGGGTTCCGGTTCAAAAAAAATCCACATCACAACAAGGAAACGACCACCAAGATCATAGCAATTGCAGATAAATGCACCTACGAAGTATTCTCAGACTAAGGAACCATTTTACAAGACCAAGATACTGACCTGTCACTGTCCCCGTTCATCTCCAATTATCTAGCAGATACTCTTCTTACTACTTACTAGCATTCCTAACCTGCTCCAGTAGGGCCTCCTTCTGTGCTGCTATTGTTCTAAAATTGTCGACTTCTAGTCTTAGCGCAGCTGATGCAGCTCGTTCTACTTGGAGTTGCTCCTCTAGAACTTGAGCATGCAAATACTTTGACTTGGACATGGACTTGCACTTCACCAGTCCAGCATTCCGTAAGAAAGTGTTTTTGGCAATGCCATTCTTTTTTATTGCCATGGAAAATGCCTTCACACATTCTTCATCGGTTTTTTCCAGACCGTTTTTACCGGGTTTTGCCATCTCTAATTTCATATCTTCCTGCAAAAAAATCAGTTCGTACACATGTGTAAACATGATAGTTACTACAGAGAAACTTGATGATAGTAGATTTATCATGTGTATGACCTACTTTTATTCCTACAGTTTGGCATGTCTGATTCACATCACATGAATTTTAATAAACATCTATAATATCATATTGACATGTACTTTACTACTCCTACAAGTTGGGATGTGAGTCGTCACAAAATTTCAATCTTAGAGAAGACTTACAAGAACACTCTGTGCGACTTCTCCAATCACTTCAAGTTTGTTCTTCTAGCATGCTTCAAAAATCTCTGGCAGAGACATCTCTTTGTTTGGTTCCCTTTTACTTGCATTATGTAACATCTGCATTTTAGTACTACCATTTATAAATCGAATAACACGGTTGAAATGGAGGATCATAATATATGCTGCACACTGGTGTATATACTCTGCATGATCTTTTACTAAAATATTTCTAAATAGCAGTATAAACACAACATGTCCTTACTTTTTGCCGAATGTGCACTATAAGGTTATGAGATCCCGTACGGCTAGGTAAAAGTAGTTTACTGATGTCTACGGGAGCTTCTATTCTTGTAGACAGTGTTGGGCCTCCAAGAGCAGAGGTTTGTAGAACAGCAGCAAGTTTCCCTTAAGTGGATCACCCAAGGTTTATCGATCTCAGGGAGGAAGAGGTCAAAGATATCCCTCTCATGCAACCCTGCAACCACAAAGCAAGAAGTCTCTTGTGTCCCCAACACACCTAATAGGTGCACTAGTTCGGCGAAGAGATAGTGAAATACAGGTGGTATGAATAAGTATGAGCAGTAGCAACGGCACCAGAAAAGTGCTTTGCTGTCCAGGACTGGCGTGTGGTCGATGGTGGTAATATTGCGGACAATACAGATGCAGTAGAACAGTAAACAAGCAGCGATAGTAGTATTTAGGAACAAGGCCTAGGGATCATACTTTCACTAGTGGACACTCTCAACATTGCTCACATAACAGAATAAATAGATAGATGCTAGACTCTACACCCTCTTGTTGGATGATGAACACCACTAATTGTGTAGGATTACACGAACCCTCAATGCCGGAGTTAACAAGCTCCACAATATTCGATGTTCATATTTAAATAACCTTAGAGAGCATGACAGATCAACACAACCAAACCAAGTACTAACATAGCATGCACACTGTCACCTTCACGCTACGAAAGGAGGCATAGATCACATCAATACCATCATAGCAATAGTTAACTTCATAATCTACAAGAGATCACAATCATAGCCTACGCCAAGTACTACACGATGCACACACTGTCACCATTACGCCGTGCAGGAGGAATAAACTACTTTAATAACATCACTAGAGTAGCACACAGATATATTGTGATACAAAACACATTGCAATCATAAAGAGATATAAATAAGCACTTCACTATGCCATTCATAACAGTGAATAAGTATTCTGTGAAATATAGCCTAAGAGAACCACACGGTGCACACACTGTCACCTTTACACACGTGGGACAAGGAGTCTCCGGAGATCACATAAGTAAAATCCACTTGACTAGCATAATGACATCTAGATTACAAGCATCATCATATGAATCTCAATCATGTAAGGCAGCTCATGAGATTATTGTATTGAAGTACATAGGGAGAGAGATAAACCACATAGCTACCGGTACAGCCCCGAGCCTCGATGGAGAACTACTCCCTCCTCATGGGAGCAGCGGCGGTGATGAAGATGGCGGTGGAGATGGCAGCGGTGTCGATGGAGAAGCCTTCCGGGGGCACTTCCCCGTCCCGGCGGCGTGCCGGAACAGAGACTTCTGTCCCCCAGATCTTGGCTTCGCGATGGCGGCGGCTCTGGAACTTTTCTCGTACCGTGGTTTTTCCGTATCGAAGTTTTAGGTCGAGGAGGCTTAAATAGGCGAAGAGGCGGCGTCAGAAGGTCAACGAGGCGGTGACACAATAGGGCGGCGCGGCCAGGGCCTGGGCCGCGCTAGCCTAGTGTCTGGTGGGCCTGTGGCCCCCCTCTGGCCTCTCTCGGGTGTTCTGGAAGCTTCGTCCAATTCTAGGACTCTGGGCGTTGATTTCGTCCAATTCCGAGAATATTTCCTTACTAGGATTTCTGAAACCAAAAACAGCAGAAAACAGGAACTGGCACTTCGGCATCTCGTTAATAGGTTAGTGCCGGAAAATGCATAAATATGACATAAAGTATGCATAAAACATGTAGATATCATCAATAATGTGGCATGGAACATAAGAAATTATCGATACGTCGGAGACGTATCATTTACCGCGGTTTATCTGATTCTGTTTAGCCAAATTCTGCAAAAAGGAGACTAGTGAGACACTGCTATAAATAAGAATCCAAGATGTGATCTGGTCTCAGTCTTACAAATCATACCATATTCTTTGGATCGGACCAGTGCTTCACAAGATCTCCCCACTGTTTGTCAGTCATTTGCTTAAGAGGAGATCTAGTTCGAACACTCCCAGTAATCTTTCCAGTGAAGTATTTCTTCTTTAGCCTGCTGCGATACTGGCGCAGACAGTCTCAGAATAGACTGTTGAGAACATGCTTTACTTCCTCTTGGTCATCATCGAACTCAAACCTTAACTGTTCACAACAATATAAACCGTTGGTGCGATATACATAGAGCCAACAACAAGCTAGAAGGAACGGGACTTGCCAATGTGGTATACTAGTATGAGTAACATTACCAAGAGAAAGATGACTTACGTGTAACCTGTGCACTAATTTTTCAAAATGCGCAGAGGTGTCTACGTGCTCTTTCCATGTTGGGAAGATAGGAATTTCATTCCTGACGAAAATTCCTACATCCGATGCTAATTTACAAGATTCATCTGGGTCCAGTGGCCTTCTGCCACCCACGATAGATGAAAGGCGAAATCTTGATTCCATCCCAGCAAGCTTAGCTACGAACATTTTCCCTACTGTTGGGCCCCTTTTTTTCTTGATCGTGGTGCAACTACAAAGTTAAGCATTACATCAAGCTATCAAGCATTACATCAAGCATTTTCTTGATCATGGTGCCCCTTTATATATTTATCTATAAAGTATAACTTTATAACGGAGAATGAAACTATAAGCATTGGAAAATCCTTCTTCGATGTGGGGCTCATCCTCAGGGGAGTTGTCTATGGCAGGACTAATATGGGTCAGTGGGAGATCATCAACAGTTTGTTGATGTTGTGCTAGCAGTGTTTGGCCAGTTGTGGTTGTGTCAGCTGGGACTGGTACAGTGTGTCCTTGGGCAGTATTTCCTACCACAACTACTGTTGATCCCAATTGTGGCTGAGAAGTTGCCGTGGAAACTGGTTCTGCTGCCAATTGTGGTTGAGAAGTTGCTGAGGAAACTGGTTCTGCTGCCAATTGTGGCTGAGAAGTTGCTGTGGAAACTGGTTCTGCTGCCAATTGTGGCTGAGAAGTTGCTGTGGAAACTGGTTTTGCTGCCAATTGTGGCTGAGAAGTTGCTGTGGAAACTGGTTCTGCTGCCGATTGTCGCTGGTTGACTGGATTGGTAACAGGTGGCTGATTCAACCGCTTGGGGTGTTCACCACGTTTTTTATTTATTTCAGTACTCTTAGCATTTGCGTTATTTTCTTCAACTAGTGCCATGAATCGCTGAGACTGTCTAGTAGCAGAAGCAGATTTCTTTTTTGGTTGCAGCTGTTCTATCACTGATTCAGGCTGTTGAATGGTCTTCCTCTCATTGGTGGTTCCTGCGAAATTCTTACTTGAAGCTACAGATTCCTAGCATACATAAACGATATTTCAGTCTACAGAAGTGCCATATATGATGATATGCAAATGGAATAGAATGAAGAACAGTAAAGGATGACGTGCATGCTGAAACATATATATGATGCGTTAAGGAGACCTAGAGGTGGCATGTGAACATGTTTGGTGGGATTCAGGATACAAGTATACAACATGGAAGTTGCAACAGATATCTCCAAGTAAAAAAACATGGAAGTTGTGTACCCATCTCTCCAGTCCGGTGGATGGAAGGAGTCGAGGATTAAGATACGAGAACCCGGTGATGGTGAATGTCGCTGACAAGGCGGCGGTGGAAGTCGGCTACGGAGGAGCTCGTATGGTACAGTTGTCATCGGTGGGGGTGGGGGGAGGTGGAAGCTACTCCGGCTTGCTAAAAAGCAAGGGATACGGTGGAACGTCGTCGGTCACTACGGTGGCCGATGAGAAGGCAGTAGTGCTGGTGTGGGAGTGGGACAGTGGGTCGGCGCCGACGCCGGCGTGTGAGATGATCCGGTGGGTCATGCAAGGTGGAAGCGTGAGAGAGAGAGATGCGGGGTTCGGCACCGCCGGTGATAGGTCTAAATTGAGCGGTCCGGGGGGATAAGATCGGCACTGTACTTATTTCACGCCGCTTTGAATTTTGGAAGCGGGGGGATTTCGGCGGGAACTTCGGGGTAGAGTTGAAATTATTACTGGTTGGTGGAAAACTGTGGAACCCTAGCCTACGAAATCCCAGGTCTGAAGCTGAGGGCCCTTTTGTTGTGGCAAAAGCCAAAAAAAGCACTTAAATAGGTGCTTTTTTGGCTTTTGGATTTTGGAAGCCAAAAACAAAAGGATCTTTTCTTTTGGCTTCCAAAATCCAAAAAGCCAAAAACAAGCCACAACAAAAGGGCCCTGAGTAGGTTCGGGTTCAAGGGGATATGCTTGTTGGTTCTTGGGTACATATGATCTCTTTATTTCAAAATTCATCTTCTATACATTTTGAAATGTCAAAAAAGAATAAAACGAAAAATGCATGTGTACTTCTTCGCTTGCTATATACACATAAAATATTTCAATGGAAAATCGAATAGTAATTTGGGCTATTTAAAAAAGAGTTACTCCGTAAAAAATTGTGCTAACCATAAGGCTTTTTATGAGACATGTTTTCTCTCTTTTTTTACATCGACCATGAAAAAAACTTGTTTTTTTACATCAACCATGAAAAATACTTTTTTTACATCGACCATGAAAAATACTAGGAATTTGCTAAAGTTATATTTTCCATCTTGTACACAATTAAAAATATCTTTAAAACAAACAAATCTCTAATGTCTAGGTGTACCATCTCTACTAGTAGTATATACTAGTAAATTGCACGTGCCTTGCACGTGAGAGCTCTTTTTTTAGTGAAACAACTTCGATGCAATAAGAATTCGATCTTTTTTTAACAAAGGAGGGGGGCCCAAGGGCTTGGATACCATTAAGTGCAACAGAGGGGTACATATTACTGATTGCAGTCAACAGTCACTTGGGTTGAAAGCGAATGCAAGCCCGCCTACATGATAGCAGGATTTTGTGAAGCTTTTTAACTTAATTGGTCAAACATGCGAAGCATGTGCCATTTACTTGTACAACTTTATCGGAAAAAAATTACTTGTACAAGCTAGTTCCCCTAAGTACTACCAGCACATAAGTAAACAAAAGAACCAGGGACATCATCAACTGAAACAACAATCTATTTATATAGCGGCTCTTGCATCACCCTTTGAAAATCATCTACCTGCAAAGATGAGTGCAGAGAGTTTCTGCTTGTGCTTTCACCTGTTCCAAGATCGTCCAGTTGATCTCATGGACATCTGCATCAGCCAAAGCGGTAAACAAGTTGCCAGCCACTAGCTTCTGCAGATCAGCAACAGCATGTAGGCCATCTTGAATTGTAGAATTCCATCCTCGGTTCATTTTTTTGTTCCGCCAAGTGGCCACATCCAAGTCCTTTTGAAGACGCCTAATCTTAGCTTCCCCAGTGCCACATCCTTCTGTTTTGTTCCTACAAACGTTTGCATCACTGGAACTCTAGACATCTGTGCTACAATGCTGCTTGGCAGGGACATGAGCAGTCACTTGCTTCGGCGATTTGCCATGCATTAAATCAATCAGCAGATTAAAAGGAAATATGTTGGTTGATTCATGTCACCACTTTGAGCAACCCATGAGTTTCTAAACCTTAAATGGAGTCTAAAACATTGCAATAAAAGGGTGGGTGTATCATTTGGATGCAGACGCCGGGGCGACCCTATTTTGAAGAAAAAATTAGGAAATCTGAAATCTATATCTGTATCTCTACCATCTATACCACTCTACTCCTGTTGATAGTTTGATCTCTTTCAGTACATTAGATTATGTCATGTTTAAAACACTATTATAAAATTACCTCCTTAATGTTGAGCTCAGGAGGATCCAGATGTGCTGATCCTAGGTGGCCCCTCAAATGATTGCTTGCTAGAACAATAGGACCAAATCCCGCCTCCTTTCTACCAATGTCTGCATCACTGGCGCGCTCACTGTCTTTGTTAGGAACATGAGCAGCGGCTAGCTGCTGCAAATCAAAGTTCATCAAATCAATCAGCAAACAACACATATGAAATTTGAGCAGTGCGGCTAAATACCTTCTTCAGCAGCAGCCCCACGGGATCATCCTTTTGGCGGCACATCACACGGGTGAAAAATCTCGGCAACGACTTGGGGTGCGGTGATTTTGTCCCATTCCACAGTATGCCGATCGAGGCTGCAATTATCTTATTCTCCAAGATATTTTTCCTCCGACATTCTTCGTAGGCATTCTCAAGTGGAATATCTAGCAGGCATTACAAAAAAAACAGATGCTAATAACAAGCAGTGGAAGCAAGCAATAAACTAGTCTCGGAAATCAAATACATAACAAAAGCTGCCGGACAAAGTGTTCAACCTTGGTCGACTTGGGAGGTGGCGCGTTGGCCGTTTGGTTTGGTTCGGTGGATCATGGTGGCGCTTTGTGTACCGATCTCACCGGCCGGTACGATGAACCAGTGAGTCGGGGAAGCAGATCCGACGAAGCGGACGGAGTGTGGTTGACGGCGTCGCTGAGCTGGCTCCGGTGCGGTGGATGTCGGCTACGGATGGAGAACTGAGAGGGAGCGAGATGGACTAGGAGCGAGGTAGGGAGAGAGCCCTTGCTTGTCCATGGGTGGGGCTGGATATAGGGGAAAAGAAAGCCCTAGAAGATAGCATCCTGCTAATATCCTAGTACAAAACAATTGAACTAGAAAATCCCGCCAATATATGGTGCTTAATTGCGGGCGGCTCATAGCTTGTGCACAAATAAAATGGGAAAATCCAAAAAAATGTAGTTCAACAAAAAAAACTCTAGTAGGCAAAGTCGCTAACTCGCCATGAGAAGATGCACTCCGCCAAAAAATGTCATGACAAGCTAGTTTGCTATGGATCTTGCATTAACCCTGCTCGATAAAATGGTGGGCACAAAAGACAAGCTAAATCAAAAATAATGGTGGTAGAAAGATGTAAACTCTTAAATGTAAACTCTACTAAACAGGGCCAACTCAAAAACATGCCTCATATTATTAGTACTTCCTCCGATCCATATTAACTGCCACTAAAATGGATGTATCTACAAATACATCCATTTGAGTGGCATGTATATGGATAGGAGTAGTAGATCAAGGAGTTGCGAGACAGTGGAGGAAATGAGGTGGGGAGGAGGAGGGTGACGACCAGACCCCCACCTCCACGGCACCGCATAAATAGAAGCTAAAATATGTGAAACAGTGGAGGAAATGAGGTGGGGAGGAGGAGGGCAACGACCAGACCCGATAACAGTACTCCCCCCGGTCGAACTGCTCCTCATGTCGCGCAAGGTGAAAAAAGGGGTATTTTTCATTGACTTGATGGAGAAAAAAAGGTCTTCTTTTTAGCCCCAGCGTCACCGCAGATCAGGTGACATGCACCTATTGCATGTCACCGTGTGACATGCGGTTTAAATTCAAATTTAAACATTGCGAACAAATCTGAAAAAAATCATGCATGTTCACAGCACATATTAAAATAACCCCTAAAATTTTCAGATCAAAATTCGAAACATACATCGAGAAGCAAAAAAGAGAAATCTGTCATGAATAGTTCCCGAATTCAAATCTGAGTTTCTCTGTAGACTATTCACATCTGAGTTTATCTTAATATGTGCTGTGAACGTGCATGATTTTTTCAGATTTTTTCGCTATGTTTAAATTTGGATTTAGGCCGCATGTCACACGGGGTGCATGTCACCTCGCTACCGCTCGCGAAATGGAGCCCCTCTCCGCTGGGCTCCAATAAAAGCTTCACTGCTCATGTTAGACTATTGAAGACACTGGGTAGTGCATGTCAGGGGGACAAAGAATAAATTGCGTCCACGCGTCGGCGCGTGCTGTCTACCCCAAACCGTAAACTCTGTCTTATGAAGTCAAGCATGCATGAAGAGAAGTGGTTTTTGGTTTCAAACATGGAAATTTCAAAAACGCTCCCAAGAGCTACATTTTGGAGTGACTAATTATTCATATTCATGATTTAAACTTGTTTAAATGGGCATAAAAATGGGCATAAAATTCAAAATAAATGAAAAACCAAGGCACATAGTCTTCTTATGTCATATAGTAAGCATTCAATTAAGTTGATAAACAAGGTCTAGACATATTCAAACCAGAAAAATCATGTATCTCCCCCTAACCCTAAACTCTGTCTTATGAAGTCAAGCATGAAGAGATGGTGGTTTTTGGTTTCAAACATGGAAATTTCGAAAACCCTCCCAAGAGCTTCATTTTGGAGTGACTAAGAAGCATACATGCTTACTTTTTCATATTCATGTTTTAAACTTTTTCAAATCTTGGTCAAACCTAGGATTTGACCAAGATTCAAATGGGCATAAAAACTCAAAAAAAATGAAAAAAATGAAAAACCAAGGTCTTCTTATGTCATATAGTAAGCATTCAATTAAGTTGATAAACAAGGTCTAGACATATTAAACCTGAAAAATCACGTATCTACCCCCTAACCCTAAACTCTGTCTTATGAAGTCAAGCATGCATGGTGAAGAGAAGTGGTTTTTGGTTTCAAACATGGAAATTTCAAAAACCCTCCCAAGAGCTTCGTTTTGGAGTGACTAAGAAGGATACATGCTTAATTTGTCATATTCATGTTTTGAACTTCTTTAAGTCATGGTCAAACCTAGGATTTGACCAAGATTCAAATGGGCATAAAAATTCAAAAAAATCAAAAACCAAAGCACATAGTCTGTGTATGTCATATAGTAAGCATTCAAGTTGATAAACAAGGTCTAGACATATTAAACCTGAAAAATCATGTATCTACCCCTAACCCTAAACTCTATTGATGAGGTCTAAGACCCCGTTTGTGGCCCGATCTTGCGGTTGACCCGAAATCCAAAGGAGGGAGAGAGGGAGAGCGCGAAGAACACGATGAACACGAAGAACACGATGAACTCACGCACGCACACCAACCCGATACAATCGATACTTACCCCGTGGCTCAATGGACCACTCCAATAGAATCAACCCGGAGGAGACACGCGGTAGAATTCCGAGCGGAGAGATTGGTGAGGGAGATGAATCTAGGAGTGGGAGAGAGAGTGGGTAGCACTAGAATCTCACACACCAAATCCTATCATCCAACAAGGGTAGCCTTGATACAAAGGGGATGAAACCCTAGGGAGGCAAAGCTCAACTTCATGTCTAAGCCTAAATCTTGTCTAAAGAGCTAAGGGGGTGACCTAGGTGCTTATATAGGCATACAAGGCAGCTTGGGTCGAACAGGTAAGTGGTGGACCGACTCGGGCCGTCCTGGTCGAGTCGAACCCGTGAAGTCCGGTTTGGGGCCGGTCTGACCGGGCCTGTGACCGGGTGGTCCGGTCCTGGGTCCGGTCGACCGGGCGCCAACCGGGAACTTGCGAAGTTTCCGGTCGCCTTCCGGTATGAGGCAGGGAATCCGGTTGGGCGCCCGGTTGACCGGGCCTGGGACCGGATTACCCGGTTGTGGGTCCGGTCTGACCGGGTCCTGGATCGGCCAGGCTGGGCCTCTTCCTCCCGCCTCTTCTTCCTCTTCCTTCTTCTCTTCTTTCTTTCTTCTTCTTCTCTCTTCCTTGCACCATGGGAGTTCCTTCTCTCTTGGTCCTTGTCGATGTCGGCACCTATAGACACAATGATGATAGGCATGAGGTAGAATACCATTCAAGTTGGTGTTGAGGTCGACCATAGAGAGGAAAGAGTTCACCTTGACATATATGGCGGGGGTTTGTGTTGTTGGTCCACTTGGGGGACTCCTTGGCCATGGTGTGGCGTCAACGATAGGCGGGGCTGCACTTGACGGTCTTGAGGTGGAGGTGTCCAAAGGCCACCCCGCATCATCTCCCCCCCCTTGGGGAAGAGTCGCCCTCGACTCTTGTTCCTCCTCAACGATGATGTAAGCCATGACGTTTCTCCCATGTAGTAGTCGATGGACAAAGTTGCGGTCGAAGAAGAACTTGGGGAAAAAACAACTTGCGAATGGAAAGCTTGTGGATGCCAATTTGGTGATAGGCGAACAAGAGGCTCTCAATCAAATACGAAGCATCAAGTCGTTTCTCCAAGAGGCATTTGGCAAAAATGGGAACCAAAAGAGTGTCGATGTATCCAAAATTTGGTAGGGCAAAAATTTGTGCATGTAAAAGTTTGGTTTGTAAAGTGTCAAAAATGTGATGTGTAGCATTGTCCCACACAAATGGAACAATCAAAAGGCAAGTATCGGCGGCAAAATTTTGTGCAAAATTGTTATGTGCAATGGCAAAGAGATGGAAACTTCTAGCTTGGGAAAGTATGGTTGGCGTGAGCCAAGTATGGGTATCCTCAAGTGTCAAAGAATCCATGTCAATTGCCAAAGATGAAATGAGAAATCCAAAGAAGAGAAACTTTATGAGTGACATGTGGCACAAGATGCATAAGGTGTCTCTCACATGTATGACATGATCCTTGAGATTCTCGGAGTGTATGATGATAACATCAAGACATACAACAACCATTGTGCCAACAAGATGTGTCAAGATATGTTGCATAAGAGGCAAAAGAGGTGACGAGGCATTGGTCCAAACCGGAAGCTCGACAAGACAAGCCGGAAACACACGAAGGCGAAGGCGTTTGGGAACATACCCTTTGGCGTGAATCCCATGGGTTGGATCATGTATCTCGTCCGTGTTGGGGTAGCTCTCAATTGCGCGTTTCGTGAGCTCATGCTCCATAGCGGTGGAAGTTGTCATTCGGGTACCTATACACACAAAAGAGAAAACAAAAAGCGTGTGTGCATGGTAGAGGAACACATCATCCATCATGATGTTCCATGTCTTGTGCACATCACCATTAGTATCAATCAAGATAGTATGAAATGCATGGCGATGGTGCATATGGCAAGAAGGTGCATTCATGGCATGTGGTAACTCGTGATCATCAAAAAGTGAGAAGGCTATGGGGGCCATCTCGTGGACAATGAAATAAGCATTCTTGCATACCAAGCATAAGAAAGAGCAATTGGTCACAATCTTGGATGCAAGGATCATGGAATGGTGTAAGCATTTTGGGCAAAGCATGCGGAACATGTTATCATTGTTGTCGACAACCCTATGTAAAGAGCAAGTGTTCATCAAGGGTGGCACAACACAAGTATTATCATTATCATTATCATTGCAAGCAAGTGGGGAAAAAGTGAAACTCTCATAGCATGGCATGGTCATGGTATCACAATCAATCAATTCCACATGATCAACAATGTTATCAAGCAAAGCATCACATGGGAAAGTGAAAGTAGCATGTGACGTAGCAAATGGATCATCGAGATCATGCATGCACTCAAAAGTCATCATGTCCACTAGTGGGATCATGGCATCATCAACACCTATGTTGTTACCTTTGTAGGCCGACTCATTTGAGTTAGGTGTTGTGGAAGTAGGAGGATCCATGTGGCCGACATGTCCATCTTGGAGCAAGCATGGTGAGATATCATCATCTTCATGCACCATGTACATCGTCTCCATGAGCGGGAATTCGTCCTCCGTGGAACCTAGTGCAACATAAGAAGACACAAACGAGGGAGAGGTTAATGTGTTAGCAAATGTGATGTCCTCCATGGACCTATCATCTATCTCTCTCAACTCATTTAGTGTATCACTCATGTCCTCCAAATGGAAGCACTCAAACTCACATATGGGGTGGAAGTCACTCAACTCACTATCACTCTCACTCAAGTGGGCTAAGTGGCTCTCATTCTCACATGGGATTGGTACCAACTCATCAATGAAGCATAGGGGAGTAGGCTCGACTTTCTCATCTCCATACGTCTCCTTGGTTGAAGGGAAATTCCCATGCTCAACCATCTCAACTCCATGCGCCCCCACAGGTGAAGGGAGAATCCCATGGTCACCATGCTCAACTCCATCGCCTCCCAAGTCATCCTCAAGCGGTGGTGCCGTAGTGTTGATGAGAGCTAGGCTCGGCTCAATTTCACCCTTGTGTTCACCTTGGCAATCTTCATCTTGAAGTGTTGGCGCAATAGGCATCTTGGGGACTTGTGCTTGTAGCTTGTCGAAGTAGAGCGTCTTGGCACTTGGCATTGTGCATTGCCATGCCACGTGACCCTTGGCCTTGCACACCTCACATAGGAGATTGGGACATTCCCGTGGAGGGTGGCCTTGTTGCTTGCACTTGTAGCATCGGAGTCCATAGGCACGTGACGAGGTAGAGGCCATTGTGGTGGTGGCACAAGAGGTGGAAGTCGCCTTATGAGGAAGGTATGCTCGATGTGCACTTGCCATCCTTGGAGTGGTAGGCACCCTATCATGGTGTTTGTCGCCTTCATGTCGAGGCTCTCGTCTTCGTGCATCATCACCATGGCTTGAGTGGTGTCGTCGAAGACTCGTGGAAGATGTTGGTCGATGGCGATCATGAAGTGGCTTGTGGCGGCGAAGCTCATGTGGTGACGTATGTCGATGACGGTCCTTGGCATGCCTAGATGATGGCTCATGCGACTTGGCATGTTGCTTGTGGCGCCTTGTGGAGCTTGGAGAAGACTGTCGATGACGCTCATGATGGGGACGCTCTTGATGCTCCATATGGTGTACTTGAAGTCGACGATCTTGTGCATAAGCACTCTCATGGTGGCGCCTTGTGGAGCTCGGAGAAGTGTGTCGATGGCGATCAGGTTGGGGATGCTCTTGATGCTCCATATGATGGTGCCATCTTGGAGGTCCTATATCTTCATATGTAGCTCCATTGGCGACGTAGGTGTACTTGGGAGCATCGTCTTTGCTCATTGTGGAGCGTAGGTGAGGCTCCGCCATGGTGTCAATGTCGTACTCGTGGTGTTGCTCCATCATGTCGTCCATGAGTGGTGAGCCATTGTCGATGTAGAGCTCGTCGATGTCGTCCTCAAGGTGGTGCTCCACCAAGTCGTCCATGCTTGAGGAGCCATTGTCGATGTAGTGCTCGTCGATGTCGTCCTCAAGGTGGTGCTCCACCATGTCGTCCATGCTTGAGGAGCCATTGTTGATGTAGAGCTCCTCGATGTCGGTAATGTCGGTGATGCTCGCGGAGCCATAGTCGGTGCCGAGCTCCACATGTTCCTCCACATCCGCGGTGCTTGAAGAGGAATCCTCCTCGAAGTGCTCCGTGTACTCCTCCGTATCTTCTTCGTCGCTATACATGTTAGCATGACAAGATCTATATGGTGTATGTTAGTGGAAGAACACTACCCCGCAACCTTACCGTGGTATGACAAGATTGGGGTGATCCAACAAAACCGAGAGTTAGAACAATTGTATCGGGTACTCACACAAAAGCACACGCAAAGCTAGCAAATATGGTGTTAGGTGAGTATGGTGGAAAGCCAAAAGATGAAATCCAAGATCAAGTATGTTGTCAAGAGTGGGTGAAATCCAAAGATTCAAATGTCAAAGCGATGATCACTATAAACATGGAAAGGATATGGAACGCACACACGAGATGAACGGGGTTAGTGCGACCAAGGAATGAGCGGAAAAGTGTAAGAAGCCCTTAAGCAAGGGTGCTTGGTGTCACACTAACACAAGAAGAGATCAAAGCTTTGGTTGCAAATGAAGAGACAACAAGATTCACACGCGGCCTCTCTTCTCTTTTCTCTATTTTGCTTAAAAGCTTTTTCTCTTTTGTATTTGGTGGCACTTGACACTCTTTTGTATTTGTATGTATGGGGGCACTTGCACTCTTTTGCTATTTTTGTGTTTTGGCGGCTTTTTCTCGCACTATGTTAGCGTTAGCTCACTTTTGCTATTTTGCCACACGAGTTTTGCTTAGAAGCTTGACTCCACACTACACACATACCTCACAATCGGGGCCACGTGCAATGTCTCGCAACACTAGATAAGCAATGCTCGATAGGATAGATCGCAAAAGAAGAGGGGTTACAAGGTGGGGATGCAAGTTATACCTAAGATGTTAGGCAATGATGTCAAGAGTACGGTTGCAAGTCCGGGGTGCCGAGGATGTCGTCGCTTGCTTCGTAGCTGCGGATTAGTTGTACAAACAAGGCACTCAAACCGGAACAAGCAAACACAAGTTAGCGGAAGAAATGGGTCAAAGTAGCTTGGCGGCGGTGGCGGTGGTAAGCCGGTGGTGGGTGGTGTCGATGCCCTTGCGGTTGCGGCGGAGGTTATGGGGCCGCAGTGATGTTTCCCGGTGGTTTGGGGAGGGTGGCGGTGCTTGCCGGCGGCGGAGAGGGTGGCGGTGGTTGGCGGAGGTGGTGGTGGAGGTGGCTGTCGGGGGGAAGACCCCGGATAGGGCAATGGACGCGGAGCAGCCGGCCGGCCACTGGCCGGCTCGCGGCAAAGGCCGGCTGAGGAGCAGCCGGCTGGCGCCGTGGCCGGCTGGTCCGGAAGCCGGTTGGCTCTAGGTCCTAGTCGGCCTGGCTGCGGCCATCAATGCTGTAGCTGGGCCGGCTTCTACAAGCCATATCCGACTGGGGTTTGTACCTCAGACCGACTCGAGGCTGGCGAGTCTTGCACTGGAAGGAACCGGGTTGGTGATCCGGGTTCCCAAAGTCCACTCTGACTCCATCTTCCGTAAAGCGCGGGGCACTGTGGAGCAATAGTGCCACGCGCCGGACAGGCCGTCAGAGCTTACGACGATCCGTACTGGCTACAGCGGCTGACGGCGACAGGGACACCTCCTCCATACCGCTGACCGTGGCAGCCGGATGGGACAGGCCACGATGCCTCAACCACTCCTGACGTCACCGCCTCGGGAAGGAGCGGGAGCCGGAGCCGGCCAAGCCGGCCAGTAAACTATAGGGTCTTTTATGTAAAGTGCCGGTGCCTATATAAGCCGCACTACCCCCTCTCGTGCAGGGGATCGATCATTTTATTGCTTTCACCTACCTGCAGAGCTGCCCTGTGAGAGAGACCATCGTCTCCCTTAGCCTCTCAGGGCCAGCCGGACACAGCTCTAGGAGCACCACTGTACTGTGTGATCATCATATACACTCATAGCAGGAGTAGAGGTTTTACCTCCACCGGAGGGCCTCGAACCTGGGTACGTCGCCGTGTCGCTCGTGCCCATACCCGCTTCCGGATACCGCCGTGAGATCCCTCAGGAGCCACTTCGATTAGCCACCCTATGGCATATGCCGTGACGATACCACGACATTTGGCGCCCACCGTGGGGCCTTCAGCATCCTCGGCCGGTGTCTTCATCCGGACGGGCCTCACCATCACCACCGGCGAGCGAGTCGCTTCAGGCTTGATCTGGAGATTCGGCTCCCTCAACTGCGTCAGCGACAACGCTGGCTGCTTCGCTGACCGCCCCTTCCCAGCCGGCGGCAGCGTCATCTCCTTCGGCGGCTTCGACGTTTACGTCGCCACCGTCGCACCGCCGCGCTACCCGCGGCAGGTGCTGCGCTGCGCTAGCCCTCCTCCGCGAGCCGGCAGCAGCGCTCCCGCCAGCCCCGCCATCGTGCAAGTCATGATGGCTGGCGAGGAGCTCCCCGAGAAGAACCCGCGCACCCGCGGCCCCGGCTTGGAGCGCAACATCGACCCCAACGCCTCCGGCTCGGGCCCGAAAGCGCCACCACCACCGTCCCGGCTGGATGCAGTCCGGGCAAAACTGAGCACCCGCTCACGCACGGCGGAGATCCCACCGCCGTCGAGGCGGACTTGGAGGCGCACCGCCAGCTCCTCCTCAAGCAAACCGAAGAACTGGCTGCTGCTAAGCGCCAGATGGAGATCACCCAGCGCGAGTACAACCGCGCCCACGGCCTCACTCCAGGCGGCGATGAGCCAAGCCGAGCCGGCCATATCCGCCGCAGGGGCCGCGACCTTGGCGCTGAGATCGCCCGCGACGGCGCTCCTTCGCCGGCTCCGTCCATGGAGCTCCCCGTCTACAACACGCCCGACAAGAACGTACGTGCGGCAGAAGCCGCCGCGGAAGAGCTGAACCGCCTCGAAGGCGAAGAGTTACGCCGCTAGACCAGGCGGGTGACTGAGCTGCTTAACGCAGCCAACAGGCAGATCGCCGACCCCAGGTATGTCAACGCCCCCAGAGCTTCTCACGCTCGTGGAGCTGCGAGCAACGACGGGGAAGGCGCCGGGGACACGGCCGAGTCCGCCTCCCCAGGACCAAGCCGGCGCCATGACTCCCGAGCCACGCACGGCTCGGGCCGGCCAAGCCACCAGCCCGAGCGGCGGTGGCCGCAGCCGGCCTCCAAGCCGGAACCAGGAGCAAGACTCCGGGCCCCGCCGTCATCACCGGCCGGCTCCAGAAGCAAGCGGCGCGCGCCAGCCGGCACACTCCCGGCTGGGCCCGCGCATCGAGCCCGCCGACGCCCGAGATCGCCTCGACCGGCTGGTCGAATCCCGCATTGCGGAAGAAGAAGCTCCAGCCGGCCCAAAGTGCTTCGGGCCCCGCATCGCCAACGAGCCCACACTCGAAGGCTTCACGCTCCCCCGCGACACCCCCAAGTACGACGGCACAGCCAAGCCGGAGGACTGGCTGCAGGACTAATCCACCGCAGTCGGCATCGCCAAAGGCAACAAGCGCTGGGCCGTGCGCTACTCCCCCCTGATGCTGGTCGGCTCCGCCCGCACATGGCTCAACAACCTGCCAGCCGGCAGCATAAACGGCTGGCTCGACTTCGAAGCGGCCTTCATCAGCAACTTCACCGGCACCTATCGCCGGCCGGGTCGCCCCCAGCAGCTCGAGATGTGCAAGCAGGGCCCCGACGAGACGGATCGTGCGTACCTGACGCGTTGGTGCGAGATGCGCAACTCCTGCGAGGGCGTGCACGAGATCCAGGCCATCAGCTTCTTCATGGGAGGCTGTCGGCCCAACACCATGCTGTGGCACAAGTTGCGCCGCAGTGACCCCAAGTCGATGGCCGCCTTGATGGCCATCGCCGACAAGTACGCGCTGGCAGAGGAAGCCGGCAAGGCGCCGGCTGATATTTCACCGGCTCCAGCAAGGCGGGACAACAACAGGCCGGCTGAGCACAAGCCGGCCGAGGGCGGCTCGCATGGCAGCCGGCGGGACAACTACCGCGGCAAGCGTCACAGCGACCAGCCGGACCGCCGGTACGGCTCCGCCCACGTAGCCGCCGTGGCAGACAACGCGGCAGGCGGCAGCCGCCGCCAGAAGCAAGACCGGCAGTGGAAGCCGAAGTACACCTTTGAGCAAATGCTCGACTCGCCGTGCAAATACCACAGCGGCAAGAACCCCTCCAACCACACCACCCGCGACTGCCACTTCATGAAGCGGCTGACAAGCGGTGAACCCCTCCCGCCTCCACCCCCGCCTCCACCAGCCGGCGGGCCGGGTGGCCAAGCCGGCGCAGAGAACGCCAACCTCGAGCACCACGAGGCTAACCAAGTGCACCATGGCGGCCGATATCTGGCCGAAGACGCCACCTACATCATCTTCACCTCCGAGCCCGAGGACAGGACGAGCCAAGAGCGCCGTTCCCTCGAGGTCAACGCGGTCATACCGCCGGTCCCCCAGTACCTAAACTGGTCAGAGCAGGCCATCACTTTTGATCGCCGCGACACGCCGGCTGTCCTGCCGAAGCCGGGCAGCTACGCCATGGTCCTCGACCCCACCATCGCCACAACCCGGCGCAGCGTCCGTTTTTCGCGCGTCCTCATCGACGGCGGCAGCAGCATCAACATCCTCTACCGCGACACCGCCCGCAAGCTGGGCATCCAGGAGGCCGAGTTGCGCCCCACCCCCACCGTCTTCCACGGCATCGTGCCAGGCCATTGCTGCCAGCCGATCGGCCGGATCACGCTGGAGGTGATGTTCGGGAAGCCGGATCACTTCCGCACCAAAAGAATCGAGTTCGAGGTGGTGGACCTCGTGAGTCCCTACCACGCGCTCCTGGGCAGGCCGGCCCTGACCAAGTTCATGGCAGTGCCCCACTATGGGTACCTGAAGATGAAGCTGCCTGGCCCCAAGGGGGTCATCACCGTAGCCGGCGACTATCGCCGCTCCATGGACTGCGCCACGCAGAGCTCCAAGATGGCCCAGACGCTGGTCATCGCCACCGAGAAGCAGCTCATCCACGACGCCGTTGCCCTCGCCAAAGCCGCGCAGACAGACATGCCGGCTGCAGGCAACCCGGCTGGGACGACTCACTTCCAGCCGGCCGACCACACCAAGAAGATCCTGCTGGACCCGGCGCAGCCGGACAAGTTCGTCACCATCGGTGCCGGCTTGAACAAGAAATAGGAAAGCGAGCTCACCAGCTTCCTCCGTGAGAATCGGGACATCTTCGCATGGACTCCAAGAGACATGCCGGGTGTGCCGAGGGAGTTGGCTGAGCACCACCTCCACGTCCGGCCCGAAGCCAAGCCGGTGAAGCAGCCTCTCAGGCGCTTCGCCGAAGAACGAAGGAAGGCTATCGGTGAAGAAATCGCCCGGCTCCTAGCTGCCGGCTTCATCATGGAAGTGCTGCACCCGGACTGGTTGGCAAACCCGGTCCTGGTGTTGAAGAAGAACGGCTCCTGGCGCATGTGTATCGACTACACAAGCCTGAACAAGGCGTGCCCAAAGGATCCCTTTCCCCTGCCGCGCATAGATCAAGTCATAGACTCGACTGCCGGCTGTGAACTGTTGTCTTTCCTAGATGCCTATTCAGGCTACCACCAGATTCCTTTGAATCCGGCTGATCAAATAAAGACTTCGTTCATTACCCCGTATGGGGCTTACTGCTACACGACTATGCCATTCGGCTTGAAAAATGCAGGCGCCACCTACCAAAGGTGCATGCAAAAGTGTTTGCAGGATCAAATCGGCAGAAATGTCCACGCATATGTGGATGATGTCGTTGTAAAAACCAAGGAGATGCCTACCCTCCTTGACGACCTGAGAGAAACCTTCACCAATCTGAGAAGATTCTGGATGAAGCTCAACCCGGCCAAGTGCACATTCGGCGTGCCGTCTGGCCAGCTCCTCGGCTACCTCGTCTCTCAGCGAGGGATTGAAGCCAACCCGGACAAGATCAATGCCCTGGAGAAGATGGAACTGCCGCAGTGCCTCAAGGACGTCCAGAAGTTTGCTGGCTGCCTGGCATCCTTGAGCCGCTTCGTCAGCCGGCTGGGGGAGAAGGCACTACCCCTGTATCAATTGATGAGGAAGGCGGACAAATTCGTCTGGTCACCGCAGGCGGATGAAGCTTTCCGTGACTTGAAGCGCGTGCTTTCAACCGCGCCAATCCTTGCAACGCCGGCTTGTATGGAGCCGATGCTGTTGTACATCGCAGCCACCAACCGAGTGGTTAGCGTCATCCTGGTGGTGGAGCGCAAAGAAGCCGAAAACAGAGAGCAGCTGGTCCAGCGCCCAGTCTATTACCTCAGCGAAGTGCTCTCCCAGTCGAAGCAAAACTACCCCCACTACCAGAAGGTCACCTACGGCGTCTACATGGCGGCCAAGAAGCTCAAGCACTACTTCCAAGAGCACCCCATCAGGGTGGTTGCCACAGCGCCCTTGGCGGAAATCATAGGCAGCAAGGATGCCAACGGCCGGGTTGCCAAGTGGGCCCTGGAGCTAGCCGCCCACACCATCCACTACGAGCCACGCACAGCCATCAAGTCGCAGATCCTAGCCGACTTCTTCGTCGACTGGGCTGAGATGCAGTACCTGCTGCCTGTGCCGGATTCCACACATTGGAAGATGCACTTCGACGGCTCGAAGATGCGCAACGGCTTGGGAGCCGGCATCGTCCTCACTTCTCCCAAGGGAGACCGGCTGGACTACGTCCTGCAGATCCACTTCGCCGCATCCAACAATGTGGCGGAATATGAAGCACTCATTCATGGGCTGAAGCTGGCCAAGGAGATTGGCGTGCGTCGCATACTCTGCTTCGGCGACTCCGACTTGGTTATACAGCAAGCATATGGCGACTGGGACGCGAAGGACGCCAACATGGCCTCATACCGCTTCCACGTCCAGCAGCTATCCGGCTTCTTCGACGGCTGCGAATTCCACCATGTGCCACGAGCAAACAACGAAGCGGCTGATACCTTATCCAAGATTGGCTCAACCCGGCAAGCCATCCCGCCGGGTGTCGCCTTGGCGGTTCTCAAGAAGCCGTCCATCATACCGTCACCGGACTCGGATTCAATATTCGTGCCGGCTGACCCGGGGGCTGCTCAGCCGAACCCGGGGGCTTCATCGCCCAAGTCGGGGGCTAACAAGTCGAACCCGCCGGCTAGCATGCCGAACCCGGGGACTTCTCAGTCCAACCCGGGGGCTTCATCGCCAAACTCGGGGGCTAGCAAGCCGAACCCGCCGGCTAGCAAGCCGGACCCGGCGACCATGCAGTCGAATCCGGAAGCTCCCACGCAGGAGGCCCTGTTGGTCAGCGTATTCGAGATAAGATGCGTACCTTCATGGGCACAAGAATTCCTCTCCTACCTCACCGACGGTGTGCTGCCTGATGATAGAGTCCAGGCCAGGCAGATTGAGAGAAGGGCCAAGGCCTATACCATCATCAACCACCAGCTGTACAAACGCAGCGTAAGTGGGGTGTTCCAGTGGTGCGTCGAGCCGGCTGAAGGGATTGAACTCCTACGGGAAATCCATCAAGGAGAGTGCGGACATCACGCCTCATCCAGAGCCATAGTGGCCAAAGCCTTCCGGCACGGCTTTTACTGGCCGACTGCGCTCAGAGACGCAGAAGATTTGGTGAAGAAGTGCAACGGCTGTCAGCGCTTCGCAAAGCAAAGACACCAGCCGGCTTCCGCCTTGAAAACCATCCCCATCACATGGCCATTTGCCGTATGGGGCTTGGATATGGTGGGCCCATTCAGAACAGCGCGAGGCGGCATGACACATCTCTTGGTGATGATTGATAAATTCACCAAGTGGATCGAAGCCAAGCCAATCAAGAACCGGACGGGTCCACAGCCGTCACATTCCTCAAGGAAATCATTGTGAGATTCGGCTACCCCCACACCATCATCACCGACAACGGCACCAACTTCTCCCAAGGCATCTTCTCTCGCTATTGCGGGGAAATGGGGATCCGGATGGCCCTATCTTCCGTGGCACACCCAGAGTCCAACGGACAAGTGGAGAAGGCCAACGGCTTAGTACTAGCCGGCATCCGGCCCCGGCTGGTGGAGCCGCTCGAGCGAGCAGCCGGCTGCTGGATTGAAGAATTGCCCAATGTGCTGTGGAGCCTACGCACAACGACAAATCGCTCAGTCGGCTTCACACCATTTTTCCTCGTATACGGGGCCGAAGCCGTCCTGCCGACTGATATCGAGCACGACGCGCCAAGGATCAAGCTCTACACAGAAGCCGAAGCCAAAGAAGCTCGCGAAGATGGAGTTGACCTGGTCGAAGAGGCCCGGCTGCTGGCTGAGTCTAGATCTACCATCTACCAGCAAAGCCTCCGACGCTATCACAGCCGGAAGGTCCAGCCCTTAGCATTCCGAGAAGGAGACCTAGTGCTCCGGCTGATCCAGAGGACAGCCGGACAGCATAAACTGTCATCCCCATGGGAGGGTCCCTTCATCGTGAGCAAGGCAGTAGGCAATGATTCCTACTATCTCATAGATGCCCAAGAGGCTAAGAAAAACAAGCCGGACAAGGCTGACGAGGAGACTAAACGCCCCTGGAATGTCAGGTTACTCCGCCCATTTTACGCATGAGAGCAGGAATGTATGTATCCCTTGTATCCCCTTTGTGAGTTATGAAAAAGCTTGCGCCAAGAGCGCCGTTTCCGACAAGTTTTTCGCATACTTTACCTTGTTTCGCCAATTGGCTTGAACCCTCTCACGCGGTCGGCTCAGTAACGTGATCCGGTTTCCGACAGCCGGCTTCCGACCAGCTACAGACCGCAACCCGGCTGTCCGGCTGGCGGGAGTAAGGCCTAGGGAGCCGGCACGCGAAAAACGACTAAGGGAAAGAGTAAAAGTGAGTTGACTTGCAACTTTTCCTATAAGTGCCGGATTGCCGAATTCAGCTCGTTCGACTGAAATACTATCGGCCTCACCCAGCGGCCCGCTCTTGATCCGGCGACGGATCGCAAGTCGGACGTACGACCGGCAAGGGCACAGCCAAAGAGTGGGGCGGATGGGAAAAAGCGAACGAGTCGAAAGAAAGCAACTCGGCACACAAATGATTAACAAACACACTAAAGTGTGACTTAATAAAAGGATAATAATATTGTCTTACATCTGCACCCGGCATCCCGGGGATTTAATAAAATTGTCTTGCAAAGGAACAACAGAAAAGCAGGAAATCTAAGCCGGAGGGGCATCAGTGGAGCCGGCGGCCGGGTCGTCCTCAGGCACATCTTCCGCCTCCTCATCATCCATGTATTCTCCATCGGATGGAGGAGGGTTCGGGTCCGCGACGAAGAGCGTCTTGTCGACGAAGTCGGCGATGGTGCTGGCTCGAGCAAGGCGGGCGGCCTTGAAGTCGGCTGGGAGCTTGTCCTCCACGCCGGCTCGCCGGAACTCAAGCTGCCCCAGGTCCACCTCGTTGTACCAGGAGAGGACGAAGGACAGCGCCATATCGGCACCGGCGCGCGTGGCCGACTCCTTCCAGTCGAGGAAGCGGTCCGGCGCCTGCTCCATCGAGGAGATGAGGCCGGAGATGTCTTGCGGCGCCGCCTCCCCAGGCCACAGCATGGGCACCAGCTCTTCGGCCGCCTTCCGCAGCTCCCAGCCGAGCTTGGTGACGGGCTCGATGCGGGCAGCCAGGGACGCCAGATGGTCCTCCATGGAGAAGTACTCCGAGCTGCCCTCCCCGGTTTCCCGCCTCCTGGAATCGCGCGACGCCAACGGCTGCCAAAGCCGCCTCCTGCGTCTCCGGGAAGGCCGCTGCAAGAAGAAGAAGCAAGTCAGAAACCATCAAAGCCGAAATAAGCTGAAAAATGCAAATTTTCGAAGTCCTAAACCAAAAGGAAAAGCCTGGCGGCAGCCGGCAAGAACCGACTGCCACCAGCCCAAAGATGAGGATAACGAAGAAATCAGAAGTTTCTGCTGCCGGTCGACAGCCGAAAGCCGGCAAAGGGAAGGAACATAAAGATGCACTCACCCGCCAAGCCGCGATCAAGCGCGCTAAAATCGTCGGTCCAACGCTTGGCGGTAGCCGTCAGCTCTGTGGACTTGGCAGTGACCTCCTCCTGCAGCGCAAGTCGCTGCTTCTCCACCTCCGACAGCCGCCGGCTCAGATCATCCACCTTCTCCTTCTCCGCCGACCTGAGGGAGTTGAGCTCGGTGATGTGGTTCTTCTCCAGCAGGCGCAGCCGTGTCAGCTCCTGCTCAGCCAGCTTGAGCTTGCCGGCGGCGGATCGGCCCGCCTCCTCGCTCTCGGCGCACTGCGCGCGAGCGGCTCGGAGATCCGACTCCAGCTGCGGGACTTTGGCGGCTTCAGCTGCGGGGCGGCCGGAAAGAAATATCAGCCAACCAAGATTAAAAAGAAAATAAGACATCAAGTCGGAAGAAGCGTAGAGCTCACCCTTGACGACCTCCAGCTCACGAGCCAAGGCGGCCCGCTCGATCTTGGCCCGGTGGTAGCTGGTCACCACCTGGTTGTACAAGAAGGTGCGCCGCTCCTCAACCGTCTGAAAGAATCAGTTGTTTAGACGAAACCTGAGCCGGCTTCAGGCAGCCGGCCCACGTCTCGGAGGGCTACCAGGACAAGAAAATTGCAGAAGAAAAGAAAACACACCTTCTCAGCATCCTCCAGCGTCGCCAGCTGGGCAAGGGTCTCGGCGGCCTTGGTCTTGAGGCTGGCGCGATAGCCGGAGAAAAGCATCTTCATGGGCGCCGTGCCAGGCTGCCCCTCCCGGCTGAGTACCTCGCAGGAGTTCGCCTGATGCCACGCCTTCTCCATGGTTCCTGCCGAGCCGAAGCTGGAGTCGGAGGCGGACGGCACAGCCACCAGCCGGGCACCCTTGGCCACATGAAGGCCCTCAGACGGGCCCGCTGGGCCCTCCGTCCTCACCAGCGCGCGCGAGTCGGCGCCCTCCGTGCGCGCCGGCTCGTCCCTTGCCGGCTCCTGCCTGGCCGGCTCCTCTGGTGTCGGCTGCGGCGGCGCGTCGTTCCGGCGCAGCAGATGGCCCAGCCGGCCCGGTTGTCTCCGGCGCACAGGGCGCCTCCGGACTCTCGTCCAACTCCACCACGATGGGCCTGCTGCCGGCTCCGGCCGCGGCGGCGCGGCCCTGCCGGCGCCGGTCCTAGGAGCAGCCCCGCCGGCTCCGGCCCCGGCTGAAGGCGGCATGCCCCGCCCGGCCCGGCGGCTGGGTCGAGAAGAGGTGTCCGGCGCGGGAACATGTCGTCCGGCGTCGGCTGCCGCGTTGGCTCGACCCGCGTGCCGCGATCGGGCGCGGAGGCCGGCGGCACGGCAAAGGAAGAAGCCCCTGTCGCAGGCGGCGGCGGCGTGGGTGCGCGCGAGGAAGGCTGCGGCGTCTGCTCCCTCCTCTGGCGCGGAAGCGGCGACACAACGCGCGGAGCTTGCCGGGAGCCGCCGCCCTGGGCAAACTTGATAGGGGCCCTAGCCGGATAAACAGAAAGATGGTAAGCATGAAAGTAAGGAAAGAAAAGGAATCAAACAAGAAAACGAGAGAGAACTCACCCGGCTTGCTCCGGGACCTTCTTCGGCTGATGCCGGCGCTGTTTCTTCGCCCTCGACTCCGCGGCGGCGGTGGAGTCGGCTCTCTTCGTGCCCTTGGGCGCCGAAGTCGCCGTGGTGCTTGGCGGCCTCGTGCGCAGAGGCACGGCGGGGATTGGCCCCGTGCCGGACGTCGCCGGCTCCTCCTCCTCCTGGTGCTCTGGTGAAGGGGGCGGATTGTGCTCCCCCTGGCCGCCTAGATCAGGCGCCTGCGGCAGGTCGTCGTCGCCGGCATGGTCGCCGGCTTGGTCAGCCGGATCGACGAGATCCGGCGTCCACCTCTTCGTCGCCAGGTCGCCGTCCTCGGCGTTCTGGCGCTCAAAAACCTAGAAAGAAAAAACATGAGCATATGACAAGCCGGAAGTCGGCAGAAGAAAAAGGAAGTCGGCCTCGCAGCCGCAAGCCGGAAAATGGCAAAGACACGAAGCTTACCCGCGCCGGTGGATGGTTCTGTCGCGAGGGCACCAGCCCGTAGCTCCAGTCCTCCGCCAGGTTCGCCTTGGTGCTGTTGTTCACCCGGCTGGCCACACAGGCCTTGGTGAGCGGCACCTTGGACGTCCGGTTCGGATCGAACCGGCCGGACATGTGCCCGATCTTGTGGGTGCGCATCTGGAGCGGCAGCACCCGGCGCTCGGCGATGGTGCGAGAGAAGATCTTCGGCGGTCAGCCCGCCAGCGGTGGCTGTCGCCAGAGATCCCAGAGCAGGTTCACCTCGGCGTTCTGGTCCGTCGAGCGGGCGTTGTGGCTCCGGTTGATCCGGCCGGCGGTGGAGCCGGATTGAACTCCGGCAGGTTGATCCGGTCGACGAGCTCCCCCTCGTTGCGCACGTAGAAGAATGACATTTGCCAGTTCTTCACCGAGTCGACGGTGGGGATCTTGGGGAAAGGCGTACCAGGCCGGGTGTAGATCGAGGCGGCGCCGCAGGCTCGCAGGCGGCCGTCGTTGGTCTGCGCCTTCAAGAAGAAGAGCCGGCTCCAGAAGTCGATGTCGGGCCACAAGCCGGCGTAAGCCTCCATGAACGCTACGAAGCAGCTCAGGAGGACGCACGCGTTGGCCGGCAGGTGGTGCGGCTGGAGGCCGAAGTGGTCGAGGAATTGCCGGAAGAACGGCGAAGCCGGCAGACCCAGCCCGCGGTCAAGATGCGCGCCGAAGACGACGCGCTCGCCGTCCCTCGGCTCGGGCTCCGTCTCCTCGCCGGGCACCCGCGTGATGACCGACTGCGGGATCCGCCGGAGGCGCACCAGGCGTTCGATGTCGTCCTCCCGCATGTAGGAGCCCCTCCACGATCCGCTGGGGGACGCCATTGACGAGGACGAGGAAGAAGAGGACCAGGAGAGGCTGAACGGCGAGGAAGAACCTTGCGACCGCGGCGGCGACAACGGCGGCTGAGGACGCTCCGTCGAGACGCGCGGCCCCGTGGCGCCGGATTGGCGGAGTGGCGGCGGCGGATTGGTGGAGATTCGCCCGCCGGAGTTCGCCAGCGGAAGATGTTCGCCGGAGCAGCAGCGAGCTCGAGCGCGCAGAGGATAGCGTTGGGAGCAGGAGCGCGAGGAGGAAGAAATGGCAAGTGGCCGCCTCGAGGCGCTCCCCCGCGGCATTTATAGCCACCCGACGCGGGCGGTTGGCCTCCAAGTGGCGGTCGTGGGCCGTAGCTCCTCCCACGTCTCCGGATTTACTGCGCCGTAACTGCGCCGTAACTCCTCCCACGTCCACGACGGTTACCGAAAAACGGCCACACCACGTCGGCCACTACCGCACCGGATCCGGGGGAACATTGATGTGACCAGACGAACCGACCGACGGGCCAGGCGTCAGACCCGTCAAGTCGGGCGCAGGACCCGAGGCGGCGGAGGCTCCGGCGCGCCGCAAGCCGGAGCCGGACCAAAAGTTCCACCCGAACCAAAATTCATCAGCAAGGCGGAGGCGCCGTCAGATCTTGCAAGAAAGCAAAAACTGTACAAGTGTAAGCGGCCGGCTGGGAAGCAGCCGGCAGGGACGAGCCGGATGAGGGCGCAGCCGGCTGAATGGAAATTCTCAGTCGGCCCCTCCAAGTGCCGTCTAATATATTCGAGAAGCCAGGAAAACCTGCCTAGGTCCTTCTAAACGCAGGACCTTGCCAGCTTCGGGGGCTAATGTCGGGGGGACGACCCCGGATAGGGCAATGGACGCGGAGCAGCCGGCGGCCACCTGGCGGCTCGCGGCAAAGGCCGGCTGAGGAGCAGCCGGCTGGCGCCGTGGCCGGCTGGTCCGGAAGCCGGTTGGCTCTAGGTCCTAGTCGGCCTGGCTGCGGCCATCAATGCTGTAGCTGGGCCGGCTTCTACAAGCCATATCCGACTGGGGTTTGTACCTCAGACCGACTCGAGGCTGGCGAGTCTTGCACTGGAAGGAACCGGGTTGGTGATCCGGGTTCCCAAAGTCCACTCTGACTCCATCTTCCGTAAAGCGCGGGGCACTGTGGAGCAATAGTGCCACGCGCCGGACAGGCCGTCAGAGCTTACGACGATCCGTACTGGCTACAGCGGCTGACGGCGACAGGGACACCTCCTCCATACCGCTGACCGTGGCAGCCGGATGGGACAGGCCATGATGCCTCAACCACTCCTGACGTCACCGCCTCGGGAAGGAGCGGGAGCCGGAGCCGGCCAAGCCGGCCAGTAAACTATAGGGTCTTTTATGTAAAGTGCCAGTGCCTATATAAGCCGCACTACCCCCTCTCGTGCAGGGGATCGATCATTTTATTGCTTTCACCTACCTGCAGAGCTGCCCTGTGAGAGAGACCATCGTCTCCCTTAGCCTCTCAGGGCCAGCCGGACACAGCTCTAGGAGCACCACTGTACTGTGTGATCATCATATACACTCATAGCAGGAGTAGAGGTTTTACCTCCACCGGAGGGCCTCGAACCTGGGTACGTCGCCGTGTCGCTCGTGCCCATACCCGCTTCCGGATACCGCCGTGAGATCCCTCAGGAGCCACTTCGATTAGCCACCCTATGGCATATGCCGTGACGATACCACGACAGTGGCGCCCGGTTGGCGCCCGGTTGACCAGGCCCTGGACCGGCCTGCCCGGTCTACAGCCCGGTTGACCGGGTTCTGGCCCGGTTGGCGCCTGGTTGGCGCCCGGTCTGGCGCCCGGTTGACCGGCCCTGGCGCCAGGCTATCCGGTCACTGGCCTGGTTGGCGCCCGGTCGACCGGATTTCGCGGGGCACAGTTTTTCTCTCTCCTGTTCTTGAGCGAAATCAAGCCAAATCGACCAAAACGAAGGGAAATGATGGAATTGGGGGCTAAAAGTTGGGGAGATAGTAGATCAAGCACTCCAACACCAAATCAATGGACCAAAACCACTCAAAACGCAACCAAATCGCAGATCGGTCAAGAGGCAATTTAGGGCTATTTTTTGGGGATTTTTGGGGAAAATTTTTCAGAGATGAAATTGGGTGGGTGGGGGGTCAAATCCGTGAAAACCAAAGGCTGCTGATACCATATGATGAGGTCTAAGACCCCGTTTGTGGCCCGATCTTGCGGTTGACCCGAAATCCAAAGGAGGGAGAGAGGGAGAGCGCGAAGAACACGATGAACACGAAGAACACGATGAACTCACGCACGCACACTAACCCGATACAATCGATACTTACCCCGTGGCTCGATGGACCACGCCAATAGAATCAACCCGGAAGAGACACGCGGTAGAATTCCGAGCGGAGAGATTGGTGAGGGAGATGATTCTAGGAGTGGGAGAGAGAGTGGGTAGCACTAGAATCTCACACACCAAATCCAATCATCCAACAAGGGTAGCCTTGATACAAAGGGGATGAAACCCTAGGGAGACAAAGCTCAACTTCATGTCTAAGCCTAAATCTTGTCTAAAGAGCTAAGGGGGTGACCTAGGTGCTTATATAGGCATACAAGGCAGCTTGGGTCGAACAGGTAAGTGGTGGACCGACTCGGGCCGTCCCGGTCGAGTCGAACCCATGAAGTCCGGTTTGGGGCCGGTCTGACCGGGCCTGTGACCGGGTGGTCCGGTCCTGGGTCCGGTCGACCGGGCGCCAACCGGGAACTTGCGAAGTTTTCGGTCGCCTTCCGGTACGAGGCAGGGAATCCGGTTGGGCGCCCGGTTGACCGGGCCTGGGACTGGATTACCCGGTTGTGGGTCCGGTCTGACCGGGTCCTGGACCGGCCAGGCTGGGCCTCTTCCTCCCGCCTCTTTTTCCTCTTCCTTCTTCTCTTCTTTCTTTCTTCTTCTTCTCTCTTCCTTGCACCATGGGATTTCCTTCTCTCTTGGTCCTTGTCGATGTCGGCACCTATAGACACAATGATGATAGGCATGAGGTAGAATACCATTCAAGTTGGTGTTGAGGTCGACCATAGAGAGGAAAGAGTTCAGCTTGACATATATGGCGGGGGTTTGTGTTGTTGGTCCACTTGGGGGACTCCTTGGCCATGGTGTGGCGTCGACGATAGGCGGGGCTGCACTTGACGGTCTTGAGGTGGAGGTGTCCAAAGGCCACCCCGCATCATCTATCTTATGAAGTCAAGCATGCATGGTGAAGATAAGTGGTTTTTGGTTTCAAACATGGAAATTTCAAAAACCCTACTAATTAAGAGCTTCATTTTGGAGTGACTAAGAAGGATACATGCTTACTTTTTCATATTTGTTTTTTAAACTTGTTTAAGTCATGGTCTAACCTAGGGTTTGACCAAGATTTAAATGGGCATAAAAATTCAAAAACAAAATCATAAACCAAAGCACATAGCCTTTGTATGTCATATAGTAAGCATTCAAGTTGATAAACAAGGTCTAGACATATTCAAACCAGAAAAATCATGGAAATTTCAAAAACCTCCCACGAGCTTCATTTTGGAGTGACTAAGAAGGATCGATACAGGCTTACTTTTTCATATTCATGTTTTAAACTTGTTTAAATCTTGGTCAAACCTAGGATTTGACCAAGATTCAACAAATGGGGATAAAAATTCAAAAAGTAATCAATAAAATGAGCACATATTATTCTTATGTCATATAGTAAGCATTCAATTAAGTTGATAAACAAGGTCTAGACATTATCAAACCAAAAAAATCATGTATCTAGCTACCCTTAACCCTAAACTCTGTCTTACGAAGTCAAGCATGCATGAAGAGAAGTTGTTTTTGGTTTCAAACATGGAAATTTCAAAAACCCTCCCAAGAGTTACATTTTGGAGTGACTTAAGAAGGATAGATGCTTAATTTTTATATTCATGTTTTAAACTTGTTTTAATCATTGTCAAACCTAGGATTTGACCAAGATTCCAAATGGTCATAAAAATTCATAAAAATGAAAAGAATGAAAAACCAAAGCACATAGCATTCTTATGTCATATAGTAAGCATTAAAGTTGATAAACGAGGTCTAGACATATTCAAACCAGAAAAAATCATGTATATATCTACCCCTAACCCTAAACTCTGTCTTATGAAGTCAATCATGAAGAGAAGTGGTTTTGGGTTTCAAACATGGAAATTTCAAAAACCTCTTAAAAAATCATTTTAGAGTGACTAAGAAGGATGCATGCTTCCCTTTTCATTTTCATGTCTTAAACTTGTTTAAATATTGGTCAACCCTAGCTAAGGTTTGACCAAAAGATTCAAACAAGCATAAAATAAAAAAAACAGAAAAATGAAAAACAAAAGCATATAGTCTTCTTATGTTATATAGTAAGCATTCAAGTTGATAAACAAGGTCTAGACATATTCAAACCAGAAAAATCATGTATATATCTACCCCTAACCCTAAACTCTGTCTTATGAAGTCAAGCATGCATGAAGAGAAGTGGTTTTTGGTTTCAAACATGGAAATTTCAAGAACCCTCCCAAGATTTACATTTTGGAGTGACTAAGAAGGATATATAATTAATTTTTATATTTATGATTTACATTTGTTTAAACCATGGTCAAACCTAGGATTTGACCAAGATTCAAATGGGCATAAGAATTTTAAAAAAATCAAAAAATGAAAACCAAGGCACATAGTCTTCTTATGTCATATAGTAAGCATTCTCAATTAAGTTGATTTTAGAGTGACTAAGAAGGATGCAGGCTCCCCTTTTCATTTTCATGTTTTAAACTTGTTTAAATCTTGGTCAAACCTAGGATTTGACCAAAAGATTCAAATGGGCATAAAATTTCAGAAAAAAATCAAAAGAATGAAAAAACAAAGGACATAGCATTCTTATATGTCATATATATAGTAAGCATTCAAGTTGATAAACAAGGTATAGACATATTCAAACCAGAAAATCATGTATATATCTACCCCTAACCCTAAACTCTGTCTTATGAAGTCAAGCATGCATGAAGAGAAGTGGTTTTTCGTTTCAAACATGCAAATTTCAAGAACCCTCCCAAGATTTACATTTTGGAGTGACTAAGAAGGATAGATGCTTAATTTTTATATTCATGATTGAAATTTGTTAAAACCATGGTCAAACCTAGGATTTGACCAAGATTCAAATGGGCATAAGAATTTAAAAAAAAAATCAAAAAATGAAAAACCAAGGCACATAGTCTTCTTATGTCATATAGTAAGCATTCAACTAAGTTGATAAACAAGGTCTAGACATATTCAAACCAGGAAAATCATGTATCTACCCCCTAACCCTAGCTAAACTATGTCTTAAGTCAAGCATGCATGTAGAGAAGTCGTTTTGGGTTTCAAACATGGAAATTTCAAGAACATCCCAAAAGCTTCATTTTAGAGTGACTAAGAAGGATCCATGATTACCTTTTCATTTTCATGTTTTAAACTTGTTTAAATCTTGGTCAAACCTAGGATTTGACCAAGATTCAAATGGACACAAAATTAAAAAAAAATCAGAAAAATGAAAACCAAAGTACATAGTCTTCTTATGTCATATCGTAAGCATTCAAGTTGATAAACAAGGTCTAGACATATTCAAACCATACAAAATCATGTATCTACCTCTAACCCTAAACTCTGTCTTATGAAGTCAAGCATGAAGAGAAGTGGTTTTGGGTTTCAAACATGGTAATTTCAAAAACCTCCCAAAAATTTCATTTTAGAGTGACTAAGAAGGATACAAGCTTCCCTTTTCATTTTCATGTTTTAAACTTGTTTAAATCTTGGTCAAACCTAGGATTTGACCAAAAGATTCAAATGGGCATAAAAAATCAAAAAAAAGTCAAAAGAATGAAAAAAGGACATAGCATTCTTATGTCATATATATAGTAAGCATTCAAGTTGATAAACAAGGTCTAGACATATTCAAACCAGAAAACCATATATGTATATCTACCCCTAAAACCCTAAACTCTGTCTTATGAAGTCAAGCATGCATGAAGAGAAGTGGTTTTTGGTTTCAAACATGGAGATTTCAAAAACCTCTTAAAAAATTCATTTTAGATCGAGTGAATAAGAAGGATGCAGGCTTCCCTTTTCATTTTCATGTCTTAAACTTGTTTAAATATTGGTCAAATCTAGCTAAGATTTGACCAAAAGATTCAAACGGGCATAAAATTAAAAAAACAGAAAAATGAAAAACAAAAGCATATAGTCTTCTTATGTCATATAGTAAGCATTCAAGTTGATAAATAAGGTCTATACATACTCAAACCAGAAATATCATGTATATATCTACCCCTAACCCTAAACTATGTCTTATGAAGTCAATCATGAAGAGAAGTGGTTTTGGGTTTCAAACATGGAAATTTTCATGTTTGAAACTTGTTTAAATCTTGGTCAACCCTAGGATTTGACCAAGATTCAAATGGGCATAAAATTCAAAAAAAATTAGAAAAATGAAAAACAAAAGCACATAGTCTTCTGATGTCATATAGTAAGAATTCAAGTTGATAAACAAGGTTTAGACATATTCAAACCAGACAAATCATGTATCTACCCCCTAACCCTAAACTCGGTCTTATGAAATCTAGCATGAAGAGAAATCATTTTGGGTTTCAAACGTTTAAGCCAAAAGCCCCATTTCAAATATTTCAAACTTATTCAAATTTGGTTCAAATTTGAAAGACATACAAGTTATAGCACACATAGTGCATACATGTTCACACATACTGCACTAGATGCTAACCAAGGCACATAGTCTTCTTATGTAATATAGTAAGCATTCAATTAAGTTGATAAACAAGGTCTAGACATATTCAAACTAGGAAAATCATGTATCTACCCCCTAACCCTAGCTAAACTATGTCTTAAGTCAAGCATGCATGTAGAGAAGTCGTTTTGGGTTTCAAACATGGAAATTTCAAGAACATCCCAAAAGCTTCATTTTAGATTGACTAAGAAGGATCCATACCTTTTCATTTTCATGTTTTAAACTTGTTTAAATCTTAGTCAAACCTAGGATTTGACCAAGATTCAAATGGACACAAAATTTAAAAAAATCAGAAAAATGAAAACCAAAGTACATAGTCTTCTTATGTCATATCGTAAGCATTCAAGTTGATAAACAAGGTCTAGACATATTCAAACCATACAAAATCATGTATCTACCCTAACCCTAAACTCTATCTTATGAAGTCAGGCATGAAGAGAAGTGATTTTGGGTTTCAAACATGGTAATTTCAAAAACATCCCAAAAACTTCATTTTAGAGTGACTAAGAAGGATACAAGCTTCCCTTTTCATTTTCATGTTTTAAACTTGTTTAAATCTTGGTCAAGCCTAGGATTTGACCAAAAGATTCAAATGGGCATAAAAATGCAGAAAAAATCAAAAGAATGAAAAACAAAGGACATTGCATTCTTATGTCATATATATAGTAAGCATTCAAGTTGATAAACAAGGTCTAGACATATTCAAACCAGAAAATCATGTATATATGTACCCCTAAAACCCTAAACTCTGTCTTATGAAGTCAAGCATGCATGAAGAGAAGTGGTTTTTGGATTCAAACATGGAAATTTCAAAAACCCTCCCAAGAGCTTCATTTTGAAGTGACTAAGAAGCATACATGCTTACTTTTTCATATTCATGTTTTAAACTTTTCAAATCTTGGTGAAACCTAGGATTTGACCAAGATTCAAATGGGCATACAAATTTTAGAAAAAATCAAAAAAATGAAAAACCAAGGCACATAGTCTTCTTATGTCATATAGTAAGCATTCAATTAAGTTGATAAACAAGGTCTAGACATATTCAAACCAGGAAAATCATGTATCTACCCCATACCCCTAGCTAAACTCTGTCTTATGAAGTCAAGCATGCATGAAGAGAAGTCGTTTTTGGTTTCAAACATAGAAATTTCAAAAACCTCCCAAAAGCTTCATTTTGGAGTGACTAAGAAGGATCCATAGGAAACTATGTAGTACTATTACAATATAATAATCACCCGAGTTATTAGAGCAGCAAGTATGTCACTTACGTGTGGTTCCCATGCGTGAGGTCCCACACTTCAGTGAGCACAAGTCACATACGCTAGGTAGGCAAACTCTCAGTCATCTTCTTTGTCAAGAGAGAGGCATCAACACACACTCTCTCTCCATCTCTCCAATTATCCACCTCCGTTGGCTGCCGGTTTTGGCAGGGCGTTTCTAGCTCAGCTCGGAGGCCATGGTGTGTGTGGGAACCCCGGACTAGCTGTCCGAAATTCCCTGTTATGTATACAGTTCACGATCCCATGATCAGTGCGCCGTGAACACATAACCGAACTGATATCAAATTACACCATCCATTATAAAGCGGAGTAAGAAAATTACAACATGGTCACATGACCAATACTTACATAATAGCCTCGAAGGGCCTAACTAAAACATCAGAGTAGCATCATCACTTCAGCAGCGCAGTACCCAAGTCATCTGCCATAACCCTACATGCAACTGACTGGGAAGACGTTCCTAGCTCGCATAGACGTCGCCAACTCCTTCTTCATCCGTCGTGTTCCTCCAAGTCTGGCCAAGTAAATAGCCAGGGACAAAGCCGTGAGTACATTGGAATTGTACTCGCAAACCATCAAGAAAGGTACTTTGCAAGAGTGCAAGATAGCAAGCGCTAATCTAAGATGACAAGAAGGAAGAGCTAATTTCTCCAGTGGAAATAGCATGAGGAAGAGAATTAGTTTCTCTTGTGGATATAGCATGTGAAAGAGAATCAGTTTCTCTTGAGGATATAGCATGCACAAGAGCGTCAGTTTCTCTTGTGGATATAGCATGTGAAAGAGAATCAGTTTCTCTTGAGGATATAGCATGCACAAGAGCGTCAGTTTCTCTTGTGGATATAGCATGCCGGCATCTCAAGTGATGCGGACACTATGGTGTTTCAAGGACATCTAGCTAACCTTATAGGAGGATAGGTAGCATACCGCCATCTCGATTGATGGGGATGCTAGGGAAGCCCTATGACATCTCTATATCTTTGCTAAAGAAGAGTTCGCATACCGCCATCTCATTTGATGGGAATGCTAGAGAAGTCCTATGACATCTCTATATCTTGGTTAAAGAAGAGTTCCCATACATGAAACATTAGGAAAAAGTTCCCCACTTGGTCTTATTTTTCCACGACCATCTCCATATGGTCGACACACGGCCTTTTTCCGTACCCTTCCGGTACATCCACACAACACTTTCTTTGCAAAGCATTTATCAAAACAAAACTCAAGCCCAGGTTAAGGTAGGCATTTGCAACCCGTCCATGACCGCGGTCGCGGCTATTCGAATAGATTTAACTCTGCAGAGTTTGCACACTTTCCCCACAACTATCCGGATACCTATCGTGTGGGCATCATCCCCGCATAACAACATATGCCACGACGGATACCCGGACATAACCTTTCGCCCATCTCCACTGGCACGAGTCCTTCCCTGCGGGCTTACCCCTTCCCGGCACCCCGGCAGCATACCTCCTTTTGAGCGTATCTCCGGCGCCATGACAGAAGACCCTCAGTAATCGTCCGGCTATCAGTTAAGACAGTGTATTGCCTCCTCCAGAGCGCAACCCGGCGTCGGAGGTCGTCGTGACCCTCCCTAGAAACTTGTGAAGGGTGCTCCTGCCAGCTTCAACAAACTACGGGCTAAGCCCCGTCCCACACCAGGGTAGAGTGGTTGCGCGATAAAAGTTGGGCTGGCGTACACTTATACGCAGTGCTCCTTTAAAAACATTTTACCCACATTTCCTTTATTTGCCAACAAACCACCATATTTCTCCGAACAACATTGTTCGCAACATTTGCTTTTCCAAAACCATACACTTGGGTAGAGTTAACTTACCCAAGGTATATTCCCCCGAACAACCTTGTTCAAACATTTGCTCTTCCAAAAACCTTCTCCCGGGTAGAGTTAACTTACCCAAGGTTTTCATAAAACATTTACAACAAGGTAAGCCTTGAGGGGTTCCCAACCTATAGTTTCATGAATGGAACTAAAACATCACCATGGCCGAGAAGAAGGTCATCACGCCCATGGGAGGATGTGTGAGTGGCATAAAGAGGATCATACTTGCTTAAGGTAAGCATGTATAATGACAACATAAGAGGAATCATTTTCAGATTGGTGGTTCCATCTATACAATTTTGATAGTGGAGTATCACTATCCCACATACTCTCCAATATGGTACAAAGGCATACCTCTCTCATTTTGAGAATACACCAAGATCATGACATTGATACCTCTAAACTACAAAAGTGGTGGGTGTGGTGTAAGTTACTATCTTGAGATGGACCATGCTCAAGTTGAGCATACAAGATAACCAAGTGGAATAGCACGGCCATGATACCATGCATCTCATAATCACAAAGACAATAGTGGAGTATCACCACTAGGGAGTACTCCACTAGCAACCAAATATAGATGACAATATTAAGGAGAACAACACACATAGAACCAAGGTGCTTTGAACATCAACAAATGACATCCAACTAGACACCGAATGAGAGATCAAAAGATGGCTTGCCTTGGCTTATTTGTCCCTGGACATCTTCAACTCATTCAAAAAAAAAAGAATTCCAACAACATAAATAAAATCCTCGTCCAATTTCACTTCTTCTTCTTCTTCTTCTTCTCCGGAATTGTTCGCATCTATCGCCGGAAAATATAAAAGGAACACAATCAATCACATTGCACCAACAAAACAAACATACAAAAACCATAATTTAACCATTCAATAAAGAGCTACCATACAAAGGACTTATAGATACCACAAACAACTTAAAGAGAACCCATTTTATTTACCTAGTAAAGGTATGAGAGTATCACAACTTAGCAATTGCCTCTCTCAGTTATCACCATGGTATAAACCAAACATCCCCTGGTAGATAACATCATAAAGAGGACAAGAGCATTAGTTTGACATCAAATACATTCACAAAGCATTTTCAAACATTTTTGGAAAAGTAGAAAACAGTTTTCCTAACTTAATTTGTTCACATAACACTACAATAATAGGAAGCAAGCAAGATACCACACCATTTGAAAACTCAAGCTAAAAAAAGAGCTAATGTTTAGTTGCAGAGGTTTTGTTTTGCAAGCATAAAACAAAGGTTGCCCATCTCTATTAAAAAGAGTTGGTCAAGGGTTTGAAATAAACCGAAAAGTTTTTCTTCAACAATGCATGTCATACATATACATTACTAACAACAACAAATATGTATGAACAGAGACTAATAATATTTTTCCTAGATGGCCAGTACTAATACAAGACTAACCCAATTGGAATCACCCAAAAATACTAAACATACAATTTTAGGAATTTCTTTGAATCTGACTGTACCGAAAACAAGATCTGTAAGCCATAAATCGTAGAAAAATCCTAAAAATATGAGTCCAACGGCATTTGAAAGATATTTAAACAGAGATGCATACACAAGTGGATTTGGGTTCAAATTGTTTCTGAAACTCTCACAAATGTGTTAACAAGGTTACTGCATGTCTTCACCATTTCCTTTCTCTCTGGATTTACACAACAGATAAAGGTTTGGAACTTGTTTGAGATGATTAAGAAAACATCCAGTAGTACTACCAAATTGGAATCAATCAATTTGGATCAGAGATGGATTTTTGGTGATTTAAAAGCTAACAGCCATGTCTGCAGAACACACAGAACAAGTTTAATTCACCAAACATCGTACATAACTCATACAAATATGAGGTCAGATGCATCTGAAAGGTATTGAATAGGTGGTTCTTACCCAATTTGTTTCATTCAAAAATTCGTTTCCAAGCTCCTGGTTTAATTCGACAAAGTCAGATCTGTCCAGATCTTGATCTGTGAACCATTTCAATTTCAAGAGGTCATTTTAAGTAAAATCAGCGACAAAATGATGGTACTGAAGAGGGATTTCACCCACAGTTGAGTTTGCTCAAAAAGTTTTTGTAAAACGGAACAAATCTAACAAACAGTGATTCTGCATGTTTACAGATCTTTATTTACCAAGGAAAATCCGTAACGTATTTGAGGATGAGACCAACGCCAAGTTGTAGATCTTTTCAATATCTATCTGTGGAACTTTGAATCACTCGATTCGGACCTGCACACGTGTTTTGGTGGATTTTACAAGTTCGTACCAGAATCTGAAACAGCAAGATAGCAGAAATTACTGCAAAGTTTTGGACGAACTTTGGTCAAGAGCTTCGGATCTGAGGATTGCTCAACCTTCTCCATGCTTGGACCAACATGCACCTGCATCAAGATCCAATCTTAGCAATGGAGGAAGAAGAATAGGAGAGGAAACCAGCTAGGGTTGGGGGAGAAGAGAGTGAGAGGAATGCTCTCATGGTGAGGAGGAGCTTGAGAGAGGAGGAGAGCTGTGGTTTGGTGTGCTCCCATGGCCATGGCCGGCCATGGAGCCTTGGGGGAGCTTCAGCTCGTGGGGAAGAGGTAGGAAAGGAGTGTGGGGGAGTGGAGGAAGGAGTGGAGTGTCAAAAATGAGAAGCAAAAGATGAGGAGGTGGCCGGCCAAGCCCCTTTTACAGAGGGAGAGGGGTGGCTGCCTCCTCTTTGATTGGTGGAGGTGGGTGGCTGGCTTGGGGAAGAGATATTTGACCCAAGCTGAATTTATTTGTGGCATTGGGAAGGGACAAAGGAGGAGATGCTTCCCAAGGTGGAATAACTATGTGAGGGAGAGAGAGATGGAGAAGCATGATGCTTGTGTGCCATGCATGGTATGGCCGGCCAAGATTGTGGCCATGCACAAGTGATCATCAAGAGAGTATTTCCACACATGCATGACACCCAAGGTTGAGTGTCTCACATTTTACAAAAATGGTGGCCTAAAGAGATATATAATTTTAGGTAAAGTGATAACAATGCACAAGGGTGCTAAAGTAGATGGTGGTGGCATTCTATCCTGATAAAAGATGTGTCTAAGATATGATGGTGGTGATGGTGATTTAGACAATGGTAGATCAAGGCTATGAGATATGGTGAGTGAAGTAACCATATACTCACAAGGATGAATATGGTGACATAAATCATCAATTCATGAGGTCAATGTGATAATGGAAAGAATAGAGGATTGAGATGGGTATGATTAAATATAACTTGTTTTTCAAATAAGAGGTCAATTGGGAGTGATTTGAAAGTATCAAATGATCATCCATTTGATCAAGAATTGGAGGATGGGGGAATACAATGTGGTAGATCAGAGGTGTGCATAAGATGTGCAAGTGTTGCCATATGAAAAAGGATTCATTTGAAAAGTATTTAAAATACCTCAATTGTCTAGGGACAATTGGGAATGAACTCAAGTGGAATGAAATTTGAAAATGTTGAAAGGAGACTAGTTGGAACATAGGAGTTCAAAATATTCTACTTACTTTCTCAAGTAAGGTAGAGTTTTTCTCAAATGTAAAATAAGCAAGAGGAAAACAAGGAATGGTATAAGTACCATAAACAAGCCTTTTGTTAAAAAGAAGGCAAGATAGAAAATAATGTTTTAGAAATCAGCACTTGGTAGAAATGGGATGAGAAACAAAACCCATTTCAGTTCTTTGTTTTGTTTGAAGAAATTTCTTCAAAATATTTAATAAAACAAGAAGTAGTTTTGTGATCAAAACTAGAGAAGGAAAAACAATAGGGTTTTTGAGAAAGAAAAATAATTTAGGGAGAAGTGTTCTCAAGGGTAGATGGTGGCTACAAAATGTACCCATCATTCCCACTCTTGGTTTTGTCAAGATTAAACTTGGATTAGAATAAAAACAAGAGGTAAAAGAGGAAGAAGTGATCTAGTGCTGAAACACTGGATAGGGTATAAGATCAAGTGGAAAATATGTGCTGCAAGGATTGACTGAGACATGCAAGACGTGGAGGTTGAAGAGGGTGTTGCATAGATGGGATCCATGCATTGAGACTACCAATAACAGTTGTGAGTGCTTAGAGCTCAACTGCCAAAGTTTGGAACCTTTTAAGCCTGTCAACACAGATGGTCGACATGGCCTCAAAACCAACAAGGATGGGTGGGTATAAGAGAGGGAGGTAGCTAGGGGTAGATGATCCCAAGTTTTGAATTAATGATGATTGAGCTAGGTTGCAACACAAGGAGAAAAATCAAGATGGCACACTCAGGTTGCCATCAGGAGAAGGGTTTAATGTAGTAAAAAGGAAAAAAAAATTTCCTAAGCCACACATGTGTTTTATTTGGTGAGTTGCTTGTTTAACCACAGGAGGTGTTGTTCTTAAGGGTAGCTCAAGACAAAACTCAACAAGCAATCAAGACGAAACATCTACCAACAGATCAAAGTAATTCATCACAACAAACAGATCAAGGCAATTCATCTAATTAGTCTTTAGAAAAAAGGACAATTAATCCAGGTTGCGAAAGTTGGGGTGTTACAGTGTGCAGGCTCTGTAGCCATGGCGATTTGGTCGCGCCAAGTGGTTCGTCCCCGGCTGCGACGAGGATCAATCCGGACGGTGGCTGTTAAGGACCCGATCGCATTTCTTGCTTTCAGCCTGGGGTCTACCATGTAAATCTTAGGGATTTAGACGTAATTTCCTGTTTATTTTGTGTCCCGTCAGAACTGCGCTCTGATGCGTATTGGAAATCTGGGTACTTCAGGATCGTTCGGTTGTCCCTCTAAAAAAACATCTCTCTCATTCTCGGCCTTTCTCGCTCGCTCGCACCCCCTGCGCACCGACAACCCTGCACAACAGTCAACATCAACAGAAAAAGGATAGACACCATAAATAAGTGGGGCCCCGTGACTGCTCTCCCTTCGTCTCCTCCCGTCTGATCCCTCTTCCTCCGACTCCCGACCTTGCGGAAAAGAAAAATGAAATGAAAGAGTTTCACTGGACGGGCAAACACATGTGCTGCCTAGTAATAATAATAATAACGTAAAAAAATCGACCTACGAATCTATTATTAAATAAGTTAAACTAGGGTTCTGCCCAGTACTACGGATCAATTTCAGAAAATGCAAGTACGGGGTTCGATTTTGGCCTGCTAATATAAAATTAAATAATCTGAACTAGTATTCCTCTAAAAAATCATTTTGGTATGCATCGTTTGGTACTTTTGATAGCAAGAGTGCTTACTCCCTCCGTTAGCAAATACTCTTCCTTTTCATGTTTATGAAGTCAAGCATGAAGAGAAGTGGTTTTGGGTTTCAAACATGGAAATTTCAAAAAACCTCCCAAAACTTCATTTTAGAGTGACTAAGAAGGATACAAGCTTCCCTTTTCATTTTCAAGTTTTAAACTTGTTTAAATTATCTTGGTCAAATCTAGAATTTGACAAGATTCAAATGGGAAAACATATGATAAGTGATGCAAATATCATTTCTAAGAGCGGGCAAACCAGCCTTTAGCTTAACATATTACAAGATTTCAGAAAATTGAGTGGGGGCAGCTGCCCCCATTGGCTATAGTCTGGATCCGCCCATGCTATAGTTTGAGGCCATTTGGATGACGTCGAAAAAAATCTTTGATTAGAAATGGGGTTGTTCGAACCCCGTAGTTGGATTTTTTTGAACCTTGATCTGTAGTACTGGGCAAAACCCTAGTTTAACCTATTTAATTATAGATTAGTAGGTCGATTTTTCTACGGAGTACCTTTTTATTATTACTATGCAGCACATATGTGTTTGCCCGTCGAGTGAAACTCGGAGGAAGAGGGATCACTCGGAAGGAGAGAAGAAGAGAGAGCATTATGGTGTCTCCCCTTTTTCGGGTGATGATGTTGACTGTTGTGCAGGGTTTGTCAGTGAGCAGAAGGTGCGAGCGAGCGAGCGAGTCGAGCGAGGCGGAGAATGAGAGAGATTTGTTTTTTTTGTGAGAGGGACAAACGAAGGATCCTGAAGGACCCAGAGACTTCCAATACGCATCCTGATGCGTCTTCTCTTGACAAAGAAAATGGCTGGGAGTTTGCGTACCTATCGCACGTGACTTGTGGTCACTGAAGTGCGGGACCTCACGCATGGGCACCACACGTAAGTGACATACCTGTTGGTGTAAAAGCTCGGTTGATTATTATAGTGCATTAGAACAAAGTTTCCTATGGATTCAAGGGTAGGAAATCCAAGTTAACTCATTTACATGACATTATTTTTTCCATGAAGCAAAGTAAACACATCTATCAATTGGTACATTTTGGAGTGACTAAGAAGGATCCATGCTTACTTATTCATTTTCACGTGTTAAACTTGTCTAAATCTTGGTCAAACCTAGGATTTGACAGAGATTCAAATGGGCGGAAAATTAAAAAAAAACAGAAAAATGAAAAACCAAAGCACATAGTCTTCTTATGTCATATAGTAAGCATTAAAGTTGATAAACAAGATCTAGACATATTAAAACCATACAAATCATGTATCTACCCCTAACCCTAAACTATGTCTTATGAAGTCAATCATGAAGAGAAGTGGTTTTGGGTTTCAAAGATGGAAATTTCAAAAACCTCCCAGAAACTTCATTTCGAGTGACTAAGAAGGATACATGCTTCTGAATGTTCTAGGACGTCGCCTAGAGGGGGGGTGAATAGGCGGCGTGGCAAGTTTTAGCCTTTTCCAATTTTAGCGCAACGGAAGGTAAATGTGATAGCTTTAGCAAAGGAGATATTCCTACAATGATACTAGGACAAGTGCAACAAGTAAAGGAATCAACAAGATAGTAAGAGTAAGGTGCGAGATAACCGGAGGACGCGGAGGCGAGGCGAGGTTTGTTTACCGCAGTTCCTTCAACAACAGGAAGTACGTCTGCGTTGAGGAGGTGCTAGTCTCACACAAGAGACTAGATGGCCACACCACGAAGGAAGGCCTCATCTTCTTCCTAGAGAGAGCTCCACGGAGGTGCTCCCCCTCTTCCACTAAGGCACCGGCCGAGGCGGTGATTCCTTCACAAGGTTGGGGCGAGCTCCACACACAAGGATGCTCCCAACACCCTATGGAGCTAGTACATCACCAAGCTAGCTTCCATAGGTGCACATCTCCAATGTCCCACAATAGGAACTCTTCCAATGCTCCACAAAAGGAACCCTTCCAATGCTCCACCAAAGGAACCCTTCCAATGCCCCACCAAGGAAACCTTCTAATGCCCCACTAAGGAACCCTTCCAATGCTCCACAAGAGGAACTCTTCTCCAATGCTCCACAAGAGGAACCCTATCACCAAGATCCACTAAGGAAGAAGACACACACACCCTACGAGATCGAAACCCCGGAGAGAGCACAAACCGATGCACCTAATGCAATGGCTAAGAACACCACTAGGATGCCCAAGTTCTTCTCTCCCAAATTCCAACAAAGCTAGAAGAAGCTATTGGGGGAATAAGGGAGGAAGAACAAAGTGAGGAGAAACACCAAGAAACTCCAAGATCTAGATCTAGCAAGATCCTCTCACTTAGAGAAGGATTCAATTGGTGAAGCTCTAGATCTAGATCTCCTCTCTCCTTTCCCCCAAAAATATGCAACAAATAGTGGGGGGATCAAGAGGAGGAAGAAAGAACCCAAGGTCAACAATGGAGGAGAGAGAGTGGAGGTGCAGGGTTAGTTTGGTCGGAGGTGGAAGAGAGATATATATAGGGGCTGCAAAATATAGCTGTTGGGGCTGAGAAAACGGTCAGATTCGCGCAAAAGGTGGTACTACCGCTGTGCGAAGCGGTACTACCGTTTTGCCCAAAAACCAGATCTGGAAATCGGCCCAAAGCCGGTAGTACCGCTCTGTGGAGCGGTACTACCGCTTGTGTTCAGATTTGAGCAAAAACAGATATGCAGAGAGAGAGAGAGACAGACAGCAGCAGCAGCATGTGATTGTATGCATGCGGGCAAGCAGTGTGATGACCCAAAAGTATAGGGGATCACAACAGTCTTCGCGGGAAGTAAAACCCAATTTATTGATTCGACACAAGGGGAGACAAAGAATACTTGAAAGCCTTAACAACGGAGTTGTCAATTCAGCTGCACCTGGAAACAGACTTGCTCGCAAGAGTTTATCAGTAGTAACAGTTTTATAGCAGTAGCAGTAGTGAAATAACAGCAGCAGAGTAACAAAGACAGCAGTAGTGAATACAATAAACAGCAGGATTAAAATAATGTAGGCACAGGGATGGATAACAGGCGTTGCATGGATAAGAGAAACTCATGTAACAATCAAAGCAGGGCATTTGCAGATAATAATAAAGCAGTGTCCAAGTACTAAGCAATCCATAGGCATGTGTTCTGTATATAGTCGTACGTGCTCGCAATGAGAAACTTGCACAACATCTTTTGTCCTACCAGCCGGTGGTAGCCGGGCCTCTAGGGAATCTACTCGATATTAAGGTACTCCTTTTAATAAAGTACCGGAGCAAAGCATTAACACTCCGTGAACACATGTGATCCTCACATCACCGCCTTCCCCTCCGGTTGTCCCAATTTCTGTCACTTTGGGGCCTCGGGTTCCGGACAGCGACATGTGTATACAACTTGCAGGTAAGATCATAAAACAATGCATATCATCATGAAACAATAACATGTTCAGATCTCAAATCATGGCACTCGGGCCCTAGTGACAAGCATTAAGCATAACAAGTTGCAACAATATAATCAAAGTACCAATTACGGACACTAGGCACTATGCCCTAACAATCTTATGCTATTACATGACCAATCTCATCCAATCCCTACCATCCCCTTCAGCCTACAGCGGGGGAATTACTCACACATGGATGGGGGAAACATTGCTGGTCGATGGAGAGGCGTCGGTGGTGATGATGGCGATGATCTCCTCCAATTCCCCGTCCCGGCGGAGTGCCAGAACGGAGTTTCTGGACCCGAGACGGAGTTTCGCGATGTGGCGGTGTTCTGGAGGGTTTCTGGCGACTTCGACTTCCTGCCTCGCGTTTTTAGATCGAAACCTTTAAGTAGTCTAGAGGAAGGCGTCAGAGGGCAGCCGAGGGGGCCACACGATAGGGCGGCGCGCCCCCCCTCCAGGCCGCGCCGGCCTAGCGTCTGGGGGCCCTGGGCCTCCCCCAGGCCTGCCCTTCTGGCTCCGTGATTCTTCTGGTAAAATAGGCCCTTTGGTATAAATTCCGAGGATTTTCCCGAAAGTTGAATTTCTGCACAAAAACGAGACACCAGAGCAATTCTGCTGAAAACAGCGTTAGTCCGTGTTAGTTGTATCCAAAATACACAAATTAGAGGCAAAACAATAGCAAAAGTGTTCGGGAAAGTAGATACGTTTTGGACGTATCAACTCCCCCCAAGCTTAGCTTATTGCTTGTCCTCAAGCAATTCAGTTAACAACTGAGTGCGATAAAAGAACTTTCACGAACACATTTGCTCATATGATGTAAATATTCTCATGATATGGCCAACACTTAGGCAATTCATAATAAGATTGTTGCCTGCCAAAACCCACCGGCGAGCAGCGACGAGCAACACGAAGAGCCGGGAGGCTCCCAGAACTGCTGGTGGGCCCTGGTCCCTCGGGAAACGGCCCGCAAAACTCCGGCACACGTCCTGGCGGTTGCGAGGGCGTGCCACCTGACCTATACCTGGTCAGGAAGGTGACGGATTGCTTCGATTAGTTTCCTGCATGGCAGACACGTAAACATTAAATCTGAGCCTCGATCGGCTCTCAGGTTACCCTGTGAATCGGCTCAAGGAGCCGATCGACTCATGATTCATATTGGATCTACGATAACATGGGGGTCCTGCTTGATCAATACTAAGTTAAACCAATCTACGACAGTCTAGGGTTTTCACCGCATAACTGGAACGTCCTACACGTAGTTGAGCCTGGCAGATACAAAAGATGACAGAAAACTAGCCCTAGAAAAGGCCTAAAAACCAACATAGAGTTGATTCCCGGAACAACTCCTCTAGGATCGGCAAACCGTACCTTACGCACTACTGGATCATTCAACCCGTTTGCAAGGCCTAACCATGCGGATATCAAACTAATCCTTGGAGAACAAGGAACGACCATAACAGATTGAATCTACTAAATAAAGACTAAGCAAGATGCTGCCCTTACACCTGAAATAGGTGCGGGGGCAGCTAGATATTTAGGGGTAGCATAACTAAGCATACATATTAGAAAAGTAGCAATATTAGCCCCAAAACATCCATGATAACAGTATTACTCGCCATCAAAAAGGCTTCAGCACGAGCAATACAAAACAACGAATAAACTGATACTGCCTAGATCGCGAGATGCGATCTAGGCAGCATGGCGCTTACCCAGAAGAAACCCTCGAAACAAGGGGTGGCGATGCGCCTAGATTGGTTTGTTGTGAACGTGATCGTCCTCCTTTCTCAATAACCCTAGGTACATATTTATAGTCCGTGGACTTTCTATCTTGGGAATAAACCTAACTGTGTACGACTAAACTCTATCTCTTAGTTCTAAACTTAAACGTGATCTACCATAATGTACAGATACACGGGCAATCTAGCCCAAACTCTCGTACAAGGCCGATTCAGAAACACTTTACGGGCATATCCTCTAAGCCCATCTAAATCACGGCCCATCTCCTTATTTGGCTAAAACCCGGTGATAACACATGCCCCCTGGTTTTGGCAATAATAATTCCAAAACCAGTTCATTTTTTCCTTCACCGGTTCACGCGTTGCAGAGCAGAACCGCTACAGTGCCCTTTCATCACGATGCCTTGTCTTCTCAACTTCTCTGTAGTGCACGATTTGACAGTTTTGGCACCGCATCCTCGAAAACTGCCACAACATTGAATCATCTCCACTATATCCCCTTTATTTAATCGCATCCGAGCAGTTCGCCTCCTCATCCTCTTGCTCCACATTAGCAATCGAAGCCCCCATCTCTGCAACCATGGCCTCCTCCTCCTCTGCCTCTTCGGGTCTCTCCTTCCAATCTTCCTCCTCCCGTGAGCCGACGCCGGAGTACGACCCAATAGCGGCGTACGAGGCCCTCGCTCCAGAGCATTGGGACGAGGTAGATTGGGACTTCTCCATCGGGTCAGGGGATGATGCACCCTTGACCGTCGTCGGGTCAGAGGACGACGAACCCTTGACCGACGGGGAGGACGACCTCCAGTTCCTCGTTGACGGGGAGTTGGAGGAAGAGAGCAAGGACGACGCCTTCTCCTGGGGCGATGCCACCTCCTCCGACGAGGAGGATGAAGCGGAGGAGGACACCTCCTCCGACGAGTACCCGCCGGCGAAGCGCTTCCGCGCCGGGTCGGAGGACGACGACGATGATGAGGAGGAAGAAGAAGCCCCTGTCGACGGCTTCGGCAGCAGCGACGAGGACCTCGCCGGCAGCAGCGCCAATGGAAGCGAGGACGGCGACGACGAGGGCAGCGACGGCCCCTAGATTAGGGATTACTAGAATAGGATTAGTAGTAGTAGATTAGGCAGCAGATCTTCCTTTTGTGAGCAATCAGCTCTTCTTGTAAAAAACCCTCTTTATCAATGAAGAATGCTTCCATGTTGATTTTGCCGATTGTCAAATTAGGTCAATGCGCAAAGAGCCGATGGCAACGCATCGGTCTTTTACCATAAAACACCAGCAAGGCCAGACTTCAAACGGTAACCTGCGACCCTCATCCAAAGGACCAAACTCAGATCCCCAATTTCCTATCGAGCAGATTCAAGTCGCGGCAGCGCGAATCCCAGATCCCCAACTGCGCAGATTCATCTCCGCCAGCGAATCAGATGGCAGAATCGTCCAACGCCAACGCAACAGTCTCTAGCCAGAAGGTAATCCTTAACCGCTCCTCGCCATCCGAGCATAGTGTTAGAATTAATAGCAAACATCTGAATTAATGTCTTATTTCACCATTAATTTTAGGTATCAGACATTCTGTTGCCGCATCCTTCTCTTCCAAATTCTCTTTGTCTTGGCCCCCGTTCTGTCGAGAGTCCTGCCCATTTGATTTCTTGCGAGGCCAATAGGATTCCTTTCGTGAACCAGAACTTAGATCTAACTTCCTGGGCCGACTGCTTACGAGCCTGGCCTAACCCTCCTAAAGATTGGGTTTCCTGGTACAGTAGAGTATCCAAAACTCAACAATCCAAATGGGAAACCACAGGAATAGCCGATGCTCTGTACTTATCATTGTCTCCCCTTGAGAAGCATGAAAACCTTCTAAAAACCATCGGCTACTTCTGGTCTGATGCACTGAACTGTTTCATGTTTGGCCATGGCCCCATGACGCCAACTCTGCTAGATGTGGCAATGATCACCAGCCTAGACATTACATCCCCCAGCCCTTCTGCTTTTATGCTGCCAAGGGTCCCTTTCAAGCTCTCTTCCAAAACAGAGTGCACAAACTGGGGTGCTTATCTTTGACGCCACATGAAAACCAAAGGCCCTGTAACAGAGAAAGAACACACGGCCTTCCTGAATTTCTGGTTGGAACACTTCATATTCTGTGGCCCTTCACTTGCTCCAACCAAGAATTACCTTCCCTTGGCCTATGAACTTGCCAGAGGCACCCAGCTTGGCATTGACAAACTGTTCCTTGGAGAGGTCTATCGATATCTCCAACTAATGTCTGTCAATTTGTTTTCCCAAAAGACAGTCAAAACAGGAGGCCCCTGGTGGTTTATTCAGCTATGGGCTCAGCTGTAGTTCCAGAACCACATCCCAAACTTCCCACTTTTGGCCACTTGTACCTTTCCAGATACTAACGGGAAGCAGATCCGATGCACTAGCTACGGCCAAGCTTTATATAGCCTTCCAGGTAGTAAGCTGATCCCCAAGGAAGCATCAAAGTGGTTCAGTATTTTCTTCCAAGGGCTGGACAATCCTCTGTTCTTTCCTTACACTGAATCTGAAAATTTTCAAAATCCAGTCTCCTTCAGGCTAGACAGCTTTGCCGATGACCCCAGCACCCGACACTTGTATTCCATCATGATCCGTCCTTGCTTCCTTCCAGTTGGCATGAGCACCTCAAACAAGATAATCAAACCTGGTTATGAGTCTTATCAGCCGGTCGTAGCAGCCCGGCAGTTTGGTCTTGGGCAGGTGTCTCCCCACTTCTTCCTCCACCACTTGACAGAGAGCAGAGCTGATTTGCCCGATGTCCTCACCGGTCAGAGATGTTACTCTTTCTTTGATGCTCTAGCCATCCCAGTTCCTAACAACCTCTCTTTCACCTCATCAACCGATGGTTTTGAGACCTGGTGGTCAATGTGGAAAACTCATGCCTTCAGGAGAGCTCTGGGACCGTTGCTGAAACAACTTGATGCTGAATATGATATCCCTACAGAACAGGTACCACCACTCGCAAATTTTCTGGAAGTGGCTTACAATGATTTTTATAACCTTGTTCTATCTCCTTGCAGCAACAAGATGGTCCAGAACCTGCACATGATGATGGCTCCCCCTTTGAATTCCTCCCACCAGCTCCGGTGGTCCTCTTCTGCAAAAGCTCGCCACCCTTGAAAAAGGTTGTGATGCAGAACCAGCCGATTTTACCAAAATCGGCTTCCAAGAGTCAAGTATCTTCCGGGCCAGCTGCCCCCCGAGCCCCAACCAAGGCGAGAACGGCGGTGAGGAAAGTGGCTACCAGGAAAACTTTGAAGCGCCAGAGCCCTTCTCTGGATCAAGAGAGCTTGCATGTACGTTGATCCATGCCTTGACTGTTTTCATCTATCCTCATAGGCTTCTGCAAACATGCTTGTGCTTACTAACTCTTCTTTTATAGGCCTCCACCGAAGACAACTCCAGCGAGGAGACACAATCCAGTCGAAGGGATTCGAGCTCGGGCAACTCTGGGAAAATCACCACGCAGAGCCAGCCAGACTTGCCACCATCGGCTTCCAGGAAAAGGTCAGTCCCTGAACCTGTTGCCCCCCAAGATCCAATCAAAGCAGGGCAGGGCGGTCTACGCACAAAGAGCCGATGCATCAAGAGAGCTCGAAAGGAACCGCAAGCCCCTTCATCAAACCAAGAGGCTTCAAATGTAATTACCCTCCAACTCTCCCCTGCTCATCTTTCATGCTAATCCATTGCTGTTCATATCGACTAACCACCTCCTTTGCAGACTGATGATACCTCTAGTGCGGAAGTCGAGGAAATACTGATGCCCTCCGCAAACCTGGATCCAGTAATCCCTGAAGGTGCCATTGACAAGGTCGCCAATTTGGCCAAGCCCTCAGCAGCAACACAAGAGCAAACAGCTAGTGACGGGCAAGGACGAAGATGACGAGGCCGAGATCGTCGAGGTGGATCGTGTCCGTGCTGACGCTCTCCGTGCCTTCGAGGCATTCCTTCAGTAGAGCCTATCCATGTAACCTGATACCTGCTTGTAACAGTTTGTACCTCTAGAGTCGATGGCTGTGCATCGGCTTTCTTTTTAGTCTAAAGTCGATGTCTGTGCATCGGCTGTACTTTGTGTCCTGCCGCTTTTTTATATATTTTTTTACTGGCCGATTTCATGCATCGGCCCCCATATTTCACTGCCCGTCATCCCACATACTTGGGAAATATTTCTTGAGATGCTGACCATTGACAGCCACTGGGAATTTCACACCGTTCAGCTCCTCGAGCATGTATGCGTTACCCTTTAAAACTTGGTCGACCCTGTACGGCCCATGCCAATTTGGAGACCATTTACCATACACTGCATCATTAGTCCCCAATGGCAATATAGCTTCCCATACCAGATCACCAACTTGGAACTCCTTTGGTCTCACCTTCTTATTATATGCGCGAGCTACCTTGGCTTTGTTCTCTTTAATTTTCTCAAGCGACCAAAGTCTGAGTTCCGTCAGATCCTCAATGCTATCACTCATCAGGGCTGCATATTCTTCAGTTGTTAAATCATTCTGAAACGTAATACGTCTCGACCCAGCCGTAATTTCCCAGGGCAATACGGCTTCTTGCCCATAGACCAGATGGTATGGCGAGGTTTTTATTGCTCCATGACATGACATGCGATAAGCCCACAAAGCCTCTGACAAATCCTCGTGCCAACGTCTAGGGTGCTCGTCGATTTTCCTCTTAATCAGCTTGATAAGGCTCTGGTTGGACGCTTCAGCTTGTCCATTTGCTTGAGCATAGTATGGAGATGATCGGATCAACTTAATTCCCATGTCCTCGCAGAACTTTCTAAACTCTTTAGAAATGAAGACCGAACCTCCATCGGTCGTGATAGTCTGGGGAATCCCGAATCTATGAATGACATGTTCTTTCACAAAATTGATAACATCTTCCGATTTTACTGACTTCATAGGGACGGCTTCCACCCATTTAGTGAAATAATCTGTAATGGCCAAAATCCACACATGTCCTTTGCTCGATGGAGGATTGATTTTTCCGATCATATCCATGCCCCAACCTCGAAATGGCCAAGGCTTGATGATGGGGTTCATTGCTGATGCGGGTACCGTATGAATTTTCCCAAACCACTGACATGCTTGACACCCTTTATAGTACTTAAAACAATCCTCAAGCATGGTAGGCCAATAAAACCCCGATCGCCTGATCAACCATTTCATCTTATGAGCCGATTGGTGAGTTCCACAGGCGCCTTCGTGTACCTCGTGTAAGAGCCGATTTGACTCGGTTGGTCCCAGACATTTGAGAAGTAACCCTTCCAAAGTCCTGTAGAACATGTCATCCCCGATAAGGACATACTTCATGGCCTTGTATCTTATCCGTTTAGGTGCCCCCCCGAGCCGAATCTTTCAAGTAATTGAAGATATCGGCTCTCCAGTCATCCGGTTCCAGGAACTGTACCTGAACATCGGCTCCTTCTGCTACGTCCTTGTAGCCTGACGCCATCTGTGCGAGATCATTCGCCTCGGTATTTTGTGACCTCGGGATCCAATTGAAGTTTATGTACCTAAATTGTGCCATCAACTCACGGCATTGCATCCATAATGGGAGGAGCGACTCGCTCTCACACTTGTATTCCTCCGTGAGTTGGGAAATCACCAATTTTGAGTCTCCAAAAAGTTCCACTGCTTCTGCCCCGGCTTCCAATAGCAACTCCATTCCCTTGCATATTGCTTCATACTCAGCAACATTGTTGGTGCAAGGGGTAGGTAGCCTGATGGAGAAGGAATATGTTGCCCCCCGGGGTGACACGAGTAGAATGCCGATGCCGCAACCATCGTCACAAGCCGATCCATCGAAAAACATGGCCCATGCACGCACAGACAGTGCTGCTATATCAGTGTTGATTCGTTCAGCAATAAGATCGGCCAACGCCTGTCCCTTGACTGCTTTCGCAGGCTGATACCGGAGATCAAATTCCGATAATGCAAACATCCACTTACCGAGTCGGCCTTTCAACACAGGAGCCGACAGCATATGTTTGATGACATCTGATTTGCATATGATGACAATTTCTGCTGACAGCAAGACGTGACGAAGCTTGGTGCAGGTAAAAAATAGGCAGAGGCACAACTTCTCGATCTTAGGGTACCTAGTCTCTGCATCCAACATCCTTCTGCTGAGGTAAAAAACGACTCTCTCCAGACCATCGTAAACCTGCACCACCACTGAGGCGATGGAAGTGTCAGCTACTGATAAGTAAATATAGAATGGCCTGTCTTGCTGGGGCGGGACCAACACAGGTGGCTTCGTTAGATACTCTTTAATCTCGTCAAACGCTTGCTGTTGCTCTGCCCCCCAGCGAAGCTCCTCATCAGTTTTAATTTTTACCAGTCCCATGAATGGCTCGATTCGCCCTGACAGATTGGAGATGAATCTTCTGACGAAGTTGATTTTGCCGATGAGAGACTGGAGTTCTTTCTTCGTGGTAGGCGGCTGCATCGTTCGCACTGCCTCCTGACTTTTCAGGCCGATCTCAATTCCGCGTTCATGAACCAGGAAACCCAGGAATTGACCAGCCGTTACACCAAAAGCACACTTCTTTGGGTTCATTCTTAGTCCGAATTTTCTAGTTCGGTCCAGGATGCGTCGCAAGTCCTCCAAGTGTCCTTCTAGTGAAACAGACTTGACTACGACATCATCAATGTATATCTCCACCAACTTGCCGATCAGATCATGAAAGATGTAATTCATGGCCCTTTGGTATGTTGCGCCGGCATTTTTCAGTCCAAATGTCATGACTACATATTCAAACAAACCAACTGAACCTGGCACTCTGAATGCAGTCTTGTGTATATCTTTTGGAGCCATAAAAATTTGGTTGTAGCCGGCATTGCCATCCATGAAGCTTAAAACCTTATGACCAGCAGCTGCATTGATCAATGTCTCTGCTACCGACATGGGATATTCATCCTTTGGAGTGGCTCTATTGAGATCCCGAAAATCTATGGCGACGCGCCATCGGCCGTCCTTTTTCTGTACAGGTACGATACTAGAAATCCACTCAGCATACCTGCATGGCCTGATGAACCCGGCGGCCAACATTTTCTCGATCTCTTTCTTGACTTCTTCTAAAATTTCGGCCTTCATCTGTCGTGCTCGCTGCTGGAACGGCCGAAATCCTTTCTTGAGAGGGAGCTGATGGCGTGTAACTCACACGTTCGTTGGGAACCCCAAGAGGAAGGTATGATGCGCACAGCAGCAAGTTTTCCCTCAGAAAGAAACCAAGGTTTATCGAACCAGGAGGAGCCAAGAAGCACGTTGAAGGTTGATGGCGGCGGGATGTAGTGCGGCGCAACACCAGGGATTCCGGCGCCAACGTGGAACCTGCACAACACAACCAAAGTACTTTGTCCCAACGAAACAGTGAGGTTGTCAATCTCACCGGCTTGCTGTAACAAAGGATTAACCGTATTGTGTGGAAGATGATTGTTTGCAGAAAACAGTAAAACAGTATTGCAGTAGATTGTATTTCAGTAAAGAGAATTGGACCGGGGTCCACAGTTCACTAGAGGTGTCTCTCCCATAAGATAAACAGCATGTTGGGTGAACAAATTACAGTTGGGCAATTGACAAATAAAGAGGGCATGACCATGCACATACATATCATGATGAGTATAGTGAGATTTAATTGGGCATTACGACAAAGTACATAGACCGCCATCCAACTGCATCTATGCCTAAAAAGTCCACCTTCAGGTTATCATCCGAACCCCCTCCAGTATTAAGTTGCAAAGCAACAGACAATTGCATTAAGTATGGTGCGTAATGTAATCAACAACTACATCCTTAGACATAGCATCAATGTTTTATCCCTAGTGGCAACAGCACACCACAACCTTAGAACTTTCTCACATCGTCCTGTGTCAATGCAGGCATGAACCCACTATCGAGCATAAATACTCCCTCTTGGAGTTACAAGCATCTACTTGGCCAGAGCATCTACTAGTAACGGAGAGCATGCAAGATCATAAACAACACATAGATATAACTTTGATAATCAACATAACAAGTATTCTCTATTCATCGGATCCCAACAAACGCAACATATAGAATTACAGATAGATGATCTTGATCATGTTAGGCAGCTCACAAGATCCGACAATGATAGCACAATGGGGAGAAGACAACCATCTAGCTACTGCTATGGACCCATAGTCCATGGGTAGACTACTCACACATCACACCGGAGGCGACCATGGCGGCGTAGAGTCCTCCGGGAGATGATTCCCCTCTCCAGCAGGGTGCCGGAGGCGATCTCCTGGATCCCCCGAGATGGGATCGGCGTTGGCGGCGTCTCTGGAAGGTTTTCCGTATCGTGGCTCTCGGTACTGGGGGTTTCGTCACGGAGGCTTTAAGTAGGCGGAAGGGTAGGTCAAGAGGCGGCGCGAGGGGCCCAGACCATAGGGCCGCGCGGCCAGGGCAGGGGCCGCGCCGCCCTATGCTCTGGCTGCCTCGTGGCCCCTCTTCGTTTCGTCTTCGGACTTCTGGAAGCTTCGTGGAAAAATAGGCCCCTGGGCGTTGATTTCGTCCAATTCCGAGAATATTTCCTTACTAGGATTTCTGAAACCAAAAACAGCAGAAACAAAGAATCGGCACTTCGGCATCTTGTTAATAGGTTAGTTCCAGAAAATGCACGAATATGACATAAAGTGTAAAACATGTAGATAACATCAATAATGTGGCATGGAACATAAGAAATTATCGATACGTTGGAGACGTATCAGGAGCCGATGCTCAATGGTGCTCCTGTCCAACCCGGGCATCTCTGTGTAATCCCAGGCAAAACAATCCGGGTATTCTTTCAACAAAGCTATCATCAGGTCCCTCAGACGCGGATCTTACTTTTTGCTGATAAATGTTGGTCGTGGCTTATCCCCAGGACCAATGTCAATCTCTTCTAGCTCATCAGCCGATGTAAACCCATATCCTAGCTTTCCGTCGCCTGCTAGGTCAATGCTGAACACAGGCAAAACGTATGGAGAGGATAATTTGGGCCGATTGCTGGAATCGGCCCCCTTTTTTATTGCATTGCTCAATGAAGGCTTACAACTTATTTGTGCTCTACTACGGGAGGGAGTCTCCCTACTACGACTACGTGACATGCTCGAGGTGAGATCATTGCTTTTTATTTTTTGGGGCCGATCGCAGGGATCGGCCTCGCCACGTACGTCCATCGATGTTGCTCTTGCTACTCTGTCAGGCCGGTGGATAAGACCAGCCTCACCCCGTTTTTTTGTAGCTTCGATGCGCTCACAGCCATCCAAACTAACTCCAGAGATCGGCTCTTGGTCTTCCGCGTCCCAAATATTCATGCCAGCTATTGAGATCTCGACCGAGTCATCTGCATGAATGACCTCCACTTCATCTCCATCCCACTATATCAGGCATTGGTGCATTGTGGATGGAATGCAGCAGTTGGCATGAATCCAATCCCTCCCTAGCAGGACAGCGTAGGTACTTTTGCTGTCGACGATGAAGAATGATGTAGGGATGGTTTTTTGGCCTACGGTTAGATCTACGTTCAGAACGCCTTGCGTTTCTGATGCTTGGCCGTTGAAGTCGCTTAGTGTGACATTGGTTTTGATCAGATCTTCTTTAGAGCGTCCCAAACGCCGTAGCATGGAGTACGGCATTATATTGACTACCGCTCCCATGTCAACCAACATCTTACTGACAGGCTGCCCATTGATATAACCTCTCAGGTACAGGGCCTTCAAATGTTTGTAGCTCTTCTCTCGTGGCTTTTCAAAGATAACTGGCCGTGGGCCGCAGTCAAACTGTGCCACCGGCACTTCTTTAGTTCCTGGAGCACAAAACTCCGACGGAAGTATGAACACCATATTTGTGCCAGCCGATGCCTTCTCATCGGCTTTCATTTGTTTGGGGCGCCATTCTTTCTTCTGTGGACGAATCTCTGCGTCCAAAGTTTGCTGAATTTTCACGGCCAGATCGGGCCGCGCTTTCCTCAACGTGTGCAGGTATTGCGCCTCGGCTTCCTCCAAGCTAAGTAGCCGCTGAACCCTACGCTTTTGGGAGTGACTGAGTCCATCGGGGCACCACCTCGGCCGGTGGTATCTATCTTCTTCTTCATCTTCCGACTCTTCGAAATCTTCCTCCCGAGATGATTCAGCTCGCCTGTTCTAAGATGGGAGAGGCCCTAGACGCTTGAACACTGAAACCTCACCGGTGTCCTCTTTCTGCTGTCTACATCAGACCGAAGATATCTCTCGTCATCTATGTTGTACCGCCGGCGTCGGTCATACTGACGCTCATATTTGTTAAGGAGATGTGCGGAGAGTGGTCTCTGATACCGCACGTTTCTCACTTGTTCCTCGGTGATGTACCGTCTATTATCATATCGAGGCCGGTCATGTGGGCCGGTCTCGTCCTTTTCCTTGCCACGGGTGTGATTGATTTCTTCTTTACCCCTGCCATGGTGGTATACAGGCCCTGCCATGTTAATATCGAACGAGAAATCTAGCTGACGCCTCGTGGAGTGACTGAATTCCACCATGTTGACGCCAGGAAACGGTTGCGTGTCCACCTTCATGGCAAACTGTCCAAAGATCAAACGGCCTTGTTCTATCGCCATCTGGATCTGCCGACGCAACTCTTTGCAGTCATTGGTGACATGGGTGAACGAGTGATGCCACTTGCAGTATGGTCTCCCGTTCATTTCTTGCGTCGTAGGGATTTTATGGCCTTCGGGTAACTTCAGCTGTTTTTCCTTAAGCAATAAATCGAATATCTGCTCAGCTTTGCTTATATCGAAGTCAAACCCTTTTGCAGGCCCTTCTTGTTTCACCCATTTGCAGGACACGGGATTTGCCCCCCGAGCCCATTCAGCCAGGGCTACTTCCTGGTCTTCTGCAGAGTCCCCAACTTCTTCTGTCTCGACCAGGCCTATCGGGCGTTTGAACTTGTCTTGGTACAATTCTGGGTGGCGCTGCTCATACAATGTTAATTTCTGGGCCATGTGCGCCAGTGAATTGTATTCCACTTGGAAAGCCAGGTCCTTGATCGGCGCTGCGAGGCCCAGCACTGCCAGTTCGACTGCTTCTTTCTCATTCAAACGAGCCGAATAGCATCGGTTCTTGACAGTCCTAAAACGCTGAATGTATTCCGACACCGTTTCGCCCCGCTTCTGCCGCACCTGCGCCAGATCGGCAATGCCAGCCTCGTTAGCTTCTGAATGATATTGCATGTGAAACTGCTCTTCCAGTTGCTTCCACGTCCGGACTGAATCTGGTGGTAACGATGTGTACCACCCAAAAGCTGGTCCTGTGAGAGATTGTGCGAAAAACCTCACACGCAACGGGTCTAATGCTGAAATCATGCCCAGCTGTGCCAAATACCGACTCACATGCTCAATTGAGCTAGACCCTTCTGATCCATTGAACTTTGAGAACTCAGGGAGCCGATACTTGGGCGGAAGCGGAATCAGATCATATTCATTGGGGTATGGCTTGGAATAGCCGATTGTTCTCCTCTTTGGCACGATGCCGAACTGGTCTCTCAAGATTGTACTGATTTGTTCCACTGTATGAGCTGCAGGGGCTGAGCTTTCATGACTCGTTCCGGTGGCATATTTAGCTAGCCACACCTGTTTATCGGCGTCCACTCCAGAGATCCCTCCTGCTGCTCCGGAAATCCCTCCTGCTGCAATCTGGTTCATGCGCGCCAAGTTATTGCAGTCTGGCACGTACGTGCACACGTATCCATGCGGGATTTCTTTAGGCGGTTCATGCAGGAACTGGTAATCACCAGGATCGCCTCCAATCTTGTAGACGACGTAGGCCGGTGAACCCGGTGGCTCTGGAGCTGCAAGCGAGAATGGCAGCTGCGGCCTGGTCTGGAACGGTAGTTCTCCCTGGTGAGTCCCTAGGGCAGGCCCTGACGGAGAGTCCTGAACCACACGAACCGCAATGCGCTCGAAAGCGTTCACCAGGATCTCAGAATGACGGTGTAGCGAATGAGCCACCATGTAATTAACTTCCTGGCGCAGAGCTCTGGTGCGTTCCTCTGATGGGAGAGACATATCTACTTCATCGAGAGCGCCTTCGGGTGAGAACCCTTTCCACCTAATGCCATGTTTACGGGTCCTCTCGAAAGAGCCGATGAGATCGGCTTCGAAGAGAGCTTTAAGCTCATCATACTTCTTCTTGTGTTCCTCAGGCAGCTCTTCGTATGTGATTGGTGCTTCCGCCATCTCAGCTGCAGATGTTGACGCAGTTGTTCTAGATGTTGATGCAGTTGCTGTAGAATGTCCCATCGGGCGTGCCAGAATGTGTTGCCTGCCAAAACCCACCGGCGAGCAGTGATGAGCAACACGAAGAGCCGGGAGGCTCCCAGAACTTCTGGTGGGCCCTGGTCCCTCGGGCAACGGCCCGCAAAACTCCGGCACACGTCCTGGCGGTTGCGAGGGCGTGCCACCTGACCTATACCTGGTCAGGAAGGTGACGGATTGCTTCGATTAGTTTCCTGCATGGCAGACACGTAAACATTAAATCCGAGCCTCGATCGGCTCTCAGGTTACCCTGTGAATCGGCTCAAGGAGCCGATCGACTCATGATTCGTATTGGATCTACGATAACATGGGGGTCCTGCTTGATCAATACTAAGTTAAACCAATCTACGGCAGTCTAGGGTTTTCACCGCATAACTGGAACGTCCTACACATAGTTGAGCCTGGCAGATACAAAAGATGACCAAAAACTAGCCCTAGAAAAGGCCTAAAAACCAACATAGAGTTGATTCCCGGAACAACTCCTCTAGGATCGGCAAACCGTACCTTACGCACTACTGGATCATTCAACCCGTTTGCAAGGCCTAACCATGCGGATATCAAACTAATCCTTGGAGAACAAGGAACGACCATAACAGATCGAATCTACTAAATAAAGACTAAGCAAGATGCTGCCCTTACACCTGAAATAGGTGCGGGGGCAGCTAGATATTTAGGGGTAGCATAACTAAGCATACATATTATAAAAGTAGCAATATTAGCCCCAAAACATCCATGATAATAGTATTACTCGCCATCAAAAAGGCTTCAGCACGTGCAATACAAAACAACGAATAAACTGATACTGCCTAGATCGCGAGATGCGATCTAGGCAGCATGGCGCTTACCCGGAAGAAACCCTCGAAACAAGGGGTGGCGATGCGCCTAGATTGGTTTGTTGTGAACGTGACCGTCCTCCTTTCTCAATAACCCTAGGTACATATTTATAGTCCGTGGACTTTCTATCTTGGGAATAAACCTAACTGTGTACGACTAAACTCTATCTCTTAGTTCTAAACTTAAACGTGATCTACCATAATGTACAGATACACGGGCAATCTAGCCCAAACTCTCGTACAAGGCCGATTCAGAAACACTTTACGGGCATATCCTCTAAGCCCATCTAAATCACGGCCCATCTCCTTATTTGGCTAAAAACCGGTGATAACAAAGATACATGCAAATAAGATCATCTAATAGCTATGTCAATCATGGAAAGGTACCAACAAATTAATAATAAGCATCATGAATCATGTCCATAAGCAGGATTGCAATGTTCATAAAAGGGTATGATAAAGTGGTATCTCGCTTGCCCGAATTTGAACAGCAAAACATAAATGCCCAGGCACCTCTGAAATTCATAGAAAGACTAGAAATAGAGATTGTCAAAGATAAAAGCATCAAAGTTATACCACAGTCAATCATATTTTGGGACAAGCATATTATACTAAGAATGACAGTTGTGCTCTCAAGAAAGTGCTCAAAGAAAGGATGGTGACACAATATGAAAGTAAAAGATTGACCCTTCGCAGAGGGAAGCAGGGATTAACATGCGCTAGAGCTTTTCATTTATAAAAACAAGAGTAAAATTATTTTGAGAGGTGTTTGTTGTTGTCAACGAATGGTAATGGGGACACCAACTACCTTGCCAACCAGACTTTCAAGAGCGGCTCCCATGAAGGACGTCATTTCTACCAGCAAGGTAGATCATCCCTCTTCTCTTTTGTTTACACATGTACTTTAGTTTTTATTATGAGTGACACTCCCCCCAACCTTTGCTTACACAAGCCATGGCTAACCGAATCCTCGGGTGCCTTCCATCAATCTCATACCATGGAGGAGTGTCTATTTGCAAAATTAAGTTGCTTACTGATGAATCAGAGCAAAACATGTGAAGAGAATTATTAATGAAGTTATTAGTTGGGGCTGGGCACCCCGTTGCCAGCTCTTATTATGAAAGTCCTTCAAAAGTAAATGACAAGGTTGAAAGATAAACACCACATACTTCCTCATGAGCTATAAAACATTAACACAAATTGAGAGGCATTTTGAAGATTTAAAGGTAGCGCATGAGAATTTACTTGGAATGGTTTGAAATGCCATGCATATGTATTTATGGTGGACACTTTGGAACAACTTGGTTTTCAGGGGTTTGGAAGCACGAGCAGCGTTCCCGCTCAGTACAAGTGAAGGCTAGCAATAGACTGGGGAGCGACAATCAAGAGAGCAGTCACTGTCATAATCATGCTTGCGGCAAAATAAATTAACGGAGGCATAAAAGTGATACAAGAACTCTGAGGCAAAGTAAATCATCAAGGCTTAATTGACATTTGTTCAGTCATATGCATGCGTGAGCACGTGCCAAGTCGATTCAAATGAATTATTCAGAGGAGGATACCACAATGTCATACCTATTTATGAATAAAACAATGCAAGCAAACATCCATGACATGCTACTCATATTAATAAATTGGAGCTAAACATGAGAGATCATGAACTACTAGACTTTCTTAAATGACATATACCTCACATGAACCAACTAAGCATGCTCACATGGATGAGTATATGTACAAAAATGAAAACAAATAGAGTTCATACCAGCCTCTCACCACAGTCGAATTGTCGTAGATCGTCATTATTGCCTTTCACTTGTGTAGCTTGGATAATATGAAATGAAAACCACGCTCCAGCCACCGAAGACCATTGAACTGAACTTTACAAAACCAAAGAAGAACAGCAAATATTTTTGGTGTTTTCGAATTGGAAACTAGAACAAAAGGAAACAAGCAAACAAAGCAAAATCTTTTTGGATTTTCTTATAGCAAACCAACGATAGCAAATCAACAAAATAAATGCATGAAACCAAAATAAACAAATGGTGAAGAGAAACAACAGAAATATTTTTGGTCTTTTTGTGTTTTAGGAAAGAAACAAAGCAAAAACAAGAAAATGAAGACTAGAAAAGTCACATAAACACAAAGCAGCAGGAATTCGTCAAACTTGACAGCAGTACAGTAATCGATTTTTAAGAAATTCTTCCGCTACTCAACTCGAAAAGTGTTCAACTAATGAAAGTTAGATAACAACCTGGGGAACATGCACAAAAATTGGCTTTGCAAAATAACGTACTGGCTGTTTTTGAGAATTTTTTTGGTATCAGTCCAGAATCTGTTTTCAAGCAGCACTTCCCCAAATATCATCTCCTTCTTATTAGAAAACCACTTAAAGATGCTAAACAAGTATATACAAGTATCCAGCAATCATAATATGCAAAGAATGAGTGATGCCGGTATACCTCCCCCCAAGCTTAGGCTTTTGGCCTAAGTGGAGTTCAATCCCATGGTGCCCATGAAGTAGCACCTCCGTAATACGACGAAGATGGATCATATTCCGGGTATGTGCTGGAAGAAGCACCCGGATACGTGACGGTGTAGTCATAGGAGGGCTCGGCGTCCTCGGAGTCATGCTGCTGGTGGAAGCCTTGTATCTTCATTTTCTCATCCACCTCCTCCTTAGAGCGCGACCATGGTTTCCTGTCAACACTAAACAAATCTGGCTGTGGCAAAGGGATTTCCCTCTCATCCCCGTCAGCAAACAACATTCTATAGACCATATTATCTGAACTAGAGTCAGCTGTAACAAATTGATGGCTCTTTATAGCAGCAATATCAAGCCTTATAGGAGTTAATTGCACATCAGTAGGATCAAGAGGAAGTTCTAGATGTGCTAAAATGCGTGATGCAATAATTCCTCCAAACATAGGCCCCTGCTAGACAAGCGGCGAGCAATAAGAGCACCAAGATGATAAGGTGTCTCTCCAGTGAGTGCAGCAATTAAGAACGCAAGATGATAGCTAGAAATATTGCTAGTGTTCTCCCTACCAAGAATGCTAGTAGCAAGGTAACAAGCAAAATACTTAATGGCAGGGAGTTGGATGTTTCTTATCTTGCCACGCTGAATGGTGCGGCAATCATCGTTGGTGATCTCTCGATAGAGCTCAAGCAAAGCCCTGGGATTGTCCTCAATCCTCTTCGTTGTACCTACAGGGGCAATATCCAATGCAACACAAAATTCTTCCAATTTCATAGTAACAAGATTACCATAGATCTTGAATGAAACTGTCGGATGATAGTGCTTGTTGTTGAACTTGAAGCTCTCAACAAAGATTTTAGTGAGCATGAGGTATTGCTCTCTTTCATCTCCCATATAGGCGGTTAAGCCCGCCTTATCAACGAGGGTCAAGAAATCATTCAGCAACCCTGCATTACTCAAAAAGTCATAACATGGGAAAGATGAAGCGTTAGGGACTCCATTGTCCTCTTCGGGTTCGAAGCTTGGCGCGATGACGTCCTCATTATAGGATCGCCTGAATCGGGTGGCGGTCCTAGAGGGCCTTCCCGTGCTTGTTGTCTCTCTCTCAAACACTTCTCCAAAGTTGTAATTATCCATCTTCCTTTTCTGAAATTTTTCAACAAACATTATAAAATTTGATTTGGTGACATATAATTGAGGGAAACTACCATAAGAACTTGTTAGAGTGCTAATCATGCATCAAAACTAATTTTTACAACTTAGAACAAGCATGCAAGCTCACTAAACATGTTATCTACAGCAGCAAAATATTCAAGATATACTCAACCAAACAAAATTCTACTTGGATAATCGGACGAGTCACATACCGGAGAGCAAATGTGCCAAATTTCAGACAGAAATCTGGGCTGAGCAAAGAGATCGAGAAATCTTGAGCTCTTGAGCAGAAACGCGAGTGAGAGAAAGCTGGTGCTGGTTTTTTCGGGAGAGAGAAGAGAGTGGGAGGAAGAGATGAATAAGTGAGGCAAGGAGGCCCCCATACAACAGGGTGGTGCGCCCCCCTTGCTGGCCGCGCCGACCTGTGGGGTGCCACCCTGGGGTGCCCCACTGGTCATCCCCAGGTGCGTCTTCAAAAAATAAGACCAACGGTATAATTTTTATGAATTTTTGAAAACTTTGAAAAATGCACATTTCTGGGTATTAAATTTATTATTACTGGGCAGGAAAAGATTTTTGAAATCCCCAAATGACTAAAGAACTTTGCAAAACAAAAGTTCTACAGCAAGTAGAACAAGTGGAGGAAGAAAGAGATTTTGTTTACCTCCTCTATGCATATAAAAAGTATTTGTTAACAAGGTTGATCAAGTCTTGCCACCAAATAAATTTTACATAGCATAAGAAGAAATAAACCTCAAATCAATCATGTTACCTTGAATTGTATTGATATGGATCCAATCATAAGATTTTGATATCCTTCTTTAGGCTCATATATAGGACAATCAATAGTTCTCACTTTGATAGTTCTCACATTAGAAATGGTATTAACTCCACATACTTTATCAATCCTCTTGGGAAAATAAACGGTATGCTCCTTGTCATCAACATTGAAAGTAACCTTTCCTTTATTGCAATCAATAACAGCCCCTGCGGTGTTAAGAAAAGGTCTCCCAAGAATAATAGACATATTATCATCTTCAGGCATTTCCAACACAACAAAATCAGTTAATATCAAGCAGTTATTAGTAACTTGAACTGGAACATCCTCACATATACCAACAGGAATAGCAGTAGATTTATCAGCCATTTGCAAAGATATATCAGTAGGTATCAACTTATCTAAATAAAGTCCCTTGTAAAGAGAAAAAGACATAACACTAACACCGGCTCCCAAATCACATAGAGCAGTTCTAACATAGTTATTCTAATAGAACAAGGAATAGTAGGTATACCTGGGTCGCCCAACTTCTTTGGAACTTTGCCATTGAAAGAGTAATTAGCAAGCATAGTGGAAATCTCCTCATTAGGGATTTTACTTTTGTTAGAGACAATATCTTTCATATACTTTGAATAAGGAGGCAATTTAATAGCATCAGTCAAAGGGATTTGCAAGAATAAAGGTTTCATCCAATCGCAAAATTTATTATAGTGTTCTTCTTCCTTTGATTTTAGTTTCTTAGCAGGAAAAGGCATTTGCTTTTGTGCCCAAGGTTCTCTTTCATTACCATATTTCTTAGCAATAAAATCTTCTTTAGTATACTTTTTATTTTTAGCATGCTTTTCAGGTTCATCTTCAACTTCTTCTTTATCAGAAGCGTCATTCTTATCATTATCATTATCATGTTCATTACCACTTTCAGTTTCAGCATCAGAAATAGAAATACTATTAGGATCATTAACAGGTTCAGAGGATTCTACAACATTTTTATGTTTCTTCTTCTTTTTCTTAGAAGGAGCACTAGGTTCAGTTCATTGAGAATCTTGTTCAACTCTTTTGGGATGCCCTTCAGGATATAGAGGATCCTGGGTAGAGACACCGCCTCTAGTTGTTACTTCATAAGCATGTTTCTCTTTAGAATTATTTTTTAACAAGTCATTTTGCACTTTAGTGAGTTGATCAATTTGAGTTTGAACCATTTGAAAATGTTTAACAAGCATCTTAACATCATTGGAGGTTCTCTCCACAATATCATGCAAATTGATAATAGCTTGAGAATTTTCCATTAGATGATTCTCTACTCTCATATTAAAATTTTCTTGCTTAACAATATAATTATCAAACTCATCTAAGCATTGAGCAGGAGATTTTTAATACGGAATATCTTCCCTAGTAAAGTGTTGAAGAGAGTTTACCTCGATCATGGATGAAGGGGGAATTATCTCACATATATCTTCTATGGGGGGTAAATTCTTCACATCTTCGGATTTAATACCTTTCTCCTTGAGAGACTTCTTGGCTTCCCTCATATCTTCATCATTTAATTTAATTAAACCCCTCTTCTTCAATATTGGCGTCGGAGTTGGTTCAGGTGTAGTCCAATCATCATGATTCCGGCCTATTTTAGCCAATAATTCTTCAGCTTTGTCTGGAGTTCTTTTCTTGAAAACACAACCAGCACAACTATCCAAATATGCTCTAGACTCAACGGTTAGTCCACTATAAAATATATCAAGTAAATGATGCTTTTCCAAATCATGTCCAGGTTGAGCTCTGATAAGAGAGCAAAATCTTGCCCAAGCTTCAGGCAATTTCTCTCCATCTTCCTGGTCAAAGCTATAAATTTTCTGTAAAGCAGCATGTTGAGCACTAGCAGGAAAGTATTTCCGAAAGAAAACATCAAGCAAATCACCTGGACTAGTAATAGAACCAGGAGGCAAATTTTTATACCAAGTTTTAGCGTCATCCTTTAACGAGAAAGGAAAATTTTTAGCAACAAAATAAGTGCGCATCTTGACATCATCAGAAAACAAGCTACTCGTAGAAGAGAGTTCATTCATGTGTTCTACAGCACTTTTATTTTCAGTACCACAAAAGGGTGTTTTCTCAACAATAGCTATATGAGATATATCAAGAGAAAAATCATAATCTTTATCCTTAATGTTTATAGGAGATGTGGCAAATTTAGGATCAGGAGACAGCTTATATCTAACAGTATGTTGTGCGAGCAACTTTTTAATTTTTCTTGCATCAGTAATAGCATTGCATTTGTCAATAAAATCATCATTAAGCTCCACATAATCCTCATCAGGATCATCACTAGAATAATCAACAGACTCAGGTGAATTAACAGGTGTAGCAGCATTTTCATTAGGAGTTTCAGCATTTTCAATTTGTCTAGACCTAGCAATTGTAGCATCAAGAAAAGATCCCAATGAACCACTATCATCAAGCACAGCAGAAACATCATCAATATTATGAGAATTTTCAGATTCGGCAGAAGTACCAGCAAGTGAAGCTTGCGGTGGTGAAACAAGTTGACTTATCACAGATGGTGAATCAAGAGCAGCAGAGGTACTCAGAGTTGTACCTTTTCTTGTAGTGGATGGTAATATGGCGACTTTAGAATCGCGAGATTTACCCATGATGGAGAATTTGTAGCGAACAATATCAATCCAAGTGAACTTCCAAATAAAGTTATGCTCCCCGGCAACGGCGCCAGAAAATAGTCTTGATGACCCACAAGTATAGGGGATCGCAACAGTCTTCGCGGGAAGTAAAACCCAATTTATTGATTCGACACAAGGAGAGACAAAGAATACTTGAAAGCCTTAACAGCGGAGTTGTCAATTCAGCTGCACCTGGAAACAGACTTGCTCGCAAGAGTTTATCAGTAGTAACAGTTTTATAGCGATGGCATTAGTGAAATAACAAAGAAGAGAGTAACAAAGACAGCAGTAGTGATTACAATAAACAGCAGGATTAAAATAATGTAGGCACAGGGAAGGATAACAGGCGTTGCATGGATAAGAGAAACTCATGTAACAATCAAAGCAGGGCATTTGCAGATAATAATAAAGCAGTGTCCAAGTACTAAGCAATCCATAGGCATGTGTTCCATATATAGTCGTACGTGCTCGCAATGAGAAACTTGCACAACATCTTTTGTCCTACCAGCCGGTGGCAGCCGGGCCTCTAGGGAATCTACTGGATATTAAGGTACTCCTTTTAATAAAGTACCGGAGCAAAGCATTAACACTCCGTGAACACATGTGATCCTCACATCACCGCCTTCCCCTCCGGTTGTCCCAATTTCTATCACTTTGGGGCCTTGGGTTCCAGACAGCGACATGTGTATACAACTTGCAGGTAAGATCATAAAACAATGCATATCATCATGAAACAATAACATGTTCAGATCCGAGATCATGGCACTCGGGCTCTAGTGACAAGCATTAAGCATAACAAGTTGCAACAATATCATCAAAGTACCAATTACGGACACTAGGCACTATGCCCTAACAATCTTATGCTATTACATGACCAACCTCATCCAATCCCTACCATCCCCTTCAGCCTACAGCGGGGGAATTACACACACATGGATGGGGGAAACATTGCTGGTCGATGGAGAGGCGTCGGTGGGGATGATGGCGATGATCTCCTCCAATTCCCCGTCCCGGCGGAGTGCCAGAACGGAGTTTCTGGTCCCGAGACGGAGTTTCGCGATGTGGCGGCGTTCTGGAGGGTTTCTGGCGACTTCGACTTCCTACCTCGCGTTTTTAGATCGAAATCTTAAAGTAGTCCGGAGGAGGGCGTCAGAGGGAAGCCGAGGGGGCCACACGCTAGGGCGGCGCGCCCCCCCTCCAGGCCGTGCCGGCCAAGCGTCTGGGGGCCCTGGGCCTCCCCTAGGCCTGCCCTTCTGGCTCCGTGATTCTTCTGGTAAAATAGGCCCTTTGGTGTAAATTCCGAGGATTTTCCCGAAAGTTGAATTTCTGCACAAAAACGAGACACCAGAGCAATTCTGCTGAAAACAACATTTGTCCGTGTTAGTTGTATCGAAAATACACAAATTAGAGGCAAAACAATAGCAAAAGTGTTCGGGAAAGTAGATACGTTTTGGACGTATCACAGTGCAGTGCAGCAGGTGGGGCCAAGCAGCAGTAGCAGCAGCAGCGCGGGGCAAGGGAGGCAGGCGCACGCTCGCGTGTGAAAGGGAGCAGCGCGGCGCTCGAGGTGGTCGGGAGACGTGGGGATCGAGCGCCAGGTGCTCTCCCCCGCAGGTCAACGCCTTCGCGCGAGCGTGGCGTGGGGATCGAGCGACCTGGTCGCTCTCCCGATCGAGGCGAGCGGCAGCGGCGCATTGGGCTGCGGCGGCGGCTAGCGACGGCAGCAAGCGTGGTAGGTGGGCTGGCGAGGTGGGCTGAGTAGGTGGAGGGCAAAAAGAAAAGGAAGATGGGCCAGCGGTAGTACCGGGCCCGGTACCGGCCTGGTACCGTAACTGAGTTACGGTACTACCGGCCTGGTACCGCTGTGTGTCCAGTAAGCAAAAACGCTCGGGCGGTACTTGGGCCGGTATCACCAGCGGTAGTACCGCCCGGCCCAAAACGCTTTTTCTTTTTCTTTTTCTTTTTCAAATATGATGCACTCTAAAAATCATATCTTGAGCTAGGAAACTCGGAATGACATGAAACCAATTTTGTTGGAAAGAGGGCGACAAGAGCTACATCTTTACAAGGTGAAAACATGCAAATGAGTGAGTGATGATTTTCTCATGGTCATAGAGGTGTAACCTCTCAATACGGTATATCGGGAAAATCATCACTCCCGCATATGCAACATGTGATGCAACCGAAATCCGTTTCATGCATAAGAACCAAGAGGAACCAAGAACACGATGCAATGCATGCAAGGTTTGAGCTATCTCCGATGATACGACCCACTATCCTATCGAGCACAAACCTAGTCCTTGCGCGTTCTTCTCGAGTCGTCAAGCTCCGTCTTCATACTCTTCATGATTGTATATGCCACCGTCTTCCTTCAACATACACGCCATACATGCCACCGTCTTCCTTCAACATACACGCCACCGTCTTCTTCCATCTTGTATGTCATCTTCTCTCTTCATCTTCTACGCCGTCTTCTCTCTTCATCTTCAACACCATCTTCATCATTGTACTCTGTCTTCTCCATCTTACAACCTTGAGTCCAACATGACTACGGACTTGACCTAAGATTGATTCTCAATGCAACCGTTAGTCCATAGGGATTGTCATCAATTACCAAAACCACACATGGGGTAATGGACATGTTCTTACAATCTCCCCCATTTTGGTAATTGATGACAATCTCTTTGAGAGGGTTTAGATATGGAATTTAGTGAACAACCCAAGTTGAATATTTAGAACAAACTCCCCCATAATATATGCATGTGTGAATGAACTTGAATTTCATTGCATATACCGGCAATTAAAGCCTAGCGGAGTATCCTCTAAATATTCAACCATGCGAAGCAATGAATGCAAGGCATGAAAGGCAAATGCTTAAGAACCAACAAAAGCAATTCCCTTAAACCCTACAAACTTCTCCCCCATTGGCATCGATGGCCAAAATGGACGAAAGGTTTGAAAGGCCAATATAGTGAGCGTTCCTCCATAAGTTGTGCATTTCTCATAATTGTGAGTGAAATCAAATGCACATATTCAATGACGAATATTCGGAGGAAATCAAACTATATTGAGGATCAAAGATTGCAAGAGGATATGAAGGTGAGCCACTATGAAGCAAGCAATCAATGAACCAACACTATGCTCTAAGTAATATGTGAAAGCTCGCCAAAGTTTGTGCACAAGATAAACAATTTGCATTGAAGAATAAAGTGCACAAGCATGGCATCATTACTCCCACAAGACCACTCAAAGCTTGTGCCAAAATCAACTATGAGTGCTTGAAGATGCAAATAGGATAAAATGAGCACTCATAGCCAAGTTCTTTGTGGAGTCATCAACAAGTCAAATAAGAATGAAGGAATAGACTCCAACAAAGAGGGATATCAAAAGATATGCACCATCTCTTATGTATATAAGTTTCTCTAAGTGGACAACATCACGAAGACATTTGTCCACAAAGAAACATGCACACACAAGATAGGTACAAGAGAAATAGAGCAAGATATCCAAAACAAGCATGCTCATGGACTTATCTCATTTTAAGAATCTAAACCAAACATAAGAAATGAGATAACCCACTCCCAAAGAAAGCAAGGTTCCAAATAAACCAAGCCCTCAACACTTTTCATGATGGCACAAAAGTACCGAAAAGAAAAGGTTCGTCTTCCAAGGTCAAATTCTTGAAACAAGGGAGTGTTCTAGCAAACATACGAGAGCTCCCCCAAAATTAGTGCACCATTTAGAATTTTGCATTTGAATACAAAATGCACAAATGTGGGATTTGCTCAATCATGTTTTTCAAAACACCAACAAGGTTCAAGGTTCAAGAGATCCAAAAGAAGCAAGGAAGACAAATGGGAGTCTAACCCACAAGGACAAATTCTTGGCAAGAAATGAAGCAATTGAGCACATGAGCCAAGTGTGAGGATGATCCAGAACAATACTACACAATTTATTACCAATTGTCAAAGGACAAGAGGTGTATAGGAAATATCCAAATTGTAGTTTGTGAGTATGTCCAAGATTATCTTCACAACAAGAAAGCAATTGGTAAAGTGGGATTTGTTTGAGCACACATGTCACATAGGAACAAGATAATCTATAATATCAACTCTATGTGACACAACCTCAAATGTTCACATTTTCTAGGCTTGTAAAATGCATAAAGCACAATACTCCCCCATGATGTGATAAAGACATTTTTCGTGCAAGAGGCAAATAAGAACCAAATGAGACAATTAATGGACATTATAGGATTTTAATTCATCATGTCACACATTTTAGGATTGTGAAATGCACGAAGCATATCACTCCCCCAAAATGGGATAGTCCATTAATTTCTCACATGAGCCAACAACTAAGATATGAACAAGATGCAATAGGCTCAACAAAGAACAATTGTACATGATGTGCCACCCAACATATAAGAACCAAGATAAGCAAGTAGGAAGCACAACATACACAATCACATGCAAGGTACAAAACCAACACATGTAAAAGGGGAGCGAGTAACTTTTCAATGTAAAGGAGTTGAGGACTCGTTACTGCAAGGAGGTGCATGTGTAAAGGATAAGAGGAATACAACTTGACTTGAGGAAGTGAGAATGATGAAGACCCCCTAAGTCTTCATGAGCTAGTCAAGCCTCCATGCCCTCCACTTGTACCTATTGATCAAGTTTTGGATTGTTGGTCCCCAACAAAGTTGGGTCCTAAGAAGTTAGTCACAATGGCCTTGGCAACCCAAATGGTTCTTTTTGCGAAACCACTTTGAGTGCCAACATATTTGGCAAACACATAGCCAACCTTATCCTTATGTAGAGAGTAAGCACCATGGATCAAGATAGGGTTGGATGAGTTACCACTAGTGCAAAAGGAGGAGATGTGGCCCTTCTCACGGCATATGTAGCATCTTCTTCTTCTCCCCTTCTTCTCACTTGATTTCTCCGCAACGGGAGCCTTGGCTTGATCCTTCTCGGGTAGCGGCCCTTCTTCAAGTTGAGGTAGACCTTGAGCTTGGCCTTGAGGTAGACCATGAGCTCCATCTTGAGGCCGCTTCCCTTGTTTCTTCACGCCAAGTGGCTTCTTCTTCAAGGGGCACAATCTAACATGATGCCCTTCAATCTTGCACTTGAAGCACACAATCTTGGCGGGGTCCTTCACATGCCCTTGGCCCTTCTTCCGCTTGTGCGAGGTGGACTTGTTCTTGTTGTTGGAGTTGAATCCAAGTCCACTCTTGTCATTGGGGAATTGCTTCCCCTCATGACCCTTTACCAAGTCCTTCTTCAAAGAAGTAACTTGGGCCTCGAGCTCTTCGATTTCCCCTACATGGTTAGTAACGACACAAGTACTAGAGGAAGTGGAAGCTTTATTGTTATAGCAACAAGGCAAGGTATGTAATTCACCACAAAATATAGCAATAGCATGGTGGGTGATTTACTAGCACTAGCACAAGGAATTGTAGAACAAGGCATAGAAGGTAGTTCACCACAAGATAAGTCAATAGCATGAATGGGTGAACTAAAAGCACTAGCACATGGCAAAATATCATTTTGAGAGGTAGTGCTAGTACTCACATGAGGAACACAAGATTTTACCTTTGTCATGATAGCCTCATGGGCTAACTTTAGCAAATCATGAGAGACTAGAAGATCATCATGGGAGCTAGAAAGTTTTCCATGACTTTCTTCCAATTTCTCATAATTGCTTGTTAGCAAAGCAAGTTGAGCCCTTAGCTCAACATTCTCCTTCAAGATGGAAGCTTCACAAGTGGTAGAGTTAGTAGCACAAGCATTATCAATTATAGCACAAGGAGAAGGCAACTTAGCAAGCTCTATTTGGTTGAGAGCCTTAAATTGCTCAAGTGACTCGGTGAGTTTGATGAGCTCACTCTCCATGGTCCTAGAACCATTTTTGAGAAGCTCAAAATCCTCAAGGAGTTTACCATGAGCAATTACTAGCTCATCATTTTTAATTTGAAAATCATGTGCCACCTCTAAAGCTATATCACGAGATTCACCATAAGTATCTTTAGAGCAAAGTTCTCTTCAAGAGTTTCATTGGTGGTTTGTTGTTCTTTAAGAGCTTCTTTAAGAGTTGCAATCTCAATTGCATCCTCGCGCTCATACTCTTCCTTTTTCTCAATAAGTTTTGTGCTCTCAATGGCAAAATCGAAGATTTTCATGAAGTTAGAGCGAACAAATTTCTTCTGAGGAAGAGCATGATAAACCGACTCTCCCAACTTGTTTAAGGAAGCAACATTAAGTCTTTCCATATCATCATCCTCATCATCACTAGATAGATAGGGTTCCAAGGAAGGAGATACCTTAAAAGCCTTAGCCATAAGGCAAGTGTAGGAACCGTGCGATGATGAAGAAGATGAACTACTTGAAGCTCTATCCAAGATCTTGTCTTGGCCCATAGTATCTTTGGTTTCCTCTACATTGTTAGTCACACAAATACTAGAGGAAAGCAAAGTATCTTCATTATGGCAACAAGACAAGAGAAGAATATCATCATGGGATGAAGATATGCAAGGACTATCAACACTAGCATGTAAAGCATTTATAGTGCTACAAGTGTTAAAGTCCAAAGATGAGTCATTGCAATGGGATAGAGATGAAGAATCATCAAGAGAGCGCTCACTATCAACAATGCAATGTTCATCACCACTCACCATACCATTACCTTGTGTGACGTGGGCACTACCCTTCGAGTAACCAATGTTGCCCTATCCTTTATTGACTAATTGAAGGCCCATGAAGACACCCAAAGGCTAGATGGGCCACCTGGACAGCGCACCGGAGGAAACCTTGGCGGGCAAGACAAGGAAGCGGCCAACAAGGAAAGATTAGATCTAAAAGTACTGTAAACCTAGTCGTACTCGGTTAGGACCCTTGAGACCTGGCCTCCTATATAAAGGCTAGGAGAGGGGCTACCGAGGGACACGAACAATCTTAGCGATCATAGCCAGCAAAAGCTTAGAGCTAGGTAACCCTAGCGATAGCAATCTCGCCGAGATCTTAGCCGAACTATTCAGCACCCCATTGTAACCCATTGTCATCATAATCAAGAACAGACAGGCAGGACGTAAGGGTTTTACCTCATCGAGGGCCCCGAACCTGGGTAAATCGCTCTCCCCGCTTGTCTGTGAACCGATGTCTCGTGTCAGCTTGCAGGATTCCATCAACCCTAAGCCCCTATCGGAGGGCATTCGCGAGGAGTACCCTCGACAATTGGCGCCGTCTGTGGGAAACCTGTCGGCGCAAGATCGGACATCGGCTGAACCCGTCATGTCATCGGCAGTTTCATCAACACCGCCATCGCCTCATCTGGGAAGCCCGATTCGTTTCGGCTCCTACGAATTCACCCCGCATAGCGATTCATCTCGCTCGACTTTCTCCAGTGTACAAGGCAACATGGAGATGACTTTCGGGAGCGTCCACTACAACGTCAACTCAGAAGGAATTCTTCGGCTGCTGGAATCTCCCATCTCCAGGTCGACGAGTCCGAGCGCATCGTCGTCACTCGACCTTTCGGCTGGCCTGACAAGCCCGTCGAGTCCGTCTCCGCCTTCGACTCCCCGTTCAGCATCCTCTATGTCGGTCGGATCTGATGATCCCACGTCCTCGGAGCTAACCTCGTATTACTGCATGAACTGCGACACCAGGCACGGACTGGGGTCAAGCGGTCACGCCGTTCATCTGCAATGCCTACTATTCATCGGGAGAGGACAGCATCGGTAGCATCACCCAAGGAGACACCCGAAGAGTGGCGCCCCTCCAAGTTTATGTCGCTAACAGGGGAGACGAAGATCGCACCCCCGCTTCCAAAGAAAGTAGCTAGTTTTGAAAACAGCGCTAGCAACAACAACAGCGACCACACCATCGCAGAGGAGGAGTGGGCAGCAGCCAAAGCAGCCGTGCTTAACAACACACCGCTTCCGGCAGGAACCACGGTTGGCACTCTCAATGCTTACCGCTCCATATTGGAGAAAAATCGGGAGCGCCTATCTAAGGAGCAAGCCACCCTCGAGAAACGCCTATCTGCAGCAGACCGATCTAGCGAGCGACGGAGGGGCTCGCAGGGAAGCGCCTCTCGAAGTACTCATGGAGGAGGCAAACATCGATCAAGAATGTCCAGGCTTTCGAAAGATGATGCAAGGGAGATAACGTCAAACCTGACTAAATCCTTTATGACTACAGACACCGCGGGCATGCCACGGCCAAAAACCGTCGCGGGAGCAACAGCCAACCTTGCAGCATACCTCATTAATCAGCGTCCCGAAGGATCCATGGCTCAGGCTCACCGTGGCGCCTTAGAAAGCCTCGCGATATTAGGAGACAATCTAGTACCGAGGAAGGAGAAGACGTGCATTAGTCTCTACCCGAACTATCTTCGGCTAGACACTCGGGGGCTACTGACGTGGGCACTACCCTTCGAGTAACCAATGTTGCCCTATCTGTATTGACTAATTGAAGGCCCATGAAGACACCCAAGGGCTAGATGGGCCACCTGGACAGCGCACCGGAGGAAACCTTGGCGGGCAAGACAAGGAAGCGGCCAACAAGGAAATATTAGATCTAAAAGTACTGTAAACCTAGTCGTACTCGGTTAGGACCCTTGAGACCTGGCCTCCTATATAAAGGCCAGGAGAGGGGCTGCCGAGGGACACGAACAATCTTAGCGATCATAGCCAGCAAAAGTATAGAGCTAGGTAACCCTAGCGATAGCAATCTCGCCGAGATCTTAGCCGAACTATTCGGCACCCCATTGTAACCCATTGTCATCATAATCAAGAACATACAGGCAGGACGTAAGGGTTTTACCTCATCGAGGGCCCCGAACCTGGGTAAATCGCTCTCCTCGCTTGTCTGTGAACCGATGTCTCGTGTCAGCTTGCAGGATTCCATCAACCCTAAGCCCCTATCGGAGGGCATTGGCGAGGAGTACCCTCGACATTGTGTCTTACCACACGTTGGTGAAGTGGAAGGAGCGTGATCATCCTCAATGGTCGTGGATTCACCATATGTATCTCGAAGCTTTGTCCAAACCTCATGAGCACTCCGGAAAGGCGCAATGGAGGAAATCACTACATGACTCACAACAAGGCAAAGTACTTTAGTAGCTTGAGCATCTAGATAAGAGTTTTTCTTCTCCTCAAAAGTTGGATTTTGTGGATCCTTAGGAGGAGAAAAACCCATATCAAGAATTTGCTCCACATGTGGGTGCATGTCCCTAAAATAATCAAGCATGTAGAATTTCCAAGCATCATAATTAGTGCCATCAAATGTAAAGGAGGAAATGTGCACTAATCCTCTAGTCGATGCCATACTCTCTAGGCGGTGAAGCCCAACAAGATAAGAGAGCCCTAGCTCTGATACCAATTGAATGTTCTAGGACGTCACCTAGAGGGGGGGTGAATAGGCGGTGTGGCAAGTTTTAGCCTTTTGCAATTTTAGCGCAACGAAAGGTAAATGTGATAGCTTTAGCAAAGGAGATATTCCTACAATGATACTAGGACAAGTGCAACAAGTAAAGGAATCAACAAGATAGTAAGAGTAAGGTGCGAGATAACCGGAGGACGCGGAGGCGAGGCGAGGTTTGTTTACCGCAGTTCCTTCCACAACAGGAAGTACGTCTGCGTTGAGGAGGTGCTAGTCTCACACAAGAGACTAGACGGGCACACCACGAAGGAAGGCCTCACCTTCTTCCTCGAGAGAGTCCACGGAGGTGCTCTCCCTCTTCCACTAAGGCACCGATCGAGGCGGTGATTCCTTCACAAGGTTGGGCCGAGCTCCACACACAAGGATGCTCCCAACACCCTATGGAGCTAGTACATCACCAAGCTAGCTTCCATAGGTGCACATCTCCAATGTCCCACAATAGGAACTCTTCCAATCCTCCACAAAAGGAACCCTTCCAATGCTCCACCAAAGGAACCCTTCCAATGCCCCACCAAGGAACCCTTCTAATGCCCCACTAAGGAACCCTTCCAATGCTCCACAAGAGGAACTCTTCTCCAATGCTCCACAAGAGGAACCCTATCACCAAGATCCACTAAGGAAGAACACACACACCCTACGAGATCGAAACCCCGGAGAGAGCACAAACCGATGCACCTAATGCAATGGCTAAGAACACCACTAGGATGCCCAAGTTATTCTCTCCCAAATTCCAACAAAGCTAGAAGAAGCTATTGGGGGAATAAGGGAGGAAGAACAAAGTGAGGAGAAACACCAAGAAACTCCGAGATCTAGATCTAGCAAGATCCTCTCACTTAGAGAAGGATTCAATTGGTGAAGCTCTAGATCTAGATCTCCTCTCTCCTTTCCCCCAAAAAGATGCAACAAATAGTGGGGGGATCAAGAGGAGGAAGAAAGAACCCAAGGTCAACAATGGAGGAGAGACAGTGGATGTGCAGGGTTAGTTTGGTCGGAGGTGGAAGAGAGATATATATAGGGGCTGCAAAATATAGCTGTTGGGGCTGAGAAAATGGCCAGATTCGCGCAAAAGGCGGTACTACCACTGTGCGAAGCGGTACTATCGTTTTGCCCAAAAACCAGATCTGGAAATCGGCCCAAAACCGGTGGAGCGGTACTACCGCTTGTGTTCAGATTTGAGCAAAAACAGAATGCAGAGAGAGAGACAGACAGCAGCAGCAGCATGTGATTGTATGCATGCAGGCAAGCAGTGCAGTGTAGCAGGTGGAGCCAAGCAGCAGTAGCAGCAGCAGCGCGGGGCCAGGGAGGCAGGCGCGCGCTAGCGTGTGAAAGGGAGCAGCGCGGCGCTCGAGGTGGTCGGGAGACGTGGGGATCGAGCGCCAGGTGCTCTCCCCCGCAGGTCAACGCCTTCGCGCGAGCGTGGCGTGGGGATCGAGCGACCTGGTCGCTCTCCCGATCGAGGCGAGCGGCAGCGGTGCGTTGGGCTGCGGCGGCGGCTAGCGACGGCAGCAAGCGTGGTAGGTGGGCTGGCGAGGTGGGCTGAGCAGGTGGAGGGGAAAAAGAAAAGGAAGATGGGCCAGCGGTAGTACCAGGCCAGGTACCGGCCTGGTACCGTAACTGAGTTACGGTACTACCGGCCTGGTACCGGCCTGGTACCGCTGTGTGTCCAGTAAGCAAAAACGCTCGGGCGGTACTTGGGCCGGTATCACCAGCGGTAGTACCGCCCGGCCCAAAACGCTTTTTCTTTTTCAAATATGATGCACTCTAAAAATCATATCTTGAGCTAGGAAACTCGGAATGACATGAAACCAATTTTGTTGGAAAGAGGGCGACAAGAGCTACATCTTTACAAGGTGAAAACATGCAAATGAGTGAGTGATGATTTTCTCATGGTCATAGAGGTGTAACCTCTCAATACGGTATATCGGGAAAATCATCACTCCCGCATATGTAACATGTGATGCAACCGAAATCCATTTCATGCATAAGAACCAAGAGGAACCAAGAACACGATGCAATGCATGCAAGGTTTGAGCTCTCTCTGATGATACGACCCACTATCCTATCGAGCACAAACCTAGTCCTTGCGCGTTCTTCTCGAGTCGTCAAGCTCCGTCTTCATACTCTTCATGATTGTATATGCCACCGTCTTCCTTCAACATACACGCCATACATGCCACCGTCTTCCTTCAACATAAACGCCACCGTCTTCTTCCATCTTGTACGCCGTCTTCTCTCTTCATCTTCTACGACGTCTTCTCTCTTCATCTTCAACACCATCTTCATCATTGTACTCCGTCTTCTCCATCTTACAACCTTGAGTCCAACATGACTACGGACTTGACCTAAGATTGAATCTCAATGCAACCATTAGTCCATAGGGATTGTCATCAATTACCAAAACCACACATGGGTTAATGGACATGTTCTTACAGCTTCCCTTTTCATTTTCATGTTTTAAACTTGTTTAAATCTTGGTCAAACCTAGGATTTGACCAAAAGATTCAAATGGGCATCAAAAATAAAAATAAAATCAGAAAAATGAAAAACGAAAGCACATAGTTTTCTTATGTCATATAGTAAGCATTCAAGTTGATAAACAAGGTCTAGACATTTTCAAACCAGAAAAATCATGTATATATCTACCCCTAACCCTAAACTCTGTCTTATGAAGTCAAGCATGCATGAAGAGAAGTGGTTTTTGGTTTCAAACATGGAAATTTCAAGAACCCTCCCAAGATTTACATTTTGGAGTGACTAAGAAGGATATATGATTAATTTTTATATTTATGATTTACATTTGTTTAAACCATGGTCAAACCTAGGATTTGACCAAGATTCAAATGGGCATAAGAATTTTAAAAAAATCAAAAAATGAAAACCAAGGCACATAGTCTTCTTATGTCATAGTAAGCATTCTCAATTAAGTTGATTTTAGAGTGACTAAGAACGATGCAGGCTTCCCTTTTCATTTTCATGTTTTAAACTTGTTTAAATCTTGGTCAAACCTAGGATTTGACCAAAAGATTCAAATGGGCATAAAATTTCAGAAAAAAATCAAAAGAATGAAAAAACAAAAGACATAGCATTCTTATATGTCATATATATATATAGTAAGCATTCAAGTTGATAAACAAGGTCTAGACATATTCAAACCAGAAAATCATGTATATATCTACCCCTAACCCTAAACTCTGTCTTATGAAGTCAAGCATGCATGAAGAGAAGTGGTTTTTGGTTTCAAACATGCAAATTTCAAGAACCCTCCCAAGATTTACATTTTGGAGTGACTAAGAAGGATAGATGCTTAATTTTTATATTCATGATTTAAATTTGTTAAAACCATGGTCAAACCTAGGATTTGACCAAGATTCAAATGGGCATAAGAATTTTTAAAAAAAAATCAAAAAATGAAAAACCAAGGCACATAGTCTTCTTATGTCATATAGTAAGCATTCAACTAAGTTGATAAACAAGGTCTAGAAATATTCAAACCAGGAAAATCATGTATCTACCCCCTAACCCTAGCTAAACTATGTCTTAAGTCAAGCATGCATGTAGAGAAGTCGTTTTGTGTTTCAAACATGGAAATTTCAAGAACATCCCAAAAGCTTCATTTTAGAGTGAATAAGAAGGATCCATGATTACCTTTTCATTTTCATGTTTTAAACTTGTTTAAATCTTGGTCAAACCTAGGATTTGACCAAGATTCAAATGGACACAAAATTTAAAAAAAACAGAAAAATGAAAACCAAAGTACATAGTCTTCTTATGTCATATCGTAAGCATTCAAGTTGATAAACAAGGTCTAGACATATTCAAACCATACAAAATCATGTATCTATGTCGTGGTATTGTCACGGCATATGCCATAGGATGGCTAAAGAAGGTGGTTCCTAGATGGTCTCACAGCGGTATCCGGATGCGGGTATGGGGACGAGTGACACGGTCGACGTACCCAGGTTCGAGGCCCTCTTATGGAGGTAACACCTCTACTCCTGCTATGAGTGTATATGGTGATGACACAATACAATGGTGCTCCTTGAGCTGTATCCGGCTTGCCCTGGGAGGCTAAGGTAGACGAAGGTCTCTCTCTCAGGGCAGCGCTAAGACTAGAATGAAGTGAGAATGATCGATCCCCTGCACGAGAGGGGGTAGTGCAGCTTATATAGGAGCTGGCACTTTACATAGAAGTCCTTATGATCTGCTGGCCGGCTTGGCCGGCTCCGGCTTCCGCTCCTTCCCGAGGCGTTGACGTCAGTAGCCGTTGAGGCCTCATGGCCTGTCCCATCCGACTTCCTTTGTCAGCAGTATGGAGAGGAAGTGTCTCTGTCGCCATGATGCCCTGTAGCCGGTACGGACCGACGTACGCCATGATGGCCTGTCCGCCGCGTGGCACTATTGCTCCACAGTGCGCCGTACTTTATGGGAGATGAGGTCAGCGTGGACCTCTGAACCCGGACCACCCACCCAGTTCCTTCTTATGCAAGACTCGCCAGCCTCGAGTCGGGCTAGAGTGTAAAACCCCAGTCGGATATGGCTTGTAGAAGCCGGCCCAGCCACAGCCCAGCCGGCCATAGCCAGGCCGACTAGGACTTAGAGCCAGCCGGCTTCCGAGGCAGCCAGCCACGGCTCCAGCCGGCCTTTGCCGCGATCCGGCCGACCTCAAGCCGGCTGCTCCGCGTCCATTGCCCTACCCGGGGTCTTCCCCCCGACATTAGCCCCCGAAGCTGGCAAGGTCCTGCGTTAAGAGGGACCTAGGCAGGTTTTCCTGGCTTTAGATATCTCCTGAACATGTTTGACCGCACTCGGAGGGGCCTACTGAGAATTTTCATTCAGCCGGCTGCGCCCTCATCCGGCTCGCTTCGTCCGGCTTCTTCTAGCGGGACGCTATTTTCGCTTCTGCAGCTTTTTCTTTTTCACAAGTGTTGGCAACGTCTCCGCCTTGCTAGGAGAGTTTGGGGACGGATTGAATTTAATGTCCGGCTCCGGCTTGGGTGCGCCGGAGTCTCCGCCGCCTCGGGCCCTGCGCCCGACTTGACTGGTCTGACGGTTGGTTCCTGCTGCCGCTTCGTCTGGTCACATCAATGTCGCCTCCGGATCCCATGCGGTCGTGGGGGACGTGGTGTGTCCGTTTTCGGTAACCGCTGCGGTCGTGGGGGACGTTAAGGCGCAGTAAATCCAGAGTCCGTGGCCCACGTCCGCCACTTGGAGGCCAACCGTCTGCGGCAGGTGGCTATAAATGCCGCGGAGGAGGCATCGAGGCGGCTACTGTGCCACTTTTTTCCTCCTCGCGCTCCCACTTCATTTCTCTTCGCTCGAGCTTTTCGTCGCTCCAGCGGACTCTCTTCAACGCTTCACTGGCGAACTCCAGCGGGCAGCAGCTTCGACGTTTCTCCGCGGAGCCACCGTCGCCGCTCCGTCGATCCGGCGCCACGGGGCCGCGCGTGTCCACGGTACGCTCTCCGCCGCCGCCGTCGCCGGCGTCTCATGGTTCTTCCTCGCCGTTTCCTCTCTCTTGGTCCTCTTTATCTTCCTCCTCATCGATGGCCCATCCAAGCGGTTCTTGGAGGGGTTCCTACATGCGGGAGGACGACATCGAGCGTCTTGTGCGCCTCCGCCGGATTCAGTCGGAGGTGATCACGAGGGTGCCCGGCGACGAGGTGGAGCCTAGGCCGAACCCCGGCGAGCGTGTGGTCTTCGAAGCGCACTTCGATCGAGGGTTGGGCCTGCCAGCTTCGAACTTCTTCCGTCGGTTCTTGGACTTCTTCGGCCTGCAGCCTCATCACCTGCCGGCCAACGCCTGCGTCCTCCTCAGCTGCTATGTGGCCTTCATGGAGGGCTACGCCGGCTTGTGGCCAGACATCGACTTTTGGAGTCGGCTTTTCTTCATCAAGGCGCAGACGACTGATGGCCACCTGCGGGGCTGCGGCACCGCCTCGATATACTCCCGCCCGGGCACGCCCTTCCCGAGGATCCCGACGGTGGATTCGGTGAAGAACTGGCAAATGTCCTTTTTCTACGTGCGGAACGAGAATCCGGCCTTCGACCGGCTCAACCTTCCAGAGTACAACCCGGCGCCGCCAGTCGGCCGGATCAACTGGGGCCACAATGCCAGGACAATGGACCCGGACGCAGAGGTAAACCTTCTGTGGGATTTCTTGGGGGCTTCTGTCTCCGGGGGCCGGCTGAGCGCCGAGGATCTCCTCTGCACCTACGCAGAGCGCCGGGTGCTGCCGCTTCAGCTGCGCGTCCACAAGATCGGGCACATGTCCGGCCGGTTTGATCCGACCCGGACGTCCAAGGTGGAGCTCTCCAAGGCCCAGGTGGCCCGCCGGGTGAACAAAGTCACCAAGGCCAACATGCCGGAGAACTGGGACTGGGGGCTGACGCCCCACAGCCGGGCATCGCCGCCTGAGCTGGTAAGTTTCTGTGTTTTAGCCGACTTCTGGCTTACGGCTGCATGGCCGACTTGTTACTCAGTCTTTGTTTTGTTTTCAGCTTTTTGACCGTCAGGGCATCGAGGACGGCGACCTGGCGCAGAAGATCTGGACGCCGGATCATGCTGATCCGGCTGACCAAGCCGGCGACCAAGCCGGCGACGACGAGCTGCCGGAGGTGCCCGACCAGGGCGGCCAGGGGGAGCACAACCCGCCGCCTTCGCCAGAGCAGCAGGAGGAGGAGGAGGAGCCAGCGACGTCCGCCACGAGGCCGATCCCTGCGGTGCCCCTGCGCATGAGTCCGCCTGCCGCCTCGGCGACTTCTACGCCCAAGGGGAAGAAGCGGGTCAGCGACCGCTCCACCGCCGCCTTGGAGGCGAAGGTGAAGAAGCAGCGCCGGCTGGGGCCCAAGAAGGTTCCAGAGCAGGCCGGGTAAGTTTCTCTTCTTCGATGTTTGATTCCTTTTCTTTCCTTTCTTTCTATATTTATCTTCTCTTGTTTGTCCGACTAGGGCTGCCATAAAGTTCACCCAGGGCGGCGGCTCTCGGCCGGCTCCCCGCGTCGTGTCGCCGCTCCAGCGGCAGAGGAGGGAGCCGACACCACAGCCTTCGGCGCGTGCGCGCATGCCGCCCCTCGTTGTCGTGCCGCCTGCGGCTACGCCGCCTTCAGCTGTACCTCTTTCTTCAGCTGTACCTCTTTCTACAGCGCCTGGCCACGGCGCCCAGGGTGAGCCGGCACGCCGGCCAACTCTTGATGACCTCTTCCCGCGCCGCGCTCGATTTTTGGAGCCAGCGGCCGGAGCCGGCAGGGGTGCGCCGCCTGCGACCGGAGTCGGCGGTGCCGCTCCCAGCGTCGTGGTATTGGAGGAGAGCCCGGAGGGAGCGCATCAGGCGCCGGAGACGGCGGCCCCCACCGGGCCGAATGTTTCGACTGCGCCGCCTCCATCTTCGGAGCCGTCGAGGGAGGAGCCGGCCAGGAAGGAGCCGGCAAGGGATGAGCCGGCGCGCTCGAGAGACGCCGGCTCCCGGGCGTTGGTGAGGACGGAGGGCCCGCCAGAGCCGTCTAAAGGCCTTCACGTGGCCAAGGGCGCCCGGCTACTGAACGTGGTGTCCGCCTCCGACTCCAGCCTTGGCTCGGCTGGTACCATGGAGAAGGCGTGGCACCAGGCGGATGCCTGCGAGGTGACCAGCCGGGAGGGGCATCCAGGCGTGGCGCCCATGAAGATGTTCTTCTTCGGCTTCCGCGCCAACCTCAAGGCCAGGGCTGCTGAGACCGCCGCCAACCTGGCAAAGCTGGAGGAAGCTGACAAGGTAGGTGTTTTATCTTTTTTGCAATTTTGTTGTTATCCTGGTAGCCCTCCGAGGCATGGGCCGGCTGCTCGGAGCCGGTCCGGGTTTCGCCTGACATCTGACTTTGTTTTTCTCAGACGGTTACGGAGCAACGCACCGTCTTGTACAACCAGGTCGTGACCCGCTACCACAAGGCCAAGATTGAGCGGGCCGGCTTGGCTCGTGAGCTGGAGGCCACCAAGGGTAGGGTTTTCTTCCTTTCGACTTGATTTCTTTTTTCTTCGATTTCACTCGGCTAACGACTTTTCTTGCTGACTTGCAGCTGAAGCCGCCCGGGTCCCGCAACTGGAGGCGGACCTTCGTGCCGCCCGTGCCCAATGCGCCGAGAGCGAGGAGGCGGGCCGGGCTGCTGCCGCCAAGCTAAAGGTGGCTGAGGGGGAGCTGATGTGGCTGCGCCGGCTTGAGGATAACCACCTCAAGGAGCTCGCCGCCCTCAAACAGGCTGAGGAGGAGAAGGTGGAGGGCTTGAGCAGGCGGCTAGAGGAGGTGGACCAGCAGCGGCTTGCACTTCGCCAAGAGGTGACCGCCAAGTCTGAAGAGCTGTCGGCCACCGCCAAGCGGTGGGTGGATGAGATTGGCCGACTCGACCGCGGCTTGGCGGGTGAGTCCTTGTATTTTTCTCTTTCCTTCCCCTTTGCCGGCTTTCGGTTGTCGGCAGCCGGCGGCAGAAACTCTGATTTTTTCGATATCTCCGTCTTCGGGCTGGGGGCAGTCGGCTCATGCCGGCTGCTGCCAGTCTTTTTTCTTTTTAACTTCGAAATCTCCATCTTCGGGCTAGGGGCAGTCGGCTCATGCCGGCTGCCGCCAGTCTTTTTTCTTTTTAACTTCGAAATCTCCATCTTCAGGCTGGGGGCAGTCGGTTCTTGCCGGCTGCCGCCAGGCTTACTTTAGAGCTTCGGAATCTCCATCTTCGGGCTGGGGGCAGTCGGCTCATGCCGGCTGCCGCCAGTCTTACTTTAGGACTTCGAAAATTTGCATTTTTCAGCTTTTTTCCGGCTTCGATGGATTTCTGACATGCGTATTCTTTGCAGCGGCCTTCCCTGAGGCGCAGGAGGCGGCGCTAACAGCAGTTGGTGTTGCGCGCGACACCCGGAGGCGGGAGACCAGCGAGGGCAGCGCGGAGTACTTCACCATGGAGGACTACCTGGTGTCCATGGCTGCCCGCGTCGTGCCCATCACGAAGCTTGGCTGGGAGCTCCGGAAGGCAGCGGAGGAGCTGATCCGGCTGCTGTGGCCGACTGAGACGCTGCCGCAGGACCTCGCCAACCTCATCACCTGGCTAAAGAAGGTGCCTGACCTCTTCCTGGACTGGAAGGAGTCCGCTGCGCGCGCTGGGGCCGACATGGCGCTCTCCTTTGTGCTTTCTTGGTACAACGAGGTCAGCCTCGACCAGCTTGAGTGCCGGCGAGCCGGCGTGGAGGATGTTCTCCCGGCGGAAAACAAGACTGCCCTGCTGGCCCGAGCCTGCGCCATTGCCAACTTCGTCGACAAGGGCGTCTTCATCGAGGATCTGAACCCGCCGTCTGAAGACGAGGGCGAGGAAACAGAAGATGAGGAGGCGGAGGACATGCCTGAGGAGGACCCGGCAGCCGGCTCCGCTGATGCTCCCCCGGCTGGTCCTGATCCAGCCGGCGCTTAAATGTACCTGTCTTAGATGTTGCTTTTGCAAGACAATTCGTTAAATCCCCGGAATGCCGGGTGCATATGTATGAATATTATTATCCTTTTATTAAGGCACACTTTAATGTATTTGTTAATCATTTGTGTGCCGGCTTGCTTTCTTCCGGCTTGTTCGCTTTTTCCCATCCGCCCCACTCTTTGGCTTTGCTCTTGCCGGTCGTACGTCCTACTTGCGATCCGTCGCCGGATCAAGAGCGGGCCGCTGGGTGAGGCCGACAGTATTTCAGTCGAACGAGCCGAGTTCGGCAATCTGGCACTTTTATGAAAAGTTGCAAGTCAATTCGCTTTCACTCTTTCTCTTGGCCGTCTTTCGCGTGCCGGCTCCCTAGGCACTTACTCCCGCCAGCTGGACAGCCGGGTTGCGGTCTGTAGCTGGATCGGAAGCCGGCTGTCAGAAACCGGATCACGTTACTAAGCCGGCCGCGTGAGAGGGTGTTAGCCAATCGGCGAAACAAAGTAGAGTACGCGAAAAACTTGTTGGAAACGGCGCTCTTGGCGCTTGCTTTTTCATAGCCTACAAAAGGAGTACAAGGATACATACATTCCTGCTATCAAGTATAAAATGGGCGAAGCAAGTTGACATTCCAGGGACGTTTAGTCTCCTCGTCAGCCTTGTCCGGCTTGTTCTTTCTAGCCTCTTGGGCATCTATGAGATAGTAGGAATCATTGCCTACCGCCTTGCTCACGATGAAGGGACCCTCCCATGGGGATGACAGTTTATGCTGTCCGGTTGTCCGTTGGATCAGCTGTAGCACTAAGTCTCCTTCTCGGAATGCTAAGGGCTGGACCTTCCGGCTGTGATAGCGTCGGAGGCTTTGCTGGTAAATGGTAGATCTGGACACGGCCAGCAGTCGGGCCTCTTCGACTAGGTCGACTCCATCTTCGCGAGCTTCTTTAGCTTCAGCTTCTGTGTAGAGCTTGATCCTTGGCGCGTCGTGCTCGATATCAGTCGGCAGGACGGCTTCGGCCCCGTATACGAGGAAGAATGGTGTGTAGCCGACTGAGCGGTTTGGCGTTGTGCGCAGGCTCCACAGTACGTTGGGCAGCTCTTCAATCCAGCAGCCGGCTGCTCGCTCGAGCGGCTCCACCAGCCGGGGCCGGATGCCGGCTAGGATCAAGTCGTTGGCCTTCTCCACCTGCTCGTTAGACTCCGGGTGCTCCACAGAGGCTAGGTCCATTCGGATCCCCATTTCCTCGCAATAGCGAGAGAAGATGCCTTGAGGAACGTGACGGCTGTGGAGTCGTCTAGCTTCTTGATCGGCTTGGCTTCAATCCACTTGGTGAATTTGTCAATCATCACCAAGAGATGTGTCATGCCGCCTCGCGCCGTTCTGAATGGGCCCACCATATCCAAGCCCCATACGGCAAACGGCCAAGTGATGGGGATGGTTTTCAAGGCGGAAGCCGGCGAGTGCCTCTTCTTTGCGAAGCGTTGGCAGCCATTGCACTTCTTCACCAGTTCTTATGCGTCCTTGAGCGCAGTCGGCCAGTAAAAACCGTGCCGGAAAGCTTTGGCCACTATGGCTCTGGAGGAGGCGTGATGGCCGCACTCTCCTTGGTGGATTTCCCGTAGGAGTTCAATCCCTTCAGCCGGCTCGACGCACCGCTGGAACACCCCACTTACGCTGCGTTTGTACAGCTGGTGGTTGATGATGGCATAGGCCTTGGCCCTTCTCTCAATCTGCCTGGCCTGGACTCTGTCATCAGGAAACACACCGTCGGTGAGGTAGGAGAGGAAATCTTGTGCCCATGAAGGTACGCATCTTATCTCGAATACGCTAACCAACAAGGCCTCCTGCGTGGGAGCTTCCGGATTCGACTACTTGGTCGCTGGGTTCGGCTTGGAAGCCGGCAGGTTTGGCTTGCTAGCCCCCGAGTTTGGCGATGAAGCCCCCGGGTTGGACTGAGAAGCCCCCGGGTTCGGCATGGAAGCCGGCGGGTTTGGCTTTGGAGCCCCCGACTTGGGCGATGAAGCCCCCGGGTCAGCCGGCACGAATATGGAATCTGAGTCCGGTGACGGTGTGATAGACGGCTTCTTGAGGTGCGCCAGGGCAACGCCTGGCGGAATAGCTTGCCGGGTTGAGCCAATCTTGGATAGGGCGTCAGCCGCCTCGTTGTTTGCTCGTGGCACGTGGTGGAATTCGCAGCCGTCGAAGAAGTCGGATAGCTGCTAGACGTGGAAGCGGTATGAGGCCATGTTGGCGTCCTTCGCGTCCCAGTCGCCAGATGCTTGCTGTATAACCAAGTCGGAGTCGCCGAAGCAGAGTATGCGACGCACGCCTATCTCCTTGGCCAGCTTCAGCCCATGGATGAGCGCTTCGTACTCCGCCACATTATTGGATGCGGCGAAGTGGATCTGCAAGACGTAGTCCAGCCGGTCTCCCTTAGGAGAGGTGATGACGATGCCGGCTCCCAAGCCGTTGCGCATCTTTGAGCCGTCGAAGTGCAGCTTCCAATGTGTGGAGTCAGGCACAGGCGGCAAGTATTGCATCTCGGCCCAGTCGATGAAGAAGTCCGCGAAGATCTGCGACTTGATGGCCGTGCGTGCGTCGTAGAGGATGGTGTGGGCGGCTAGCTCCAGAGCCCACTTGGCAACCCGGCCATTGGCGTCCTTGCTGCCGATGATTTCCGCCAGGGGTGCCGTGGCAACCACCTTGATGGGGTGCTCTTGGAAGTAGTGTTTGAGCTTCTTGGCCGCCATGTACACGCCATAGGTGACCTTCTGGTAGTGGGGGTAGTTCTGCTTCGACTGGGAAAGCACCTCGCTGAGGTAGTAGACTGGGCGCTGAACCGGCTGCTCTCTGCCGGCTTCTTTGCGCTCCACCACCAGGACGACGCTAACCACTCGGTTGGTGGCAGCGATATATAATAGCATCGGCTCCATTGAAGCCAGCGATGCGAGGATGGGCGCGGTTGAGAGCACGCGCTTCAAGTCACGGAAGGCTTCATCCGCCTGCGGTGACCAGACGAATTTGTCCGACTTCTTCAGCAACTGGTACAGGGGCAGTGCCTTCTCCCCCAGCCGGCTGACGAAGCGGCTCAAGGAGGCCAGGCAACCGGTGAACTTCTGGACGTCCTTGAGGCACTGCGGCAGTTCCATCTTCTCCAGGGCACTGATCTTCTCCGGGTTGGCTTCGATCCCTCGCTGAGAGACGAGGTAGCCAAGGAGTTGGCCGGATGGCACGCCGAACGTGCACTTGGCCGGGTTGAGCTTCATCCGGAATCTTCGCAGATTGGTGAAGGTTTCTCGCAGGTCATCAAGGAGGGTAGTCGTCTCCTTGGTCTTTACAACGACATCATCCACATATGCGTGAACGTTTCTGCCGATCTGATCCTGCAAGCATTTTTGCATGCACCTTTGATAGGTGGCGCCTGCATTTTTCAAGCCGAACGGCATAGTCGTGTAGCAATAAGCCCCATACGGGGTAATGAACGAAGTCTTTATTTGATCATCCGGATTCAAAGGAATCTGGTGGTAGCCTGAATAGGCGTCTAAAATAGACAATAGTTCACAGCCGGCAGTCGAGTCTATGACTTGATCTATGCGCGGCAGGGGGAAGGGGTCCTTCGGGCACGCCTTGTTCAGGCTAGTGTAGTCGATACACATGCGCCAGGATCCATACTTCTTCAGGACCTGGACCGGGTTCGCCAACCAGTCCGGGTGTAGTACTTCCATGATGAAGCCGGCTGCAAGCAGCCGGGCGATTTCTTCACCGATGGCCTTCCTTCTTTCTTCGGCAAAGCGCCTGAGAGGCTGCTTCACCGGCTTGGCTTCAGGCCGGACGTGGAGGTGGTGCTCAGCCAACTCCCTCGGCACACCCGGCATGTCTCTTGGAGTCCATGCGAAGATGTCCCGATTCTCACGGAGGAAGCTGGTGAGCTCGCTTTCCTATTTCTTGTTCAAGCCGGCACCGATGGTGACGTACTTGTCCGGCTGCGCTGGGTCCAGCAGGATCTTCTTGGTGTTGTTGGCCGGCTGGAAGTGAGTCGTCCCAGCCGGGTTTCCTGCAGTCGGCATGTCCGTCTGCGCGGCCTTGGCCAAGGCGACAGCGTTGTGGATGAGCTGCTTCTCGGTGGCGATGACTAGCGTCTGGGCCATCTTGGAGCTTTGCGTGGCGCAGTCCATGGAGCGGCGATAGTCGCCGGCTATGGTGATGACCCCTTTAGGGCCAGGCATCTTCATCTTCAGGTACCCATAATGGGGCCTGCCCAGGAGCGCGTGGTAGGGACTGACGAGGTCCACCACCTCGAACTCGATCCTTTCGGTGCGGAAGTGATCCGGCTTCCCGAACATCACCTCCAGCGTAATCCGGCCAATCGGCTGGCAGCAGTGGCCCGGCACGATGCCATGGAAGACGGTGGGGGTGGGACGCAACTCGGCTTCTTGGATGCCTAGCTTGCGGGCGGTGTCGCGGTAAAGGATGTTGATGCTGCTGCCCCCATCGATGAGGACGCGCGAGAAGCGCACGCTGCGCTGGGTTGTGCCAATGGTGGGGTTGAGGACCATGGTGTAGCTGCCCGGCTTCGGAAGGACAGCCGGTGTGTCGCGACGATCAAAAGTGATGGCCTGCTCTGACCAGTTTAGGTACTGGGGGACCGGCGGTATGACCGCGTTGACCTCGAGGGAACGGCTCTGCTGGCTCGTCTTGTCCTCGGGCTCGGAGGTGAAGATGATGTAGGTAACATCTTCGCCCAGGTATCGGCCGTGGTGCACTTGGTTAGCCTTGTGGTGCTCGAGGTTGGCGTTCTCTGCGCCGGCTTGGCCACCCGGCCCGCCGGCTGGAGGGGGCGGGGGTGGAGGCGGGAGGGGTTCGCCGCTTGTCAGCCGCTTCATGAAGTGGCAGTCACGGGTGGTGTGGTTGGAGGGGTTCTTGCCGCTGTGGTACTTGCACGGCGAGTCGACCATCTGCTCAAACGTGAACTTCGGCTTCCAGGGCCGGTCCTGCTTCTGGCGCCGGCTGCCGCCAGCCGCGTTGTCTGACACGGCTGCCACATGGGCGGAACCGTACCGGCGGTCCGGCTGGTCGCTGTGCCGCTTGCCGCGGTAGTTGTCCCGCCGGCTGCCATGAGAGGCGCCCTCTGCCGGCTTGTTCTCAGCCGACTTGTGGTGGTCCCGCCTGGAGGGAGCCGGCGATGCTTCAGCCGGCGCCTTGCCAGCTTCTTCAGCCAGCGCGTACTTGTCGGCGATGGCCATGAGGGAGGCCATGGTCTTGGGCTCGCTGCGGCGCAGCTTGTGCCACAGCATGGTGTTGGGCCGACAGCCGCCCATGAAGAAGCTGATGGCCTGGTGTCGGGGGGAAGACCCCGGGTAGGGCAATGGACGCGGAGCAGCCGGCTGGCCACTGGCCGGCTCGCGGCAAAGGCCGGCTGAGGAGCAGCCGGCTGGAGCCGTGGCCGGCTGGTCCGGAAGCCGGCTGGCTCTAGGTCCTAGTCGGCCTAGCTACGGCCACCAATGCTGTAGCTGGGCCGGCTTCTACAAGCCATATCCGACTGGGGGTTTGTACCTCAGACCGACTCGAGGCTGGCGAGTCTTGCACTAGAAGGAACCGGGTAGGTGATCCGGGTTCGGAGAGTCCACGCTGACTTCATCTCCCGTAAAGCGCGGGGCACTGTGGAGCAATAGTGCCACGCGCCGGATAGGCCATCATGGCGTACGTCGATCCGTACTGGCTACAGTGCTTGACGGCGACAGGAACACTTCCTCTCCATACCGCTGACTTCGGCAGCCGGATGGGACAGGCCATGAGGCCTCAACGGCTCCTGACGTCAGTGCCTCGGCAAGGAGCGGAAGTCGGAGCCGGCCAAGCCGGCCAGTAGACTATAGGGTCTTTTATGTAAAGTGCCAGTGCCTATATAAGCCGCACTACCCCCTCTCGTGCAGGGGATCGATCATTCTCACTCCATTTCCACCCTTAGCGCTGCCCTGTGAGAGAGATCATCATCTCCCCTAGCCTCCCAGGAGCAGCCGGACACAGCTCTAGGAGCATCATTGTGTTGTGTGATCATCATATACACTCATAGCAGGAGTAGAGGTGTTACCTCCATCGGAGGGCCTCGAACCTGGGTACGTCGCCGTGTCGCTCGTCCCCATACCCGCCTCCGGATACCGCCGTGAGATCACCTAGGAACCACCTTCGTTAGCCACCCTATGGCATGTGCCGTGACGATACCACGACATTTGGCGCCCACCGTGGGGCCTTCAGCATCCTCGGCCGGTGTCTTCATCCGGACGGGCCTCACCATCACTACCGGCGAGCGAGTCGCTTCAGGCTTGATCTGGAGATTCGGCTCCCTCGACTGCGTCAGCGACAACGCTGGCTGCTTCGCCGACCGGCCCTTCCCTGCCAGCGGCCGCATCATCTCCTTCGGCGATCACGACGTCTACATCGCCACCGTCGCACCGCCGCGCTACCCGCGGCAGGTGCTGCGCTGCGCAAGCCCTCCTCCGCGAGCCGGCTCCCGCAGCGCCCCCGCCAGCCCCGCCGTCGTGCAAGTCATGATGCCCGGCGAGGAGCTCCCCACCAAGAACCCTCGCGTTCGCGGCCCCAACTTGGAGCGCAACGTAGACCCCAACGCATCCGGCTCGGGCCCAAAGGCGCCCCCGCCACCATCCCGGCTGGACGAAGTCCGGGCGAAGCTGAGCTCTCCGCTCACCGCAGGCGGCGACGCCACCACCGTCGAGGCGGACCTGGAGGCACATCGCCAGCTCCTCCTCCAGCAGGCTGACGAGCTGGCTACCGCCAAGCGCCAGCTGGCCATCACCCAGCGTGAGTACGAGCACGCCCATGGCTTCACGCCAGGCGGCAACAACCCCAGCCGAGCCGGCATGATCCGCCGGCGAGGAGGCGGCCTAGGCGCCGAGATCGAGCGCGACGGCGCGGAAGCGCCGGCTCCATCCACGGAGCTACCCATCTACAACACCCCAGACAAGAACATCCTCGCAGCCAAAGCCGCTGCGAAGGAGCTGGCTCTCCTCGAAGGAGAAGAGCTGCGCCGCCAGACGCAGCGCGTAGCTGACCTATGCCGGGCTGCAGCTGAGCAGACCAAGGACCCCAGGTACGGTGCTCCCAAAGCTCCTCACGTCTGCGCTGCTGCAGGCAACAGCAAGGACCCCCACAGGGACACGGCCGAGTCCGCCTCGCCCGCGCCAAGCCGGCACAAGGACTCCCGCGCCACGCACACAGGTTCAAGCCGGACAAGCCGGCTAGACAGCGGCCACAGCGGCCGCAGCCGGCCACCACCAAGCCGGAACCAGGAGCATGACACTGAGCAGGCGGCGCCAAGGCGCCAGCATAGGCCGGCCCCAGAGCGAGCCGGCACTCGCCAGCCGGCACGTTCCCGGCTGGGCCCCCGCATCGAGCCCACCGACGCCAGAGACCGCCTCGATCGGCTGGTCGAATCCCGCATTGCGGAAGAAGAGGCGCCGGCTTGCCCCAAGTGCTTCGGGCCCCGCATCGCCAACGAGCCCACGCTCGACGGCTTCCAGCTCCCCCGCGACACGCCCAAGTACGACGGCACCGCCAAGCCGGAGGACTGGCTGCAGGACTACTCCACCGCAGTCGGCATCTCCAGAGGCAACAAGCGCTGGGCGGTGCGGTACTCCCCCCTGATGCTGGTCGGCTCCGCCCGCACCTAGCTCAACAACCTGCCAGCCGGCAGCATCAACGGCTGGCTTGATTTCGAGGAGGCCTTCATCAGCAACTTCACCGGCACCTACCGCCGGCCGGGTCGCCCCCAGCAGCTAGAGATGTGCAAGCAGGGCCCGGACGAGACGGATCGCGCGTACCTGACGCGCTGGTGCAAGATGCGCAACTCCTGCGAGGGTGTGCACGAGATCCAGGCCATCAGCTTCTTCATGGGCGGCTGCCGGCCCAACACCATGCTGTGGCACAAACTACGCCGTAGCGAGCCCAAGTCCATGGCCTCCCTCATGGCCATTGCCGACAAGTACGCGCTGGCTGAAGAAGCCGACAAGGCGACGGCTGAACCAACGCCGGCTCCCTCCAGGCGGGACCACCACAAGTCGGCTGAGCACAAGCCGGCTGACGGCACCTCTCATGGCAGCCGGCGGGACAACTACCGCGGCAAGCGTCACAGCGACCAGCCGGACCGCCGGTACGGCTCTGCCCATGTGGCAGCCGTGGCAGACAACGCGGCGGGCGGCAGCCGCCGCCAGAAGCAAGACCGGCAGTGGAAGCCGAAGTACACTTTCGAGCAGATGCTCGACTCGCCGTGCAAGTACCACAGCGGCAAGAACCCCTCCAACCACACCACCCGCGACTGCCACTTCATGAAGCGGCTGACAAGCGGTGAACCTCTCCCGCCTCCACCCCCTCCAGCCGGCCGGCCGGGTGGCCAAGCCGGCGCGGAGAACGCCAACCTCGAGCACCACGAGGCTAACCAAGTACACCATGGCCGATATCTGGCCGAAGATGCTACCTACATCATCTTCACCTCCGAGCCCGAGGATAGGACGAGCCAGCAGAGCCGTTCCCTCGAGGTCAATGCGGTCATACCGCCGGTCCCCCAGTACCTAAACTGGTCAGAGCAGGCCATCATTTTTGATCGCCGTGACACACCGACTGTCCTGCCGAAGCCGGGCAGCTACGCCATGGTCCTCGACCCCATCATTGGCACGACCCAGCGCAGCGTGTGCTTCTCGCGCTTCCTCATCGACGGCGGCAGCAGCATCAACATCCTCTACCGCGACACCGCCCGCAAGCTAGGCATCCAAGAAGCAGAGCTGCGTCCCACCCCCACCGTCTTCCATGGCATCATGCCGGGCCACTGCTGCCAGCCGATCGGCCGGATCACGCTGGAGGTGATGTTCGGGAAGCCAGATCACTTCCGCACCGAGAAGATCGAGTTCGAGGTGCTGGACCTCGTCAGTCCCTACCTCGCGCTCCTGGGCAGGCCGGCCCTGACCAAGTTCATGGCGGTGCCCCACTATGGGTACCTGAAGATGAAGCTGCCTGGCCCTAAAGGGGTCATCACCATAGCCGGCGACTACCGCCGCTCCATGGACTGCGCCATGCAGAGCTCCAAGATGGCCCAGACGCTGGTCATCGCCACCGAGAAGTAGCTCATCCACGACGCCGTCGCCGTCGCACTCGCCAAAGCCGCGCAGATGGACATGCCGGCTGCAGGCAACCCGGCTGGGACGACTCACTTCCAGCCGGCCGACAACACCAAGAAGATCCTGCTGGACCCGGCGCAGCCGGATAAGTACGTCACCATCGGTGCCGGCTTGAGCAAGAAATAGGAAACCGAGCTCACCAGCTTCCTCCGTGAGAATCGGGACATCTTCGCATGGACTCCAAGAGACATGCCGGGTGTGCCGAGGGAGTTGGCTGAGCACCACCTCCACGTCCGGCCTGAAGCCAAGCCGGTGAAGCAGCCTCTCAGGCGCTTCACCGAAGAAAGAAGGAAGGCCATCGGCGAAGAAACCGCCCGGCTGCTAGCAGCCGGCTTCATCATGGAAGTGCTGCACCCGGACTGGTTGGCGAACCCGGTCCTGGTTTTGAAGAAGAACGGCTCCTGGTGCATGTGTATCGACTACACCAGCCTGAACAAGGCGTGCCCGAAGGACCCCTTCCCCCTGCCGCGCATAGATCAAGTCATAAACTCGACTGCCGGCTGTGAACTGTTGTCTTTTCTAGATGCCTATTCAGGCTACCACCAGATTCCTTTGAATCCGGATGATCAAATAAAGACTTCGTTCATTACCCCGTATGCGGCTTATTGCTACACGACTATGCCGTTCGGCTTGAAAAATGCAGGCGCCACCTACCAAAGGTGCATGCAAAAATGCTTGCAGGATCAAATCGGCAGAAACGTTCACGCATATGTGGATGATGTCGTTGTAAAGACCAAGGAGACGACTACCCTCCTTGATGACCTGAGAGAAACCTTCGCCAATCTGCGAAGATTCCGGATGAAGCTCAACCCGGCCAAGTGCACATTCGGCGTGCCGTCTGGCCAGCTCCTTGGCTACCTCGTCTCTCAGCGAGGGATCGAAGCCAACCTGGAGAAGATCAGTGCCCTGGAGAAGATGGAACTGCCGCAGTGCCTCAAGGACATCCAGAAGTTCACTGGCTATCTGGCCTCCTTGAGCCGCTTCGTCAGCCGGCTGGGGGAGAAGGCACTGCCCTTGTACCAATTGCTGAAGAAGTCGTACAAGTTCACCTGGTCACCGAAGGCGGATGAAGCCTTCCGTGACTTGAAGCGCGTGCTTTCAACCGCGCCAATCCTCGCAACGCCGGCTTCAATGGATCCGATGATGTTGTACATCGCAGCCACCAATCAAGTGGTTAGCGTTGTCCTGGTGGTGGAGCGCAAAGAAGCCGGCATGGAGCAGCTACTTCAGCGTGTCGGGGGGAAGACCCTGGGTAGGGCAATGGACGCGGAGCAGCCGGCTGGCCACTGGCCGGCTCGCGGCAAAGGCCGGCTGAGGAGCAGCCGGCTGGCGCCGTGGCCGGCTGGTCCGGAAGCCGGCTGGCTCTAGGTCCTAGTCGGCTTGGCTACGGCCGCCAATGCTGTAGCTGGGCCGGCTTCTACAAGCCATATCCGACTGGGGGTTTGTACCTCAGACCGACTCGAGGCTGGCGAGTCTTGCACTAGAAGGAACCGGGTTGGTGGTCCGGGTTCCTAAAGTCCACGCTGACTTCACCCTCCGTAAAGCGCGGGGCACTGTGGAGCAATAGTGCCACGCGCCGGACAGGCCATCATGGTCTACGTCGATCCGTGCGCTACAGTGGCTGATGGCGACAGGGACACCTCCTCTCCATACCGCTGACCTTGGCAGCCGGATGGGACAGGCCATGAGGCCTCAACGGCTCCTGACGTCATTACCTCGGGAAGGAGCGGAAGACGGAGCCGGCCAAGCCGGCCAGTAGACTATAGGGTCTTATATGTAAAGTGCCGGTGCCTATATAAGCCGCACTACCCCCTCTCGTGCAGGGGATCGATCATTCTGACCTCACTTCCACCCCTAGCGCTGCCCTGTGAGAGAGACTCTTGTCTTCCTTAGCCTCCCAGGAGCAGCCGGACACAGCTCAAGGAGCAACCTTGTGTTGTGTGATCATCATATACACTCTAGCAGGAGTAGAGGTGTTACCTCCATTGGAGGGCCTCGAACCTGGGTACGTCGCCGTGTCGCTCGTCCCCATACCCGCATCCGGATACCGCCGTGAGATCTCTTAGGAACCACCTTCGTTAGCCACCCTATGGCATATGCCGTGACGATACCATGACATTTGGCGCCCACCGTGGGGCCTTCAGCATCCTCGGCCGGTGTCTTCATCCGGACGGGCCTCACCATCACCACCGGCGAGCGAGTCGCTTCAGGCTTGATCTGGAGATTCGGCTCCCTCGACTGCGTCAGCGACAACGCTGGCTGCTTCGCCGACCGGCCCTTCCCAGCCGGCGGAAGCGTCATCTCCTTCGGCGGCCACGACGTCTACGTCGCCACCGTCGCACCACCGCGCTACCCGCGGCAGGTGCTGCGCTGCGCAAGCCCTCCTCCGCGAGCCGGCAGCAGCGCTCCCGCCAGCCCCGCCGTCGTGCAAGTCATAATGGCTGGCGAAGAGCTCCCCACCAAGAACCCGCGCACCCGCGGCCCCAACCTGGAGCGCAACGTCGACCCCAACGCCTCCGGCTCGGGCCCAAAGGCGCCCCCACCTCCATCCCGGCTGGACGAAGTTCGGACGAAGTTGAGCTCTCCGCTCACTGCAGGCGGCGACGCCGCCACCGTCGAGGCGGACCTGGAAGCACATCGCCAGCTCCTCCTCCAGCAGGCCGAAGAGCTGGCTGCAGCCAAGCGCCAGCTGGCCATCACCCAGCGTGAGTTCGAGCACGCCCATGGCTTCACGCCAGGCGGCAACAACCCCAGCCGAGCCGGCGTGATCCGCAAGCGCGGAGGCGCCTTAGGCGCTGAGATCGAGCGCGACGGCGCGGAAACGCCGGCTCCGTCCGCGGAGCTGCCCGTCTACAACACCCCCGACAAGAACATCCTCGCAGCCGAAGCGGCTTCGAAGGAGCTAGCCCTCCTCGAAGGAGAAGAGCTGCGCCGCCAGACGCAGCGCGTAGCTGACCTGTGCCGGGCTGCAGCTGAGCAGACCAAGGACCCCAGGTATGGTGCTTCGAAAGCTCCTCCCGTCCGCGCTGCTGCAGGCACCAGCAAGGACCCCCACAGAGACACGGCCGAATCCGCCTCGCCCGCACCAAGCCGGCACAGAGACTCCCGCGACACCCGCGCAGGTTCAAGCCGGACAAGCCGGCTGGACGGCGGCCACAGCGGCCGCAGCCGCCCGCCACCAAACCGGAACGAGGAGCATGACTCCGAGCTGGCGGCGCCAAGGCGCCAACGCAGGCCGGCTCCAGAGGGAACCGGCACCCGGCAGCCGGCACGTTCCCGGTTGGGCCCCCGCATCGAGCCCGTCGACGCCAGAGACCGCCTCGATCGGCTGGTCGAATCCCGCATCGCGGAAGAGGAGGCGCCGGCTTGCCCCAAGTGCTTCGGGCCCCGCATCGCAAACGAGCCCATGCTCGACGGTTTCCAGCTCCCCCGCGACACGCCCAAGTACGACGGCACCGCCAAGCCGGAGGACTGGCTGCAGGATTACTCCATCGCAGTCGGCATCTCCAGAGGCAACAAGCGCTGGGCGGTGCACTACTCCCCCCTGATGCTGGTCGGCTCCGCCCGCACCTGGCTCAACAACTTGCCAGCCGGCAGCATCAACGGCTGGCTTGATTTCGAGGAGGCCTTCATCAGCAACTTCACCGGTACCTATCGCCGGCCGGGTCGCCCCCAACAGCTCGAGATGTGCAAGCAGGGCCCGGACGAGACGGATCGCGCGTACCTGACGCGCTGGTGCGAGATGCGCAACTCCTGCGAGGGTGTGCACGAGATCCAGGCCATCAGCTTCTTCATGGGCGGCTGCCGGCCCAACACCATGCTGTGGCACAAGCTGCGCCGCAGCGAGCCCAAGTCCATGGCCGCCCTCATGGCCATTGCCGACAAGTACGCGCTGGCTGAAGAAGCCGGCAAGGCGACGGCTGACCCAGCGCCGGCTCCCTCCAGGCAGGACCACCACAAGTCAGCTGAGCACAAGCCGGCAGACGGCGCCTCTCATGGCAGCCGGCGGGACAACTACCGCGGCAAGCGTCACAGCGACCAGCCGGATCGCCGGTACGGCTCCGCCCACGTAGCCGCCGTGGCAGACAACGCGGCAGGTGGAAGCCGCCGCCAGAAGCAAGATCGGCAGTGGAAGCCGAAGTACACCTTCGAGCAGATGCTCGACTCACCGTGCAAGTACCACAGCGGCAAGAACCCCTCCAACCACACCACCCGCGACTGCCACTTCATGAAGCGGCTGACAAGCGGTGAACCTCTCCCGCCTCCACCCCCGCCACCTCCAGCCGGCGGGCCGGGTGGCGCAGCCGGCGCGGAGAACGCCAACCTCGAGCACCACGAGGCCAACCAAGTGCACCATGGCCGATATCTGGCCGAAGATGCTACCTACATCATCTTCACCTCCGAGCCCGAGGACAAGACGAGCCAGCAGAGCCGTTCCCTCGAGGTCAACGTGGTCATACCGCCGGTCCCCCAGTACCTAAACTGGTCAGAGCAGGCCATCACCTTTGATCGCCGCGACACACCGGCTGTCCTGCCGAAGCCGGGCAGCTACGCCATGGTCCTTGACCCCACCATTGGCACGACCCGGCGCAGCGTGCGTTTTTCGCGCGTCCTCATCGACGGCGGCAGCAGCATCAACATCCTCTACCGCGACACCGCCCGCAAGCTAGGCATCCAGGAAGCCGAGCTGCGTCCCACCCCCACCGTCTTCCATGGCATCGTGCTGGGCCATTGCTGCCAGCCGATTGGCCGGATCACGCTGGAGGTGATGTTCGGGAAGCCGGATCACTTCCGCACCGAGAAGATCGAGTTCGAGGTGGTGGACCTCGTGAGTCCCTACCACGCGCTCCTGGGCAGGCCGGCCCTAACCAAGTTCATGGCGGTGCCCCACTATGGGTACCTGAAGATGAAGCTGCCTGGCCCCAAAGGGGTCATCACCATAGCCGGCGACTATCGTCGCTCCATGGACTGCGCCACGCAGAGCTCCAAGATGGCCCAGACGCTGGTCATCGCCACCGAGAAGCAGCTCATCCACGACGCCGTCGCCCTCGCCAAGGCCGCGCAGACAGACATGCCAGCTGCAGGCAACCCGGCTGGGACGACTCACTTCCAGCCGGCTGACAACACCAAGAAGATCCTGCTGGACCCGGCGCAGCCGGACAAGTACGTCACCATCGGTGCCGGCTTGAGCAGGAAATAGGAAAGCGAGCTCACCAGCTTCCTCCGTGAGAATCGGGACATCTTCGCATGGACTCCAAGAGACATGCCGGGTGTGCCGAGGGAGTTGGCTGAGCACCACCTCCACGTCCGGCCTGAAGCCAAGCCGGTGAAGCAGCCTCTCAGGCGCTTCGCCGAGGAAAGAAGGAAGGCCATCGGTGAAGAAATCGCTCGGCTGCTGGCAGCCGGCTTCATCATGGAAGTGCTGCACCCGGACTGGTTGGCAAACCCGGTCCTGGTTTTGAAGAAGAACGGCTCCTGGCGCATGTGTATCGACTACACCAGCCTGAACAAGGCGTGCCCGAAGGACCCCTTCCCCCTACCGCGCATAGATCAAGTCATAGACTCGACTGCCGGCTGTGAACTGTTGTCTTTTCTAGATGCCTATTCAGGCTACCACCAGATTCCTTTGAATCCGGATGATCAAATAAAGACTTCGTTCATTACCCCGTACGGGGCTTATTGCTACACGACTATGCCGTTCGGCTTGAAAAATGCAGGCGCCACCTACCAAAGGTGCATGCAAAAATGCTTGCAGGATCAAATCGGCAGAAACGTTCACGCATATGTGGATGATGTCGTTGTAAAGACCAAGGAGACGACTACCCTCCTTGATGACCTGAGAGAAATCTTCACCAATCTGAGAAGATTCCGGATGAAGCTCAACCCGGCCAAGTGCACATTCGGCGTGCCATCTGGCCAGCTCCTTGGCTACCTCGTCTCTCAGCGAGGGATCAAAGCCAACCCGGAGAAGATCAGTGCCCTGGAGAAGATGGAACTGCCGCAGTGCCTCAAGGACGTCCAGAAGTTCGCTGGCTGCCTGGCCTCCTTGAGCCGCTTCGTCAGCCGGCTGGGGGAGAAGGCACTGCCCCTATACCAATTAATGAAGAAGGCGGACAAGTTCGTCTGGTCACCGCAGGCGGATGAAGCCTTCCGTGACTTGAAGCGCGTGCTCTCAACCGCGCCAATCCTCGCAACGCCGGCTTCAATGGAGCCGATGCTGTTGTACATCGCAGCCACCAATCGAGTGGTTAGCGTTGTCCTGGTGGTGGAACGCAAAGAAGCCGGCAGGGAGTGATACGTCTCCGACGTATCGATAATTTCTTGTGTTCCATGCCACATTATTGATGTTATCTACATGTTTTATGCACACTTTATGTCATATTCGTGCATTTTCTGGAACTAACCTATTAACAAGATGCCGAAGAGCCGCTTGTCTTGTTTCATTGTTTTTGGTTTCAGAAATCCTAGTAACGAAATATTCTCGGAATTGGACGAAATCAACGCCCAGGGTCCTATTTTGCCACGAAGCTTCCAAGACCGAAGAGGAGACGAAGTGGGGCCACGAGGCGGCCAGACTACGTGGCGGCGCGGCCTAGGTCTTGGCCGCGCGGCCCTGTCATCCGGGCCCTCGTGTGGCCCCCGACCTGCCCTTCCGCCTACTTAAAGCCTCCGTCGCAAAACCCCCGATCGAGAGCCACGATACGGAAAACCTTCCAGAGACGCCGCCGCCGCCAATCCCATCTCGGGGGATTCAGGAGATCGCCTCCGGCACCCTGCCGGAGAGGGGAATCATCTCCCGGAGGACTCTACGCCGCCATGGTCGCCTCCGGAGTGATGAGTGAGTAGTCTACCCCTGGACTATGGGTCCATAGCAGTAGCTAGATGGTTGTCTGCTCCCCATTGTGCTTAATTGTCGGGTCTTGTGAGCTGCCGAACATGATCAAGATCATCTATCTGTAATTCTATATGTTGCGTTTGTTGTGATCCGATGAATAGAGAATACTTGTTATGTTGATTATCAATTTATGTCTATGTGTTGTTTATGATCTTGCATGCTCTCCGTTACTAGTAGATGCTCTGGCCAAGTAGATGCTTGTAACTCCAAGAGGGAGTATTTATGCTCGATAGTGGGTACATATCTCCGTGAATCTGGGGGAGTGACAGAAACCTCTAAGATTATGGATGTGCTGTTGCCACTAGGGATAAAACATTGGTGCTATGTTCAAGGATGTAGTTACTGATTACATTACGCGCAATACTTAATGCAATTGTCTGTTGTTAGCAACTTAATACTGGAGGGGGTTCGGATGATAACCTGAAGGTGGACTTTTTAGGCATAGATGCATGCTGGATAGCGGTCTATGTACTTTGTCGTAATGCCCAATTAAATCTCACAATACTCATCATAATATGTATGTGCATGGTCATGCCCTCTTTATTTGTCAATTGCCCAACTGTAATTTGTTCACCCAACATGCTGTTTATCTTATGGGAGAGACACCTCTAGTGAACTGTGGACCCCGGTCCAATTCTCTATACTGAAATACAATCTCTTGCAATACTTGTTCATCGTTTTCGCAAACAATCATCTTCCACATAATACGGTTAATCCTTTGTTACAGCAAGCCGGTGAGATTGACAACCTCACTGTTTCGTTGGGGCAAAGTACTTTGGTTGTGTTGTGCAGGTTCCACGTTGGCGCCGGAATCTCTGGTGTTGCGCCGCACTACATCCCGCCGCCATCAACCTTCAACGTGCTTCTTGACTCCTACTGGTTCGATTAAACCTTGGTTTCTTCTTGAGGAAACTTGCCGCTGTGCGCATCTCAACTTCCTCTTTGTGTTCCCAACGGACGTGTCAACCACACGCATCAAGCAAATTTGGCGCCGTTGCCGGGAGATCAAGACACGCTGCAAGGGGAGTCTCCACTTCCCAATCTCTTTACTTTGTTTTTGTCTTGCTTAGTTTTATTTACTACTTTGTTTGCTGCACTAAATCAAAATACAAAAAAATTAGTTGCTAGTTTTACTTTATTTGCTACCTTGTTTACTATATCAAAAACACAAAAAAATTAGTTACTCGCATTTACTTTATCTAGTTTGCTTTATTTACTACTGCTAAAATGAGTAATCCTGAAGTTGAAGTTCGTACGTTTAAGCAACGAGGGGGAGAATGTTTAAGAGATGCTTGGTACAGAATTAGTGATGCCCATAATAGGTGCATTAAGAAACACTCCACCACTATCCTACTCAGGAATTTTTATGTTGGTATCTCTAGCTGGAATAGGTATGTTCTTGATAGTCTCGCGAAAGGTAACTTCCTAAGTACTCCTGCATTAGAAGCTAGCTGCATTATTGAGAGTCTATTTGGAATACCAACTGTTGATGAAGTTAAAACTGAAATCTCTCTTGAAGATGTTATGAAAAAATTGGAAACCTTATGCTGTGTTTGGATGCATGGAATTGGGCTCGGAATCACCGAATCTGGAATTCGTGAGCAGTTTCCACCGTTTGGATCGGTCTTAGAATTGGAGCGTGGAAACCGAGCCCAAATTCCACGGCCGAATCGGTATGTGTTAACATCCCGCAAAACTTTCCGAGGTCACACCCTCGGAATCGCTCGGAAACTGAAGCCTCTTCCTCGCGAGCGCAAAAGAGCAAGCAGCAATGCGCCCATCGCCGCCTCCATCCCGACGCAAGTTCAGCCCCTCCTCTTCTCCCGGCAGTTGCGCTCGACGGCAAGCACAGGGTGAACGGCGGCGGCCCTTTCCCGCGAGCTCTGGACAGCGGAGGCGCTCGGCGGAGGCACCTGGCTGCGAGCGGAGGCGCGCGGCGCTCGTCCCCTGGCCGCGAGCGGAGGCGCGCGGCGCCGCCTGGCCGCGAGCGGAGGCGCGCGGCGCCGCCCCTGGCCGCGAGCGGAGGCGCGCGGCGCTCGTCCCCTGGCTGCGGAGGCACGCGGTGCTAGGCCCCCCTGTCCGCGAGCGGAGGCGCGCAGCGCTCGGCCCCTAGCAGGCGGAGGTGGAGACGGCGGCCGCCTCGCCAGCAAGTGCTGGCCGGAGCTGGGAAGGATGGGGATGAGGCCGATGGATAACTGTGGTCTACCTCGTTTATTTTTATTATTGGGATGAGGCCGTTTGATTCTGCTTTCGTTTTTTTTAATATGGACACGAATGGATAGCTGTGGTCAATTTTTGTGTGTGCTTCATATTGTTTAAATTTAACAAAACACCTAATTCCAGGGTTTGCACATCCAAACAGGATTTGGAATTGCATTCACCTTCGAATTCAACATGAAATTCCGAGCACATCCAAACAGCTGAATTCTATTTCAGAGCCAATTCATTTCCATCTTAGATTTGGAAACTGAAAGTCCAATTCAATTCCATATAGGATTCTATGCATCCAAACACAGCGTTAGAGAAAAATTTTCCAAGTATTGATGCTAAATTGGAAATGTTACTTGATAAAACTGATGAACTTGATAAATCCTTAGGAGGAATTGATGAAAGAATTAGTGTCCTAGGAACTTGTGTTGTCCATGACGATCAAAGCAATAGGATTGACGAACTTGAAAAAGCTATGGGAACCTTGGGTTCAACATTTTCTTCTCTTAAATATAAGGAGAAAGCTTATGTGGGTAAGGAGCAAAAGTTTATGTATGTCTCTAAAGTGCCTAAACCAAAGAAGTATTATTATAGGCCTAAAATTGACAAAGCCCTTAGTACCACTACAGATGGGGGAGCTCATGATAACGATGCACCATCTCTTGATAATACTTGATACACACTTTCTGCGCCTAGCTGAAAGGCGTTAAAGAAAAGCGCTTATGGGAGACAACCCATGTTTTTACTACAGTACTTTGTTTTTATTTTGTGTCTTGGAAGTTGTTTACTACTGTAGCAACCTCTCCTTATCTTAGTTTTGTGTTTTGTTGTGCCAAGTAAAGTCGTTGATAATAAAGTTCATACTAGATTTTGATTACTGCGCAGAAATAGATTTCTTTTCTGTCACGAATCTGGGCTGTTTTCTCTGTAGGTAACTCAGAAAATTATTACGTGAGTGATCCTCAGATATGTACGCAACTTTCATTAAATTTGAGCATTTTCATTTGAGCAAGTCTGGTGCCTCGATAAAATTCGTCAATACGAACTGTTCTGTTTTGACAGATTCTGCCTTTTATTTCGCATTGCCTCTTTTGCTATGTTGGATGAATTTCTTTGATCCATTAATGTCCAGTAGCTTTATGCAATGTCCAGAAGTGTTAAGAATGATTGTGTCACCTCTGAACATGTTAATTTTTATTGTCCACTAACCCTCTAATGAGTTGTTCTAAGTTTGGTGTGGAGGAAGTTTTCAAGGATCAAGAGAGGAGTATGATGCAATATGATCAAGGAGAGTGAAAGCTCTAAGCTTGGGGATGCCCCGGTGGTTCACCCCTGCATATTCTAAGAAGACTCAAGCGTCTAAGCTTGGGGATGCCCAAGGCATCCCCTTCTTCATCGACAACATTATCAGGTTCCTCCCCTGAAACTATATTTTTATTCCATCACATCTTATGTGCTTTTCTTGGAGCGTCGGTTTGTTTTTGTTTTTGTTTTGCTTGAATAAATGGATCCTAGCATTCACTGTATGGGAGAGAGACACGCTCCGCTGTTGCATATGGACAAGTATGTCCTTAGGTTTTACTCATAGTATTCATGGCGAAGTTTCTTCTTCGTTAAATTGTTATATGGTTGGAATTGGAAAATGATACATGTAGTAATTGCTATAATGTCTTGGATAATGTGATACTTGGCAATTGTTGTGCTCATGTTTAAGCTCTTGCATCATATGCTTTGCACCCATTAATGAAGAAATACATAGAGCATGCTAAAATTTGGTTTGCATATTTGGTCTCTCTAAAGTCTAGATAATATCTAGTATTGAGTTTTGAACAACAAGGAAGACGGTGTAGATTCTTATAATGTTTACAATATGTCTTTTATGTGAGTTTTGCTGCGCCGTTCATCCTTGTGTTTGTTTCAAATAACCTTGCTAGCCTAAACCTTGTATCGAGAGGGAATACTTCTCATGCATCCAAAATCCTTGAGCCAACCACTATGCCATTTGTGTCCACCATATCTACCTACTACATGGTATTTCTCCGCCATTCCAAAGTAAATTGCTTGAGTGCTACCTTTAAATTTCCATTCTTCACCTTTGCAATATATAGCTCATGGGACAAATAGCTTAAAAACTATTGTGATATTGAATATGTACTTATGCACTTTATCTCTTATTAAGTTGCTTGTTGTGCGATAACCATGTTCACTGGGGACGCCATCAACTATTCTTTGTTGAATATCATGTGAGTTGCTATGCATGTTCGTCTTGTCTGAAGTAAGGGAGATCTACCACCTTATGGTTAAGCATGCATATTGTTAGAGAAGAACATTGGGCCGCTAACTAAAGCCATGATCCATGGTGGAAGTTTCAGTTTTGGACATATATCCTCAATCTCATATGAGAATAATAATTGTTGCCACATGCTTATGCATTAAAGAGGAGTCCATTATCTGTTGTCTATGTTGTCCCGGTATGGATGTCTAAGTTGAGAATAATCAATAGCGAGAAATCCAATGCGAGCTTTCTCCTTAGACCTTTGTACAGGCGGCATAGAGGTACCCCTTTGTGACATTTGGTTAAAACATGTGTATTGCGATGATCCGGTAGTCCAAGCTAATTAGGACAAGGTGCGGGCACTATTAGTATACTATGCATGAGGCTTGCAACTTGTAAGATATAATTTACATGATACATATGCTTTATTACTACCGTTGACAAAATTGTTTCTTGTTTTCAAAATCAAAGCTCTAGCACAAATATAGCAATCGATGCTTTTCCTCTATGGAGGACCATTCTTTTACTTTTATTGTCGAGTCAGTTCACCTATTTCTCTCCACCTCAAGAAGCAAACACTTGTGTGAACTGTGCATTGATTCCTACATACTTGCATATTGCACTTATTATATTACTCTATGTTGACAATATCCATGAGATATACATGTTACAAGTTGAAAGCAACCGCTGAAACTTAATCTTCCTTTGTGTTGCTTCAATGATTTTACTATGAATTATTGCTTTATGAGTTAACTCTTATGCAAGACTTATTGATGCTTGTCTTGAAGTACTATTCATGAAAAGTCTTTGCTATATGATTCACTTGTTTACTCATGTCATATACATTGTTTTGATCGCTGCATTCACTACATATGCTTTACAAATAGTATGATCAAGGTTATGATGGCATGTCACTCCAGAAATTATCTTTGTTATCGTTTTACCTGCTCGGGACGAGCAGAACTAAGCTTGGGGATGCTGATACGTCTCCGACGTATCGATAATTTCTTGTCTTCCATGCCACATTATTGATGTTATCTACATGTTTTATGCACACTTTATGTCATATTCGTGCATTTTCTGGAACTAACCTATTAACAAGATGCCGAAGAGCCGCTTGTCAGAATCTGCTTGTTTTTGGTTTCAGAAATCCTAGTAACGAAATATTCTCGGAATTGGATGAAATCAACGCCTGTGGTCCTATTTTGCCACGAAGCTTCCGTAAGACCGAAGAGGAGACGAAGTGGGGCCACGAGGCGGCCGGACCACAGCGGCGCGGCCTAGGTCTTGGCCGCGCGGCCTGTCATCATCCGGGCCTCGTGTGGCCCCCGACCTGCCCTTCCGCCTACTTAAAGCCTCCGTCGCGAAACCCCCAGTACCGAGAGCCACGATACGGAAAACCTTCCAGAGACGCCGCCGCCGCCAATCCCATCTCGGGGATTCAGAGATCGCCTCCGCACCCGCCGGAGAGGGGAATCATCTCCCGAGGACTCTACGCCGCCATGGTCGCCTCCGGAGTGATGAGTGAGTAGTCTACCCCTGGACTATGGGTCCATAGCAGTAGCTAGATGGTTGTCTTCTCCCCATTGTGCTTAATTGTCGGGTCTTGTGAGCTGCCGAACATGATCAAGATCATCTATCTGTAATTCTATATGTTGCGTTTGTTGTGATCCGATGAATAGAGAATACTTGTTATGTTGATTATCAATTTATGTCTATGTGTTGTTTATGATCTTGCATGCTCTCCGTTACTAGTAGATGCTCTGGCCAAGTAGATGCTTGTAACTCCAAGAGGGAGTATTTATGCTCGATAGTGGGTTCATGTCTCCGTGAATGCGGGGAGTGACAAACCTCTAAGATTATGGATGTGCTGTTGCCACTAGGGATAAAACATTGGTGCTATGTTCAAGGATGTAGTTACTGATTACATTACGTGCAATACTTAATGCAATTGTCTGTTGTTAGCAACTTAATACTGGAGGGGGTTCGGATGATAACCTGAAGGTGGACTTTTTAGGCATAGATGCATGCTGGATAGCGGTCTATGTACTTTGTCGTAATGCCCAATTAAATCTCACAATACTCATCATAATATGTATGTGCATGGTCATGCCCTCTTTATTTGTCAATTGCCCAACTGTAATTTGTTCACCCAACATGCTGTTTATCTTATGGGAGAGACACCTCTAGTGAACTGTGGACCCCGGTCCAATTCTCTATACTGAAATACAATCTACTGCAATACTTGTTCTACTGTTTTCTGCAAACAATCATCTTCCACACAATACGGTTAATCCTTTGTTACAGCAAGCCGGTGAGATTGACAACCTCACTGTTTCGTTGGGGCAAAGTACTTTGGTTGTGTTGTGCAGGTTCCACGTTGGCGCCGGAATCTCTGGTGTTGCGCCGCACTACATCCCGCCGCCATCAACCTTCAACGTGCTTCTTGACTCCTACTGGTTCGATTAAACCTTGGTTTCTTACTGAGGGAAACTTGCCGCTGTGCGCATCACACCTTCCTCTTGGGGTTCCCAACGGATGTGTCAACCACACGCATCAGGGAGCAGCTGGTCCAGCGCCCAGTCTACTACCTCAGTGAAGTGCTCTCCCAGTCGAAGCAAAACTACCCCCACTACCAGAAGGTCACCTACGGCGTATACATGGCGGCCAAGAAGCTCAAGCATTACTTCCAAGAGCACCCCATCAAGGTGGTTGCCACAGCGCCCCTGGCAGAAATCATTGGCAGCAAAGACGCCAACGGCCGGGTTGCCAAGTGGGCTCTGGAGCTAGCCGCCCACACCATCCTCTACGAGCCGCGCATAGCCATCAAGTCGCAGATCCTCGCGGACTTCTTCGTCGACTGGGCCGAGATGCAGTACCTGCCGCCTGTGCCGGATTCCATGCATTGGAAGATGCACTTTGACGACTCGAAGATGCGCAACGGCTTGGGAGCCGGCATCGTCATCACCTCTCCCAAGGGAGACCGGCTGGACTACGTCCTGCAGATCCACTTCGCCGCATCAAACAATGTGGCGGAGTATGAAGCGCTCATTCATGGGCTGAAGCTGGCCGAGGAGATTGGCGTGCGTCGCATACTCTGCTTCGGCGACTCCGACTTGGTCATACAACAAGCATCTGGCGACTGGGATGCGAAGGACGCCAACATGGCCTCATACCGCTTCCATGTCCAGTAGCTATCCGGTTTCTTCGATGGCTGCGAATTCCACCATGTGCCACGAGCAAACAACGAGGCGGCTGACGCCTTGTCCAAGATTGGCTCAACCCGGCAAGCCATTCCGCCGGGCATCGCCTTGGCAGTTCTCAAGAAGCCGTCCATCATACCGTCACCGGACTCGGATTCAATATTCGTTCAGGCTGACCTGGGGGCTGCTCAGCCGAACCCGGGGGCTTCATCGCCCAAGTCGGGGGCTAACAAGCCAAACCCGCCGGCTTCCACGCCGAACCCGGGGACTTCTCAGTCCAACCCGGGGGCTTCATCGCCAAACTCGGGGGCTAGCAAGCCGAACCCGCCGGCTAGCAAGCCGAACCCGGCGACCACGCAGTCGAACCCGGAAGCTCCCACGCAGGAGGCCCTGTTGGTCAGCGTATTCGAGATAAGATGCGTACCTTCATGGGCACAAGAATTCCTCTCCTACCTCACCGACGGTGTGCTGCCTGATGATAGAGTCCAGGCCAGGCAGATTGAGAGAAGGGCCAAGGCCTATACAATCATCAACCACCAGCTGTACAAACGCAGCGTAAGTGGGGTGTTCCAGCGGTGCGTCGAGCCGGCTGAAGGGATTGAACTCCTACGGGAAATCCATCAAGGAGAGTGCGGACATCACGCCTCATCCAGAGACATAGTGACCAAAGCTTTCCGGCACGGTTTTTACTGGCCGACTGCGCTCAGAAACGCAGAAGAATTGGTGAAGAAGTGCAACGGCTGTCAGCGCTTTGCAAAGAAGAGACACCAGCCGGCTTCCGCCTTTAAAACCATCCCCATCACATGGCCGTTTGCCGTATGGGGCTTGGATATGGTGGGTCCGTTCAGAACAGCGCGAGGCGGCATGACACATCTCTTGGTGATGATTGACAAATTCACTAAGTGGATCGAAGCCAAGCCAATCAAGAAGCTGGACGGCTCCACAGCCGTCACATTCCTCAAGGAAATCATCGTGAGGTTCGGCTACCCCCACAGCATCATCACCGACAACGGCAGCAACTTCTCCCAAGGCATCTTCTCTCGCTATTGCGGGGAAATGGGGATCCGGATGGCCCTAGCCTCTGTGGTGCACCCGGAGTCCAACGGACAAGTGGAGAAGGCTAACGGCTTGGTCCTAGCCGGCATCCGGCCCCGGCTGGTGGAGCCGCTCGAGCGAGCAGCCGGCTGCTGGATTGAAGAGCTGCCCAATGTGCTGTGGAGCCTGCGCACAACGACAAACCGCTCAGTCGGCTTCACGCCATTTTTCCTCGTATACGGGGCCGAAGCCGTCTTGCCGACTGATATCGAGCACGACGCGCCAAGGATCAAGCTCTACACAGAAGCCGAAGCCAAAGAAGCTCGCGAAGATGGAGTCGACCTGGTCGAAGAGGCCCGGCTGCTGACTGCGTCCAGATCTACTATCTACCAGCAGAGCCTCCGACGCTATCACAGCCGGAAGGTCCAGCCCTTAGCATTCCGAGAAGGAGACCTAGTGCTCCGGCTGATCCAGCGGACAGCCAGACAGCATAAACTGTCATCCCCATGGGAGGGTCCCTTCATCGTGAGCAAGGCAGTAGGCAATGATTCCTACTATCTCATAGACGCCCAAGAGGCTAGAGAAAACAAGCTGGACAAGGCTGACGAGGAGACTAAACGTCCCTGGAATGTCAACTTGCTCCGCCCATTTTACACTTGAGACCAGGAATGTATGTATCCCTTGTATCCCTTTTGTAAGCTATGAAAAAGCATGCGCCAAGAGCGCCGTTTCCGACAAGTTTTTCGCGTACTCTACTTTGTTCCGCCAATTGGCTTAAACCCTCTCACGCGGCCGGCTCAGTAACGTGATCCAGCTTCCGACAGCCGGCTTCCGATCCAGCTACAGACCGCAACCCGGCTGTCCGGCCGGCGGGAGTAAGGCCTAGGAAGCTGGCACGCGAAAGACGACTAAGGGAAAGAGTAAAAGCGAGTTGACTTGCAACTTTTCATAAAAGTGCCGGATTGCCGAACTCGTCTCGTTCGACTGAAATACTGTCGGCCTCACCCAGCGGCCCGCTCTTGATCTGGCGACGGATCGCAAGTCAGACGTACGACCGGCAAGAGCACAGCCAAAGAGTGGGGCGGATGGGAAAAAGTGAACAAGTCGAAAGAAAGCAACTCGGCACACAAATGATTAACAAACACATTAAAGTGTGACATAATAAAAGGACGATAATATTCATACATATGCACCCGGCATCCCGGGGATTTAACAAATTGTCTTGGCAAAAGCAACAACAAAGACAGGTAAACTAAGCACCGGCTGGAGGAGCACCAGCCGGAGGAGCGTCAGCGAAGCCGGCTGCCGGGTCGTCTTCAGGCGCGTCTCCCGCCTCCTCATCTTCCATCTCGCACTCATCCTCAGACTGGGGGTTCGGGTCCGCGATGAAGAGGCCCTTGTCGACGAAGTCGGCGATGGCGCTGGCTCGGGCAAGCCGGGCAGTCTTGTGTTCGGCCGGGAGCTTGTCCTCCACGCCGGCTCGCCGGTACTCGAGCTGCCCCAGGTCCACCTCGTTGTACCAGGAGAGGACAAAAGACAGCGCCATGTCGGCTCCAGCGCGCGTGGCAGACTCCTTCCAGTCGAGGAAGCGATCCGGCGCCCGCTCCATCAAGGAGATGAGGTTGGAGATATCTTGCGGCACCGCCTCCGCGGGCCACAGCATCGGGACCAGCTCCTCAGCCGCCTTCCGGAGCTCCCAGCCAAGCTTGGTGATGGGCTCGACGCGGGCAGCCATGGATGCCATATAATCCTCCATGGTGAAGTACTCCGAGCTGCCCTCGCCAGTCGCCCGCCTCCTAGTCTCGTGCGCAACGCCAGCGGCTGCTAATGCCGCATCCTGCGTTTCCGGGAAGGCCACTGCAAGAAGAAGCACGTCAGAAATCGTCAAAGCCGAAATAAGCTGAAAAATGCAAATTTTCGAAGTCCTAAAGTAGGCTGAGCACAGCCGGCAAGAGCCGACTGCCCCCAGTCCGAAGATGGAAATTACGAAGGACAAAAGGAAAAGCCTGGCGGCAGCCGGCAAGAACCGACTGCCCCCAGCCTGAAGATGGAGATAGCGAAAAAATCAGAGTTTCGGCCGCCGGCTGCCAACGAAAGCCGGCAGCCGACAGCCGAAACCGGCAAAGGGAAAGGAACAAAGAAATGCACTCACCCGACAAGCCACGGTCGAGCGCGCCAATCTCGTCCACCCAGCGCTTGGCAGTGGCCGACAGCTCCGTGGTCTTGGTGGTGACCTCCTCCTGAAGCGCAAGCCGCTGCTTCTCCACCTCGGTCAGCCGCCGGCTCAGATCCTCCACCTTCTCCTTCTCAGCCGTCCTAAGGACGGCCAGCTCCTTGAGGTGGTTCTCCTCAAGCTGACGCAGCCGCGTTAGCTCCAGCTCAGCCACCTTGAGCTTGGCGGCTGCAGATCGGCCCGCCTCCTCGCTCTCGGCGCACTGAGCGCGAGCAGCCCGAAGATCCGCCTCCAGCCGCGGGACCTTGGCGGCTTCAGAAAAGCGTCAGCCAACCAGGACTAAAGAAAGAAGACAACAAGTCGGAAGGAGAAAGATCTTACCCTTGACGGCCTCCAGCTCGCGAGCCAAGTCGGCCCGGTCAAGTTTGGCCTTGTGGTAGTGGGTCACGGCGCGGTTGTACAAGTTGGTGCGCCGATCCGCCACAGCCTAAGGGGAAAGAAAATCAGTCAACTAGACGAAACCCGGACCGGCTCCGAGCAGCCGGCCCATGCCTCGGAGGGCTACCAGGATGATAACCAAATTGAAAAACAGATGAAGCGCTTACCTTGCTGGCTTCCTCCACCTTGGCGACGTTGGCCGCGGTCTCAGCAGCCCTGGCCTTGAGGTTGGCCTGCAAGCCGGAGAAGAACATCTCCACCGACGCTTGGCCTGGGTTCCCCTCCCGGCTGGTCACCTCGTAGGAGTCGGCGCGGAGCCACGCCTGCTCCATAGTGCCAGCTGAGCCAAGGCTGGAGTCGGAGGCGGACGGCACGTGCAGCAGCCGGGCGCCCTTGGCCACATGCAGGCTCCCCAACGGCGCCGACGGGGCTTCCGTCCTCACCAGCGCGCACGAGTCGGCGTCCTCCATGCGCGCCGGCTCATCCCTTGCCGGCTCCCGCCTGGCCGGCTCCTCCCTTGTCAGCTCCGGTGGTGGCGGCGCTCCGGGCGAAGCAGCGGGCCCAGTCGGCGCAGCCACCTCCGGCGCCTGAGGTGCCCCCTCCGGGCTCTCCACCAACACCACCACACTTGGCCCGGCTCCGGCTCCGGTCGCAGGTGGCGCAGCCCTGCTGGCTCCGGCTCCGGTCGAGGGCGGCATGCCCCGGCCGGCCCTGGCGGCCGGGTCCAAGACGAGCACGGCGCGGGAACATGTCGTCCAGCTTCGGTGGCGCATCGGCTCGGCCCGCGTGCCGCGGCCAGGCGCTGAGGCCAGTGGCACGGCGAAGGAAGGCGCCCCTGCGGGAGGCGGAGTACCCGCAGGCGGCGGCGGCGTAGGCGCGCGCGATGGAGGCTGTGGCGTCGACTCCCTCCTTTGTCGTGGAAGCGGCGACACGACACGCGGGGCTTGCCGGGAGCCGCCGCCCTGAGCGAACTTGATGGGGTCCCTAGCCGAACAAATAAGGAAAAGATAAGCATAAAGAGTAAGGAAAGAAAAGGAATCAAACAAGAGAAAAAGAGAACTCACCCGGCCTGCTCCGGAACCTTCTTCGGCTGCTGCCGGCGGAGCTTCTTCGCCTTCGCCTCCAAGGCGACGGTGGAGCGGGGGTCGCCGACCCGCTTCTTCCCCTTGGGCGCCGAAGTCGCCGTGGTGCTTGGCGGCCTCGCGCGCAGGGGCACGGCGGGGATTGGCCCCGTGGCGGACGTCGCCGGCTCCTCGTCCTCCTGCTGCTCCGGTGAAGGGGGCGGATTGTGCTCCCCCTGGCCGCCTAGGTCAGGCGCCTGCAGCAGGTCGTCGTCGCCGGCCTGGTCGCCGGCTTGGTCAGCCGGATCGGCGTGATCCGGCGTCCACCTCCTTGTCGCCAGGTCGCCGTCCTCGACGTTCTGGCGGTCGAAGAGCTAGAAAAATAGAAGACATGAGCAAACAGCAAGCCGGAAGTCGGCAGGAAGAGAAGTCGGCCTCGCAGCCGCAAGCCGGAAGTCGGCCCAAACAGTAAAGCTTACCAGCTCGGGCGGCAAGTCCCTGTTGCGGGGCGCCAGCCCGTAGTTCCACTCGTCCGGCATGTTCGCCTTGGTGATGTTGCTCACCCGGCGGGCCACCTGGGCCTTGGAGAGCAGCGCCTTGGACGTCCGGTTCGGGTCGAACCGGCCGGACATGTACCCGATCTTGTGGGTGCGCATTTGGAGCGGCAGCACCCGGCGCTCAGCGATGGTGCAGAGGAGGTCCTCGGCGGTCAGCCCGTTCTCGACGGCCGCCCCCAGGAAGTCCCAGAGCTGATTCACCTCAGCGTCCGGGTCCATCGTGCGGGCATTGTAGCTCCAGTTGATCCGGCCGACTGGAGGAGCCGGGTTGAACTCCGGCAGATTGATCCGGTCGACGAGCTGGCCCTCGTTGCGCACGTAGAAGAATGACATCTACCAATTCTTCACCGAGTCAACGGTTGGAATCTTGGGGAAGGGCGTACCCGGCCGAGTGTAGATCGAGGCGGCGCCGCAGGCCCGCAGGCGGCCGTCAGTGGTCTGCGCCTTTAGGTAGAAGAGCCGGCTCCAGAAATCTATGTCTGGCCACAAGCCGGCGTACGCCTCCATGAAGGCCACGTAGCAGCTGAGGAGGACACAGGCGTTGGCCGGCAGGTGGTGCGGCTGCAAGCCGAAGTAGTCGAGGAATTGGCGGAAGAAGTTGGACGCCGGCAGGCCCAACCCGCGGTCGAGGTGCGCGCCGAAGACGACGCGCTCGCCGGGCCTCGGCTCGGGCTCCGTCTCCGCGCCGGGCGTCCTCGTGACCACCGTCGACGGGATCCGGCGAAGGCGCACCAGGCGCTCGATGTCGTCGTCCCTCATGTACGACCCCCTCCAAGATCCGCTGGCGGAGGCCATCGACGAAGAAGAAGAAGAAGAGGACCACGAAAGACGGAACGGAGAGGAGGAACCTCGCGACGGCGGCGGTGACGACGGCGGCGGAGGGCGCATGGTTGAAACTCGGGGCCCCGTGGCACCGGCTCGACAGAGTGGCGGCGGCGGCTTGACGGAGACGCGTTCGCCGGAGCTCGCCAGTGAGAACCTTCGCCGGAACCGCAAGGAGCGAGGGCGCGAAGAAAACAACGAAGGGCTCAAGCGCGGCGGAGCAGGGCGCGGGCGCGAGGAAGAACAAGAAGTGCGGGAGTGCCGCCTCGATCCCCCCCCCCCCCCCGCGCGACATTTATAGCCTCCCGGGGCGGACGGTTGGGCTCCAAGTGGCATACGTGGCCACGTCGCCCGGATCTTCTGCGCATTAACTCCCCCCACGATCGCTGCAGTTACCGGAAACTGCCACACCACGTCGCCCACGACCGCACCGGATCCGGAGGAGACATTGATGTGACCAGACGAACCGGCGGCAGAGCCCAGACGTCAGACCGGTCAAGTCGGGTGCAGGACCCGAGGCGGCGGAGACTCCGGCGCGCCGCAAGCCGGAGCCGGACATTAAGTTCACCTCGGCCCAAAATTTATCCAGCAAGGCGGAGACATCACCAAAACTTGCGAGAAAGCAAAAGCTGCATAAGTGTAAATAGTGGCCGGCTAGGAGCAGCCAGCCGGAACGAGCCGGATGAGGGCGCAGCCGGCTGAATGGAAATTCTCAGTCGGCCCCTTCAAGTGCCGTCAAGTATATTCAATTAGCCAGGAAAACCTGCCTAGGTCCTTCTAAACGCAGGACCTTGCCAGCTTCGGGGGCTAATGTCGGGGGGAAGACCCCGGGTAGGGCAATGGACGCGGAGCAGCCGGCTGGCCACTGGCCGGCTCGTGGCAAAGGCCGGCTGAGGAGCAGCCGGCTGGCGCCGTGGCCGGCTGGTCCGGAAGCCGGCTGGCTCTAGGTCCTAGTCGGCTTGGCTACGGCCGCCAATGCTGTAGCTGGGCCGGCTTCTACAAGCCATATCCGACTGGGGGTTTGTACCTCAGACCGACTCGAGGCTGGCGAGTCTTGCACTAGAAGGAACCGGGTTGGTGGTCCGGGTTCCTAAAGTCCACGCTGACTTCACCCTCCGTAAAGCGCGGGGCACTGTGGAGCAATAGTGCCACGCGCCGGACATGCCATCATGGTCTACGTCGATCCGTACTGGCTACAGTGGCTGATGGCGACAGGGACACCTCCTCTCCATACCGCTGACCTTGGCAGCCGGATGGGACAGGCCATGAGGCCTCAACGGCTCCTGACGTCATTACCTCGGGAAGGAGCGGAAGACGGAGCCGGCCAAGCCGGCCAGTAGACTATAGGGTCTTATATGTAAAGTGCCGGTGCCTATATAAGCCGCACTACCCCCTCTCGTGCAGGGGATCGATCATTCTGACCTCACTTCCACCCCTAGCGCTGCCCTGTGAGAGAGACTCTTGTCTTCCTTAGCCTCCCAGGAGCAGCCAGACACAGCTCAAGGAGCAACCTTGTATTGTGTGATCATCATATACACTCTAGCAGGAGTAGAGGTGTTACCTCCATTGGAGGGCCTCGAACCTGGGTACGTCGCCGTGTCGCTCGTCCCCATACCCGCATCCGGATACCGCCGTGAGATCTCTTAGGAACCACCTTCGTTAGCCACCCTATGGCATATGCCGTGACGATACCACGACACAGCGCCCAGTCTACTACCTCAGCGAAGTGCTCTCCCAGTCGAAGCAAAACTACCCCCACTACCAGAAGGTCACCTACGGCGTGTACATGGCGGCCAAGAAGCTCAAGCACTACTTCCAAGAGCACCCCATCAAGGTGGTTGCCACAGCACCCTTGGCGGAAATCATTGGCAGCAAGGACGCCAACGGCCGGGTTGTCAAGTGGGCTCTGGAGCTAGCCGCCCACACCATCCTCTACGAGGCTCGCACGGCCATCAAGTCGCAGATCCTCGCGGACTTCTTCGTCGACTGGGCCTAGATGCAATACCTGCCGCATGTGCTGGATTCCACACATTGGAAGCTGCACTTTGACGGCTCGAAGATGCGCAACGGCTTGGGAGCCGGCATCGTCATCACCTCTCCCAAGGGAGACCGGCTGGACTACATCCTGCAGATCCACTTCGCCGCATCCAACAATGTGGCGGAATATGAAGCGCTCATTCATGGGCTGAAGCTGGCCAAGGAGATCGGCATGCGTCGCATACTTTGCTTTGGCGACTCCGACTTGGTTATACAGCAAGCGTCTGGCGACTGGGATGCGAAGGACGCCAACATGGCCTCGTACCGCTTCCACGTCCAGCAGCTATCCGGCTTCTTCGACGGCTGCGAATTCCACCATGTGCCACGAGCAAACAACGAGGCGGCTGACGCCTTGTCCAAGATTGGCTCAACCCGGCAAGCCATTCCGCCGGGTGTCGCCTTGGCGGTTCTCAAGAAGCCGTCCATCACACCGTCACCGGACTCGGATTCAATATTCGTGCCGGCTGACCCGGGGGCTGCTCAGCCGAACCCGGGGGCTTCATCGCCCAAGTCGGGGGCTAACAAGCCAAACCCGCCGGCTACCATGCCGAACCCGGTGACTTCTGAGTCCTACCCGGGGTCTTCATCGCCAAACTCGGGGGCTAGCAAGCCGAACCCGCCGGCTAGCAAGCCGAACCCGGCGACCATGCAGTCGAATCCGGAAGCTCCCACGCAGGAGGCCCTGTTGGTCAGCGTATTCGAGATAAGATGCGTACCTTCATGGGCACAAGAATTCCTCTCCTACCTCACCGACGGTGTGCTGCCTGATGATAGAGTCCAGGCCAGGAAGATTGAGAGAAGGGCCAAGGCCTATACAATCATCAACCACCAGCTGTACAAACGCAGCGTAAGTGAGGTGTTCCAGCGGTGCGTCGAGCCGGCTGAAGGGATTGAACTCCTTCGGGAAATCCATCAAGGAGAGTGCGGACATCACGCCTCATCCAGAGCCATAGTGGCCAAAGCTTTTCGGCACGGCTTTTACTGGCCGACTGCGCTCAGAGACGCAGAAGAGCTGGTGAAGAAGTGCAACGGCTGCCAGCGCTTCGCAAAGAAGAGGCACTTGCCGGCTTCCTCCTTGAAAACCATCCCCATCACATGGCCGTTTGCCGTATGGGGCTTGGATATGGTGGGCCCGTTCAGAACGGCGCGAGGCGGCATGACACATCTCTTGGTGATGATTGACAAATTCACCAAGTGGATCGAAGCCAAGCCAATCAAGAAGCTGGACGGCTCCACAGCCGTCACGTTCCTCAAGGAAATCATCGTAAGATACGGCTACCCCCACAGCATCATTACCGACAACGGCAGCAACTTCTCCCAAGGCATCTTCTCTCGCTATTGCGGGGAAATGGGGATCCGAATGGCCCTATCTTCTGTGGCGCACCCGGAGTCTAACGGACAAGTGGAGAAGGCTAACGGCCTGGTCCTAGCCGGCATCCGGCCCCGGCTGGTGGAGCCGCTCGAGCGAGCAGCCGGCTGCTGGATTGAAGAACTGCCCAATGTGCTGTGGAGCCTACGAACAACTACAAATCGCTCAGTCGGCTTCACACCGTTCTTCCTCGTATACGGGGCCGAAGCCGTCCTGCCGACTGATATCGAGCACGACGCGCCAAGGATCAAGCTCTACACAGAATCCGAAGCCAAAGAAGCTCGCGAAGATGGAGTCGACCTGGTCGAAGAGGCCCGGCTGCTGGCCGCGTCCAGATCTACTATTTACCAGCAGAGCCTCCGACGCTATCACAGCCGGAAGGTCCAGCCCTTAGCATTCCGAGAAGGAGACCTAGTGCTCCGGCTGATCCAGCGGACAGCCGGACAGCATAAACTGTCATCCCCATGGGAGGGTCCCTTCATCGTGAGCAAGGCAGTAGGCAATGATTCCTACTATCTCATAGATGCCCAAGAGGCTAGAGAAAACAAGCCGGACAAGGCTGACGAGGAGACTAAACGTCCCTGGAATGTCAACTTGCTCCGCCCATTTTACACTTGAGAGCAGGAATGTATGTATCCCTTGTACTCCTTTTGTAAGCTATGAAAAAGCGTGCGCCAAGAGCGCCGTTTCCGATAAGTTTTTCGTGTACTCTACTTTGTTTCGCCAGTTGGCTTACACCCTCTCACGTGGCCGGCTAAGTAACGTGATCCGGTTTCCGACAGCCGGCTTCCGATCCAGCTACAGACCGCAACCCGGCTGTCCGGCTGGCGGGAGTAAGGTTTAGGGAGCCGGCACGCGAAAGACGACTAAGGGAAAGAGTTAAAGCGAATTGACTTGTAACTTTTCATAAAAGTGCCGGATTGCCGAACTCGGCTCGTTCGACTGAAATACTGTCGGCCTCACCCAGCGGCCCGCTCTTGATCCGGCGACGGATCGCAAATCGGACGTACGATCGGCAAGAGCAAAGCCAAAGAGTGGGGCGGATGGGAAAAAGTGAACAAGTCGAAAGAAAGCAAGCCGGCACACAAATGATTAACAAACGCATTAAAGTGCGACATAATAAAAGGACAATAATATTCATACATATGCACCCGGCATTCCGGGGATTTAACGAATTGTCTTGGCAAAAGCAAAATACAAACAGGTAAACTAAGCACCGGCTGGAGGAGGACCAGCCGGAGGAGCATCAGCGGAGCCGGCTGTCGGGTCATCTTCAGGCACGTCGTCCGCCTCCTCGTCTTCCATCTCCTCGTCCTCGTCCTCAGACGGCGGGTTCGGGTCCGGGATGAAGAGGCCCTTGTCGACGAAGTCGGCGATGGCACAGGCGCGGGCGAGCCGGGCTGTCTTGATCTCAGCCGGGAGAGCATCCTCCACGCCGGCCCGCCGGTACTCAAGCTGCCCAAGGTCCACCTCGCTGTACCAGGAGAGGACGAAGGACAGCGCCATGTCGGCTCCAGCGCGCGTGGCAGACTCCTTCCAGTCGAGGAAGCGATCCGGCGCCCGCTCCAGCCAGGCGATGAGGTTGGAGACATCCTGCGGCAACGTCTCCGCTGGCCACATCATCTGGATCAGCTCCTCAGCCGCCTTCCGGAGCTCCCAGCCGAGCATGGTGATAGGCTCGACGCGGGCGGCCATGGATGCCATGTAGTTTTCCATGGTGAAGTACTCCGCGCTGCCCTCGCCAGTCGCCCGCCTCCTAGCCTCGCGCGCAACACCAACAGTCGCTAACGCCGCATCCTGCGCCTCCGGGAAGGCCGCTGCAAAGGAGAAACACGCTGTCAAAGCCGAAAAAAGCTGAAAAACGCGAACTTTCGAAGTCCTAAAGTAGGCCTGGCGGCAGCCGGCAAGAGCCGGCTGCCCCCAGCCCGAAGAGGGAGATTCCGAAGCTCTAAAGTAAAAGCCTGGCGGCAGCCGGCACGAGCTGACTGCCCCCAGCCCGAAGAGGGAGATAGGGAAAAAACCAAAATTTCCACTGCCGGCCGCCTGCCCAAGCCGGCAGCCAACAGCCGAAAGCTGGCAAAGGGGAAAGAGAGAAAAATAGAAAGGCCTACCTGACAAGCCGCGATCAAGCGTGCCAATCTCCTCCACCGAGCGTTTGGCGGTGGCCGACAGCTCCGCGGACTTGGTGGTCACCTCCTCCTGAAGCGCGAGCCGCTGCTTCTCAACCTCATGCAGCCGCTTGCTCAGGTCGTCCACCTTCTCCTTCTCAGCCGTCCTGAGGAGGGCAAGCTCCTTGAGGTGGTTCTCCTCAAGCCGGCGCAGCCGCCCCAGCTCCCCATCAGCCACCTTGAGCTTGGCGGCAGCAGCCCGGCCCGCCTCCTCGCTCTCGGCGCACTGAGTGCGGGCGGCCCGAAGATCCGCCTCCAGCTGCGGGACCCTGGCGGCTTCAGCTGCAAGACGGCCGGAAAAGGCGTCAGGCAAACAAGATCAAAGAAAAAAGAAATCAAGTCGGAAGGAACAAGACCTTACCCTTGACGGCCTCCAGCTCGCGAGCCAAGTCGGCTCGCTCAAGCTTGGCTTTGTGGTAGCGGGTCACGACGCGGTTGTACAGCTTAGTACGCCGCTCCGTAACCGCCTAAGGAAAAAGAGAATCAGTCAACCAGACGAAACCCGGACCGACTCCAAGCAGCCGGCCCACGCCTCGGAGGGCTACCAGGATAATAACCAAATTGCAAAAAAGACGAAGTGCTTACCTTGCTGGCTTCCTCCACCTTGGCGAGGTTGGCCGCGGTCTCAGCAGCCCGGGCCTTGAGATTGGCCAGGAAGCCAGAGAAGAACATCTTCACCGACGCCACACCTGGGTTCCCCTCTCGGCTGGTCACCTCGTAGGAGTCCGCGCTGAGCCACGCCTGCTCCATAGTGCCAGCCGAGCCAAGGCTGGAGTCGGAGGCGGACAGCACATGCAGAAGCCGAGCGCCCTTAGCCACATGAAGGCCCTCCAACGGCGCCGACGAGCCCTCCATCCTCACCAAAGCGCGCGAGCCGGTGTCCCCCGTGCGCGCCGGCTCGACCCTTGCCGCCTCCTGCCTGGCCGGCTCCTCCCTTATCGGCTCCGAAGATGGAGGCGCTCCAGGTGAAGCAGTCGGCCCGGTCGAGGCAGCCGTCTCAGGCGCCTGAGGTGCCCCCTCCGGGCTCTCCTCCAGCACCACCACGCTGGGCCCGGTTCCGGCTCCGGTCGCAGGCGGCGCAGCCCCGCTGGCTCCGCCTCCGGTCGCAGGCGGCATGCCCCTGCCGGCTCCAGCCGCTGGGTCCAGAAGACGAGCGCGGCGCGGGAACATGTCGGCTGGTGCGTCGGCTCACCCCGTGCGCCGCGGCCAGGCGCTGAAGCCAAAGGCACAGCGAAGGAAGGCGCCCCTGCAGGAGGCGGAGTGCCCGCAGGCGGCACAACAACCGGTGGCGGCGTGTGCGCGCGCGCCGAAGGCTGCGGCGTCGGCTCCCTCCTTTGTCGCGGAGGCGGCGAAACAACACGCGGAGCCTGCCGGGAGCCGCCGCCCTGGGTGAACTTGATGGGATCCCTAGCCGAACAAATAAGGAAAAGATGAGTATAGAGAGAAGGAAAGAAAAGGAATCAAACAAGAAGAGAAGACAACTCACCCGGCCTGCTCCGGAACCTTCTTCGGCTGCTGCCGGCGCTGTTTCTTCACCTTCGCCTCCAAGGCGACGGTGGAGCGGGGGTCGCCGACCCGTTTCTTCCCCTTGGGCGCCGAAGTCACCGTGGTGCTAGGCGGCCTCGCGCATAGAGGCACTGCGGGGATCGGCCCCGTGGTGGACATCGCCGGCTCGTCGTCGTCCTGCTGTTCTGGCGAAGGGGGCGGATTGTGCTCCCCTTGGCCGCCTTGGTCAGGCGCCTGCGGCAGATCGTCGTCGCCGGCCTGGTCGCCGGCTTGGTCAGCCGGATCGGCGTGATCCGGCGTCCACCTCCTTGTCGCCAAGTCGCCGTCCTCAACGTTCTGGCGGTCGAAGAGCTAGAAGGCAGAAGAAATATAAGCAAGCCGGAAGTCGGCGAAGAGCTAAGTCGGCCACGCGGCCGCAAGCCGGAAGTCGGCCAAAACAGCAAACTTACCAGCTCAGGCGGCAAGTCCCGGTTGCGGGGCGCCAGCCCGTAGTTCCAGTCTTCCGGCATGTTGGCCTTGGTGACGTTGTTCACCCGGCGGGCCACCTGGGCCTTGTTGAGCCCCACCTTGGACGTCTGGGTCGGATCGAACAAGCCGGACATGTGCCCAATCTTGTGGGTGTGCAGCTGAAGCGGCAGCACCCGGCGCTCGGCGACGGTGCAGAGGAGGTCCTCGGCAGTCAGCCAGCCAACGACGACGGCCCCCAGGAAGTCCCAGAGCTGGCTCACCTCAGCGTCCGGGTCCATCGTGCGGGCGTTGTAGCCCCAGTTGATCCGGCCGACTGGAGGAGCCGGATTGTACTCCGGCAGGTTGATCCGGTCGAAGCCCGGATTCTCGTTGCGCACGTAGAAGAACGACATCTGCCAGTTCTTCACCGAGTCGACAGTCGGCAGCTTCGGGAAGGGCGTACCCGGCCGGGAGTAGATCGAGGCGGCGCCGTAGGTCCGCAGGTGGCCGTCCGTCGTCTGCGCCTTGATGTAGAAGAGGCGGCTCCAGAAGTCAATCTCCGGCCACAAGCCGGCGTACGCCTCCACAAAAGCCACGTAGCAGCTGAGGAGGATGCAGGCGTTGGCCGGCAGGTGGTGCGGCTGCAGGCCGAAGTATTCAAGGAAGTGGCGGAAGAAGTTGGATGCCGGCAGGCCCAACCCGCGGTCGAAGTGCGCGCCGAAGACGACGCGCTCGCCCGGCTCCGGCTTGGGCTCCACCTCCGCGCCGGGCGCCCTCGTGATCACCGTCGACGGGATCCGGTGGAGGCGCACCAGACGCTCGATGTCGTCCTCCCTCATGTAAGATCCCCTCCAGGACCCGCTCGCGCCGGCCATTGATGAAGAAGAGGAGGAAGAAGACCACGAGAGACGAAACGGTGAAGAAGAACCTCGCGACGGCGGCGACGGCAGCGGTGGAGGACGCACCGTTGAAACGCGGGGCCCCGTGGCGCCGGCTCGTCGGAGTAGTGGCGGCGGATCGGCGGAGATGTGCTCGCCGGAGTTCGCCAGTGAGAAACGCTCACCGGAGCAGCAAGAGGCTCGAGCGCGAGGAAGAGAGCGAGAGGAGCGGGAGCGCGAGGAAGAAGAAGTGAAGCAGTGGCCGCCTCGGTACCCTCCCGCGTGGCATTTATAGCCGACCGCGGCGGACGGTTGGCCTCCAAGTGGCGATCGTGGCCACGTCGCCTGGATTAACTGCGCCATAACGCCTCCCACGACCGCTGCAGTTACTGGAAACCGCCACACCACGTCCCCCACGACCGCACCGGATCCGGAGGAGACATTGATGTGACCAGACGAACCGGCAGCAGCGGCCTGACGTCAGACCGGTCAAGTCGGGCGCAGGACCCGAGGCGGCGGAGACTCTGGCGCGCCGCAAGTCGGAGCCGGACATTAAATTCAATCCGGCCCAAAACTTCCCCAGCAAGGCGGAGACATCACCAAGACTTGCGAAAAAGCAAAAGCTGCAGAAGTAAAAATAGCGGCCGGCTAGGAGCAGCCGGCCGAAACGAGCCGGATGAGGGCGCAGCCGGCTGAATGGAAATTCTCAGTCGGCCCCTCCGAGTGCCGTCAGATATATTCAAGAGAGTAAAAAGCCAGGAAAACCTGCCTAGGTCCCTCTAAACGCGGGACCTTGCCAGCTTCGGGGGCTAATGTCGGGGGGAAGACCCCGGGTAGGGCAATGGACGCGGAGCAGCCGGCTGGCCACTGGCCGGCTCGCGGCAAAGGCCGGCTGAGGAGCAGCCGGCTGGAGCCGTGGCCGGCTGGTCCGGAAGCCGGCTGGCTCTAGGTCCTAGTCGGCCTGGCTACGGCCGCCAATGCTGTAGCTCGGCCGGCTTCTACAAGCCATATCCGACTGGGGGTTTGTACCTCAGACCGACTCGAGGCTGGCGAGTCTTGCACTAGAAGGAACCGGGTAGGTGATCCGGGTTCGGAAAGTCCACGCTGACTTCATCTCCCGTAAAGCGCGGGGCACTGTGGAGCAATAGTGCCACGCGCCGGACAGGCCATCATGGCGTACGTCGATCCGTACTGGCTACAGTTCTTGACGGCGACAGGAACACTTCCTCTCCATACCGCTGACTTCGGCAGCCGGATGGGACAGGCCATGAGGCCTCAACGGCTCCTGACGTCAGTGCCTCGGGAAGGAGCGGAAGCCGGAGCCGGCCAAGCCGGCCAGTAGACTATAGGGTCTTTTATGTAAAGTGCCGGTGCCTATATAAGCCGCACTACCCCCTCTCGTGCAGGGGATCGATCATTCTCACTCCATTTCCACCCTTAGCGCTGCCCTGTGAGAGAGATCATCATCTCCCCTAGCCTCCCAGGAGCAGCCGGACACAGATCTAGGAGCATCATTGTGTTGTGTGATCATCATATACACTCATAGCAGGAGTAGAGGTGTTACCTCCATCGGAGGGCCTCGAACCTGGGTACGTCGCCGTGTCGCTCGTCCCCATACCCGCATCTGGATACCGCGGTGAGATCACCTAGGAACCACCTTCGTTAGCCACCCTATGGCATGTGCCGTGACGATACCACGACACCTGGATCTCGTGCACGCCCTCGCAGGAGTTGCGCGTCTCGCACCAGCGCGTCAGGTACGCGCGATCCGTCTCGTCCGGGCCCTGCTTGCACATCTCTAGCTGCTGGGGGCGACCCGGTCGGCGGTAGGTGCCAGTGAAGTTGCTGATGAAGGCTTCTTCGAAATCGAGCCAGCAGTTGATGCTGCCGGCTGGCAGGTTGTTGAGCCAGGTGCGGGCGGAGCCGATTAGCATCAGGGGGGAATATCGCACCGCCCAGTGCTTGTTGCCCCTGGCGATGCCGACGGCGGTGGAGTAGTCCAGCAGCCAGTCCTCCGGCTTGGCGGTGCCGTCGTACTTGGGGGTGTCGCGCGGGAGCTGGAAGCCGTCAATCATGGGCTCGTTGGTGATGCGGGGCCCGAAGCACTTTGGGCCGGCTGGCCCCTCTTCCTCCGTGATGCGAGATTCGACCAGCCGGTCAAGGCGGTCTCTGGCGTCGGTGGGCTCGATGCGGGGGCCCATCCGGGAACGTGCCGGCTGGCGAGTGTCGGCTGGCTCTGGAGCCGGCCGGTGTTGGCGCCTTGGCGCCGCCTGCTCGGAGTCGTGCTCCTGGTTCCGGCTTGGTGGTGGCCGGCTGCGGCCGCTGTGGCCGCTGTCCAGCTGGCTTGTCCAGCTTGAACCTGCGTGGGTGGCGCGGGAGTCTTTGCGCCGGCTTGGTCCTGGCGAAGAGGACTCGGCCGTGTCCCTGGGGGCGTCCTTGCTGTTGCCTGCAGCAGCGCGAACGTGAGGGGCTCTGGGAGCGCTGTACCTGGGGTCCTTTGTCTGCTCGGCTGCGGCCCGGCACAGCTCAGCTACCCGCTTCGTCTGGCGGCGCAGCTCTTCTCCTTCGAGGAGGCCCAGTTCTTCCGCAGCGGCTTCGGTTGCGAGGATGTTCTTGTCGGGGGTGTTGTAGACGGGTAGCTCCGTGGATGGAGCCGGCGCTTCCGCGCCGTCGCGGTCGATCTCGGCGCCTAGGCCGCCTCCTCGCCGGCGGATCACGCCGGCTCGGCTGGGGTTGTTGCCGCTTGGCGTGAAGCCATGGGCGCGCTCGTACTCGCGCCGGATGATTTCCACCTGGCGCTTGGCAGTGGCCAGCTCGTCAGCCTGCTTGAGGAGGAGCTGGCGATGCGCCTCCAGATCTGCCTCAACGATGGTGGCGTCGCCGCCTGTGGTGAGCGGAGAGCTCAGCTTTGCCCGGACTTTGTCCAGCCGGGATGGTGGCGGGGGCTCCTTTGGGCCCGAGCCGGATGCGTGGGGGTCGACGTTGCGCTCCAGGTTGGGGCCGCGAACGCGAGTGGACTTGGTGGGGAGCTCCTCGCCAGCCATCATGACTTGCACGACGGAGGGGCTGGCGGGAACGCTGCTGGTGCCGGCTCCTGGAGGAGGGCTTGCGCAGCACCTGCCGCGGGTAGCGCTGCGGTGCGACGGTGGCGACGTAGACGTCGTGGCCGCCGAAGGAGATGACGCTGCCGCCGGCAGGGAAGGGACGGTCGGCGAAGCAGCCAGCGTTGTCGTTGACGCAATCGAGGGAGCCGAATCTCCAGATCAAGCCTGAAGCGACTCGCTCGCTGGTGGTGATGGTGAGGCACGTCCGGATGAAGACACCGGCCGAGGACGCTGAAGGCCCCACGGTGGGTGCCAAATGTCGTGGTATCGTCACGGCATATGCCATAGGATGGCTAAAGAAGGTGGTTCCTAGATGGTCTCACGGCGGTATCCGTATGCGGGTATGGGGACGAGTGACACGGTCGACGTACCCAGGTTCGAAGCCCTCCTGTGGAGGTAACACCTCTACTGCTGCTATGAGTGTATATGGTGATGACACAATACAATGGTGCTCCTTGCGCTGTATCCGGCTTGCCCTGGGAGGCTAAGGTAGACGAAGGTCTCTCTCTCAGGGCAGCGCTAAGACTAGAATGAAGTGAGAATGATCGATCCCCTGCACGAGAGGGGTAGTGCAGCTTATATAGGCACTGGCACTTTACATAGAAGTCCCTATGATCTACTGGCCGGCTCGGCCGGCTCCGGCTTCCGCTCCTTCCCGAGGCGTTGACGTCAGTAGCCGTTGAGGACTCATGGCATGTCCCATCCGACTGCCTTTGTCAGCGGTATGGAGAGGAAGTGTCTCTGTCTCCATCATGCCCTGTAGCCGGTACGGACCGACGTACGCCATGATGGCATGTCCGCCGCGTGGCACTATTTCTCCACAGTGCCCCGTACTTTATGGGAGATGAGGTCAGCGTGGACCTCTGAACCCGGACCACCTACCCAGTTCCTTCTTATGCAAGACTCGCCAGCCTCGAGTCGGTCTAGAGTGTAAAACCCCAGTCGGATATGGCTTGTAGAAGCCGGCCCAGCCACAGCGCAGCCGGCCGTAGCCAGGCCGACTAGGACTTAGAGCCAGCCGGCTTCCGAGGCAGCCGGCCACGGCTCCAGCCGGCTGCTTCTCAGCCGGCCTTTGCCGCGAGCCGGCCGACCTCAAGCCGGCTGCTCCGCGTCCATTGCCCTACCCGGGGTCTTCCCCCCGACAATCTACCCCTAATCCTAAACTCTGTCTTATGAAGTCAAGCATGAAGAGAAGTGGTTTTGGGTTTCAAACATGGTAATTTCAAAAAGCTCCCAAAAACTTCATTTTAGAGTGACTAAGAAGGATACAAGCTTCCCTTTTCATTTTCATGTTTTAAACTTGCTTAAATCTTGGTCAAACCTAGGATTTGACCAAAAGATTCAAATGGGCATAAAAATTCAGAAAAAAGTCAAAAGAATGAAAAAACAAAGGACATAGCATTCTTATGTCATATATATAGTAAGCATTCAAGTTGATAAACAAGGTCTAGACATATTCAAACCAGAAAATCATGTATATATCTACCCCTAAAATCCTAAACTCTGTCTTATGAAGTCAAGCATGCATGAAGAGAAGTGGTTTTTGGTTTGAAACATGGAAATTTCAAAAACCTCTTAAAAAATTCATTTTAGATCGAGTGACTAAGAAGGATGCAGGCTTCCCTTTTCATTTTCATATCTTAAACTTGTTTAAATATTGGTCAAACCTAGCTAAGATTTGACCAAAAGATTCAAACGGGCATAAAATAAAAAAACAGGAAAATGAAAAACAAAAGCATATAGTCTTCTTATGTCATATAGTAAGCATTCAAGTTGATAAACAAGGTCTATACATACTCAAACCAGAAATATCATGTATATATCTACCCCTAACCCTAAACTATGTCTTATGAAGTCAATCATGAGGAGAAGTGGTTTTGGGTTTCAAACATGGAAATTTTCATGTTTGAAACTTGTTTAAATCTTGGTCAAACCTAGGATTTGACCAAGATTCAAATGGGCATAAAATTCAAAAAAAAATTAGAAAAATGAAAAACAAAAGCACATAGTCTTCTGATGTCATATAGTAAGCATTCAAGTTGATAAACAAGGTTTAGACATATTCAAACCAGACAAATCATGTATGTACCCCCTAACCCTAAACTCGGTCTTATGAAATCTAGCATGAAGAGAAATCGTTTTGGGTTTCAAACGTTTAAGCCAAAAGCCCCATTTCAAATATTTCAAACTTATTCAAATTTGGTTCAAATTTGAAAGACATACAAGTTATAGCACACATAGTGCATACATGTTCACACATACTGCACTAGATGCTAACCAAGGCACATAGTCTTCTTATGTAATATAGTAAGCATTCAATTAAGTTGATAAACAAGGTCTAGACATAATCAAACCAGGAAAATCATGTATCTACCCCGTAACCCTAGCTAAACTATGTCTTAAGTCAAGCATGCATGTAGAGAAGTCGTTTTGGGTTTCAAACATGGAAATTTCAAGAACATCCCAAAAGCTTCATTTTAGATTGACTAAGAAGGATCCATGATTACCTTTTCATTTTCATGTTTTAAACTTGTTTAAATCTTAGTCAAACCTAGGATTTGATCAAGATTCAAATGGACACAAAATTTAAAAAAATCAGAAAAATGAAAACCAAAGTACATAGTCTTCTTATGTCATATCGTAAGCATTCAAGTTGATAAACAAGGTCTAGACATATTTAAACCATACAAAATCATGTATCTACACCTAACGCTAAACTCTGTCTTATGAAGTCAGGCATGAAGAGAAGTGGTTTTGGGTTTCAAACATGGTAATTTCAAAAACCTCCCAAAAACTTCATTTTAGAGTGACTAAGAAGGATACAAGCTTCCCTTTTCATTTTCATGTTTTAAACTTGTTCAAATCTTGGTCAAACCTAGGATTTGACCAAAAGATTCAAATGGGCATAAAAATTCAGAAAAAAATCAAAAGAATGAAAAAACAAAGGACATTGCATTCTTATGTCATATATATAGTAAGCATTCAAGTTGATAAACAAGGTCTAGACATATTCAAACCAGAAAATCATGTATATATCTACCCCTAAAACCCCAAACTTTGTCTTATGAAGTCAAGCATGCAAGAAGAGAAGTGGTTTTTGGTTTCAAACATGGAAATTTCAAAAACCTATTAAAAAATTCATTTTAGATCGAGTGACTAAGAAGGATGCAGGCTTCCCTTTTCATTTTCATGTCTTAAACTTGTTTAAATATTGGTCAAACCTAGCTAAGATTTGACCAAAAGATTCAAACGGGCATAAATTAAAAAAACAGAAAAATGAAAAACAAAAGCATATAGTCTTCTTATATCATATAGTAAGCATTCAAGTTGATAAACAAGGTCTATACATACTCAAACCAGAAATATCTTGTATATATCTACCCCTAACCCTAAACTATGTCTTATGAAGTCAATCATGAGGAGAAGTGGTTTTGGGTTTCAAACATGGAAATTTTCATGTTTGAAACTTGTTTAAATCTTGGTCAAACCTAGGATTTGACCAAGATTCAAATGGGCATAAAATTCAAAAAAAATTAGAAAAATGAAAAACAAAAGCACATAGTCTTCTGATGTCATATAGTAAGCATTCAAGTTGATAAACAAGGTTTAGACATATTCAAACCAGACAAATCATGTATGTACCCCCTAACCCTAAACTCGGTCTTATGAAATCTAGCATGAAGAGAAATCGTTTTGGGTTTCAAACGTTTAAGCCAAAAGCCCCATTTCAAATATTTCAAACTTATTCAAATTTGGTTCAAATTTGAAAGACATACAAGTTATAGCACACATAGTGCATACATGTTCACACATACTGCACTAAATGCTAACCAAGGCACATAGTCTTCTTATGTAATATAGTAAGCATTCAATTAAGTTGATAAACAAGGTCTAGACATATTCAAACAAGGAAAATCATGTATCTACCCCCTAACCCTAGCTAAACTATGTCTTAAGTCAAACATGCATGTAGAGAAGTCGTTTTGGGTTTCAAACATGGAAATTTCAAGAACATCCCAAAAGCTTCATTTCAGATTGACTAAGAAGGATCCATGATTACCTTTTCATTTTCATGTTTTAAACTTGTTTAAATCTTGGTCAAACCTAGGATTTGACCAAGAGTCAAATGGGCATAAAAAATAAAAATAAAATCAGAAAAATGAAAAACGAAAGCACATAGTTTTCTTATGTCATATAGTAAGCATTCAAGTTGATAAACAAGGTCTAGACATATTCAAACCAGAAAAAACATGTATATATCTACCCCTAACCCTAAACTCTGTCTTATGAAGTCAAGCATGCATGAAGAGAAGTGGTTTTTGGTTTCAAACATGGAAATTTCAAGAACCCTCCCAAGATTTACATTTTAGAGTGGCTAAGAAGGATATATGATTATTTTTTATATTTATGATTTACATTTGTTTAAACCATGGTCAAACCTAGGATTTGACCAAGATTCAAATGGGCATAAGAATTTAAAAAAAATCAAAAAATGAAAACCAAGGCACATAGTCTTCTTATGTCATATAGTAAGCATTCTCAATTAAGTTGATTTTAGAGTGACTAAGAAGGATGTAGGCTTCCCTTTTCATTTTCATGTTTGAAACTTGTTTAAATCTTGGTCAAACCTAGGATTTGACCAAAAGATTCAAATGGGCATAAAATTTCAGAAAAAAATCAAAAGAATGAAAAGACCAAGGACATAGCATTCTTATATGTCATATATATATAGTAAGCATTCAAGTTGATAAACAAGGTCTAGACATATTCAAACCAGAAAATCATGTATATATCTACCCCTAACCCTAAACTCTGTCTTATGAAGTCAAGCATGCATGAAGAGAAGTGGTTTTTGGTTTCAAACATGCAAATTTCAAGAACCCTCCCAAGATTTACATTTTGGAGTGACTAAGAAGGATAGATGCTTAATTTTTATATTCATGATTTAAATTTGTTAAAACCATGGTCAAACCTAGGATTTGACCAAGATTCATATGGGCATAAGAATTAAAAAAAATCAAAAAATGAAAAACCAAGGCACATAGTCTTCTTATGTCATATAGTAAGCATTCAACTAAGCTGATAAACAAGGTCTAGACATATTCAAACCAGGAAAATCATGTATCTACCCCCTAACCCTAGCTAAACTATGTCTTAAGTCAAGCATGCATGTAGAGAAGTCGTTTTGGGTTTCAAACATGGAAATTTCAAGAACATCCCAAAAGCTTCATTTTAGAGTGACTAAGAAGGATCCATGATTACCTTTTCATTTTCATGTTTTAAACTTGTTTAAATCTTGGTCAAACCTAGGATTTGACCAAGATTCAAATGGACACAAAATTTAAAAAAATCAGAAAAATGAAAACCAAAGTACATAGTCTTCTTATGTCATATCGTAAGAATTCAAGTTGATAAACAAGGTCTAGACATATTCAAACCATACAAAATCATGTATCTACCCCTAACCCTAAATTCTGTCTTATGAAGTCAAGCATGAAGAGAAGTGGTTTTGGGTTTCAAACATGGTAATTTCAAAAACCTCCCAAAAACTTCATTTTAGAGTAACTAAGAAGGATACAAGCTTCCCTTTTCATTTTCATGTTTTAAACTTGTTTAAATCTTGGTCAAACCTAGGATTTGACCAAAAGATTCAAATGGGCATAAAAATTTAGAAAAAAGTCAAAAGAATGAAAAAACAAAGGACATAGCATTCTTATGTCATATATATAGTAAGCATTCAAGTAGATAAACAAGGTCTAGACATATTCAAACCAGAAAATCATGTATATATCTACCCCTAAAACCCTAAACTCTGTCTTATGAAGTCAAGCATGCATGAAGAGAAGTGGTTTTTGGTTTCAAACATGGAAATTTCAAAAACCTCTTAAAAAATTCATTTTAGATCGAGTGACTAAGAAGGATGCAGGCTTCCCTTTTCATTTTCATGTCTTAAACTTGTTTAAATATTGGTCAAACCTAGCTAAGATTTGACCAAAAGATTCAAACGGGCATAAAATTAAAAAAAACAGAAAAATGAAAAACAAAAGCATATAGTCTTCTTATGTCATATAGTAAGCATTCAAGTTGATAAACAAGGTCTATACATACTCAAACCAGAAATATCTTGTATATATCTACCCCTAACCCTAAACTATTTCTTCTGAAGTCAATCATGAGGAGAAGTGGTTTTGGGTTTCAAACATGGAAATTTTCATGTTTGAAACTTGTTTAAATCTTGGTCAAACCTAGGATTTGACCAAGATTCAAATGGGCATAAAATTCAAAAAAAAATTAGAAAAATGAAAAACAAAAGCACATAGTCTTCTGATGTCATATAGTAAGCATTCAAGTTGATAAACAAGGTTTAGACATATTCAAACCAGACAAATCATGTATGTACCCCCTAACCCTAAACTCGGTCTTATGAAATCTAGCATGAAGAGAAATCGTTTTGGGTTTCAAACGTTTAAGCCAAAAGCCCCATTTCAAATATTTCAAACTTATTCAAATTTGGTTCAAATTTGAAAGACATACAAGTTATAGCACACATAGTGCATACATGTTCACACATACTGCACTAGATGCTAACCAAAGCACATAGTCTTCTTATGTAATATAGTAAGCATTCAATTAAGTTGATAAACAAGGTCTAGACATAATCAAACCAGGAAAATCATGTATCTACCCCCTAACCCTAGCTAAACTATGTCTTAAGTCAAGCATGCATGTAGAGAAGTCGTTTTGGGTTTCAAACATGGAAATTTCAAGAACATCCCAAAAGCTTCATTTTAGATTGACTAAGAAGGATCCATGATTACCTTTTCATTTTCATGTTTTAAACTTGTTTAAATCTTAGTCAAACCTAGGATTTGACCAAGATTCAAATGGACACAAAATTTTAAAAAATTAGAAAAATGAAAACCAAAGTACATAGTCTTCTTATGTCATATCGTAAGCATTCAAGTTGATAAACAAGGTCTAGACATATTTAAACCATACAAAATCATGTATCTACACCTAACGCTAAACTCTGTCTTATGAAGTCAGGCATGAAGAGAAGTGGTTTTGGGTTTCAAACATGGTAATTTCAAAAACCTCCCAAAAACTTCATTTTAGAGTGACTAAGAAGGATACAAGCTTCCATTTTCATTTTCATGTTTTAAACTTGATCAAATCTTGGTCAAACCTAGGATTTGACCAAAAGATTCAAATGGGCATAAAAATTCAGAAAAAAATCAAAAGAATGAAAAAACAAAGGACATTGCATTCTTATGTCATATATATAGTAAGCATTCAAGTTGATAAACAAGGTCTAGACATATTCAAACCAGAAAATCATGTATATATCTACCCCTAAAATCCTAAACTTTGTCTTATGAAGTCAAGCATGTAAGAAGAGAAGTGGTTTTTGGTTTCAAACATGGAAATTTCAAAAACCTCTTAAAAAATTCATTTTAGATCGAGTGACTAAGAAGGATGCAGGCTTCCCTTTTCATTTTCATGTCTTAAACTTGTTTAAATATTGGTCAAACCTAGCTAAGATTTGACCAAAAGATTCAAACGGGCATAAAATTAAAAAAATAGAAAAATGAAAAACAAAAGCATATAGTCTTCTTATATCATATAGTAAGCATTCAAGTTGATAAACAAGGTCTATACATACTCAAACCAGAAATATCTTGTATATATCTACCCCTAACCCTAAACTATGTCTTATGAAGTCAATCATGAGGAGAAGTGGTTTTGGGTTTCAAACATGGAAATTTTCATGTTTGAAACTTGTTTAAATCTTGGTCAAACCTAGGATTTGACCAAGATTCAAATGGGCATAAAATTCAAAAAAATTTAGAAAAATGAAAAACAAAAGCACATAGTCTTCTGATGTCATATAGTAAGCATTCAAGTTGATAAACAAGGTTTAGACATATTCAAACCAGACAAATCATGTATGTACCCCCTAACCCTAAACTCGGTCTTATGAAATCTAGCATGAAGAGAAATCGTTTTGGGTTTCAAATGTTTAAGCCAAAAGCCCCATTTCAAATATTTCAAACTTATTCAAATTTGGTTCAAATTTGAAAGACATACAAGTTATAGCACACATCGTGCATACATGTTCACACATACTGCACTAGATGCTAACCAAGGCACATAGTCTTCTTATGTAATATAGTAAGCATTGAATTAAGTTGATAAACAAGGTCTAGACATATTCAAACAAGGAAAATCATGTATCTACCCCCTAACCCTAGCTAAACTATGTCTTAAGTCAAACATGCATGTAGAGAAGTCGTTTTGGGTTTCAAACATGGAAATTTCAAGAACATCCCAAAAGCTTCATTTTAGATTGAATAAGAAGGATCCATGATTACCTTTTCATTTTCATGTTTTAAACTTGTTTAAATCTTAGTCAAACCTAGGATTTGACCAAGATTCAAATGGACACAAATTTAAAAAAATCAGAAAAATGAAAACCAAAGTACATAGTCTTCTTATGTCATATCGTAAGCATTCAAGTTGATAAACAAGGTCTAGACATATTCAAACCATACAAAATCATGTATCTACACCTAACGCTAAACTCTGTCTTATGAAGTCAGGCATGAAGAGAAGTGGTTTTGGGTTTCAAACATGGTAATTTCAAAAACCTCCCAAAAACTTCATTTTAGAGTGACTAAGAAGGATACAAGCTTCCCTTTTCATTTTCATGTTTTAAACTTGTTCAAATCTTGGTCAAACCTAGGATTTGACCAAAAGATTCAAATGGGCATAAAAATTCAGAAAAAAATCAAAAGAATGAAAAAACAAAGGACATTGCATTCTTATGTCATATATATGGTAAGGATTCAAGTTGATAAACAAGGTCTGGACATATTCAAACCAGAAAATCATGTATATATCTACCCCTAAAACCCTAAACTCTATGTTATGAAGTCAAGCATGCATGAAGAGAAGTGGTTTTTGGTTTCAAACATGGAAATTTCAAAAACCCTCCCAAGAGCTTCATTTTGAAGTGACTAAGAAGCATACATGCTTACTTTTTCATATTCATGTTTTAAACTTATTCAAATCTTGGTGAAACCTAGGATTTGACCAAGATTCAAATGGGCATACAAATTTTAGAAAAAGCAAAAAAATGAAAAACCAAGGCACATAGTCTTCTTATGTCATATAGTAAGCATTCAATTAAGTTGATAAACAAGGTCTAGACATATTCAAACGAGGAAAATCATGTATCTACCCCATACCCCTAGCTAAACTCTGTCTTATGAAGTCAAGCATGCATGAAGAGAAGTCGTTTTTGGTTTCAAACATGGAAATTTCAAAAACCTCCCAAAAGCTTCATTTTGGAGTGACTAAGAAGGATCCATAGGAAACTATGTAGTACTATTACAATAAAAAAATCACCCGAGTTATTAGAGCAACAAGTCTGTCACTTACGTGTGGTTCCCATGCGTGAGGTCCCACACTTAAGTGAGCACAATCACGTACGCTAGGTAGGCAAACTCCCAGCCATCTTCTTTGTCAAGAGAGAGGAATCAACACTCTCTCTCTCTCTCTCTCTCTCTCCATCTCTCCAATTATCCACCTCCGTTGGCTGCCGGTTTTGGCAGGTCGTTTCTAGCTCAGCTCGTAGGCCATGGTGTGCAGGCTCTGTAGCCATGGCGATTTGGTCGCGCCAAGTGGTTCGTCCCCGGCTGCGACGAGGATCAATCCGGACGGTGGCTGTTAAGGAACCGATCGCATTTCTTGCTTTCAGCCTAGGGTCTACCATGTAAATCTTAGGGATTTAGACGTAATTTCCTGTTTATTTTGTGTCCTGCTGTAAACTGCGCTCTGATGCGTATTGGAAATCTGGGTACTTCAGGATCGTTCGGTTGTCCCTCTAAAAAAACATCTTTCTCATTCTCGGCCTTTCTCGCTCGCTCGCACCCCCTGCGCACCGACAACCCTGCACAACAGTCAACATCACCAGAAAAAGGATAGACACCATAAATAAGTGGGGCCCCGTGACTCCTCTCCCTTCGTCTCCTCCCGTGTGATCCCTCTTCCTCCGACTCCCGACCTTGCGGAAAAGAAAAATGAAATGAAAGAGTTTCACTAGACGGGCAAACACATGTGCTGCCTAGTAATAATAATAATAACGTAAAAAAAGTCGACCTACGAGGGTTCTGCCCAGTACTATGGATCAATTTCAGAAAATGCAACTACGGGGTTCGATTTTGGCCTGCTAATATAAAATTAAATAATGAAAAACTATTTACATGACATTGTTTTTTGGGTTTCAAACATGGAAATTTCAAAAACCTCTTAAAAAATTCATTTTAGAGTGACTAAGAATGATGCAGGGTTAAAGGAAATAGCCAAAAATCAGAGGGTGAAAAAAAACCCAAGAAAATAAACTTTTATAGCACATAGAGGATGACATGCGGGTCCCATGAGCCAGCAGGTTCCTCAACGTGTCAAACGTGGCATGAGATCGAAAGAAAAAGGCAAGTGACCAAATATCATGAGCCAAAAATAATTCAAGAAAAGAAACTTGATTGTACATAGAGGATGACATGCGGGTCCTGATACGTCCAAAACGTATCTACTTTCCCGAACACTTTTGCTTTTGTTTTGCCTCCAATTTGTGCACTTTGGATGCAACTAACACGGACTAACGCTGTTTTCAGCAGAACTGCTCTGGTGTCTCGTTTTTGTGCAGAAATCCAACTTTCGGGAAAATCTTCGGAATTTATGCAGAAGGCCCTATTTTCCCAGAATAATGTGAGCGGAAGGACAATTAAGGTGGAGGCCCGAGGGCCCCACACCATAGGGCGGCGCGGCCCGGGGGCCGCGCGGCCTGTGGTGTGGCCCCTCGGCCGGCCTCCGACGCCTCCTTCGGACTATTTATCGGCCTCGACCTAAAAACGCACGGAGAGAAGTCGAAGTCGCGAAACCCTCCGTAAAGCCGCCACATCGCGAAACTCGTCGCGGGAGCCAGAAGTCTCCGTTACGGCACTCCGCCGGGACGGGAATTGGAGGAGATCATCACCGCCATCACCGCCAACGCCTCTACATCAACCAGCCATGTTTCCCCCATCCATGTGTGAGTAATTCCCCCGCTGTAGGCCGAAGGGGATGGTAGGGATTGGATGAGATTGGTCATGTAATAGCATAAGATTGTTAGGGCATAGTGCCTAGTGTCCGTAATTGGTACTTTGATGATATTGTTGCAACTTGTTATGCTTAATGCTTGTCACTAGGGCCCGAGTGCCATGATCTCAGATCTGAACATGTTATTGTTTCATCATGATATTCATTGTTTATGGTCTTACCTATAAGTTGTATACACATGTCGCTGTCCGGAACCGATGGCCCGAAGTGACAGAAATCGGGACAACCGGAGGGAATGGTAGCGATGTGAGGATCACATGTGTTCACGGAGTGTTAATGCTTTGCTCCGGTACTCTATTAAAAGGAGTACCTTAATATCCAGTAGTTTCCCTTGAGGCCCGGCTGCCACCGGCTGGTAGGACAAAAGATGTTGTGCAAGTTTCTCATTGCGAGCATGCACGACTATATATGGAACACATGCCTATTGATTGCTTTGTACTTGGACACCGTTTTATTATTATCTGCAAATGCCCTGCTATGACTGTTACATGAGTTTCTCTCATCCATGCAACGCCCGTCATCCGTCCCCGTGCCTACAGTATTTTAATCCTGCTGTTTACTAAAATCACTACTGCTGTCTTTGTTACTCTGCTGCTGTTATTTCACTACTCAAGCATTGCTATAAAAGCTGTTACTCTTGATAAACTCTTGCGAGCAAGTCTGTTTCCAGGTGCAGCTGAATTGACAACTCCGCTGTTAAGGCTTCCAAGTGTTCTTTGTCTCCCCTTGTGTCGAATCAATAAATTGGGTTTTACTTCCCTCGAAGACTGTTGCGATCCCCTATACTTGTGAGTCATCAAGACTATTTTCTGGCGCCGTTGCCGGGGAGCATAGCTTTATTTGGAAGTTCACTTGGATTAATATTGTTCGCTGCAAATTCTCCATCATGGGTAAACCTCGCGATACTAAGATCGCCATATTACCATCCACTACAAGAAAAGGTACAATCCTGAGTACCTCCGCTACACTTGATTCACCATCTGTGATTGATAAACTTGTTTCATCGCCGCATGCTTCACATGCGGGTACTTCTGCTGAATCTGAAAACTCTCATAATATTGATAATATTTCTGCTATGCTTGATGATAGTGGTTCATTGGGATCTTTTCTAGATGCTACAATTGCTAGGTCTAGACAAATTGAAAATACTGAAACTCCTAATGCTACTACACCTGTTAATTCACCTGAACTTGATTATTTTAGTGATGATCCTGATGAAGATTATGTGGAGCTTAATGATGATTTTATTGAAAAATGCAATGCTACTACTGATGCAAGAAAAATTAAAAAGTTGCTTGCAGAACATGCTGTTAGATATAAACTGTCTCCTGATCCTAAGTTTGCCACATCTCCCATAAACATTAAGGATAAAGATTATGATTTCTCTCTTGATCTATCTCATATAGCTATTGTTGAGAAAGCACCCTTTTGTGGTACTGAAAAAGAAAGTGTTGTTGAACACATGACTGAGTTATCTACTCTAAGTAGTTTGTTTTCTGATGATGTCAAGATGCGTACTTACTTTGTTGCTAAAATCTTTCCATTCTCATTAAAGGATGACGCTAAAACTTGGTATAATAATTTGCCACCTAATTCTATTAAAAGTCCGAAAGAATTGCTTGATGTTTTCTTCCGCAAATACTTTCCTGCTAGTGCTCAACATATTGCTTTGCAGAGAATTTATAATTTTGACCAGGGAGATGAAGAGAAATTGCCTGAGGCTTGGGCGAGATTTTGCTCTCTTATTAGAGCTCGGCCTGATCATGATTTGGAAAAGCATGATTTACTTGATATATTTTATAGCGGACTAACCATTGAGTCTAGGGCATACCTGGATAGTTGTGCTGGTTGTGTTTTCAGGAAAAGAACTCCAGACGACGCTGAAGAATTATTGGCTAAAATAAGCTGGAATCATGATGATTGGACTACGCCTGAACCAACTCCAACGCCAATATTGAAGAAGAGGGGTTTAATTAAATTGAATGATGAAGATATGAGGGAAGCCAAGAAGTCTCTCAAGGAGAAAGGTATTAAATCTGAAGATGTGAAGAATCTACCTCCTATAGAAGATATATGTGAGATAATTCCCCCTTCATCCATGATTGAGGTAAACTCCCTTCAACGCTTTACTAGGGAAGATATCCCGTATTCGAAACCTCCTGCACAATGCTTAGATGAGTTTGATAATTATATTGTTAAGCAAGAAAATTTTAATATGAGAGTAGAGAATCATTTAATGGAAAATTCTCGAGCTATTAGTGAATTGCATGATATTGTAGAAAGAACCTCCAATGATGTTAAGATGCTTGTTAAACATTTTCATATGATTCAAACTCAAATTGATCAACTCACTAAAGTGCAAAATGACTTTTTAGGGAATAATTCTAAAGAGAAACATGCTTATGAAGTAACAACTAGAGGTGGTGTCTCTACCCAGGATCCTCTATATCCTGAAGGGCATCCCAAAAGAATTGAACAAGATTCTCAACACATTGAACCTAGTGCTCATTCTAGGAAGAAAAAGAAGAAGAAACATAAAAATGTTGTAGAATCCTCTGAACCTGCTAATGATCCTAATAGTATTTCTATTTCTGATGCTGAAACTGAAAGTGGTAATGAACATGATAATGATAAAGATAATGATAAGAATGATACTCCTGATAAAGAAGAGGTTGAAGAAGAACCTGAAAAGCATGCTAAAAATAAAAAGTACACTAAAGAAGATTTTATTGCTGAGAAACATGGTAATGAAAGAGAACCTTGGGTGCAAAAGCAAATGCCTTTTCCTGCTAAGAAACTAAAATCAAAGGAAGAAAAACACTATAATAAATTTTGCGATTGGATGAAACCTTTATTCTTGCAAATCCCTTTGACTGATGCTATAAAATTGCCTCCTTATTCAAAGTATATGAAAGATATTGTTACTAACAAAAGGAAAATCCCCAATGAGGAAATTTCCACTATGCTTGCTAATTACTCTTTCAATGGCAAAGTTCCAAAGAAGTTGGGCGACCCAGGTATACCTACTATTCCTTGTTCTATTAAGAATAATTATGTTAAAACTGCTCTATGTGACTTGGGAGCCGGTGTTAGTGTTATGCCTTTTTCTCTTTATAAGAGACTTTACTTAGATAAGTTGATACCTACTGATATATCTTTGCAAATGGCTGATAAATCTACTGCTATTCCTGTTGGTATATGTGAGAATGTTCCTGTTCAAGTTACTACTAACTGCTTGATATTAACTGATTTTGTTGTGTTGGAAATGCCTGAAGATGATAATATGTCTATTATTCTTGGGAGACCTTTTCTTAACACCGCAGGGGCTGTTATTGATTGCAATAAAGGAAAGGTTACTTTCAATGTTGATGATAGGGAGCATACCGTTTATTTTCCCAAGAGGATTGAGAAAGCGTGTGGAGTTAATACTATTTCTAATGTGAGAACTATCAAAGTGGGAACTATTGATTGTCCTATATATGAGCCTAAGGAAGAATATCAAACTCTCGTGATTGGATCCATATCAATACAATTCAAGGTAACATGATTGATTTGAGGTTTATTTCTTCTTATGCTATGTAAAATTTATTTGATGACAAGACTTGATCAACCTTGTTAACGAATACTTTTTACATGCATAGAGAGGGTAAACAACATCTCTTTCTTCCTCCACTTGCTCTAGTTGCTGTAGCATTTTTTTTAATTTGCAAGGTTCCTTAGTTAATCGAAGATTTCAAAAATTTTCCTGGCCAGTAATAATAAACTAAATACCCAGAAATGTGCGTTTTTCAAAGTTTTCAAAAATTCACAAAAATTATACCGTTGGTCCTATTTTTCGACGAGGCACCTGGGAGCACCAGAGGATGACCTGTGGGGCACCAGAGGGCGCCAAACCACAGGCCGGCGCGGCCAAGGAGGTGGTCGCGCCACCATGTGGTGTGGGCCCCTCCTTGCCCCACTTTGCCATCTCTTCCTCCCAGCACCTTCTCTCTCCCGAAAAAACTCGTACCAGGTTCCTCTCTCTCACGTTTTTGCTCCAGAGCTCCAGATTTCTCGATCTCTTTGCTCAGCCCAGATTTCTTGCTGAAATTTGGCACATTTGCTCCTTGGTATGTGACTCCTCCACCCATCCAAGTAGAATTTTGTTTGGTTGAGTATATCTTGAATATTTTGCTGCTGTAGGTAACATGTTTAGTGAGCTTGCATGCTTGTTCTAAGTGGTAGAAATTAGTTTTGATGCATGATTAGTACTCTAGCAAGTTCCTATGGTAGTTTCCCTTGATTATATGTCACCAAACCAAATTTTATATCACTTGTTGAAAATTTCAGAGAAGCTATGAAGAAGTTCAACTTTGGAGAGTTGTTCAAGAAAGGGACAACCAGCACCGGGAGGCCTTCTAGGGCCGCCACCCGGATTAGGCGATCATACAATGAAGACATCATCGCGCCTAGCTTCGCGCCCGAAGAGGACAACGGGGCTCCTAATGCTTCGTCTTTTCCATGCTATGATTTTCTTAGGAATGCAGGGATATTGGAGGATTTCTTCACCCTTGTCAACAGGGCAGGGTTAACCACCTATGTGGGAGATGAAAGGGAGCAATACTACATGCTCACCAAAATCTTCGTCGAGAGTTTCCAGTTCAACAACAAACAATATGAGCCGACGGTTGCATTCAAGATCTATGGTAATCCTGTTACTATGAAATTGGAGGATTTTTGTCGTGCATTGGATATTTTCCCTGTAGGTACAGCAAGTAGGATTGATGACAACCCCCGGGACTTGTTGGAGCTCTATCGAGGGATTACCGATGATGATTGTCGCACTATTCAGCGTGGCAAGATAAGAAACATTTAACTCCCTGCCATTAAGTATTTTGCATATTACATTGCCACTAGCATTCTTGGTAGGGAGAACACTAGCAATATTTCTAGTTACCATCTTGCTTTCTTGAATATTGCACTTACTGGTCAGACATCTTATCACCTTGGTGCTCTTATTGCTCGCCGCCTGACTAACAGGGGGCCTATTTTTGGAGGAACTATCGCACTGCGCGTTTTAACATATCTAAGTCTTCCTATTGATCCTAATGATGTGCCATTGGCCCCTAGGAGACTCGATATTACTGCTATGAAGAGTCATCATTTTGTTACTACTGATTCTACTTTAGATAATATGGTTTATAGAATGTTGTTTTCTGACGGGGATGAGAAAGAAATTCCTCTTCCCCAACCAGGTTTGTTCAGTATTGACAGGCAATCATGGTCGTGCACTAAGGAGGAAGTGGATGAGCATTTGAAGATAAAGGACTTCCACCAGCAACATGACTCCGAGGACGCCGGGGCCTCCTACGACCACACCGTCACGTATCCGGGTGCTTCTTCCAGCACATACCCGGAATACGATCCATCTTCGTCATACTACGGAGACACTACCTCATGGGATCGATGGGGTTGAGCTCCACTTAGGCCAAAAGCCTAAGCTTGGGGGGAGGTATACCGGCATCACTCATTCTTTGCATATTTTGATTGCTGGATACTTGTACATACTTGTTTTGTTCGTTTGAGTGGTTTTCTAATGAGAGGAAGATGATATTTGGGGAAGTGCTGCCTGAAAACAGATTCTGGACTGTTACTAGAAAAATTCGTGCGCACAGCCAGAGCGTTATTTTGAGCTGCCAATTTTTGTGCAGGTTCCCCAGGTTGTTATCTAACTTTCATTAGATGAACACTTTTCGAGCTGAGCAACGTAAGATTTTTGTAAAAATCGATTTCTGTACTGCTGTCAGGTTTTGGCAGATTTCTATCATCCTGCTTTTATGTGTTTCTTTTAGTTTGCTATTTCTTGTTTTTGCTTTGTTTCTTTCCCAAAACACAAAAAGACCAAAAATATTTCTGTTGTTTCTCTTCACCATTTGTTTGCTTTGGTTTCTTGCATTTGTTTCGCTTTATTTGCTATTGCTAGTTTGCTACAAGAAAACCCAAAAAGATTTTGCTTTGTTTGTTTGTTTCCTCTTGTTCTTGTTTGCAATTAGAAAACACCAAAAATATTTGCTGTTCTTCTTTGGTTTGTAAAGTTCTTTATGAGTTCAATGGTCTTCGGTGGCTGGAGTGTGGTTTTCATTTCATATTATCCAAGCTACACAAGTGAAAAGGCAATAATGACGATCTACGACAATTGGATTGTGGTGAGAGGCTAGTATGAACTCTATTTGTTTTCATTTTTGTACATATACTCATCCATGTGAGCATGCTTAGTTGGTTCATGTGAGGTATATGTTATTTGAGAAAGTCTAGTAGTTTATGATCTCTCATGTTTAGCTCCAATTTATTAATATGAGTAGCATGTCATGGATGTTTGCTTGCATTGTTTTATTCATAAGTAAGTATGGCATTGTGGTATCCTCCTCTGAATAATTCATTTATATCGACTTGGCACATGCTCACGCATGCATATGACTGAACAAAAAGTCAATTAAGCCTCGATGATCTATATTGCTTCAGAGTTCTTGTATCACTTTTATGCCTCCGTTAATTTATTTTGCCGCAAGCATGATTATGACAGTTACTGCTCTCTTGATTTGTCGCTCCCTAGTCTATTGCTAGCCTTCACTTGTACTGAGCGGGAACGCTGCTCGTGCTTCCAAACACATGAAAACCAAGTTATTCCAGAGTGTCCACTATAAATACCTATGCATGGCATTTCAAACCATTCCAAGTAAATTCTCATGCGCTACCTTTAAAACCTTCAAAATGCTTCTCAATTTGTGTTTATGTTTCATAGCTCATGAGGAAGTATGTGGTGTTTAGCTTTCAACCTTGTCATTTACTTTTGACGGACTCTCATATGGACTAGTGGCACATCCGCTTATCCAATAACTTTGCAAAAAGAGCTGGCAATGGGATTCCCAGTCCCAAATTAATTAACTTAAATAGACACTCCTCCATGGTTTGTGATTGTTGGACGGCACCCGAAGGATTCGGTTAGCCATGGCTTGTGTAAGCAAAGGTTGGGGGGAGTGTCATCATCATAATAAAACTAAAATAAAAAGGCGCTCCTTCATGGTATGAGATTGTTGGCAGGCACCCGAGGATTCGGTTAGCCATGGTTTGTGAAAGAAAGGTTGGGAGGAGTGCCAAATAAATATGCAATAATTCATGGGAGCCGCTCTTGAAAGTCCGGTTGGCGAGGTAGTTGGTGTACCCATTACCATTCGTTGACAACAACAAACACCTCTCAAAATAATTTTACTCCTATCTTTATAAAAATGAAAAGCTCTAGCGCATGTTAATCCCTGCTTCCCTCTGCGAAGGGTCAATCTTTTACTTTTATGTTGTGTCTCCATTATTTCTTTGAGCACTATCTTGAGAGCACAACTGTCATTCTTAGTATAATATGCTTGTCTCAAAATATGATTGATTGTGGTATAACTTTGATGCTTTTATCTTTGACAATCACTACTTCTAGTCTTTCTATGAACTCCAGAGGTGCCCGGGCATTTATGTTTTGCCAATCAAATACAGGCAAGCGAGATACCACTTTATCATACTCTCTTATGAACATTGCAATCTTGCTTATATACATGATTCATGATGCTTATTATTAATTGTTGGTACCTCTCCATGATTGACATAGCTGTTAGATGATCTTATTTGCATGTATCTCATTATGAATTGCTTAAGTATTAGCCATAGCATGAGAATATATACATCATATGAGCAAATGTGTTCGTGAAAGTTCTTTTATCACTCAGTTGTTAACTGAATTGCTTGAGGACAAGCAATAAGCTAAGCTTGGGGGGAGTTGATACGTCCAAAACGTATCTACTTTCCCGAACACTTTTGCTATTGTTTTGCCTCTAATTTGTGCACTTTGGATGCAACTAACACGGACTAACGCTGTTTTCAGCAGAACTGCTCTGGTGTCTCTTTTTTGTGCAGAAATCCAACTTTCGGGAAAATCTTCGGAATTTATGCAGAAGGCCCTATTTTCCCAGAATAATGACGGAGCCAGAAGGACAATTAAGGTGGAGGCCCGAGGGCCCCACACCATAGGGCGGCGCGGCCCAGGGGGGGCCCGCGCGGCCCTGTGGTGTGGCCCCCTCGGCCGGCCTCCGACGCCCTCCTTCGGACTATTTATCGGCCTCGACCTAAAAACGCACGGAGAGAAGTCGAAGTCGCCAGAAACCCTCCAGAAAGCCGCCACATCGCGAAACTCCGTCGCGGGAGCCAGAAGTCTCCGTTCTGGCACTCCGCCGGGACGGGGAATTGGAGGAGATCATCGCTGCCATCACCGTCAACGCCTCTACATCAACCAGCCATGTTTCCCCCATCCATGTGTGAGTAATTCCCCCGCTGTAGGCCGAAGGGGATGGTAGGGATTGGATGAGATTGGTCATGTAATAGCATAAGATTGTTAGGGCATAGTGCCTAGTGTTCGTAATTGGTACTTTGATGATATTGTTGCAACTTGTTATGCTTAATGCTTGTCACTAGGGCCCGAGTGCCATGATCTCAGATCTGAACATGTTATTGTTTCATCATGATATTCATTGTTTATGGTCTTACCTATAAGTTGTATACACATGTCGCTGTCCGGAACCGATGGCCCCGAAGTGACAGAAATCGGGACAACCGGAGGGAATGGTAGCGATGTGAGGATCACATGTGTTCACGGAGTGTTAATGCTTTGCTCCGGTACTCTATTAAAAGGAGTACCTTAATATCCAGTAGTTTCCCTTGAGGCCCGGCTGCCACCGGCTGGTAGGACAAAAGATGTTGTGCAAGTTTCTCATTGCGAGCACGCACGACTATATATGGAACACATGCCTATTGATTGCTTTGTACTTGGACACCGTTTTATTATTATCTGCAAATGCCCTGCTATGATTGTTACATGAGTTTCTCTCATCCATGCAACGCCCGTCATCCGTCCCCGTGCCTACAGTATTTTAATCCTGCTGTTTACTAAAATCACTACTGCTGTCTTTGTTACTCTGCTGCTGTTATTTCACTACTGCTACTGCTATAAAACTGTTACTACTGATAAACTCTTGCTAGCAAGTCTGTTTCCAGGTGCAGCTGAATTGACAACTCCGCTGTTAAGGCTTCCAAGTGTTCTTTGTCTCCCCTTGTGTCGAATCAATAAATTGGGTTTTACTTCCCTCGAAGACTGTTGCGATCCCCTATACTTGTGGGTCATCAGGTCCCAGTTAGCAGCAGCGGTATCACCGTTTGAGAAGCGGCAGGGGATCGAAAGAAAAAAGGCAAGTGACCAAATATGAGGTGCCAAAAAAAATCCAAGAAAAGAATGTTTTATAGTACATAGAGGATGACATGCGGGTCCCATTTAGCAGCAGCGGTCTCACCGTTTGAGAGGCTGTAGGGGATCGAAAGAAAAAGGTAAGTGACCAAATATGAGGTGCCAAAAAAAATCCAAGAAAAGAAAGTTTTATAGTACATAGAGGATGACATGCGGGTCCCATTTAGTAGCAGCGGTATCACCGTTTGAGAGGCGGCAGGGGATCGAAAGAAAAAGGCAAGTGACCGAATTTGAGGTGCCAAAAAAAACTCCAAGAAAAGAAAGTTGATTGCTCATAGAGGATGACATGCGGGTCCCAATTAGCAGCAGTGGTCTCAACGTTTCCAAGGCGGCAAGGGATCAAAAGAAAAAGGAAGTAGCCAGAAATCAGGGGGTCAAAAAAATCCAAGAATAGAAAGAATTTTGGTTCATAGAGGATGACATGCGGGACCCATGATCCTGCATCGTAAACGGCTCGATCGGAGAGCGTTGAACGAGATGGAGCGATCGAGAAAAAAAAAACAATGCCAGGGAGGCTGCCATCTGGGCCCTACATCCCTCGGTGGTGCGGATTTGCGTTGACTCGGCCAGCGAACCCGAGAATTCGAGGTGCACCACGTCCCGGGACACCATACGCAATGTTTTGGCCGTTTTCGTCGGGCTAGGTGGCCTAAAAGACGATTAAAAAAACGTTTTGACATGCACAACGGAGAGACCCAAAATCGTCGGCCATGGTACACCAGCAACCACGGCGCGACTTCAACTTCGTCGGCCATGGCAACTTTTCTTGTAGTGATATTGATGGGAAACCCTATTTTTGGAGGCCCCCAAGCATTGTCACGAAAATCCTCCTCCTTGGCAGCAGCCAAGGAGGGGGAAACACTCATCTACACCAGCACCAACTCAAGGAAGAAGAAGGCTAAGGGGCGGCGCTCCCCCATGATGCCGGCGGCGGGGAAGGAGTCCCCCGCGCCGCCGCCGGCGCCGCCCACGCCTCCGCCTCTCGGCGCTCCTCGTTGAGCCCTCCAACGTCTTCACCGCCATCTCCATCACCAACTCCTCATTTTATTCAGTGGTCCATCCTCTCACAAACCTATGTACTGCCCTATGTAAACATGGTGTTTGATGCTATAAGTTATAATCATATGATCTATGTCATGTTGCCATAGTTTATTTGTTCTTTGATTGATTGGTTGTTTCTCTTTGGTTCATTAGAGTTGTATGTTGATATGTTACCGTCCTTGGTGCCCATTATATTTGTGCGCGCATGGATCAAGCACCATAGGGTTGGTAGTACTTGTATACTAGAAGGGGGAAATTCTGCCGGAGTGACAGAAACCTAAGGACGCGAACCGGATAGTTGCATGTATGGGAGTAAGAGGACCATTTATTTAAGGCTATGGTTGGGGAAACCTTAATGCTTTCTAGTATTTACGGATGTTTGCTAGCAAGCCAATCATATAGTACTTGTAATCCCGGAGGGAGAGCATGTATATTTAGCCTCTCCTACATAGAAAGCTGCATCGAAGACATTGAACCCAAGATCTTAACTAATTGATCTTGGACAAAGCCACCACTATTACCACCGCCTTTCCACACTCATGGTACTGTTAGTTTAGTTTGTTTTATTGCTGCAGCACTAACATTTATTCCGTGTATTTTATTGTTCTGCAAAGTCACCTCTCATACCCGTTATTGCTCTAGTTTTATTTCCTAGATATTGCAAACGCTTAGTGTGCGTAGAGTTGTATCAGTGGTTGATAGAACTTGAGAGAATGTTTATCCTACCTTTAGCTCCTTGTTGGGTTCGACACTCTTACTTATCGAAAAGGCTACACACGATCCCCTATACTTGTGGGACATCATCCGGCACTAACCTATTGACAAGATGCCGAAGCGCCAGTTCCTGTTTTGTGCTGTTTTTGGTTTCAGAAATCCTACAAAGGAAATATTCTCGGAATTGGACGAAACGAACGCCCAGGGTCTTATTTTTCCACGGAGCTTCCAGAAGACCGAAGAGGATACGAAGTGGGGCCACGAGGCGGCCAAACCACAGGGCGGCGCAGCCAAGGAGGGGCCCGCGCCGGCCTATGGTGTGGGGCCCTCGTGCCTCCACCGACCCTGCCCTTCCGCCTACTTAAACTCTCCGTCGCGAAAACCCTATTACCGAGAGCCACGATACGGAAAAAGTTCCAGAGACGCCGCCGCCGCCAATCCCATCTTGGGGGATTCGGGAGATTGCCTCCGGCACCCTGCCGGAGAGGGGAATCATCACCCGGAGGACTCTACATCACCGTGATCGCCTCCGGACTGATGTGTGAGTAGTTCATCCTAGGACTATGCGTCCATAGCAGTAGCTAGATGGTTATCTTCTCCTAATTGTGCTATCATGTTTGATCTTGTGAGCTGCCTATCATGATCAAGATCATCTATTTGTAATGCTACATGTTGTGTTTGTTGGGATCCGATGAATATGGAATACTATGCCAAGTTGATTATCAATCTATCATATATGTGTTGTTTATGATCTTGCATGCTCTCCGTTGCTAGTAGAGGCTCTGGCCAAGTTGATACTTGTGACTCCAAGAGGGAGTATTTATGCTCGACAGTGGGTTCATGCCTCCATTGAATGCAGGACGATGTGAGAAAGTTCTAAGGTTGTGGATGTGCTGTTGCCACTAGGGATAAAACATCAATGCTTTGTCTAAGGATATTTGTGTTGATTACATTACGCACCATACTTAATGCAATTGTCTATTGTTTGCAACTTAATACTGGAAGGGGTGCGGATGCTAACCTGAAGGTGGACTTTTTAGGCATAGATGCATGCTAGATAGCGGTCTATGTAATTTGTCGTAATGCCCTAAGTAAATCTCATATTAGTCATCATGATATGTATGTGCATTGTTATGCCCTCTCTATTTGTCAATTGCCCAACTGTAATTTGTTCACCCAACATGCTATTTCTTATTGGAGAGACACCACTAGTGAACTGTTGACCCCGGTCCATTCTTTTACATCTGAATACAATCTACTGCAATCATTGTTCTCTGCTGCTCATTGCAAACAAACATCATTTTCCACACCATACATTTAATCCTTTGTTTACAGCAAGCCGGTGAGATTGACAACCTCACTGTTATGTTGGGGCAAAGTATTTTGATTGTGTTGTGCAGGTTCCACGTTGGCGCCGGAATCCCTGGTGTTGCGCCGCACTACACTCCTCCGCCAACAACCTTCACGTGGCCTTCATCTCCTACTGGTTCGATAAACCTTGGTTTCTTACTGAGGGAAACTTGTTGCTGTATGCATCACACCTTCCACTTGGGGTTCCCAACGGGTGTGTGCTTTACGCGTCAACACCCCATTTTTTCCAAATGTCCCTTTGAGAAAGGACTTGATGCTTTGTATTTGCATGAGAGCTTATTATCCATCGATAACATAATTTGCAAAACCAAGTTTTCCATTCGAGATTTGCTTTTACCCGAATTCTCCTTTGGACGCGACTTTCTCTCTCCACCACTTCATGGGAGAACCATCATGGACTTCAACAAGGACGCCCACACCACGAAGAACATCCATAAGGATACAAGGGCAACAATACACGAACAAGTTCTTCGCCAAGCTACAAGGATCAACGCCTACATCATTGACAACAAAAAGTCCAAGTACTTGGTGAACATCACATTCACCATCTCGGTTCTCTCACCACATCATGGAGATGAGGAGGAACAAGAGTCGAGGACGACTCTTCCCCAAGGGGGGGGGGGGGGAGATGATGCAGCCCCGCTCAAGGACGAAACTACATCATGGCCAATTTTCCCCAAGTGAACCAATGACCCGAGCCCAAGTGAAATCCATACATGATAAGGTGAATTCACTCCTTTCTACACTTGAACTCGACATAACCTTGGACGGATTGCTACCTCATACCTATGTCTATATGTCATTAGGTACCAATCTCGTCAAGGACCCGAAGGGAGCGTCAAGGAGCCGAGGAGGGGAAGAAGCCTCGTTGCTCATGAACAAGAAGGGAAGACCAAATAAGAAGAAGAAGGAGAAGGGCTCCAGCCGCCTGCCACTACAAGGCCGACACTGCCGCCCCCACCTGGCCGGCACTGCCGGTGGGCGCACCCCTGCACTGCCGGCCCAACTTCACCGGCACTGCCGCCCAGAGCCAGCCGACACTATCGCCCGATTAGCCTGAAGCAGCCAGGGCCGGCACTGCCACCCCAAGCACACCAGCACTACCGACCCAACCGGCACTGCCGCCCCGAGCACGCCGGCACTGCCGGCCCCACCAAAGTCAACTGCATCTCAGCCGTCTATTTATCATCTATGGACATAAATACTTTACTCTAATGCCCCTTTTTCCCCTGGACGGATCTGGACCTATAATGTAATGTCCCAGGTTTAGAGGCGATCGAGGGGTAGTTTTTAGAAAGGGATGTGCATTGCATTGTAAATTACGGGGAAATTTCGCGCTTTTAAAACAAAAATGCATCGAAGGGGGACAGGTTTCTCTCTCGACACCTTACAGGGTTAGGGTTTCGAGAGTGCGATGAACTTGTTCCTACTTATCTAAATTAGGGTTTTAAGAAGAGAGAAGTGAAATTGCACTGAAATCATAAGTTGCATGATTGAATTATAAGTTAAGTTGTTTGAATGAATTCAAACCAAATTTGAATTTGAATTTCAAATTCAAACATCAAATGGTTATCACATAATTCAAATTTGAGATAATTTAACAAACAATTATCATTAAGCAAGAATATAAGTAATACAACAATTACATAAAGCTCATTAAGGAAAACTTGAGCTTTATTGATAATCACACACATAATACATTGTCTTTACAATATTCAGAATTGAATTATGGAATTACAACACATTACAAGAATTGAATAAATAGAAAAAGAAAAAGGAAAATTACAAGTCATTTAAATGTCCTAAACTACATTGTTGATTATCAAGTAATACTTGCTCAAGAAGATCTTGATCTTCATCTTGATCAGCACATTGTTCCCTGCACACAAACACAACAAAGAACACATTATGCCAAGTGGCATTGCCACTTGGTAGGTTAGCAAATAAATGGTGATGGAATGGATATGATCAAGGATCTGCCGAGCTGATCCATCTCACCACCAGAACCAAGCCAAGTACAAGGCACTTGACACACACACAAAACCAACTAGCTCACCAGGCAGTGTGCATGTGTAACAACACACAAGGCCAGAGTGAGTCACCACAAACTGCAGGCCAAACTGTCGACCAACAGAGCAAAGCCAGGAGCATATAAAACCTTGCCACAGTAAACCCTAGATCATTCCATCGACAGGATTGCACTGGTAAGTCACCAAGAACACCAGGAACAGCAAGAACAGGAAGAACAGCTTCACTGTTCAACCTGTTCCATAACACCACAGAATCCAATCAAGCTTCAGAAGCTCACAAGGAGGAGCAGGGCAAGCCAAACAAACCACCAGAAGCAAAACCTCTACATCAACTGAAATTCTTGGAGCTGGAGTGAGGTATACAAATCATCATGAACAAACCAGATGGTTTTGTTCATAAAAAAGCATATGCACCAATCACACACAAGCAAAAGGGTGTGATACCCAATTTGTGTCATCATCTGGCTACTAAGCCATATGGTGCAAGCAAAGGTAGTAAGGCCACTAGGAAATCATCTAATGGGAACAGCAGCTATGAAAATCAATGCATAACTGAAGAAATCCAGCAAGAGATGAAGACACAGCTAGCCCAGTTACACACTTAGCACCTACAGCTAGCTAAGGCCATCAGACATTAGACAAATCATTGTCTATTTGATTTCAACATCAAAAGCTACTGGCAATCCAATAAATGGATCACCAGAAAGCATCTAGTGAGCCACAGCAAGCCAACAAGAGGGGAGCTACCCTAGGGCAGCATATGACTACTGCCAGGGTCACCTCAACCACTAAACCAGCCAAACCACCAAGCCAAGCATTTGTATCATCACCCAGATTGGGTTCAAAGTGGAGCTAGGGTCCCCAACCACTGTTGGCATCCCTCTAGCTCTACTAAATCAACTCAGATGATCATCACTGCAAGGCAGTTCACATCATTTATCTACCAAATTAAGCAAGGTAACAGAGATAAATGAATTACACAAGTAATTAATGCACCAGAGCCTTGCACATGATCCAGAGGATCACTGCAAGCAACAGCTGTTGCTTGAGCCAACCACAACACACACCAGCACAAGGCTTGGTGATGCACAGTCATCAGGATGAGCATCAGATAAGCACAGACAGCAGATAGTAAGCAAACCACATGCACCTGGTGATCATTGGGTCACCAGTGCTTGCCAAACTATGCAAGTGCTTGTCAGAGACAAGCCTAGCATCAAGTCATGAACTACAGAAATGAAATAACCCAATTAAGTAATTAGTGTACCACAGATAAGCTAATGAAATGAATACAATTGTATTCAGAAGCACACCATCACTGGATGGTGCTATTTAGCCAACAACATAGCCCAATGGGCAGTTCCAGGATTTATAGCACAAAGATATACCACAGCAGAGCACTGGCAATTGCAAATTTTGCAAGGAATACACATAGTAATCCAGCCAGTGCAAATCAAATGAATACACTTGATGATTTAATAGCAGTAGCATCAAGGACATGGTCACAGAGATGGAATTAAGCAAGAAATGCAAGTATAGCAATCAATTAGACTAGGAATTGCTGCACAGGATTTAGGGAAGCATGGCAGGACTGCACCCAGCAGTAACACAAACACTGGCATGGCCATTGTAACAATGGTCAAGGCCAGTGGAGCAGAGCATCATGAACAGCACAGCAGCACAAGCATCAGAGCAGCAGCAAAGCAGCATACGCACACACAGCGAGCTAGGCACAGCAGAGCACCAGCACGACAAGCATCTCCATGAGGAGGAGCAGCCGCGGCCTAAGTCAGAGGAGGAAGAAGAAGAGCAGGCAAGAATGAGAGAGAGGAGGGGATCAGAGGAGGCGTGTACCTGGAGCAGAGCACCGGCGTGCCATGGCGGCACGGCGGCACAGGCCACCACGGCAGCGCCAAGCCGCGCCTGGCCTGGCGTCGCCGAGCAAGGGCGCTCCAGCACCGCCACGGTGCCTGGATCGACGGCAGGCGACGAATCGCCACGGCCAGGGCCGCAAGCGAGATGAGGACGCGCGATGTCGAGGACGAAGACCAAATCGGCGCGGACCACCGTGTTCGCCGTCAAGAGGTGGATCAGATCCACCTGATCTCGCCGGCGGCGACAGCCGGAGCTGGTCGGAACAATCCCGAGAAGACGGCGGCGACGCAAATCGCCAGCGAGGGTTAGGGTTAGGGTTCAGTCGCGCGCGAGAGGGAGAGGGAGAGAGTGAGTGGGTTGGGCCGGACCAGGTGGGTCGGCCAACCTAAACCGTTGGGCCACCCTGATAGGTGGGGCCCAAGGGCAATTTGGTCTTTTCACAATTTCAATTAAAAACCAGAAACTTTGTAATTAAATAGAAAATTGATAAAAGCTCTAAAAAAATAATTAAAAATATGAACATTGATCAGTATAAAATTCTCTATCTAAATAAAATAGCAAAGAGAATTTTTGAAGACAAATAATAATAAGTCTTAATTTGATGATTTAAATAAGGATTTAAATCACACATATTATTTTCAATAAAGAAAATAAGTCCATTAATTCCATTGGATTTTAAAAAACATCTTGACAATATCTCAAGATTGTATTTTACCCAAAATTAAGTATCTCCAAATTGTTCTTAGTATTAACCTCTCACATGAAATAACAACGACATCGGAAGGGGGAAACAAACCCTAAAACTGGAATCATGCATAATTGCTTCTTTAATCATTGCCCTTATCGGACAATGATGCTATTTTACAGAGACAGAGGACAAGGGTCAGTCCACACCATCCAACTGCAAAACTTTGCAGTGTTCAGGCAAGTTCATCACTTGCTCATGTCATTTGAGTATTTCTATCAAATTACTTGCAAAGTACTATGGTTATCACTATTGCATAAAAACCAAAACCACTACTTTCCTAACTATGAATATGACTATGTAGTGGGCAATGGAACCATGGATTGTGTTGATATGGTGGAGGTTCCATTGCAAGGGTTTATATCCATCTAGGATTAAACAACAAATGTCGCCAGTGATTCTTGTGCCGTAATAACCGTGTTAACCATAAGATCTGAAATGGGACGGACTAGTCAATCGTATTTCCACCTCTTGTACATCAACGGATGCGCTTACCGTAGCAGTTGTATCTTGCGGAGCAACTTGTGGGTCGGGAACCCATTCTAAGTCCCCACGGTTATGCTATGCATACCGTAGCGGTTGCGGCTTGCGGAACAACTTGAGGTTGGGGATCCCACTCTAATTCCCCACGGTAATGTGGTCTATGATGGGTTGCAGCTACCGGCGAAGGAGTTTGGTTCGATCCCAGACTGTTGTCGTGGTCGGGGTCCGTCCTTAAATGGTGTAAGTGGACCGACGAGGACCCAGGGTCGGGGTTTGCAACAAAAGGGTGGGTGTGCGAGGTAGCGGAGGAATATGATTGGCTATGACCTTATACCGGGCCTCACACCGAAGGAAGTGTGGACGGGAAAGCTGCCCAGTTGGCACCAAGGTTAAGATCTCTTATGGGTAAAGCAACACACCTCTGCAGAGTGTAAAGAACCGTGACCTGTCACTCCCTGTTCCGGGATATGGAACTGCGAATGCGGCCGGAAAGGAGCTCCATGAAGTTCTAGTAAACCGGTGAAGGCTGACGGACATAGCTCTTGGAAATAAAAGTAATCTCTTGAAGAAATGTTTATCAAAACTTGCATTGGTATTAGACTTTTTGGTCTAATATCGTAGCTAGTGCATAAAACACCTCTTATCTATAATGAACTTGTTGAGTACGCTCGTACTCATCCCAATCTTAAATCCCTTGCTTAGATTGTGCAGATAAATGCGGAGAAGGACTACGACAACAATGAAGGAGCCGAGATCATCGGCTATGAAGAACCAGGCCTCTCTGGAGGTATCGAAGGCGTAGACTATCTCATAGTCTACGGAACCGGGGAGGCTTCCGGAGGAGATCAAGCCTAGGATCATCTAGTAGTGGTAGTAGCCGAGCAGCGGGAACTCTTAATACTTAGCTGCTCGAGAGAATAAATGTACAACTTAATGAGACATCTATATTGTAAGCTAAGTTGGGTTCGCCTCGAACTCGGGGAGTATTCCTCTTAGGACCCAAGAGGAGCTCCGAGACGATATGTGTATGATTATTGTAATATTAAATGAATGAGTTATGGACCTGCTATGTTCTGTTGTACTACTCTGAGGGATGTAATATTTGCGGAATGGTACATCGTGAATGTTATATCAACGACTGGCATACTACAACATGCAGTGGTATGCAGGGTCACCACAGTTGGTATCAGAGCAAAAGCTTTGACCTTAGGTTGGAACCTAGTAAATGGGACTAAACGTTACGAGTCAAATAGGACTAGTAAAGAATTCTCTAAAAATATGGTGTATATTCAATTGAGAATACAACAATCACATCTTTTAGTGCGATAATTCTTTATTATCTCTATTATGATGCATTATTACTAATCTTATATTCTTTCTATTTCTTCAGCCAACAATGGCAAGTTCACGTCCCGGACGAAACGTGAAAGTGATGGATTCCACACTAAGTGAATACGAAGGAGGACTTGCAGATATTCTACGTGCCATGTTACTTGAATTTGGGTGTGATCCCCAGATCCAAGTAAAGAAATACATGTACTACGATGGTACTGTATTGGCAAAGTGTAGGGTAGGACTGCGACTTCCCGAATCTTTGGGAATGAGCGTAGTAATGCCAGCAGGCGAAGCCAGAACTATCAACACAGCCTACCATATAGCCGTTATGAGAGCCATCACCGATATTCGGTAACATAAGACGAAAGAGCTTATGGGTTCCGAATTCACCCACATTCCTCATATGCAGGAGGAAGAGGATCCCATGCTCAATCACTACAAATATGCAAAACGCAAACCAATAGCAGCTGCAAAATACATGGATAATAGCCGCAACTTAATATCATTGCTCTTTCAGTTGAACCATCATTTGACGGGAGCAATTGATACGATGCTAGAGGAGTTTACTGAACCCAAGGAGGAGACTAGGGGGAAAGAACCCATGGAGAATGTGGTGCACACACCAGTTTACTCAGCTGGTGATTACGTTAGTATTGATCCTCTTGAGCGTGAGACTACACCCGTTACACCTGGAAACTATCTTGGTAGTTCTTATGGGGTATATGAGGGTGGAGAGGAATCCGGAAACAATCAGAGTTCCGAGACTCCTATAGAAAACTCCACGGGTTGGCGTTGGGGATCTGATACGGGAACTCATAGTACTTCAGTGTATTATGACGAAGAGATGAATGAGGACGCCACAACCCAGAACCAGAGTTATCCTAGTAATGAAGGAGTTGATGGAGGGTATCCTACACAGGTTGAGTCGGATACAAATGTTGGAAATACTTATGGTGGAGCTACAGGGGAGTACACCTGATGGGTGGACTATGATGCACTTAACGACCAGTTTGTGAACACTGATTTCTCCCTAGGATCATCGTCCGATTCTGATTACCAGCCGACGGGGAGACCTTATGTTCCAGGGTCTATCAGGAGGACGACACGTTCGACCGGATGGAAGCCTGGGATGTACCGGGAGTGAAGATCGACTAGAGTCCACCAAGGAAGGCGGGACTACAATACACAAGTACCACGTGTATTGTAGTGTGTAATATTTGTAGAAATTTGTACATATACTTTAATAAGTGAGTTTGCATACTCACATCGACTTGAGTATTGTAATAAGACCACTTAAGTATGTATATACATGGTATATGTTTTGTATGATTTGGATTTGCTTCTTGATTTCCATTGCGTGACTAGTTCTGTGCACAAAGTTGAGCTCAGAAAACTTGCGCATGGAGTAATTATGAGTATCATCTTGTGTTGCAGAACTAGGGGGTTATGTCGGGAGCGATAGGTGAGGAGACCGAAGCGCAGCGCATGGAGCGCGAAGCGAAGCAAAAGGAAGAGGCTGATGAAGCAGCCAGGAATCAATTTCCACCACCACCACCACCCATGACGCAGCCAAACTTCATCCAGTACATGCAAATGGTGGAGGAGAGGCAACGTATCACGTTGGAGCAGCAGAATAAATTCTTTCAAGAGCTGCTGCAGCAAAACCGGGTAGAGAGACCCGAGAATCAGGGAGTCACCTTAGCAGACTTCCAGAACACCAAGCCTATATCTTTTGCATACGCGCCCGAGCCAATGGACGCGGAGGATTGGCTTATGGACACTGAGAGAAAACTCAACACTGTTGGTTGCAACGACCAGGAAAAAGTCCGTTATGCTACCCACTTGTTGTGTGGACCTGCCGCATCATGGTGGGACAACATAGTAGCCGTTTATCCGGCTGGAAAAGTATTCACATGGGAGGAGTTCGCGAGGAAGTTCAGGGAATCCAATGTTCCTGAAAGCATTGTGGAACTGAAGCGTCGAGAGTTTGAAAGTCTCGAGCAGAAGGACAAGGCCATCCTGACTTATGTCAGGGAATTCTCAAAGCTGTCCCGGTATGCTGTTGAAGAAGTCAACACTGAGGACAAAAAGAAGAAGAGGTTCTTGAGGGGGTTCAGTCCCCAGTTCAAGGTACAGCTCCGAATGATGAGAGCGACGGAATTCCAAGAGTTGGTGGATGCCGCCATCACTCTGGAAGATGATTTCAAGCAACTGCAAGAAGAAAAGAGGAAGAAGGCCAAGTTTGAGCCTAAAAGGTTTTCCAGTAACAAGCCCAATACCAGCTTGAATTTCAAGCCAAGGTACAACAACAACAACAACAACAACAACAGCAACTATTACAGCAGCAGGAGGAACCAAGCGTTTCAAACTGCAAATCAAATAGTTTGTCGCATCTGCGGGTTTAAAGGACATGCCTCAAAGGATTGTCGTAAACCCATAATCATTTGCTTCGGGTGTCGTCAGGAGGGGCACATGATGAAGGATTGCCCCAATAAGAAGAATGGAGGAGGTCAGTCTGGAGGAGGAGGAAACCGAGGAGGAAATAATGGAGGGAACTGGAAGAATAAGAAGCCCTTCGGCAAGCTGAACTGCACTAGTCTGGAGGAGGTGGTCAACTCCGATCAGGCGGTGATAGGTACGCTCCAGATACTCACTCATCCTGGCAAAGTACTTTTTGATACTGGTGCAACTACATCATTCATTTCCCAGCAATTCATCATCAAACATGGGATTAGTTGCACTAAGTTAGATACACCCATAACCATACTTTCTGCGGGGGGAACGATAGTAGTAACCCATACCAAACAAAAACAAGTCATCATGATCAATAAGTGCGCGTTTGACGCAGACCTATTCATTTTACCGATGAAGGACATTGATGTCATTCTTGGTATGAACTGGTTAGAAGCTAACGGAGCATTGATCGACTGTGTGAACAAGACGGTATCTTTGAAAAGCCCCGATGGAAGTAGAATGATCTACCAAGGTGACAAACATACACAGATAGAAGTTGAGCTACAGCTGAACAGCATGAAGGAGGTGAAATTAGAGGATATACCTGTAGTGAATGAATTCCAGGATGTGTTTCCTACGGAATTACCTGGTATGCCACCAGATAGGGAGATAGAATTCACTATCGACCTAATTCCAGGAACAGCTCCAATTGCTAAAGCACCATATAAGATGGGGCCTAAGGAATTGAAAGAACTTAAGGAGCAATTGGATGACTTGGAACAGAAAGGATTTATACAAGAAAGTGTTTCACCATGGGGATCACCTGTGATCTTCGTGGATAAAAGAGATGGAGGAAGAAGGATGTGCGGAGATTACAGGAATTTGAACAATGTCACAATCAAGAAGAAGTATCCACTTCCAAGAATACAAGATCTATTCGATCAAGTTAGAGGCGCGGGAGTCTTTTCCAAAATTGATCTAAGATCCGGTTATCATCAGATAAAGATCAAGAAGGAAGACGTTCCGAAAACTGCCTTTGTTTCAAGGTATGGACATCATGAATACCTTGTAGTGCCTTTTGGATTAACCAATGCCCCAGCAATTTTCATGAATCTCATGAATAAGATTTTCATGCCATATCTAGACAAGTTTGTCATCGTATTCATTGATGATATCTTGATCTATTCCAAAGACAAAGCTGAACATGCTGAACATCTGAGGTTAGTGTTGCAAACACTAAGGGAACATCAACTCTATGCCAAGTTTAGCAAGTGTGAATTTTGGCTAGATCAAGTGGAATTTCTTGGTCATGTCATTAGTAAAGATGGAATAGCTATTAACCCGAGCAAGGTAGCAGCAGTTCTAGAATGGGAAGCACCCAAGACTGTCAAGGAAATCCGAGGATTTCTAGGAATGGCAGGATACTATCGGAGATTCATTGAAGGATTCTCCAAAATAGCAGGACCAATGACGAAGTTGTTAAGGAAGAACACACCATTCGTGTGGTCAGAGGAGTGTGAGAAGAGTTTTCAAACTCTAAAGGAGAAACTCACCACAGCACCGGTGTTAGCAGTTCCGGAAGTTGGCAAGGATTACACCGTGTACTGTGATGCATCCAAGCATGGATTGGGTTGCATACTTATGCAAGATCGGAAGGTAATATCCTATGGATCGAGGCAACTCAGACCTCATGAAGTGAACTATCCAACACATGACTTGGAATTAGCAGCAGTTGTATTTGCACTTAAAACATGGAGACATTTTCTCTATGGAGCCAAGTGTGAGCTCTATACAGATCATAAGAGTCTCAAATACTTCTTCACTCAGAAGGAACTCAACATGAGGCAGAAACGATGGCTTGAACTAATCAAGGATTATGATTTGACCATCAATTATACTCCAGGAAAGGCCAATGTTGTAGCAGATGCCTTGAGTAGGAAGAGCACCGGAGGAGTGGAACAAGAGTTATCACCGGAGTTGAGGAAGGAAATAAGCCAAGCCCAAATACAACTTTGGGAGAAGGAAGCTCATGAAGGACTATCGGCTTTGCAAGTAGCCGATGAGCTAAATGTTAACCTGAAGAATGAGATAATGATGGGTCAGCTGGACGATCCATTCATCGTGGAGGAGAGGAGAAGAATAGATGAGGGAAGACCATCAGAATTTCACCGCGGAGAATCAGGATCATTATGGTTCCAGAAGAGAATTTGTGTTCCGGATATTGCTGAAATCAAGGAAGTAATACTCCGGGAAGCCCATCAAACACCATACTCCATTCATTCGGGAAGTACAAAGATGTACATGGATCTAAAAGAGCTATTTTGGTGGAACAACATGAAGAGAGAGATAGCACAATATGTGGCGGAATGCCATACCTGCCAAAGAGTGAAGGCTGAACATCAGAGTCCGGTAGGGAAGTTACAACCTCTACCCATTCCAGAATGGAAATGGGAGGAGATAGGAATGGATTTCATCACCGGACTACCCATGACCAATAAAAAGAAGGACATGATATGGGTAATCGTGGACCGGTTGACGAAAAGTGCACACTTCTTAGCGGTAAATCAGCAGGATAAAGGAGAGAAACTCATCGATCATTACATCAAAGAGATCGTGAGTAAACATGGAGTGCCCAAGAAGATCGTGTCGGATCGAGGATCCGTGTTCACGTTAGCATTTTGGAAGCAACTACACGAAGCTTTAGGATCCAAGTTGGATTATAGTACCGCCTATCATCCCCAGACAGGTGGACAAACCGAGAGAACTAACCAGATCTTAGAAGATATGCTTAGGGCTTGTGCCTTAGACTTCGGAGGATCATGGGAAGAACATTTACCACTAGCAGAGTTTTCATACAACAACAGCTATCAAAGTAGCATCAAGATGGCACCATTCGAAGCTCTGTATGGAAGGAAGTGTAGATCACCGATATGTTGGTATGAAGCCGGAGCAAGCAAAGAGTTCAACCCTGATTATGTCAAGGAAAAGCAACAAATCATTGACATTATCAGGGATAGGCTCAAGATAGCCCAGAGCCGACAGAAGAGTTATGCCGATCAAAAGAGGAGAACATGGGAGCCACGAGTTGGAGACATGGTATATCTTAAGGTGAGCCGGATGAAAGGACTTCAGAGGTTTGGAGTAAAAGGAAAGCTAAGCCATAGGTACATCGGACCTTTCAAGATTCTGAGTCAAAACCGAGGGTTAGCCTTTGAATTGGAACTACCGGGAAGGTTATCTCAGGTTCACAACGTATTCCATGTGTCGCAACTCAGAAAGTGTTTAAAGACCCCAGATGAACTAGTATCACATGAAGAGCTCGAGTTACAACCAGATTTGACTTACATCGAGAAGCCAGCTAAGATTCTCGAGGAGAATTGGAAACAACTCAGGAATCGAGCTATAAAATACTGCAAGATACAATTGAAGCATCATCCCGAGAGGGAAGCCACCTGGGAAAAGGAAGAAGACCTGAGGAAAACATACCCCGAACTCTTCAGGTATTACAACCACAACTTCGGGACGAAGTTTTCTTTAAGGGGGAAAGGTTGTAATGTCCCAGGTTTAGAGGCAATCGAGGGGTAGTTTTTAGAAAGGGATGTGCATTGCATTGTAAATTACGGGGAAATTTCACGCTTTTAAAACAAAAATGCATTGAAGGGGGACAGGTTTCTCTCTCGACACGTTACAGGGTTAGGGTTTCGAGAGTGCGATGAACTTGTTCCTACTTATCTAAATTAGGGTTTTAAGAAGAGAGAAGTGAAATTGCATTGAAATCATAAGTTGCATGATTGAATTATAAGTTAAGTTGTTTGAATGAATTCAAACCAAATTTGAATTTGAATTTCAAATTCAAACATCAAATGGTTATCACATAATTCAAATTTGAGATAATTTAACAAACAATTATCATTAAGCAAGAATATAAGTAATACAACAATTACATAAAGCTCATTAAGGAAAACTTGAGCTTTATTGATAATCACACACATAATACATTGTCTTTACAATATTCAGAATTGAATTTTGGAATTACAACACATTACAAGAATTGAATAAATAGAAAAAGAAAAAGAAAAAGGAAAATTACAAGTCATTTAAATGTCCTAAACTACATTGTTGATTATCAAGTAATACTTGCTCAAGAAGATCTTGATCTTCATCTTGATCAGCACATTGTTCCCTGCACACAAACACAACAAAGAACACATTATGCCAAGTGGCATTGCCACTTGGTAGGTTAGCAAATAAATGGTGATGGAATGGATATGATCAAGGATCTGCCGAGCTGATCCATCTCACCACCAGAACCAAGCCAAGTACAAGGCACTTGACACACACACAAAACCAACTAGCTCACCAGGCAGTGTGCATGTGTAACAACACACAAGGCCAGAGTGAGTCACCACAAGCAGGCCAAATCGTCGACCAACAGAGCAAAGCCAGGAGCATATAAAACCTTGCCACAGTAAACCCTAGATCATTCCATCGACAGGATTGCACTGGTAAGTCACCAAGAACACCAGGAACAGCAAGAACAGGAAGAACAGCTTCACTGTTCAACCTGTTCCATAACACCACAGAATCCAATCAAGCTTCAGAAGCTCACAAGGAGGAGCAGGGCAAGCCAAACAAACCACCAGAAGCAAAACCTCTACATCAACTGAAATTCTTGGAGCTGGAGTGAGGTATACAAATCATCATGAACAAACCAGATGGTTTTGTTCATAAAAAAGCATATGCACCAATCACACACAAGCAAAAGGGTGTGATACCCAATTTGTGTCATCATCTGGCTACTAAGCCATATGGTGCAAGCAAAGGTAGTAAGGCCACTAGGAAATCATCTAATGGGAACAGCAGCTATGAAAATCAATGCATAACTGAAGAAATCCAGCAAGAGATGAAGACACAGCTAGCCCAGTTACACACTTAGCACCTACAGCTAGCTAAGGCCATCAGACATTAGACAAATCATTGTCTATTTGATTTCAACATCAAAAGCTACTGGCAATCCAATAAATGGATCACCAGAAAGCATCTAGTGAGCCACAGCAAGCCAACAAGAGGGGAGCTACCCTAGGGCAGCATATGACTACTGCCAGGGTCACCTCAACCACTAAACCAGCCAAACCACCAAGCCAAGCATTTGTATCATCACCCAGATTGGGTTCAAAGTGGAGCTAGGGTCCCCAACCACTGTTGGCATCCCTCTAGCTCTACTAAATCAACTCAGATGATCATCACTGCAAGGCAGTTCACATCATTTATCTACCAAATTAAGCAAGGTAACAGAGATAAATGAATTACACAAGTAATTAATGCACCGGAGCCTTGCACATGATCCAGAGGATCACTGCAAGCAACAGCAGTTGCTTGAGCCAACCACAGCACACACCAGTACAAGGCTTGGTGATGCACAGTCATCAGGATGAGCATCAGATAAGCACAGACAGCAGATAGTAAGCAAACCACATGCACCTGGTGATCATTGGGTCACCAGTGCTTGCCAAACTATGCAAGTGCTTGTCAGAGACAAGCCTAGCATCAAATCATGAACTACAGAAATGAAATAACCCAATTAAGTAATTAGTGTACCACAGATAAGCTAATGAAATGAATACAATTGTATTCAGAAGCACACCATCACTGGATGGTGCTATTTAGCCAACAACATAGCCCAATGGGCAGTTCCAGGATTTATAGCACAAAGATATACCACAGCAGAGCACTGGCAATTGCAAATTTTGCAAGGAATACACATAGTAATCCAGCCAGTGCAAATCAAATGAATACACTTGATGATTTAATAGCAGTAGCATCAAGGACATGGTCACAGAGATGGAATTAAGCAAGAAATGCAAGTATAGCAATCAATTAGACTAGGAATTGCTGCACAGGATTTAGGGAAGCATGGCAGGACTGCACCCAGCAGTAACACAAACACTGGCATGGCCATTGTAACAATGGCCAAGGCCAGTGGAGCAGAGCAGCATGAACAGCACAGCAGCACAAGCATCAGAGCAGCAGCAAAGCAGCATACGCACACACAGCGAGCTAGGCGCAGCAGAGCACCAGCACAGCAAGCATCTCCATGAGGAGGAGCAGCCGCGGCCTAAGTCAGAGGAGGAAGAAGAAGAGCAGGCAAGAATGAGAGAGAGAGGAGGGGATCAGAGGAGGCGTGTACCTGGAGCAGAGCACCGGCGTGCCATGGCGGCACGGTGGCACAGGCCACCACGGCAGCGCTAAGCTGCGCCTGGCTTGGCGTCGCCGAGCAAGGGCGCTCCAGCACCGCCACGGCGCCTGGATCGACGGCAGGCGACGAATCGCCACGGCCAGGGCCGCAAGCGAGATGAGGACGCGCGATGTCGAGGACGAAGACCAAATCGGCGCGGACCACCGTGTTCGCAGTCAAGAGGCGAATCAGATCCACCTGATCTCGCCGGCGGCGATGGCCGGAGCTGGTCGGAACAATCCCGAGAAGACGGCGGCGACGCAAATCACCAGCGAGGGTTAGGGTTAGGGTTCGGTCGCGCGCGAGAGGGAGAGGGAGAGAGTGAGTGGGTTGGGCCGGACCAGGTGGGTCGGCCAACCTAAACCGTTGGGCCACCCTGACAGGTGGGGCCCAAGGGCAATTTGGTCTTTTCACAATTTCAATTAAAAACCAGAAAATTTGTAATTAAATAGAAAATTGATAAAAGCTCTAAAAAATAATTAAAAATATGAACATTGATCAGTATAAAATTCTCTATCTAAATAAAATAGCAAAGAGAATTTTTGAAGACAAATAATAATAAGTCTTAATTTGATGATTTAAATAAGGATTTAAATCACACATATTATTTTCAATAAAGAAAATAAGTCCATTAATGCCATTGGATTTTAAAAAACATCTTGACAATATCTCAAGATTGTATTTTACCCTAAATTAAGTATCTCCAAATTGTTCTTACTATTAACCTCTCACATGAAATAACAACGACATCGGAAGGGGGAAACAAACCCTAAAACTGGAATCATGCATAATTGCTTCTTTAACCATTGCCCTCATCGGACAATGATGCTATTTTACAGAGACAGAGGACAAGGGTCAGTCTACACCATCCAACTGCAAAACTTTGCAGTGTTCAGGCAAGTTCATCACTTGCTCATGTCATTTGAGTATTTCTATCAAATTACTTGCAAAGTACTATGGTTATCACTATTGCATAAAAACCAAAACCACTACTTTCATAACTACGAATATGACTATGTGGTGGGCAATGGAACCATGGATTGTGTTGATATGGTGGAGGTTCCATTGCAAGGGTTTATATCCATCTAGGATTAAACAACAAATGTCGCCAGTGATTCTTGTGCCGTAATAACCGTGTTAACCATAAGATCTGAAATGGGACGGACTAGTCAATCGTATTTCCACCTCTTGTACATCAACGGATGCGCTTACCGTAGCAGTTGTATCTTGCGGAGCAACTTGTGGGTGGGGAACCCATTCTAAGTCCCCACGGTTATGTTGTGCATACCGTAGCGGTTGCGGCTTGCGGAACAACTTGAGGGTGGGGATCCCACTCTAATTCCCCACGGTAATGTGGTCTATGATGGGTTGCAGCTACCGGCGAAGGAGTTTGGTTCGATCCCAGACTGTTGTCGTGGTCGGGGTCCGTCCTTAAATGGTGTAAGTGGACCGACGAGGACCCAGGGTTGGGGTTTGCAACAAAAGGGTGGGTGTGCGAGGTAGCGGAGGAATATGATTGGCTATGACCTTATACCGGGCCTCACACCGAAGGAAGTGTGGACGGGAAAGCTGCCCGGTTGGCACCAAGGTTAAGATCTCTTATGGGTAAAGCAACACACCTCTGCAGAGTGTAAAGAACCGTGACCTGTCACTCCCTGTTCTGGGATATGGAACTGCGAACGCGGCCGGAAAGGAGCTCCATGAAGTTCTAGTAAACCGGTGAAGGCTGACGGACATAGCTCTTGGAAATAAAAGTAATCTCTTGAAGAAATGTTTATCAAAACTTGCATTGGTATTAGACTTTTTGGTCTAATATCGTAGCTAGTGCATAAAACACCTCTTATCTATAATGAACTTGTTGAGTACGCTCGTACTCATCCCAATCTTAAATCCCTTGCTTAGATTGTCTGAATCGTCTGGAGAAGGACTACGACAACAATGAAGGAGCCGAGATCATCGGCTATGAAGAACCAGACCTCTCTGGAGGTATCGAAGGCGTAGACTATCTCATAGTCTACGGAACCAGGGAGGCTTCCGGAGGAGATCAAGCCTAGGATCATCTAGTAGTGGTAGTAGCCGAGCAGCGGGAACTCTTAATACTTAGCTGCTCGAGAGAATAAATGTACAACTTAATGAGACATCTATATTGTAAGCTAAGTTGGGTTCGCCTCGAACCCAGGAGTATTCCTCTTAGGACCCAAGAGGAGCTCCGAGACGATATGTGTATGATTATTGTAATATTAAATGAATGAGTTATGGACCTGCTATGTTCTGTTGTACTACTCTGAGGGATGTAATATTTGCGGAATGGTACATCGTGAATGTTATATCAACGACTGGCATACTACAACATGCAGTGGTATGCAGGGTCACCACATATAAGTACCTCATCCCTCTCCCCAAATTAGGGTTAGACAAGATTTGGGCTTAAACTACATTGAGCTTTGTCTCCCTAGAACTATGTTCTTTGTATCAAGGCACTCTTGAGGGATTTCTACTCTTCATGGATGATTCTAGGCTTCTACCTCTTTCATCCAAGTTCTAGTTGGATCTCCATCACCAATCTCTCACTTCTTAGATTCTACCTAGGGGTCTCTCTAAGAAGTGGTTCTATTGGCTTGGTCTAACCTACCAAGGGAGTAAATTTGGTTTGTGTTGGGTTGTGTGTGTGTGTTTGTATTGGGTCTTGTGTTCTTCTTCCTCTCCCACCTCATTCATCCACAAACTTGGTCAAATTCATGGGATCTGGGTACATCCTAGACCTCTAGGCCTCATCAAATGGTATCATCAGCTCTTGGTTAGCCCGGATTTGACCCCCATCCATCCAATTTCACCCAAAAAAATCCAAAAATTTTCCCAAAAAATAGCCCTAAATTGCCTTTGGTCACATCTGCGATTTTGTTGCGTTTTCAGTGGTTTTGATCCATGGATTTCGTGCCCCTCTGGTTGATCTACGTTTTCCCCACTTTCTAGACTTCAATTCCATTGATTTTCGTCGTTTTGGTCGAATTTGGTCCGCTTTTCGCGAAGAACAGTTTGAGTTGTTCATCAGGGACTGGCACTGCCGCCCCTGCCAGGCCGGCACTGCCGCCCAGGCCGGCACTGCCGCCACCTCTAGGCCGGCACTGCCGCCCCAACTAGGCCAGCACTACCGCCAAGGACAAGCCAAGCTCGCCCAGCTCCATTTCGACCACGACTTCACTCTTGTGTTTGCTTGTTCCGGTTTGAGTGCCTTCTGTGTAACATTAACCCGCAGCTCCGCAAGTGACGACACTCTCGGCACCCCTAACTTGCAAACGTACTCTTGATCCCACCACCATATTGCAAGTGCGTGATCATCACCGCCTACGCCACATCTAGGTATAACTTGCAAATTGATGTCTACGCCTCCTCCTTTTCCTGTAGACAGTGTTGGGCCTCCAAGAGCAGAGGTTTGTAGAACAGCAGCAAGTTTCCCTTAAGTGGATCACCCAAGGTTTATCGAACTCAGGGAGGAAGAGGTCAAAGATATCCCTCTCATGCAACCCTGCAACCACAAAGCAAGAAGTCTCTTGTGTCCCCAACACACCTAATAGGTGCACTAGTTCGGCGAAGAGATAGTGAAATACAGGTGGTATGAATATATATGAGCAGTAGCAACGGCACCAAAAAAGTGCTTTGCCCAGGACAGTAAACAAGCAGTAGTAACGCAGCAGTAGTAACACAGCAGTAGTAACACAGTAAAACAGTAAACAAGCAGCGATAGCAGTATTTAGTAACAAGGCCTAGGGATTACACTTTCACTAGTGGACACTCTCAACATTGATCACATAACAGAATAGATAAATGCATACTCTACACCCTCTTGTTGGATGATGAACACATTGCGTAGGATTACACGAACCCTCAATGCCGGAGTTAACAAGCTCCACAATTCAATGTTCATATTTAAATAACCTTAGAGTGTAAGATAGATCAACACAACTAAACCAAGTACTAACGTAGCATGCACACTGTCACCTTCATGCTAAGAAAGGAGGCATAGATCATATCAATACTATCATAGCAATATTTAACTTCATAATCTACAAGAGATCATAATCATAGCCTACGCCAAGTACTAACACGGATGCACACACTGTCACCATTACACCGTGCAGGAGGAATAAAACTACTTTAATAACATCACTAGAGTAGCACATAGATAAATTGTGATACAAAACACATTGCAATCATAAAGAGATATAAATAAGCACTTCACTATGCCATTCATAACAGTGAATAAGTATTCTGTGAAATATAGCCTAAGAGACCCACACGGTGCACACACTGTCACCTTTACACACGTGGGACAAGGAGTCTCCGGAGATCACATAAGTAAAATTCACTTGACTAGCATAACGACATCTAGATTACAAGCATCATCATATGAATCTCAATCATGTAAGGCAGCTCATGAGATTATTGTATTGAAGTACATAGGAGAGAGATGAATCACATAGCTACCGGTACAGCCCCGAGCCTCGATGGAGAACTACTCCCTCCTCATGGGAGCAGCAGCGGTGATGAAGATGGCGGTGGAGATGGCAGCGGTGTCGATGGAGGAGCCTTCCGGGGGCACTTCCCCGTCCCGGCGGCGTGCCGGAACAGAGACTCCTGTCCCCAAGATCTTGGTTTCGCGATGGCGGCGGCTCTGGAAGGTTTTCTCTGGTTTCGTCGAACGTGTCAGGGTTTTCGCGACGGAGGCTTTAAATAGGCGGAAGGGCAAGGTCGGTGGACTTCTGGGGGGCCCACACTATAGGGGGGCACGGGCCCCCCCCTGGCCGCGCCGGCCTAGGGTTTTGTGGCCCTGTGCCCCCTCTCTGGCGGTTCTCGTGTGTTCTGGATGCTTCCGGGCAAAATAGGAACCTGGGCGTTGATTTCGTCCGATTCCGAGAATATTTCTTTACTAGGATTTCTGAAACCAAAAACAGCAGAAAACAGCAACTGGCACTTCGGCATCTTGTTAATAGGTTAGTTCCAGAAAATGCACGAATATGACATAAAATGTGCATATAACATGTAGATATCATCAATAATGTGGCATGGAACATAAGAAATTATCGATACGTCGGAGACGTATCAGCATCCCCAAGCTTAGTTCTGCTCGTCCCGAGCAGGTAAAACGATAACAAAGATAATTTCTGGAGTGACATGCCATCATAACCTTGATCATACTATTTGTAAAGCTTATGAGATGAATGCAGCGATTCAAAACAATGTAAATACAATGAGTAAACAATTGAATCATATAGCAAAGACTTTTCATGAATAGTACTTTCAAGACAAGCATCAATAAGTCTTGCATAAGAGTTACTCATAAAGCAATAAATTCTTAGTAAAAGGTATTGAAGCAACACAATGGAAGATTAAGTTTCAGCGGTTGCTTTCAACTTGTAACATGTATATATTATGGATAGTTGTCAATGCAAAGCAATATAACAAGTGCAATAAGCAAGTATGTAAGAATCAATGCACAGTTAACACAAGTGTTTGCTTCTAAGATAGAGAGAAATGGGTAAACTGACTCAACATAAAAGTAAAAGAAAAGGCCCTTCGCAGAGGGAAGCATTGATTGCTATATTTGTGCTAGAGCTTTGGTTTTGAAAGCAAGAAACAATTTTGTCAACGGTAGTAATAAAGCATATGTATCAGGTAAATTATATCTTACAAGTTGCAAGCCTCATGCATAGTATACTAATAGTGCCCGCACCTTGTCCTAATTAGCTTGGACTACCGGATCATCGCAATGCACATGTTTTAACCAAGTGTCACAAAGGGGTACCTCTATGTCGCCTGTACAAAGGTCTAAGGAGAAAGCTCGCATTGGATTTCTCGCTATTGATTATTCTCAACTTAGACATCCATACCGGGACAACATAGACAACAGATAATGGACTCCTCTTTTATGCATAAGCATGTGGCAACAATTATTATTCTCATATGAGATTGAGGATATTGTCCAAAACTGAAACTTCCACCATGGATCATGGCTTTAGTTAGCGGCCCAATGTTCTTCTCTAACAATATGCATGCTTAACCATAAGGTGGTAGATCTCTCTTACTTCAGACAAGACGGACATGCATAGCAACTCACATTAAATTCAACAAAGAATAGTTGATGGCGTCCCCAGAAACATGGTTATCGCACAACAAGCAACTTAATAAGAGATAAAGTGCATAAGTTCATATTCAATACCACAATAGTTTTTAAGCTATTTGTCCCATGAGCTATATATTGCAAAGGTGAATGATGGAATTTTAAAGGTAGCACTCAAGCAATTTACTTTGGAATGGCGGAGAAATACCATGTAGTAGGTAAGTATGGTGGACTCGAATGGCATAGTGGTTACCTCAAGTATTTTGGATGCATGAGAAGTATTCCCTCTCGATACAAGGCTTAGGCTAGCAAGGTTGTTTGAAGCAAACACAAGCATAAACTAGTACATCAAAACTTACATAAAGGACATATTACAAGCATTATAAGACTATACATCGTCTTCCTTGTTGTTCAAACACCTCACTAGAAAATATCTAGACTCTAGAGAAACCACTCATGCAATCCAAATTTTAACAAGCTCTATGTATTTCTTCACTAATAGGTGCAAAGTATATGATGCAAGAGCTTAAACAAGAGCACAACAATTGCCAAGTATCAAGTTATTCAAGACATCATACCAATTACTACATGTAGCATTTTCCGTTCCCAACCATATAACAATTAACGAAGCAGTTTCAACCTTCGCCATGAACATTAAAAGCTAAGAACACATGTGTTCATATGAACCAGCGGAGCGTGTCTCTCTCCCACACAAGCATTTATTCAAACAAAAACAAAAGCACACAGACGCTCCAAGTAAAGTACATAAGGTGTGATGGAATAAAAATATAGTTTCAGGGGAGGAACCTGATAATGTTGTCGATGAAAAAGGGGATGCCTTGGGCATCCCCAAGCTTAGACGCTTGAGTCTTCTTGATTTATGCAGGGGTGAACCACCGGGGCATCCCCAAGCTTAGATCTTTCACTCTCCTTGATCATAGTGCATCATACTCCTCTCTTGATCCTTGAAAACTTCCTTCACTCCAAACTTCTCATAAACTTCATTAGAGGGGTTAGTACATAATCAAAAACTCACATGTTCAGAGGTGACACAATCATTCTTAACACTTCTGGACATTGCTCAAAGCTACTGGAAGGTAATGGAACAAAGAAATCCACCCAACACAGCGAAAGAAGCAATGCAAAATAAAAGGCAGAATCTGTCAAAACAGAACAGTCCGTAAAGACGAATTTTTAATAAATACTTCCGTTGCTCAGATCAGAAAACTCAAAACTAATGAAAGTTGCGTACATATCTGATGAACACGCACGTAAATTGGCATATTTTTCTGAGTTACCTACAGAGAAAACAGCCCAGATTCGTGACAGATAGAAATCTGTTTCTGCGCAGAAATCCAAATCTAGTATCAACCTTCGATTAGAGGCTTCACTTGGCACAACAAAACACGAAACTAAGATAAGGAGATGTTGCTACAGTAGTAAACAACTTCCAAGACACAAATATAAAACAAAGTACTGTAGCAAAATAACACATGGGTTATCTCCCAAGAAGTTCTTTCTTTATAGCCATTAAGATGGGCTCAGCAGTTTTAATGATCCACTCGCAGGAAATAGTATTCGAAGCAAAAGAGAGCTTCAAGAGGCAAATTCAAAACAAATTTAAGTCTAACATGCTTCCTATGAAGAGGAATCTTGTACACAAATGAATTCATGAAGAACAAAGTGACAAGCATAAGAGGATAAAACACGAGTAACTTCAAGATTCTCGACATAAAGAGGGGAAACTTAATATTATTAAGATGCATATAACCATATTTCCCTCTCTCATAATAACTTTCAGTAGCATCATGAGCAAACTCAACAATATAACTATCAAATGAAACATTCTTATCATGAGTCTCATGCATAAAATTATTACTCTCCACATAAGCATAATCAATTTTATTAGTTGTAGTGGGAGCAAATTCAACAAAGTAGCTATCATTATTATTCTCATCATCAAATATAGGAGGCATATTGTAATCATAATCAATTTTATCCTCCATAACAGGTGGCAACAAAAGACTACTATCATTATAATCATCATAAATAGGAGGCAAAGTATCATCAAAGTAAATTTCCTCCTCATTGCCCGGGGGACTAAAAAGATCATGCTCATCAAAACCAGCTTCCCCAAGCTTAGAATTTTCTATATCATTATCAACAATGGTGTTCAAAGCGTTCATACTAAAATTACTACCAGCATGCAAATAATATTCCATAGGTTTTTTAATTTTCGCATTAAACAATCCATGTTTTAAATCAGGAAATAGCATAAGAAGCTCATTCTTGTCCATTATGCCAAACTAGTGTAAACAAGAAACAAAAAGATGCAATTGCAGGATCTAAAGGAAATAGCTTCGAGTACTTACAACGGCGGAAAATAGCTTAGTAGCCGAGATCCGGAGTGTGAGTACCTTTTACCTTTCCTCCCCGGCAACGGCGCCAGAAAATAGCTTGATGTCTACGCCTCCTTCTTTTCATGTAGACAGTGTTGGGCCTCCAAGAGCAGAGGTTTGTAGAACAGCAGCAAGTTTCCCTTAAGTGGATCACCCAAGGTTTATCGAACTCAGGGAGGAAGAGGTCAAAGATATCCCTCTCATGCAACCCTGCAACCACAAAGCAAGAAGTCTCTTGTGTCCCCAACACACCTAATAGGTGCACTAGTTCGGCGAAGAGATAGTGAAATACAGGTGGTATGAATATATATGAGCAGTAGCAACGGCACCAGAAAAGTGCTTTGCCCAGGACAGTAAACAAGCAGTAGTAACGCAGCAGTAGTAACACAGCAGTAGTAACACAGTAAAACAGTAAACAAGCAGCGATAGCAGTATTTAGGAACAAGGCCTAGGGATTACACTTTCACTAGTGGACACTCTCAACATTGATCACATAACAGAATAGATAAATGCATACTCTACACCCTCTTGTTGGATGATGAACACATTGCGTAGGATTACACGAACCCTCAATGCCGGAGTTAACAAGCTCCACAATTCAATGTTCATATTTAAATAACCTTAGAGTGTAAGATAGATCAACACAACTAAACCAAGTACTAACGTAGCATGCACACTGTCACCTTCATGCTAAGAAAGGAGGCATAGATCATATCAATACTATCATAGCAATAGTTAACTTCATAATCTACAAGAGATCATAATCATAGCCTACGCCAAGTACTAACACGGATGCACACACTGTCACCATTACACCGTGCAGGAGGAATAAAACTACTTTAATAACATCACTAGAGTAGCACATAGATAAATTGTGATACAAAACACATTGCAATCATAAAGAGATATAAATAAGCACTTCACTATGCCATTCATAACAGTGAATAAGTATTCTGTGAAATATAGCCTAAGAGACCCACACGGTGCACACACTGTCACCTTTACACACGTGGGACAAGGAGTCTCCGGAGATCACATAAGTAAAATTCACTTGACTAGCATAACGACATCTAGATTACAAGCATCATCATATGAATCTCAATCATGTAAGGCAGCTCATGAGATTATTGTATTGAAGTACATAGGAGAGAGATGAACCACATAGCTACCGGTACAGCCCCGAGCCTCGATGGAGAACTACTCCCTCCTCATGGGAGCAGCAGCGGTGATGAAGATGTCGGTGGAGATGGCAGCGGTGTCGATGGAGGAGCCTTCCGGGGGCACTTCCCCGTCCCGGCGGCGTGCCGGAACAGAGACTCCTGTCCCCCAGATCTTGGTTTCGCGATGGCGGCGGCTCAGGAAGGTTTTCTCTGGTTTCGTCGAACGTGTCAGGGTTTTCGCGACGGAGGCTTTAAATAGGCGGAAGGGCAAGGTCGGTGGACTTCTGGGGGGCCCACACTATAGGGGGGCGCGGGCCCCCCTGGCCGCGCCGGCCTAGGGTTTGGTGGCCCTGTGCCCCCTCTCTGGCGGTTCTCGTGTGTTCTGGATGCTTCCGGGCAAAATAGGAACCTGGGCGTTGATTTCGTCCGATTCCGAGAATATTTCTTTACTAGGATTTCTGAAACCAAAAACAGCAGAAAACAGCAACTGGCACTTCGGCATCTTGTTAATAGGTTAGTTCCAGAAAATGCACGAATATGACATAAAATGTGCATATAACATGTAGATATCATCAATAATGTGGCATGGAACATAAGAAATTATCGATACGTCGGAGACGTATCACAAATCCCTTTTCCTTTTGCGATTCAAACCTCCCGAGCAATACTTGTCAAGTGTTGTGAGACATTGCACGCGTCCCCGTTGTAAGGTGTGTGTGTAGTGTGGAGTCAAGCTTATAAGCAAAACTCGTGTGGCAAAATAGCAAAAGTGAAGCTAACGCTAACAAAGTGCGAGAAAAGGCCGCAAAAACACAAAAAGAGAAAAAGAGTGTCTAGTGCCACCAAATACAAAAGAGAAAGCTTTTAAGCAAAAGAGAGAAATGATAAGAGAGGCCGCGTGTAAATCTTGGTGTCTCTCCGTTTGCAACCAAAGCTTTGACTCTCCTTGTGTTAGTGTGACACCGCGCACCACCTTGTTGGTTGGTTCTTGTATTTTTCCACCCATTCCTTGGTCGCACTAACCCCAATCATCTCGTGTGTGTGTTCCACATCATTCGTGTTTCCGTGATCACCTTTTGGACACTTGATTTTTGGAGCTTACCCACTCTTAACAACAAACTTGATTTCGGATTTAGACTTTTGGCTTTCCACCATCCTCACCTACCACCATATTTGCTAGCCTTTGCGTGTGTTTTTGTGTGTGTACCCAACACAAATTGAATTATATCATGGTTTAGTTAGTTGACCCAATTATCTCACTTCAAGGTGAGACTTGACGGTAGTTTCTTCCACTAACATCCACCATATAGCTTTTGTCGTGCTAACATGGATAGTGAAGAAGAGGATATGGAAGACTACATGGAGTACTTCGAGGAGGATACTTCCGCAAGCACCGCGGATGTGGAAGAGCATGTGGAGCTCAACACCAACTATGGCTCCACAAGCATCGCGGACATGACCGACATCGAGGAGCTCTACATCGACAATGGCTCAACAAGCATGGACGACATGGTGGAGCACCACCACGAGGACGACATCGAGGAGCTCTACATCGATAATGGCTCAACAAGCATGGACGACATGGTGGAGCACCACCACGAGGACGACATCGACACCAAGATGGAGCCTCACCTCGACTTCACCATGCACAACACCGGTGCTCCCTAGTACCCCCACTTGGCCAATGGAGCTACATATGAAGATAGAGGACTTCCAAGATGGCGCCACCATGAGAGTGCTTATGCACATGATCATCTACATCGACTTCGTCACATGGATCATCAAGAGCGTCCCCAACACGATCGTCATCAACACTCCTCTCCGAGCTCAACAAGGCGCCAAGAACAACATGCCAAGTCACATGAGCCATCATCTAGGCATGTCGAGGATCGTCATCGACACACACCATCTCACGATCGTCATGGACCACCACCACCTCATGGATCCCATCGACATACGTCTCACCACATGATCATCGCTGACACAAGCCACCCCATGATCGCTATCGACCAACATCTTTCAAGGATCTTCGACGACACCCCTCAAGCCATGGTGATGATGCGCGAAGACGAGAGCCTCAACATGACGGCGACAAACACCATCATAGGGTGTCCACCACTCCAAGGATGGCAAGTGCACATCAAGCCCACCTTCCTCATAGGGTGACTTATACCTCTTGTGCCACCACCACAATGGCCCATACCTCATCATATGCCTATGGACTCCGATGCTAAAAGTGCAAGCAACAAGGCCACCTTCCACGGGAATGTCTCAATCTCCTATGTGATGTGTGCAAGGCCAAGGGTCACATGTCGTGGCAATGCACAACGCCAAGCGCCGACATGCTCCACTTCGACGAGCTACAAGCCCAAGCCACCAAGAAGCCTGTGGCGCCCACACTTCAAGATGAAGACCAATAAGGCCGACTCAAGGGTGAAGTTGATCCGAGCCTAGCTCTCAACGTCACTATGGATCTACCGCTTGAGGACGACTTGGGAGGCGATGGAGTTGAGAAGGGTGAGCATGGGATTCTCCCTTCACCTATGGAGGCGCATGGAGATCAGAAAGTTGAGCCTACTCCTATATGCTTGATTGATGAGTTGGTACCAATCCCATGTGAGCATGAGAGCCACTTAGCCCACTTGAGTGCCACCGATAGTGAGTTGAGCGACTTCCACCCCACATGTGAGATTGAGTGCTTCCAGTTGGAGGAGATGAGTGAGACACCGAGTGAGTTGCGAGAGGTAGTTGATAGGTCCATGAAGGCCATCGCATTTACTAACACCTTAACCTCTCCCTCTTTTGTGTTTCCTCATGTTGCACTAGGTTCCATGAATTTTTGAGCGCCGCTGATGGACAAGAACATGTACATGGTGCAAGAAAATCACATCACACCATACTTCGATGACGACGACGATGTCAACCATGTGGAGTATACAACTACCACAATAACTACATCAAATGAGTCATACTACCAAGGTAAGACCATAGGTATTGATGAGACCATGACCCCCTTGTGGACATGAAAAATTATGACTTGTTTCCTCTTGCTTGCGATATGAGGACTCCTTGCTCTTTCACATGTGTTGTTGACAATGATGACATTAGCTTCCGCAAGCTTTGCCCAAAATGTTTGCACTATTCCATGATCCTTGCATCCAAGATTGTGAACAATTGATCTTTCTTATGCTTGGTATGCAAGAATGCTTATTTTATTGTTCATGAGAAGGCTATCATGACGCATGATGAATTGTTTCCTCTTGTTTACAATATGAGAACAACTTGCTCTTTCACATGTGTTGTTGACAATGTTGACATTAGCTTTCACATGCTTTGCCCTACATGTTTGCAATACTCCATAATCCTCGCGTCCAAGATTTTCACAAATTGCTCATTCTTATGCTTGCTGCAAAAATGCTTATTTCATTGTCCACGAGATGGCCCCCATAGCCGTCTCAACTTTTGATGACTCCAAGTTACCACATACCACAAATGCACATTCATGCCATATGCACACTCGCCATGCATTTCATGAAAGCTTGATTGACACTAATGGTGATGTGCACAAGACATGGCACATCATGATGGATGATGTGTTCATCTACCATGCACACACGCTTTTTGTTTGGCCTATTGTGTGTATAGGTACAAGAACGACAATCTCAACCTCTACGGAGCATGAGCTCACGACACGAGCACTAGAGAGCTACCCCAACAAGGATTTCAACAAGAAGATCGAACACCGCACCGTACTCATACAAATCGGTAACCACACCAAACCCGATGGCAAGGACGAGATGCATCATCCAACTCATGATATCCATGCCACCAGGTATGTTCATAAAAGCCTTCACCCATGTGTGTTTCCGACATTTCTTGGCATGTTTGCGGGTTGTTCCAATGCTTCGTCACCCCTTTTGCGTCTTATGCAACATATCTTGAAACATCTTGTTGGTACAATGGTTGTTGTATGTCTTGATGATATCATCATACACTCCAAGAATCTCAAGGACCATGTTATACATGTGAGAGACACCTTATGCATCTTGTGCCACTCTTCGCACAAAAAGTTGCTCTCCTTTGGATTTGTCGTTTCATCTACGGCAATTGAAATGGATTCTTTGACACTTGAGGATACTCATACCCGGCTCCCGCCAACCATAATTGCCCAAGCTAGAAGTTTCCATCGTTTTGCCATTGTCCATAGCAATTTCGACCAAAATTTTGCCACAATTACTTGCCTCTTGAATGTTCCATTTGGTTGGAACAACGCTACACACCACATTTTTGACGATTTGCAAAGGAAACCTTTCCATGCACAAACTTTCGCTATACCAACTTTTGAATACATAGACACTCTTTTTGTCCCCATTTTTGCCAAATGTCCCTTTGAGAAAGGACTTGATGCTTCGTATTTGCATGAGAGCTTATTATCCATCGATAACATAATTTGCAAAACCAAGTTTTCCATTCGAGATTTGCTTTTACCCGAATTCTCCTTTGGATGCGACTTCTCTCTCCACCACTTCATGGGAGAACCATCATGGACTTCAACAAGGACGCCCGCACCACGACGAACATCCATAAGGATACAAGGGCAACAATACACGAACAAGTTCTTCGCCAAGCTACAAGGATCAACGCCTACGTCATCGACAACAAAAAGTCCAAGTACTTGGTGAACATGAGATTCACCATCTCGGTTCTCTCACCACATCATGGAGATGAGGAGGAACAAGAGTCGAGGACGACTCTTCCCCAAGGGGGGGAGATGATGCAGCCCCGCTCAAGGATGAAACTACATCATGGCCAACTTTTTCCCCAAGTGAACCAATGACCCGAGCCCGAGTGAAATCCATACATGATAAAGTGAATTCACTCCTTTCTACACTTGAGCTCGACATAACCTTGGACGCATTGCTACCTCATACCTATGTCTATATGTCATTAGGTACCAATCTCGTCAAGGACCCGAAGGGAGCATCAAGGAGCCGAGGACGGGAAGAAGCCTCATTGCTCATGAACAAGAAGGGAAGACCAAAGAAGAAGAAGAAGGAGAAGGGCTCCAGCCGCCAGCCACCACATGGCCGGCACTGCCGCCCCCACCTGGCCGGCACTGCCGGTGGGCGCACCCCTACACTACCAGCCCAACTTCACCAGCACTGCTGGCCTCCACCGGCACTGCCGCCCAGAGCCAGCCGGCACTGTCGCCCGAGTCGCCTGAAGCAGCCAGGGTCGACACTGCCGCCCCAAGCACACCGGCACTGCCGACCCAACCGGCACTGCCACCCCGAGCACGCCAGCACTGTCGGCCCCACCAAACTCAACTGCATCTCAGCCGTCTATTTATCATCTATGGACATAAATACTTTATTGTAATGCCCCTTTTACCCCTGGATGGATCTGGACCTATAAGTACCTCATCCCTCTCCCCAAATTAGGGTTAGACAAGATTTAGGCTTAAACTACTTTGAGCTTTGTCTCCCTAGAACTATGTTCTGTGTATCAAGGCACTCTTGAGGGATTTCTACTCTTCATTGATGATTCAAGGCTTCTACCTCTTTCATCCAAGTTCTAGGTTGATCTCCATCACCAATCTCCCAGTTCTTAGATTCTACCCAAGGGTCTCTCCAAGAAGTGGTTCTATTGGCTTGGTCAAACCTACCAAGGGAGTAAATTTGGTTTGTGTTGGGTTGTGTGTGTGTGTTTGTATTGGATCTTGTGTTCTTCTTCCTCTCCCACCCCATTCATCCACAAACTTGGTCAAATTCGTGGGATCTTGGCACATCCTAGCCCTCTAGGCCTCATCAAATGGTATCAGCAACTCTTGGTTAGCCGGATTTGACCCCCATCCATCCAATTTCACCCCAAAAAAAAATTCCAAAAAATTCCCCAAAAATAGCCCTAAATTGCCTTTGGTCAGATTTGCGATTTTGTTGCGTTTTGAGTGGTTTTGATCCATGGATTTCGTGCCCCTCCGGTTGATCTACGTTTTCCCCACTTTCTAGACTTCAATCCCATCGATTTTTGTCATTTTGGTCAAATTTGGTACGCTTTTTGCGAAGAACAGTTCGAGTTGTTCATCAGGAACTGGCACTGCCCCCTAGGATGGCACTGTCGCCACCTCTAGGCCGGCACTGCCGCCCCAACTTGGCCGGCACTGCCGCCTGATACGTCTCCAACGTATCTATAATTTCTGATGTTCCATGCTTGTTTTATAACAATACCTACATGTTTTTTTCACACTTTATGATGATTTTATGCGTTTTCCGGAACTAACCTATTGACGAGATGCCGAAGTGCCAGTTCCTGTTTTCTGCTGTTTTTGGTTTCAGAAATCCTAGTAAGGAAATATTCTCAGAATTGGACGAAATCAACGCCCAGCATCTTATAATTCCACGAAGCTTCCAGAACACCTGAGAGGGACCAGAGGAGAGCCACAGGGGGCCCACACGTGTGCCCGGCGCGGCCAAGAGGGGGGCCACGCCCCCCTATTGTGTGGCGGCTCCGTAGCACTTCCGACTTCGATTCTCCGCCTATTTAAGTCGTCCTGACCTAAAAACTTCGGAAGAATAAGCCACGGTACGAGAAACCTTCCAGAGCCGCCGCCATCGCGAAGCCAAGATCTGGGGGATAGAAGTCTCTGTTCCGGCACGCCGCCGGGACGGGGAAGTGCCTCCGGAAGGCATCTCCATTGACACCACCGCCATCTTCATCGCCGCTGCTGTCTCCCATGAGGAGGGAGTAGTTCTTCATCGAGGCTAAGGGCTGTACCGGTAGCTATGTGGTTAATCTCTCTCCTATGTACTTCAATACAATGATCTCATGAGCTGCCTTACATGATTGAGATTCGTATGAGCTTTGTATCACTATTAATCTATGTGCTACTCTAGTGATGTTATTAAAGTACTCTATTCCTCCTCCATGATGTAATGGTGACAGTGTGTGCATCATGTAGTACTTGGCGTAGTTTATGATTGTGATATCTTGTAGATTATGAAGTTAACTATTACTATGATGGTATTGATGTGATCTATTCCTCCTTTCATAGTATGATGGTGACAGTGTGCATGCTATGTTAGTACTTGGTATAATTGCGTTGGTCTATCATGCACTCTAAGGTTATTTAAATATGAACATCGAATGTTGTGGAGCTTGTTAACTCCGGCATTGAGGTGCTCTTGTAGCCCTACACAATTAGTGGTGCTCATCATCCAACAAGAGAGTGTAGAGTGGTTTTATTATGTGATCAATGTTGAGAGTGTCCACTAGTGAAAGTATGATCCCTAGGCCTTGTTTCCAAATACTGCAATCATCGCTTATTTACTGTTCTACTGCATCTTTACTTCCTGCAATATTACCACCATCAACTGCATGCCAGCAAGCATTTTCTGGCGCCATTGTCACTGTTTGATTACTGTTCCACTACATGTTTACTCGCTGCCATATTTTATTCAGATTGCTATTACCACTCATATACATCCATATTACTTGCATCTCATTATCTCTTCGCCGAACTAGTGCACCTATACATCTGACAAGTGTATTAGGTGTGTTGGGGACACAAGAGACTTCTTGTATCGTGATTGCAGGGTTGCTTGAGAGGGATGTCTTTGTCCTCTTCCTCCCTGAGTTCGATAAACCTTGGGTGATCCACTTAAGGGAAAACTTGCTGCTGTTCTACAAACCTCTGCTCTTGGAGGCCCAACACTGTCTACAGGAAAAGAAGTGTGAGTAGACATCAAGCTATTTTCTAGCGCCGTTGCCGGGGAGGAAAGGTAAAAGGCACTCACACTCCGGTCCCAGGTAACTAAGTTATTTTCTGGCTCCGTTGTAAGTGCTCGAAGCTATTTCCTTTAGATCCTGCAATTGCATCTTTTTGTTTCTTGTTTTTCACTAGTTAGGCATAATGGAAAGCAACTATGAGCTTTTAAATCTATTTCCTGAGTTAAGACATGGATTGTTTGCTGCGAAAATTTAAAAACCTATGGAACCGTATTTGCATGCTAGTAGCAATGATATTAGTATGAACGCTTTGAACACCATTGTTGCTAATGATATAGAAAGTTCTAAGCTTGGGGAAGCTGGTTTTGATGAGTATGATATTTTTAGTCCCCCAAGCATTGAGGAGAAAATTTTCTTTGATGATACTGTGCCTCCTATTTATGATGATTATAATGATAGTGGTCTTTTGGTGCCACCTACTATGGAGAGTAAATTTTATGATGATTATACCATGCCTCCTACACTGGATGGGAATAATAATGATAGCTACTTTGTTGAATTTGCTCCCACTACAACTAATAAAATTGATTATGCTTATGTGGAGAGTAATAATTTTATGCATATAGCTCATGATAAGCATGTTTCATTTGATAGTTATATTGTTGAGTTTGCTCATGATGCTACTGAAAATCTTTATGAGAGAGGAAAATATGGTTGTAGAAATTTTCATGTTACTAAAACACCTCTCTTTTTGCTGAAAATCTTGAAGTTGCACTCGTCTAGTTTTCCTATGCTATTCACTTTGCTCTTCATGAACTTGTTTATTTACAAGATTTCTTTCCATAGGAAGTGGGTTAGCCTAAATTTGTTTTGAATTTGCTTTTTGATGCTCTCTTTTGCTTCAACTCTTATTTCTTGCGAGTGCATCATTAAAATTACTGAGCCTATCTTAATGGCTATAAAGAAAGCACTTCTTGGGAGATAACCCATGTTTTAGTTTGCTACTGTTTTATTGTGTCTTGGAAGTTGTTACTACTGTAGCAACCTCTCCTTATCCTATTTTATTGCATTGTTGTGCCAAGTAAAGTCTTTGATGGTAAGGTTGATACTAGATTTGGATTACTGCACAGAAACAGATTTCTGTCTGTCACGAATTTGAGTAGTATTCTCTGTAGGTAACTCAGAAAAATCTGCCAATTTATGTGAGTGATCCTCAGATATGTACACAACTTTCATTCAATTTGAGCATTTTCATCTGAGCAAGTCTGGCGCCTCTAAAAAATTCGTCTTTACGGACTGTTCTGTTTTGAAAGATTCTGCCTTTTATTTCGCATTGCCTCTTTTGCTGTGTTGGATGGATTTCTTTGTTCCATTGACTTCCAGTAGCTTTGTGCAATGTCCAGAAGTGTTAGGAATGATTGTGTCACCTCTGAACATGTGAATTTTTGATTATGCACTAACCCTCTAATGAGATTGTTTTGAGTTTAGTGTGGAGGAAGTTTTCAAGGGTCAAGAGAGGAGGATGATATATGATCAAGAAGAGTGAAAAGTCTAAGCTTGGGGATGCCCCCGTGGTTCATCCCTGCATATTTCAAGAAGACTCAAGCATCTAATCTTGGGGATGCCCAAGGCATCCCCTTCTTCATCAACAAATTATCAGCTTCCTCGAGTGAAACTATATTTCTATTCTGTCACATCTTATGTACTTTACTTGGAGCGTCTGTGTGCTTTTATTTTCATTTTTGTTATTTTCATTCTCTGAATAAAGATCATGCTTGTGTGGGAGAGAGACACGCTCCGCTGGTTCATATGAACACATGTGTTCTTAGCTTTTAATGTTCATGGCGAAGGTTGAAACTGCTTCGTTAATTGTTATATGGTTGGAAACAGAAAATGTTGCATGTGGTAGTGGTATAATGAAACACTTGCATAATCTTGTAGATCATTGAGCTTTGATAACTTGATTCTTCGCAAACGTTTTGAGGTATTTAGATGGTAAGGCTTGCTGGATAAATAAGCTAAAATTGGTAGTGGATTGTTGTCTTTAAGCTTGTGCCGTACTACAAACTCTATTTAAATAGTTGAAGGTGTAGTTGGACTTGATAGCTTTCCATGTCTGAGAGTTCATCGTAATAACTAAGTTGTGTTGAAGGTCGAGGGAGCTAGCGGGGTACTTGTGCCACCGTGAACGGCCCTCCTTGGAGTAAATTTTAATCATGCTCTTAATGATGAACTTGCTAGTTGTTTGCAATAAGCTTGTGAGTTCTTTTTGACTAATGTTAAGCTACAGTTTTTGGCACTTCCACCATCCAAATTTGCTAGCCTCTTCGATACTGTGCATTGCCTTTTGCTCACATTGAGAATTGTGCATACTTCGCCGGTACATCCAAACCCGTGGGAGGACTTTCTCTTGTTCTCCTACACATAAGCCCATACATCTCCTCAAAACAGCCACCATACCTACCTACCACAGCATTTCCATAGCTGTTCCGAGATATATTGCCATGCAACTTCCATTTTACATTACATGCCATGTTGTCATTCATTATTTATATATTGCTTTGCATGATTCTATACAGCTGATGTGTGGTTTACCCATGTTACGCTAGATCATTGCACATCCTGCTACACTGGCAGAGGCATACAGTTTTATACACCATGTTTTATTCATTATGAGTTATTTGTACCAAAAAGTGTGTTGTCATATTAGGATGTTGCCCCTAAAAGTGAAAAGAGCCATGGAGGCCATCAAAAAGAGAAAAAGAAAAAAAAGAAAAAAAAGAAAAAAAAGAAAAAAAAAAGAAAAAAAGAGAATAAAGAAAAAGGGGGCAGCATTACTATCTTTTATCCACACTTGTGCTCATGTTTTAGCACCTGCATTATTCATAGTCATCATTTGTGCTCATGTTTAGAACCTATATTCCATATGAGAGAGTTTTCATGTTTTACTAGTATAACTATGTGGGGAATTTACACTATAGAACTTGGGTTGTATATTCCAATGATGAGCTTCCTCAAAAGTGCTCTAGGTCTTCGTGAGCAACCAAGTTGGATGCACCCCCACTAGTTCCATTGGAGAGCTTTCAGACACATATAGCTCTATGTGCATCCGTTGCATGGCAATCACTACTTCTTGCATAGCTTCGATTATAAGACTTCCTCTTATCTAATGATCACTTATAGCTTTGTAAGACTTTCTTCCATTTGGCCTTCCAAACCCCCATTAACGTTCTTTATGCCATAACATCCTGGTGCTAATACCAAATGCTTGCGCTCACCGGTTGAGTAGACTTCGAAACAGTTGATTCATGACGTTCATGTTTATGTTTACTTGACTGAATCCTTCTTATGTTGTGAAAATTTACTTGATGCTTGGAATGAAGGATAGAACTTCTATGTTGGATACTTAACACATCTTTAATGAACTTTGTACGGTTTCATGTCTTTGAAGCAATAGTTCATGAAAACTTCTAGCTTGTTTAACTCTTGCATTATCATCTCTTATATCAATACAGACATTTGCTTTGAGTGATTTAATCTCAGTTCATATGCTTTACATTATTATTGGATCAAGATTATGTTGATAGCATGTCACTTCAGAAATTATCTTTGTTATCGTTTACCTACTCGGGGACGAGTAGGAACTAAGCTTGGGGATGCTGATACGTCTCCAACGTATCTATAATTTCTAATGTTCCATGCTTGTTTTATAACAATACCTACATGTTTTGTTCACACTTTATGATGATTTTATGCGTTTTCCGGAACTAACCTATTGACGAGATGCCGAAGTGCTAGTTCCTGTTTTCTGCTGTTTTTGGTTTCAGAAATCCTAGTAAGGAAATATTCTCGGAATTGGACGAAATCAACGCCCAGCATCTTACAATTCCACGAAGCTTCCAGAACACCCGAGAGGGACCAGAGGAGAGCCACAGGGGGCCCACACGTGTGCCCGGCGCGGCCAATAGGGGGGCCGCGCCCCCCTATTGTGTGGCGGCTCCGTAGCCCTTCCGACTCCGATTCTCCGCCTATTTAAGCCATCCTGACCTAAAAACTTCGGAAGAATAAGCCACGGTACGAGAAACCTTCTAGAGCCGCCGCCATCGCGAAGCCAAGATCTGGGGGACAGAAGTCTCTGTTCCGGCACGCCGCCGGGATGGGGAAGTGCCCCCGGAAGGCATCTCCATCGACACCACCGCCATCTTCATCGCCGCTGCTGTCTCCCATGAGGAGGGAGTAGTTCTTCATCGAGGCTAAGGGCTGTACCGGTAGCTATTTTGTTAATCTCTCTCCTATGTACTTCAATACAATGATCTCATGAGCTGCCTTACATGATTGAGATTCATATGAGCTTTGTATCACTATTAATCTATGTGCTACTCTAGTGATGTTATTAAAGTACTCTATTGCTCCTCCATGATGTAATGGTGACATTGTGTGCATCATGTAGTACTTGGCGTAGTTTATGATTGTGATATCTTGTAGATTATGAAGTTAACTATTACTATGATGGTATTGATGTGATCTATTCCTCCTTTCATAGTATGATGGTGACAGTGTGCATGCTATCTTAGTACTTGGTATAATTGTGTTGGTCTATCATGCACTCTAAGGTTATTTAAATATGAACATCGAATGTTGTGGAGCTTGTTAACTCCGGCATTGAGGTGCTCTTGTAGCCCTACACAATTAGTGGTGTTCATCATCCAACAATTAGTGATGTGGTCTAAGACCCCGTTTGTGGCCCGATCTTGCGGTTGACCCGAAATCCAAAGGAGGAAGAGAGGGAGAGCGCGAAGAACACGAAGAACACGAAGAACACGATGAACTCACGCACGCACACCAACCTGATACAATCGATACTTACCCCGTGGCTCGATGGACCACGCCAATAGAATCAACCCGGAAGAGACACGCGGTAGAATTCCGAGAGGAGAGATTGGTGAGGGAGATGAATCTAGGAGTGGGAGAGAGAGTGGGTAGCACTAGAATCTCACACTCACAAATCCATACATCCAACAAGGGTAGCCTTGATACAAAGGGGATGAAACCCTAGGGAGACAAAGCTCAACTTCATGTCTAAGCCTAAATCTTGTCTAAGGAGTAAAGGGGATGACCTAGGTGCTTATATAGAGGTACAAGGCGACTTGGGTCGAAAAGGTATGCCGTGGGTCGACTCGGGCAGTTTCCGGTCGAGTCAGTCCCGTGAAATCCGGTCAACCGGGCGCCAACCGGGCCTGGGACCGGACGGCCTGGCGCCAGGGCCGGTCAACCGGGCGCCAGACCGGGAAGTTCGCAAAAGTTTCCCGGTTTGGCATCGGTACGATGCCGGTTGTCGCCGGGGTGGATCCGGTCTGGGGCCCGGTCTGACCGGCCCTGGGACCGGCCTGGCCGGCCTGGGGCCCGGTTTGGCCGGCCTCTGGGCCGGCTGGGCCTCTTCCTCCCGCCTCTTCTTCCTCTTCCTTCTTCTCTTCTTTCCTTCTTCTTCTTCTCTCTTCCTTGCACCATGGGAGTTCCTTCTCTCTTGGTCCTTGTCGATGTCGGCACCTTGACATATATGGCGGGGGTTTGTGTTGTTGGTCCACTTGGGGGACTCCTTGGCCATGGTGTGGCGTCGACGATAGACGGGGCTACATCATCCCCCCCCTTGGGGAAGAGTCATCCTCGACTCTTGTTCCTCCTCACTGACGGTGTAGTCCATGATGGTTGTCCCATGTTGAGGTAGAGGGATAAAGTCGCGGTCGAAGAAGAGCTTGGAGAAAAACAACTTGCAAATGGAAAGCTTGTGGATGCCAATTTTGTGATCGGCGAACAAGAGGCTCTCAATCAAATATGAAGCATCATGTCGTTTCTCCAAGAGGCATTTAGCAAAAATGGGAACCAAAAGAGTGTCGATGTATTCAAAATTTGGTGGGGCAAAAGTTTGTGCATGTAAAAGTTGTGTTTGTAAAGTGTCAAAAATGTGATGTGTAGCATTGTCCCACACAAATGGAACAATCAAAAGGCAAGTATCGGCGGCAAAATTTTGGGCAAAATGGTTATGTGCAATGGCAAAGGGATAGAAACTTCTAGCTTGGGAAAGTATGGTTGGCGTGAGCCAAGTATGGGTATCCTCAAGTGTCAAAGAATCCATTTCAATTGCCAAAGATGAAATGAGAAATCCAAAGAAGAGCAACTTTATGAGTGACATGTGGCACAAGATGCATAAGGTGTCTCTCACATGTATGACATGGTCCTTGAGATTCTTGGAGTGTATGATGATAACATCAAGACATACAACAACCATTGTGCCACAAGATGTGTCGAGATATGTTGCATAAGAGGCAAAAGAGGTGACGAGGCATTGGTCCAAACCGGAAGCTCGACAAGACAAGCCGGAAACACACGAGGGCGAAGGCGTTTGGGAACATACCCTTTGGCGTGAATCCCATGGGTTGAATCATGTATCTCATCCTTGTTGGGGTAGCTCTCAATTGCGCGTTTCATGAGCTCATGCTCCGTAGCGGTGGAAGTTGTCATTCGGGTACCTATACACACAAAAGAGAAAACAAAAAGCGTGTGTGCATGGTAGAGGAACACATCATCCATCATGATGTTCCATGTCTTGTGCACATCACCATTAGTGTCAATCAAGATAGTATGAAATGCATGGCGATGGTGCATATGGCAAGAACGTGCATTCATGGCATGTGGTATCTTGGGATCATCAAAAATTGAGAAGGCTATGGGGGCCATCTCATGGACAATGAAATAAGCATTCTTGCATACCAAGCATAAGAAAGAGCAATTGTTCACAATCTTGGATGCAAGGATCATGGAATGGTGCAAACATTTTGGGTAAAGCATGTTCAACATGTTATCATTGTTGTCGACAACCCTAAGTAAAGAGCAAGTGTTCATCAAGGGTGGCACAACACAAGTATTATCATAATCATTATCATTGCAAGAAAGCGGGGAAAAAGTGAAACTCTCATAGCATGGCATGGTCATGGTATCACAAGCAATCAACTCCACATGATCAACAATGTTATCAAGCAAAGCATCACATGGGAAAGTGAAAGTAGCATGTGAAGTAGCAAATGGATCATCGAGATCATGCATGCACTCAAAATTCATCATGTCCACTAGTGGGATCATGGCATCATCAACACCTATGTTGTTACCTTTGTAGGCCAACTCATTTGAAGTAGGTGTTGTGGAAGTAGGAGGATCCATGTGGTCGACATGTCCATCTTGGAGCAAGCATGGTGAGATATCATCATCTTCATGCACCATGTACATCGTCTCCATGAGCGGGAACTCGTCCTCCGTGGAACCTAGTGTAACATAAGAAGACACCAAAGAGGGAGAGGTTAATGTGTTAGCCAAAGCGATGTCCTCCATGGACCTATCATCTACCTCTCTCAACTCACTTTGTGTATCACTCATGTCCTCCAAACGGAAGCACTCAAACTCACATATGGGGTGGAAGTCACTCAACTCACTATCACTCCCACTCAAGTGGGCTAAGTGGCTCTCATGCTCACATGGGATTGGTACCAACTCATCAATGAAGCATAGGGGAGTAGGCTCGACTTTCTCATCTCCATGCGCCTCCTTGGTTGAAGGGAAATTCCCATGCTCAACCATCTCAACTCCATCGCCTCCCAAGTCATCGTCTATCGGTGGCGCCATGGTGTTGTTGAGAGCTAGGCTCGGCTCAACTTCACCCTTGAGTTCACCTTTGTGATCTTCATCTTGAAGTGTTGGCGTCAAAGGCTTCTTGGTGGCTTGGGCTTGTAGCTCGTCGAAGTAGAGCGTCTTGGCACTTGGCTTCGTGCATTGCCATGCCTCGTGACCCTTGGCCTTGCACACCTCACATAGGAGATTGGGACATTCCCGTGGGCGGTGGCCTTGTTGCTTGCACTTGTAGCATCGGAGTCCATAGGCATGTGAGGAGCTAGGGGCCATTGTGGTGATGGCGCAAGAGGTGGAAGTGGCCATATGAGGAAGGTATGCGCGATGTGCACTTGCCATCCTTGGAGTGGTGGACACCCTATCATGGTGTTTGTCGCCTTCATGTCGAGGCTCTCGTCTTCGTGCATCATCACCATGGCTTGAGTGGTGTCGTCGAAGACTCGTGGAAGATGTTGGTCGATGGCGATCATGAAGTGGCTTGTGGCGGCGAAGCTCATGTGGTGACGTATGTCGATGTAGACCATGAGGTGGTAGTGGTCGACAACTATCATGAGATGGTGTGAGTCGATGACGGTCCTTGCCATGCCTAGATGATGGCTCATGCGACTTGGCATGTTGCTTGCGGCGCCTTGTGGAGGTTGGAGAAGAGTGTCGATGACGATCATGTTGTGGACGCTCTTGATGCTCCATATGATGTGCTTGAAGTCGACGATCTTGTGCATAAGCACTCTCATGGTGGCGCCTTGTGGAGCTCAGAGAAGTGTGTCGATGACGCTCATGATGGGGACGCTCTTGACGATCCATATGATGGTGCCATCGTGGAGGTCCTCCATCTTTATATGTAGCTCCATTGGCCAAGTAGGGGTATGTGGGAGCACCAGTGTTGTTCATGGTGAAGTCGAGGTGAGGCTCCGCCATGGTGTCGATGTCGTACTCGTTGTGTTGCTCCACCATGTCGTCGATGCTTGGTGAGCCATTGTCGATGTAGAGCTCGTCGAAGTCGTCCTCAAGGTGGCGCTCCACCATGTCGTCCATGCTTATTGAGTCATTGTCGAAGTAGAGCTCTTCGATGTCGGCCATGTCGGTGATGCTTGGGGAGCCATGGTTGTTGTCGAGCTCCTCGATGTCGGACGTGCCGATGATGCTTGTGAAGCTATGGTCAGAGTAGAGCTCCACATGTTCCTCCACATCCGCGGTGCTTGAAGAGGTATCCTCCTCGAAGTGCTCCGTGTACTCCTCCGTATCTTCTTCTTCGCTATCCATGTTAGCACGACAAGATCTATATGGTGGGTGTTAGTGGAAGAACACTACCTCGCAACCTTACCGTGGTATGATAAGATCGGGATGATCCAACAAACCGAGAGTTATAACAATTGTATCGGGTACTCACACAAAAACACACGCAAAAGCTAGCACATATGGTGTTAGGTGATTATGGTGGAAAGCCAAAAGACGAAATCCGAAATCAAGTGTATTGTCAGAAATCCAAAAATTCAAATGTCAAAGCGATGATCACTATAAACACGGAAAGGATATGGAACGCACACACGAGATGAACGGGGTTAGTGCGACCAAGGAATGAGCGGAAAAATGTAAGAACCCAAAAGCAAGGGTGCTCGGTGTCACACTAACACAAGGAGAGGCAAAGCTTTGGTTGCAAACAGAGAGACAACAAGATTTACACGCGGCCTCTCTTCTCTTTTCTCTCTTTTGCTTAAAAGCTTTTTCTCTTTTGTATTTGGTGGCACTTGACACTCTTTTGTATTTGTATGTATGGGGGCACTTGCACTCTTTTGCTATTTTTGTGTTTTGGCGGCTTTTTTCTCGCACTATGTTAGCGTTAGCTCGCTCTTGCTATCTTGCCACACGAGTTTTGCTTAGAAGCTTGACTCCACACTACACACACACCTCTCAATCGGGGCCACGTGCAATGTCTCACAACACTTGATAAGCAATGGTCGATAGGATAGATCGCAAAAGAAGAGGGGTTACAAGGGGAATGCAAGTTATACCTAAGATGTTAGGCGGTGATGAACACACAACTTGCGATGATGGCGGGTGTCAAGAGTACGGTTGCAAGTTCGGGGTGCCGAGGATGTCGTCGCTTGCTTCGGAGCTGCGAGTTAGTTTCACAAACAAAGCACTCAAACCGGAACAAGCAAACACAAGTTAGCGGAAGAAAACGGTCAAAGTAGCTTGGCGGTGGTGGGTGGTGTCGATGCTCTTGCGGTTGCGGCGGTGAATATGGGGCCGCGGTGGTGTGTACTGGTGGTTTGGGAGGGTGACGGAGCTTGCCGGTGGTGGAGAGGAGTGGTGGTGGTCGGCGGCGGACGTGGGAGTGGTGGCGCCCGGTCTGGCGCCCGGTTGACCGGATCTGGCGCCGGCTGGCCCGGTCTGGCGCCCGGTTGACTGGGTTCTTGCCCGGTTGGCGCCCGGTCTGGCGCCCGGTCTGACCGGCCCTGGCGCCGGCTGGCCCGGTCTGCAGCCCGGTTGACCGGATTTCTCAACCGGCCTGTCGTGTTCTTGAGCCAAACTCGTCCACATCGACCCAAATCGAAGGAAAACGATGGAATTGGGGGCTAGAAGTTGGGGAAATAGTAGATCAAGCACAATAACATCGAATCCATGGACCAAAACCACTCAAAACGCAACGAAATCGCAGATCCGTCAAAAGGCAATTTAGGGCTATTTTTGGGGATTTTTGGGGAAAAAATTTCAGAGATGAAATTGGGTGGGTGGGGGGTCAAATCCGCGGAAACCAAAGGCTGCTGATACCATATGATGTGGTCTAAGACCCCGTTTGTGGCCCGATCTTGCGGTTGACCCGAAATCCAAAGGAGGAAGAGAGGGAGAGCGCGAAGAACATGATGAACACGAAGAACACGATGAACTCACGCACGCACACCAACCCGATACAATCGATACTTACCCCGTGGCTCGATGGACCACGCCAATAGAATCAACCCGGAAGAGACACGAGGTAGAATTCCGAGAGGAGAGATTGGCGAGGGAGATGAATCTAAGAGTGGGAGAGAGAGTGGGTAGCACTAGAATCTCACACTCACAAATCCATACATCCAACAAGGGTAGCCTTGATACAAAGGGGATGAAACCCTAGGGAGACAAAGCTCAACTTCATGTCTAAGCCTAAATCTTGTCTAAGGAGTAAAGGGGATGACCTAGGTGCTTATATAGAGGTACAAGGCGACTTGGGTCGAAAAGGTATGCGGTGGGTCGACTCGGGCAGTTTCCGGTCGAGTCAGTCCCATGAAATCCGGTCAACCGGGCGCCAACCGGGCCTGGGACCGGATGGCCTGGCGCTAGGGCCGGTCAACCGGGCGCTAGACCGGGAAGTTCGCAAAAGTTTCCCGGTTTGGCGTCGGTACGATGCCGGTTGTCGACGGGGTGGATCCGGTCTGGGGCCTGGTCTGACCGGCCCTGGGACCGGCCTGGCCAGCCTGGGGCCCGGTTTGGCCGGCCTCTGGGCCGGCTGGGCCTCTTCCTCCCGCCTCTTCTTCCTCTTCCTTCTTCTCTTCTTTCCTTCTTCTTCTTCTCTCTTCCTTGCACCATGGGAGTTCCTTCTCTCTTTGTCCTTGTCGATGTCGGCACCTTGACATATATGGCGGGGGTTTGTGTTGTTGGTCCACTTGGGGGACTCCTTGGCCTTGATGTGGCGTCGACGATAGGCGGGGCTACATCATCCAAAGAAGAGCAACTTTATGAGTGACATGTGGCACAAGATGCATAAGGTGTCTCTCACATGTATGACATGGTCCTTGAGATTCTCGGAGTGTATGATGATAACATCAAGACATACAACAACCATTGTGCCAACAAGATGTGTCAAGATATGTTGCATAAGAGGCAAAAGAGGTGACGAGGCATTGGTCCAAACCGGAAGCTCGACAAGACAAGCCAGAAACACACGAGGGCAAAGGCATTTGGGAACATACCCTTTGGCGTGAATCCCATGGGTTGGATCATGTATCTCGTCTGTGTTGGGGTAGCTCTCAATTGCGCGTTTCGTGAGCTCATGTTCCGTAGCGGTGGAAGTTGTCATTCGGGTACCTATACACACAAAAGAGAAAACAAAAAAGCGTGTGTGCATGGTAGAGGAACACATCATCCATCATGATGTTCCATGTCTTGTGCACATCACCATTAGTGTCAATCAAGATAGTATGAAATGCATGGCGGTGGTGCATATGGCAAAAAGGTGCATTCATGGCATGTGGTAACTCATGATCATCAAAAATTGAGAAGGCTATGGGGGCCATCTCGTGGACAATGAAATAAGCATTCTTGCATACCAAGCATAAGAAAGAGCAATTGTTCACAATCTTGGATGCAAGGATCATGGAATGGTGTAAACATTTGGGGCAAAGCATGCGGAAGCTAATGTCATCCTTATCATTATCATTGCAAGCAATACATGGGAAAGAGCAAGTGGTCGACATATTGCAAGCAATGGTAGAAAAATTGAAGCTCTCATAGCATGGCATGGTCATGGTATCACAAGCATTCACTTCCACATGATCAACAATGTTAACAAGCAAAGTATCGCATGGGAAAATGAAAGTAGCATGTGAAGTAGCAAATGGATCATCGAGATCATGCATGCACTCCAAAGGCATCATGTCCACTAGTGGGATCATGGCATCATCAACACCTATGTTGTTACCTTTGTAGGCCGACTCATTTGAGGTAGGTGTTGTGGAGGTAGGAGGATCCATGTGGTCGACATGTCCGTCTTGAAGCAAGCATGGTGAGATATCATCATCTTCATGCACCATGTACATCGTCTCCATGAGCGGGAACTCGTCCTCCGTGGAACCTAGTGCAACATAAGAAGACACAAACGAGGGAGAGGTTAATGTGTTAGCAAATGCGATGTCCTCCATGGACCTATCATCTACCTCGCTCAACTCACTTAGTGTATCACTCATGTCCTCCAAATGGAAGCACTCAAACTAACATATGGGGTGGGAGTCACTCAACTCACTATCACTCTCACTCAAGTGGGCTAAGTGGCTCTCATGCTCACATGGGATTGGTACCAACTCATCAATGAAGCATGTAGGAGTAGGCTCGACTTTCTCATCTCCATGCGCCTCCTTGGTTGAAGGGAAATTCCCATGCTCAACCAACTCAACTCCATCGCCTCCCAAGTCGTCCTCCATCGGTGGCGCCGTAGTGTCGTGGAGAGCTAGGCTCGGATCCACATCATCCTTGCGATGGCCTTGGAGGTCTTCATCTTGAAGTGTGGGTGCCGTAGGCTTCTTGGTGGCTTGGGCTTGTAGCTCGTCGAAGTAGAGCGTCTTGGCGCTTGGCTTTGTGCATTGCCATGCCTCGTGACCCTTGGCCTTGCATACCTCACATAGGAGATTGGGACATTCCCGTGGAGGGTGGCCTTGTTGCTTGCACTTGTAGCATCGGAGTCCATAGGCATGTGACGAGGTAGGGGCCATTGTGGTGGTGGCACAAGAGGGAGAAGTCGCCTTATGAGGAAGGTCTTCTTGATGTGCCCTCTCCATCCTTGGAGTGGTAGACACCCTATGATGGTGTTTGTCGCCTTCATGTCGAGGCTCTCATCGTCGTGCTTCATCACCACGTCTTGATGAGGGTCGTCGAAGATCCTTGGGGGATGTTGGTCGATGGTGATCATGAAGTGGCTTGTGGCGGCGAAGCTCATGTGGTGACGTATGTCGATGTAGACCATGAGGTGGTAGTGGTCGACGACTATCATGAGATGGTGTGAGTCGATGACGGTCCTTGCCATGCCTAGATGATGGCTCATGCGACTTGGCATGTTGCTTGCGGCGCCTTGTGGAGCTTGGAGAAGAGTGTCGATGACGATCATGTTGTGGACGCTCTTGATGCTCCATATGATGTAGTTGAGGTCGACGATCTTGTGCATAATCACTCTCATGGTGGCGCCTTGTGGAGCTCGAAGACGAGTGTCGATGACGATCATGATGAGGTCGCTCTTGATGATCCATATGATCGTGCCATCGTGGAGGTCCTCTATCCTCATATGTAGCTCCATTGGCCAAGTAGGCGTTGCTCAAGGTGGAGTCGAGGTGAGGCTCCGCCATGGTGTCGATGTCGTAGGCGTGGCGTTGCTCCACCATGTCGAAGATGTCGAAGGCGTGGTGTTGCTCCACCATGTCGTCGATGTCGTACTCGTGGTGTTGCTCCACCATGTTGTCCATGCTTGGTGAGCCATTGTCCGATGTAGAGCTCGTCGAAGTCGTCCTCAAGGTGGTGGTCCACCATGTCGTCGATGCTTGACGAGCCATTGTCGATGTAGAGCTCGTCGAAGTGGAACATGTCGATGATGCTTGTGGAGCTAGAGTCGGTGTCGAGCTCCACATGTTCCTCCACCTCCACGGTGCTTGAAGAGGTATCCTCCTCGAAGTGCTCTGTGTACTCCTCCATATCTTCTTCGTCGCTATCACTACAAGAAAAGTTGCCATGGCCGACGAAGTTGAAGTCGCGCCGTGGTTGCTGGTGTACCATGGCCGACGATTTTGGGTCTGTCCGTTGTGCATGTCAAAACGTTTTTTTTCTCGTTTTTGAGGCCACCTAGCCCGACGAAACCGGCCAAAACGTTGCGTATGGTGGCCCGGGACGTGGTGCATCTAGAATTCTCGGGTTCGCCGGCCGAGTCAACGCAAATCCGCACCGCCGAGGGATGTAGGGCCCAGATGGCAGCCTCTCTGGCATTGTTTTTTTTCTCGATCGCGCCATCTCGTTCAACGCTCTCCGATCGAGCCGTTTACGATGCAGGATCATGGGTCCCGCATGTCATCCTCTATGAACCAAAATTCTTTCTATTCTTGGATTTTTTTGACACCCTGATTTCTGGCTACTTCCTTTTTCTTTTGATCCCTTGCCGCCTTGGAAACGTTGACACCGCTGCTGCTAATTGGGACCCGCATGTCATCCTCTATGAGCAATCAACTTTCTTTTCTTGGATTTTTTTTTGGCACCTCAAATTTGGTCACTTGCCTTTTTCTTTCGATCCCCTGCCGCCTCTCAAACGGTGATACCGCTGCTGCTAAATGGGACCCGCATGTCATCCTCTATGTACAATCAAGTTTCTTTTCTTGAATTATTTTTGGCTCCTGATATTTGGTCACTTGCATTTTTCTTTCGATCTCATTGCACGTTGAGGACCCTGCAGGCTCATGGGACCCGCATGTCATCCTCTATGTACAATAAAATTTCTTTTCTTGGATTATTTTTGGCTCCTGATATTTGGTCACTTGCCTTTTTCTTTCGATCCCGTGCAGCCTCTCAAACGGTGATACCGCTGCATCTAAATGGGACCCGCATGTCATCCTCTATGTACACTCAAGTTTCTTTTCTTGAATTATTTTTGGCTCCTGATATTTGGTCACTTGCCTTTTTCTTTCGATCTCATGCCACGTTTGAAACATTGAGGAACCTGTTGGCTCATGGGACCCGCATGTCATCCTCTATGTGCTATAAAAGTTTATTTTCTTGGGTTTTTTTTCACCCTCTGATTTTTGGCTATTTCCTTTTTCTTTTGATCCCCTGCCGCCTTGGAAACGTTGAGTAAGCTGCTGACTCATGGGACCCGCATGTCATCCTCTATGTACAATCAACTTTCTTTTTCTTTTGATCTCAAGCCGCATTTGAAACGTTGAGACCGCTGCTGCTAATTGGGACCCGCATGTCATCCTCTATGTACAATAAAGTTTTTTTCTTGGATTATCTTTGGCTCCTGATATTTTGTCACTTGCCTTTTTCTTTCGATCTCATGTCGCCTTTGAAACGTTGAGTAAGCTGCTGGCTCATGGGTCCCGCATGTCATCCTCTACGAACAATAAAAGTTTCCTTTCTTGGAGTTATTTTTGACCCCTAATTTCTGGCTATTTGCCTATTTCTTTTGATCTCCTGCCCCCTATGAAACGATGACGACGCAGCTGGCAGGTCGGTCCCACATGTCATCCTCTGTGAACAATAAAAGTTTCCTTTGATGGATTTATTTTGTGAAGGAGATATGTCCTAGAGGCAATAATAAAGTGGTTATTATTTATATCTTTATGTTTATGATAAATGTTTATATATCATGCTATAATTGTATTAACCGAAACATTAGTACATGTGTGATATGTAGACAACAAGAAGTCCCTAGTATGCCTCTTAAACTAGCTTGTTGATTAATGGATGATTAGTTTCATAATCATGAACATTGGATGTTATTAATAACAAGGTTATATCATTATATGAATGATGTAATGGACACACCCAATTAAGCGTAGCATAAGATCTCGTCATTAAGTTATTTGCTATAAGCTTTTGATACATAGTTACCTAGTCCTTATGACCATGAGATCATGTAAATCACTTATACCGGAAAGGTACTTTGATTACACCAAACACCACTGCGTAAATGGGTGGCTATAAAGGTGGGATTAAGTATCCGGAAAGTATGAGTTGAGGCATATGGATCAACAGTGGGATTTGTCCATCCCGATGACGGATAGATATACTCTGGGCCCTCTCGGTGGAATGTCGTCTAATGTCTTGCAAGCATATGAAAGAGTTCATAAGAGACCACATACCACGGTACGAGTAAAGAGTACTTGTCAGGAGACGAGGTTGAACAAGGTATAGAGTGATACCGAAGATCAAACCTCGGACAAGTAAAATATCGCGAGACAAAGGGAATTGGTAATGTATGTGAATGGTTCATTCGATCACTAAAGTCATCGTTGAATATGTGGGAGCCATTATGGATCTCCAGATCCCGCTATTGGTTATTGGTCGGAGTGAGTACTCAACCATGTCCGCATAGTTCTCGAACCGTAGGGTGACACACTTAAAGTTGGATGTTGAAATGGTAGCACTTGAATTATGGAATGGAGTTCGAATATTTGTTCGGAGTCCCGGATGAGATCTCGGACATCACGAGGAGTTCCGGAATGGTCCGGAGAATAAGATTCATATATAGGATGTCATTTTATGTGAAATAAAATGTCGCGGAAGGTTCTATGGAAGGTTCTAGAAGGTTCTAGAAAAGTCCGGAAGAAACCACCAAGGAAGGTGGAGTCCACATGGGACTCCACCACCATGGCCGGCCAGCCCTAGATGGGGTGGAGTCCCAAGTGGACTCCACCATAGGGGGCCGACCACCCCCACATGGGAGGTGGGAATCCCACCTTTGGGTGGGAGTCCTAGTTGGGCTAGGTTTCCCCCCTCCTATGGAAGGTTTTGGTTTCGGGTCTTATTCGAAGACTTGGACACCAACACTTGGGATCCACCTATATAATGAGGGGCCAAGGGAGGGGGCCGGCCACCCCAAGACCATAAGCTGGCCGCCCCCCTTGAGTGGCCGGCCACCCCCTCCCAAACCCTAGCTTTGCTCCTCCACTCCATATTGCCCGCGTAGCTTAGCGAAGCTCCGCCGGACTTCTACACCGCCACCGACACCACGCCGTCGTGCTGTCGGATTCAAGAGGAGATACTACTTCCGCTGCCCGCTGGAACGGGGAGGTAGACGTCGTCTTCATCAACAACCGAACGTGTGACCGAGTACGGAGGTGCTGCCCGTTCGTGGCGCCGGAAGCGATCGTGATCAAGATCTTCTACGCGCTTTTGCAAGCGGCAAGTGATCGTCTACCGCAGCAATAAGAGCCTACTCTTATAGGCTTTGGAATCTCTTCAAGGGTTAGTCTTGATCATCCCCTCGTTGCTACCGTCTTCTAGATTGCATCTTGGCTTGGATTGCGTGTTCGCGATAGGAAAATTTTTGTTTTCTATGCAACGTTATCCTACAGTGGTATCAGAGCCGTGTCTATGCATAGATGGTTGCACGAGTAGAACACAATGGTTTGTGGGCGTTGATGCTCTTGTTATCTTTAGTTTGAGTACTTTGCATCTTTGTGGCATAGTGGGATGAAGCGGCTCGGACTAACTTTACATGACCGCGTTCATGAGACTTGTTCCTCGTTCGACATGCAACTTGTATTGCATAAGAGGCTTTGCGGGTGTCTGTCTCTCCTACTATAGTGAAGATTCAATTTACTCTTCTATTGAAAACATTAGTATCAACGTTGTGGTTCATGTTCGTAGGTTGATTAGATCTCTCTCGAAAACCCTAAACCACGTAAAATATGCAAACCAAATTAGAGGCGTCTAACTTGTTTTGCAGGGTTTGGTGATGTGATATGGCCATGATATGATGATGAATATGTATGAGATGATCATTATTGTATTGTGGCAACCGGCAGGAGCCTTATGGTTGTCTTTAATTTTCATGTTGAGTAGTATTTCAAAGTAGTTGTTATAGTTGCTACATGAGGTGAACAACCATGAAGACGGCGCCATGAACCTTGACGCTACGCCGACAATGATGGAGATCATGCCCGAAGATGATGGAGATCATATCCGTGCTTTGGAGATGAAGATCAAAGGCGCAAAGACAAAAGGGCCATATCATATCACATATGAACTGCATGTGATGTTAATCCTTTTATGCATCTTATTTTGCTTAGATCGCGACGGTAGCATTATAAGATGATCCCTCACATTAATATCAAGATAATAAAGTGTTCTTCCCTCGTATGCACCGTTGCATTGTTCGACGTTTTGAAGCATCTCGTGATGATCGGGTGTGATAAACTTGACATACAACGGGTGTAAGCCATGTTGCACACGCGGAATACTTGGGTTTGCTTGACGAGCCTAGCATGTATAGACATGGCCTCGGGACAACGGAAACCGAAAGGTTGAACACGAGTCATATGGATGATATGATCAACATGTTGATGTTCACCATTGAAGCTACATCATCTCACGTGATGATCGGTTATTGGTGTAGTGGATTTGGATCGTGTACCACTTAACAACTATGAGGGATGTTGTATTAAGTGGGAGTTCATTAGTAATTAGATTAAAACATGAACTAATTATCATAAACATAGTCTGAGTAGTATTTTGAATTAATTTGTAGTATTGGCATCCGTTTACTACTATGCGCTAGTCTTGTTATTGAGATAGAAATACTGTTAAAATCTGACAAGAAACTTTACGGATTGGTACCGTATTGTTAAAGAATCAAGAATTGATTAAGTCCTATTGCAAATTTTTAGTAAACCTCACATTGTTGATTCAAAGAGCTATGGTTTCAATTAGTACCTAAAGTTATCTTGTCTCCATGAAACTTGAAAGTTCAAATATGTTTGAAAAATAAGGAGCTGAAAATTTAGTTTTCAGAAATAATCAAGGTATGAGATATATGTGATATCTAAGACCTTATTGCAAGATGATAGAATATAATTTGGTGAGACTACATAAACTCATAAGTTTTATGGGAATGTATGAAGGTTGAAGACGCAAGACGTCACAATCCTCCAGCTATTGGGGCACTAATGATATTCGCATATCCATGAAGTTATCATCCTTAGTATGCACCGTTGCTAAGACTCGTCGTTTGAAGCATCACGTGATGATCGGGTGTTATAGATTCTACGTGTGCTTACAATGGGTGCAAGCCTGATTTGCACATGCGAATACTAAGGTTAAACTTTATGAGCCTAGCATGTATGAGACATGGTCTCAAAAAGTTGTCATGAATTGATGGATAAAATTATGAGTGAAATTGTTCATCATAGTTACTAATATGTGAAATCTAGAACACTTGTCATATGATGATCAACTTCAAAGTAAGAACCTCAAGGTTATTGGTATTTGACCAACAAACCTAGAAGTTATTGATGTTGAAATGTTTTTCTGAATAATGAGGAAAGCTAAAAGAGAAAGCGCAAAAGATATTTTGGCAACAGAAAAGAAAAGACTAGAAAGTCTAGCTCAGGTGTATATAAATGATATACATGTTATGGTTGTATTCCTAGTTAAGTCACACAATGAAATTCTTGGGTATTAATACCATATTGGTTGGTATGAAGTGTCATACAAAACAACGCAATTCAAGAATACAATGGCCTAAGTGGTGACAAGGAATATGATAAGAATGTTCGCTGGAACAAAAATAAAGTGTTATTATGTTCGTCGTTGGCATTCTATCTAGCCCTTAGGATTTATAATAAAGAGCTTAATAAATTGTTATTTTGCTCTGGTCAAATGAAAACAATGAGTTGTTCAAATTATGACATTACTCCATGTATGATGGATAAGTTATTATAAATCTTAAATGGTGAAACACACATACATAACACTGACGCTAAAAATGCCATAAGGCAAATGATTTGAATTCCACTTATTTGTGGAACCGCAATTTAGGTCATGTTAGAAAGGATCGCATGAAGGAACTCCATGAAAATGGATTTTGGAGTCATTCGATTTGTTGAATCGTTTGGCACTTGCAAAATCTTTTCTAAAAGGTAATGACTGAAATACCGTTCATAGGCCGAAGAGTTGAACGGGCAACTAACTTAATGAAAACATACATAATGATATATGTGGTTCTTTGGGCATAGTTGTGTGCGAAAGATTCTTCTACTTCATGAAAACTTTCAAACAATGAATTGAGTATATATGTGGATATATTCAATAAGGAAAAGTTTGAAACATTTGAATAGGATTCAAATAAATTTCAGCATGAAGTGGAAATCATCGTAATAGAAATCAAATATCTATGATTGGATCATGGTAGAAATATTTGAATTACGAGTTTTAGCGAACATCTAAGAGAGTTATGAAATTGTTCTACAACTTACGTTTCTTGGAGTATCATAGTGATGATGAAGTATCCAAGAGATATATCCAAACTTTGTTGGATCAATGATGAGATAAAATATTGATGCCATTATATTTTTGTGGATTATGCTTTAGTGACTACCGCTTTTACACTGAATAGAGCATCATCATGATCCGTTGAAATGACACCATACAAGTTATGGCATGGGTATAAACCCTAAGAGTCAACCAAAATCGGATGAATGTCTTTGTTGGTTATCCCAGAGATTTTATTGGGAATTCTTCCCACGAGAAAAATACAATAGTGGTTGTGAATGTTTATTCTGTCCGAGAAATTGTGTCGAGTGCACGATTTGAGTGGGAGGTCAATCTAATTTGGTAAGGTTTATGAACACGAGCATAATGATCGAGTAGCGCAGCATCGGAATTTGTTTCGGAGCGACCACGACGATCATGGCTCCCATGACTACAAAGTGTTTTAGCCATGGAGATCGAAGTACATATTGAACCTTGTAGGTATGGTTTACTTTGTGATCAAATAAATGATTTATGAACAAAGGATTGATTTTGAACAATGATAAACCAACTACAAACAAAGAAGTTATGATGGGCCCTGACTCCGTTAAAATGGCTATACGCCATGAAATCCAAGATAGATGAATACTTTATGAAAGTAAATGGATCTATGAAATTGATAGACTTGGATGAAATATCCTTGAAGAAAGCTTGACTTGTCGAAAAATTGTTTACGACAAAATTCAAAGAGTTGAATACGATAAGATTAGATCTTCAGTAGCAATGCTTATAGTCTATGTGGATTATTCTAGTAATCACTACATATTTCTTTTATGAGATATGCTAGTAGGATGGCAAAATACACTACTTAACAGAAGTATGTATACAAGATACAACCAAGAGTTTTGCTGGTCCGTGGAATACTAGATAGCTATACAAGCTTCAATTGGATGAAGTAAGTATCACGGAGTTAGAATCTTCACCAGATGAAATAGTCAAAGAGTTTTTTTTTGATTTCATCAGAAACGATGAAGAGGCTTGCATTTGCAAGAAATTAAGTGGGAGCGCTAAGACATATTTATAATACTTTATGTAGGTGACATATAGTTGGTTATAAATGATGTAATTATATACTTGATTAAAAGGTTTCATTGAGAAATTAATTTCAATGAAAGGATATGGACTGAAACATATCTAGTGTCAAGATCTATGAAGATAGATTGAAACACATAATAAGTTTAAGTCAAAGTACATAGAATGGATATTGAAGTAGTTCAATATAGAAATATTAAGAAAATGTTCTTGTCATGTGAAGGATTAACAAGACTTGAGTGTGTCTGACACTCGATGAGTAAAAACACATGAGTGATTTTAGATCACGAATAATATGTACACAATCAGATATCATGTGCTATAAAGTGTTATGAGCATATACCAGAATGATTCATATGATGATCATTGGACAACAGTAAGAATATCCTTGAGTACTTTAGAAGAACTAAGGATATATATATATATTTGTATGAAGAAATGACAAACAAATCGCTGTAAGGTGTTACACCGATATTGGTTTTGTCACATATAAAATATAATTTCAATCTCAAATTAGACTAAGTATTGTTTAAAAGGTAGCACAATGAGCTAGAAGTAGTTTATGCTAGATTTAGAAGAGTTCTAAATATTGTGACGGATTCTACAAAAGAAGGCAGAGTATGTCATTGTTTTGACAATGACAAAGGATGTTAAGTCAAGAGGTTCTTTGAGAACTTGGTGTAGTTCCGACAGTCGAACTTTGAAGCTATATTGTGTGTGACAATGTTAGTGACATATTTCAGACAGCGGAATTAAGGTTCCACCAGAAGACCAAACATATTAAATGCCGACTCATTTGGAAATGAGTGACGCGTTGAGACGCAAATGAATTACAAAATACATACGGTTCTGAGCATGTCAGATCCGTTGACTAAAACCTCTCCCGTGAGCAAAACATGATAAAGCACCGGAAGGCCAAGGTGTTATATCTTTACAAATGTAAACTAGATTATTGACTCTAGTGCAAGTGGGAGACTGAAGGAGATATGTCCTAGAGGCAATAATAAAGTGGTTATTATTTATATCTTTATGTTTATGATAAATGTTTATATATCATGCTATAATTGTATTAACCGAAACATTAGTACATGTGTGATATGTAGACAACAAGAAGTCCCTAGTATGCCTCTTAAACTAGCTTGTTGATTAATGGATGATTAGTTTCATAATCATGAACATTGGATGTTATTAATAACAAGGTTATATCATTATATGAATGATGTAATGGACACACCCAATTAAGCGTAGCATAAGATCTCGTCATTAAGTTATTTGCTATAAGCTTTTGATACATAGTTACCTAGTCCTTATGACCATGAGATCATGTAAATCACTTATACCGGAAAGGTACTTTGATTACACCAAACACCACTGCGTAAATGGGTGGCTATAAAGGTGGGATTAAGTATCCGGAAAGTATGAGTTGAGGCATATGGATCAACAGTGGGATTTGTCCATCCCGATGACGGATAGATATACTCTGGGCCCTCTCGGTGGAATGTCGTCTAATGTCTTGCAAGCATATGAAAGAGTTCATAAGAGACCACATACCACGGTACGAGTAAAGAGTACTTGTCAGGAGACGAGGTTGAACAAGGTATAGAGTGATACCGAAGATCAAACCTCGGACAAGTAAAATATCGCGAGACAAAGGGAATTGGTAATGTATGTGAATGGTTCATTCGATCACTAAAGTCATCGTTGAATATGTGGGAGCCATTATGGATCTCCAGATCCCGCTATTGGTTATTGGTCGGAGTGAGTACTCAACCATGTCCGCATAGTTCTCGAACCGTAGGGTGACACACTTAAAGTTGGATGTTGAAATGGTAGCACTTGAATTATGGAATGGAGTTCGAATATTTGTTCGGAGTCCGGATGAGATCTCGGACATCACGAGGAGTTAGGAATGGTCCGGAGAATAAGATTCATATATAGGATGTCATTTTATGTGAAATAAAATGTCGCGGAAGGTTCTATGGAAGGTTCTAGAAGGTTCTAGAAAAGTCCGGAAGAAACCACCAAGGAAGGTGGAGTCCACATGGGACTCCACCACCATGGCCGGCCAGCCCTAGATGGGGTGGAGTCCCAAGTGGACTCCACCATAGGGGGCCGGCCACCCCCCACATGGGAGGTGGGAATCCCACCTTTGGGTGGGAGTCCTAGTTGGGCTAGGTTTCCCCCCTCCTATGGAAGGTTTTGGTTTCGGGTCTTATTCGAAGACTTGGACACCAACACTTGGGATCCACCTATATAATGAGGGGCCAAGGGAGGGGGCCGGCCACCCCAAGACCATAAGCTGGCCGCCCCCCTTGAGTGGCCGGCCACCCCCTCCCAAACCCTAGCTTTGCTCCTCCACTCCATATTGCCCGCGTAGCTTAGCGAAGCTCCGCCGGACTTCTACACCGCCACCGACACCACGCCGTCGTGCTGTCGGATTCAAGAGGAGATACTACTTCCGCTGCCCGCTGGAACGGGGAGGTAGACGTCGTCTTCATCAACAACCGAACGTGTGACCGAGTACGGAGGTGCTGCCCGTTCGTGGCGCCGGAAGCGATCGTGATCAAGATCTTCTACGCGCTTTTGCAAGCGGCAAGTGATCGTCTACCGCAGCAATAAGAGCCTACTCTTATAGGCTTTGGAATCTCTTCAAGGGTTAGTCTTGATCATCCCCTCGTTGCTACCGTCTTCTAGATTGCATCTTGGCTTGGATTGCGTGTTCGCGATAGGAAAATTTTTGTTTTCTATGCAACGTTATCCTACATTTTGAACCCCTAATTAATTTCGGGATATTTCCTTTTTTCCTTTGATCCCCTGCCGCCTTGGAATCGTTGCGGATGCTGTTGCCTCATGGGTCCTGATACGTCTCCGACGTATCGATAATTTCTTATGTTCCATGCCACATTATTGATGATATCTACATGTTTTATGCATACTTTATGTCATATTTATGCATTTTCTGGAACTAACCTATTAACAAGATGCCGAAGAGCCGATTCTGTTTTCTGCTGTTTTTGGTTTCAGAAATCCTAGTAAGGAAATATTCTCGGAATTGGACGAAATCAACGCCCAGGGGCCTATTTTGCCACGAAGCTTCCAGAAGACCGAAGAGTCAACGAAGTGGGGCCACGAGGTGGCCAGGGGGTAGGGTGGCGCGGCCCCACCCTTGGCCACGCCGACCTGTCTCCTGGGCCCCTCGCGACGCCCCCTGACCTACCCTTCCGCCTACAAATAGCCTTCGTCGCGAAACCCCCAGTACCGAGAGCCACGATACGGAAAACCTTCCAGAGACGGCGCCGCCGCCAATCCCATCTCGGGGGATTCAGGAGATCGCCTCCGGCACCCTACCGGAGAGGGGAATCATCTCCCGGAGGACTCTACGCCGCCATGGTCGCCTCCGGAGCGATGTGTGAGTAGTCTACCCCTGGACTATGGGTCCATAGCAGTAGCTAGATGGTTGTCTTCTCCTCATTGTGCTTAATTGTCGGGTCTTGTGAGCTGCCGAACATGATCAAGATCATCTATCTGTAATTCTATATGTTGTGTTTGTTGGGATCCGATGAATAGAGAATACTATGTTATGTTGATTATCAATATATATCTATGTGTTGTTTATGATCTTGCATGCTCTCCGTTATTACTAGATGCTCTGGCCAAGTTGATGCTAGTAACTCCAAGAGGGAGTATTTATGCTCGATAGTGGGTTCATGTCTCCGTGAATCTGGGGGAGTGAGAGAAACCTCTAAGATTATGGATGTGCTGTTGCCACTAGGGATAAAACATTGATGCTATGTCCGAGGATGTAGTTATTGATTACATTACGCGCAATACTTAATGCAATTGTCTGTTGTTAGCAACTTAATCTTTGGAAGGGGTTCGGATGATAACCCGAAGGTGGACTTTTAGGCATAGATGCATGTTTGGATAGCGGTCTATGTACTTTGTCGTAATGCCCAATTAAATCTCACAATACTCATCATAATATGTATGTGCATGGTCATGCCCTCTCTATTTGTCAATTGCCCAAGCTGTAATTTGTTCACCCAACATCCGTTTATCTTATGGGAGAGACACCTCTAGTGAACTGTGGACCCCGATCCAATTCTCTATCTTTGAAATACAATCTACTCAATATCGTTCTCTCAAGCTTTTTTCTCGCAAACAATCATCATCCACACTATACATCTAATCCTTTGTTACAGCAAGCCGGTGAGATTGACAACCTCACTGTTTCGTTGGGGCAAAGTACTTGGTTTGTGTTGTGCAGGTTCCACGTTGGCGCCGGAATCCCTGGTGTTGCGCCGCACTACATCTCGCCGCCATCAACCTTCAACGTGCTTCTTGGCTCCTACTGGTTCGATAAACCTTGGTTTCATACTGAGGGAAAACTTGCCGCTGTACGCATCACACCTTCCTCTTGGGGTTCCCAACGGACGCGTGTTGTACGCGTATCAAGCTCTTTTTCTGGCGCCGTTGCCGGGGAGATCAAGACACGCTGCAAGGGGAGTCTCCACATCGCAATCTCTTTACTTTGTTTTTGTCTTGCTTATTTTATTTACTACTTTGTTTGCTGCACTAAATCAAAATACAAAAAAAATTAGTTGCTAGTTTTACTTTATTTACTGTCTTGCACTCCATATCAAAAACACAAAAAAATTAGTTACTTGCATTTACTTTACTTATTTCATTATGTTTCCTTTTAATTTTACCGTAAAAGACATGCTGGTAGGATGCGGGTCTATAATTGGGAGAAATAATATAGAATAATTTTTCAATCATGTTAGTACCGTTGAAGATTTTGAAGATAGACACTTGTAGACCTTGCTCCTACTTATTAAATTGCTGATGCTGCTTTAGTTCGCATGTTGGAAACTAAATTTGTTAATCTCAATCCTATAATCCAACATATGTTTCTTACACTCGGTGATATGGAAGAAGGGGAAAAGAAAGATTTTGTTTTAGAAACCCTTCTTAGAGAATTTGGTGGTATAGCAAGAGAGGCTAGAAAGGTCTTTATTAAATATAAGATGCTTGGTTCTTATACCAATTTTGTTAGTCTCCTTGAAAAGATGGACATGGAGAGAATAAGGTACACTAATAATATTAATGACGGTGGGGAGATCAAAACACCAATACCATGTAAGCTCCTAGCGATGAATGACGCACTAGAAAATAACTATGCTTGGCTTGTTCCTGAAAATTTGTTTGATGAGAGTAGCAAGCCCAAGACTAATGAAAAGGGAGACGCTAAAACTTATGTATCCAATATACTATGCATGGTTGAGAAAACTCCACACCCCGCTGTAGATGCACCATCCTTCGATAATACTTGATACACACTTTACAGCCTAGGCGAAAGGCGTTAAAGAAAAGCGCTTATGGGAGACAACCCATGTTTTTACTACAGTACTTTGTTTTTATTTTGTGTCTTGGAAGTTGTTTACTACTGTAGCAACCTCTCCTTATCTTAGTTTTGTGCATTGTTGTGCCAAGTAAAGTCGTTGATAGTAAGGTTCATACTAGATTTGGATTACTGCGCAGAAACAGATTTCTTTGCTATCACGAATCTGGGCAAAATACTCTGTAGGTAACTCAGAAAATTATGCCAATTTATGTGAGTGATCCTCAGATATGTACGCAACTTTCATTCAATTTGAGAATTTTCATTTGACCAAGTCTGGTGCCTCAATAAAATTCGTCATTACGAACTGTTCTGTTTTGACAGATTCTGCCTTTTATTTCGCATTGCCTGTTTTGTTATGTTCGATGGATATTTCGATTCCGTTGACTTTCAGTAGCTTTGTGCAATGTCCAGAAGTGTTAAGAATGATTATGTCACCTCTGAACATGTATATTTTGATTGTGCACTAACCCTCTAATGAGTTGTTTTGAGTTTGGTGTGGAGGAAGTTTTCAAGGATCAAGAGAGGGAGATGATACAACAGGATCAAGGAGAGTGAAAGCTCTAAGCTTGGGGATGCCCCGGTGGTTCACCCCTGCATATATGAAGAAGACTCAAGCGTCTAAGCTTGGGTATGCCCAAGGCATCCCCTTCTTCATCGACAACATTATCAGGTTCCTCCCCTGAAACTATATTTTTATTCCATCACATCTTATGTTCTTTGCTTGGAGCGTCGGTTTGTTTTTGTTTTTGTTTTGTTTGAATAAAATGTATCCTAGCATTCTTTGTGTGGGAGAGAGACACGCTCCGCTGTTGCATATGGACAAGTATGTCCTTAGGCTGTACTCATAATATTCATGGCGAAGTTTCTTCTTCGTTAAATTGTTATATGGTTGGAATTGGAAAATGCTACATGTAGTAATTGCTATAATGTCTTGGATAATGTGATACTTGGCAATTGTTGTGCTCATGTTTAAGCTCTTGCATCATATACTTTGCACCTATTAATGAAGAAATACATAGAGCATGCTAAAATTTGGTTTGCATATTTGGTCTCTCTAAGGTCTAGATAATTTCTAGTATTGAGTTTGAACAACAAAGAAGACCGTGTAGAGTCTTATAATGTTCACAATATGTCTTTTATGTGAGTTTTGCTGCACCGCTTCATCCTTGTGTTTGTTTCAAATAACCTTGCTAGCCTAAACCTTGTATCGAGAGGGAATACTTCTCATGCATCCAAAATACTTGAGCCAACCACTATGCCATTTGTGTCCACCATACCTACCTACTACATGGTATTTCTCCGCCATTCCAAAGTAAATTTCTTGAGTGCTACCTTTAAATTTCTATCCTCTACCTTTACAATATATAGCTCATGGGACAAATAGCCTAAAAAACTATTGTGGTATTGAATATGTACTTATGCACTTTAGCTCTTATTAAGTTGCTTGTTGTGCGATAACCATGTTCCTGGGGACGCCATCAACTACTCTTTGTTGAATATCATGTGAGTTTCTATGCATGTTCGTCTTGTCTGAAGTAAGGGAGATTTACCACCTTTATGGTTAGAGCATGCATATTGTTAGAGAAGAACATTGGGCCGCTAACTAAAGCCATGATCCATGGTGGAAGTTTCAGTTTTGGACATATATCCTCAATATCATATGAGAAAATTAATTGTTGCTACATGCTTATGCATATAAGAGGAGTCCATTATCTGTTGTCTATGTTGTCCCGGTATGGATGTCTAAGTTGAGAATAATCAATAGCGAGAAATCCGATGCGAGCTTTCTCCTTAGACCTTTGTACAGGCGGCATAGAGGTACCCCTTTGTGACACTTGGTTAAAACATGTGCATTGCGATAATCCCGGTAATCCAAGCTAATTAGGACAAGGTGCGGGCACTATTAGTATACTATGCATGAGGCTTGCAACTTGTAAGATATAATTTACATAACACATATGCTTTATTACTACCGTTGACAAAATTGTTTCTTGTTTTCAAAATCAAAGCTCTAGCACAAATATAGCAATCGATGCTTTCCTCTTTGAAGGACCATTCTTTTACTTTTATTGTTGAGTCAGTTCACCTATCTCTCTCCACCTCAAGAAGCAAACACTTGTGTGAACTGTGCATTGATTCCTACATACTTGCACATTGCACTTGTTATATTACTTTACATTGACAATATCCATGAGATATACATGTTATAAGTTGAAAGCAACCGCTGAAACTTAATCTTCCTTTGTGTTGCTTCAATACCTTTACTATGAATTATTGCTTTATGAGTTAACTCTTATGCAAGACTTATTGATGCTTGTCTTGAAAGTACTATTCATGAAAAGTCTTTGCTATATGATTCAGTTGTTTACTCATGTCATATACATTGTTTTGATCGCTGCATTCATTACATATGCTTACAATAGTATGATCAAGGTTATGATGGCATGTCACTCCAGAAATTATCTTTGTTATCGTTTACCTGCTCGGGACGAGCAGAAACTAAGCTTGGGGATGCTGATACGTCTCCGACGTATCGATAATTTCTTATGTTCCATGCCACATTATTGATGATATCTACATGTTTTATGCATACTTTATGTCATATTTATGCATTTTCTGGAACTAACCTATTAACAAGATGTCGAAGAGCCGATTCTTGTTTCTGCTGTTTTTGGTTTCAGAAATCCTAGTAAGGAAATATTCTCGGAATTGGACGAAATCAACGCCCAGGGGCCTATTTTGCCATGAAGCTTCCAGAAGACCGAAGAGTCAACGAAGTGGGGCCACGAGGTGGCCAGGGGGTAGGGCGGCGCGGCCCCACCCTTGGCTGCGCCGACCTGTCTCCTGGGCCCCTCGCGACGCCCCCTGACCTACCCTTCCGCCTACAAATAGCCTTCGTCGCGAAACCCCGATGCGAGAGCCACGATACGGAAAACCTTCCAGAGACGCCGCCGCCGCCAATCCCATCTCGGGGGATTCAGGAGATCGCCTCCGGCACCCTGCCGGAGAGGGGAATCATCTCCCGGAGGACTCTACGCCACCATGGTCGCCTCCGGAGCGATGTGTGAGTAGTCTACCCCTGGACTATGTGTCCATAGCATTAGCTAGATGGTTGTCTTCTCCTCATTGTGCTTAATTGTCGGGTCTTGTGAGCTACCGAACATGATCAAGATCATCTATCTGTAATTCTATATGTTGTGTTTGTTGGGATCCGATGAATAGAGAATACTATGTTATGTTGATTATCAATTTATATCTATGTGTTGTTTATGATCTTGCATGCTCTCCGTTATTAGTAGATGCTCTGGCCAAGTTGATGCTAGTAACTCCAAGAGGGAGTATTTATGCTCGATAGTGGGTTCATGTCTCCGTGAATCTGGGGGAGTGAGAGAAACCTCTAAGATTATGGATGTGCTGTTGCCACTAGGGATAAAACATTGATGCTATGTCCGAGGATGTAGTTATTGATTACATTACGCGCAATACTTAATGCAATTGTCTGTTGTTAGCAACTTAATCTTTGGAAGGGGTTAGGATGATAACTTTGAAGGTGGACTTTTTAGGCATAGATGCATGCTGGATAGCGGTCTATGTACTTTGTCGTAATGCCCAATTAAATCTCACAATACTCATCATAATATGTATGTGCATGGTCATGCCCTCTCTATTTGTCAATTGCCCAACTGTAATTTGTTTATCTTATGGGAGAGACACCTCTAGTGAACTGTCGACCCCGGTCCAATTCTCTATACTGAAATACAATCTACTGCAATACTGTTCTACTATTTTCTGCAAACAATCATCATCCACACTATACATCTAATCCTTTGTTACAGCAAGCCGGTGAGATTGACAACCTCACTGTTTCGTTGGGGCAAAGTACTTGGTTTGTGTTGTGCAGGTTCCACGTTGGCGCCGGAATCCCGGGTGTTGCGCCGCACTACATCTCGCCGCCATCAACCTTCAACGTGCTTCTTGGCTCTTACTGGTTCGATAAACCTTGGTTTCATACTGAGGGAAAACTTGCCGCTGTACGCATCACACCTTACTCTTGGGGTTCCCAACGGACGCGTGCTGTACGCGTATCAGGTCCCGCATGTCATCCTCTCAGAACGGTAAATGTTTCTTTTCTTGGATTTTGTTGACCAAACGATTTTTGGCTTATTTTTTCTTTCGATCTCCTGCAGCCTTTAAAACATTCAGGGCGCTGCTGGCTCACGGGTCCCACATGTCAACCTCTATGAACAATAAACGCTGAGGATGCTGCTGCCTCATGGGTCCCGCATGTCATCCTCTCAGAATGAAAATGTTTCTTTTCTTGTATTTTTTTACCAACAGATTTTTGGTTTATTTTTTCTTTCCATCCCCTGCCGCCTTTAAAACGTTGACGACGCTGCTGGCTCATGGGTCCCCGATGTCAGCCTCCCCGTACAAGAAACATGTGATATCTTGATTATTTTGCAGACAATAAACATTGTATTTCGCTCTGAGCTATTGCAAACGGATAAATTAAATCTTTATTTTTACATAAACAAACTTATATGTTGAATCTCCTTGTTTTGTGGTTTTGCGAAGCATAGGACTTTCCTGTTTTTTTTAGAAAAATCCGAACTTTCCTGTTTTGGAGTGGGCTGAAATTGTACGAGTGAAAAGGCCAATAGGATAGTTCGAAGGCCCAGATGTCCAGATGCAGCCCAATTGAAATCTTTCTTTTCTTGGATTTTTTCACCCCCTGATTTCTGGCTACTTCAGTTTTCTTTTGGTGTTGTGCCGCCTTGGAAATGTTGAGACCGCTGCTGCAAAATGGGACCCGCATGTCATCCTCTATGTACTATAAAACTTTCTTTTCTTGGATTTTTTTTGGCACCTCATATTTGGTCACTTACCTTTTTCTTTCGATCCCCTGCCGCCTCTCAAACGGTGAGACCGCTGCTGCTAAATGGGACCCGCATGTCATCCTCTATGTACTATAAAACTTTCTTTTCTAGGATTTTTTTTGGAACCTCATATTTGGTCACTTGCCTTTTTCTTTCGATCCCGTGCAGCCTCTCAAACGGTGATACCGCTGCTGCTAATTGGGACCCGCATGTCATCCTCTATGTACAATAAAGTTTTTTCTTGGATTATCTTTGGCTCCTGATATTTTGTCACTTGCCTTTTTCTTTCGATCTCATGCCGCCTTTGAAACGTTGAGTAAGCTGCTGGCTCATGGGTCCCGCATGTCATCCTCTACGAACAATAAAAGTTTCCTTTCTTGGAGTTATTTTTGACCCCTAATTTCTGGCTATTTGCCTTTTTCTTTTGATCTCCTGCCCCCTTTGAAACGATGAGGACGCTGTTGGCAGGTCGGTCCCACATGTCATCCTCTGTGAACAATAAAAGTTTCCTTTGATGGATTTATTTTGAACCCCTAATTAATTTCTGGATATTTCCTTTTTTTCGTTTGATCCCTGTTTGCCTTGGAATCGTTGAGGATCTGCTTTGCCTCATGGGTCCCGCATGTCATCCTCTCGTAACGGTAAATGTTTCTTTTATTGGATTTTGTTTACCAAATGATTTTTGGCTTATATTTTATTTCGATCTCTGCCGCCTTTAAAACGTTGAGGACGCTGCTGGCTCACGGGTCCCACATGTCGGCCTCTATGAACAATAAACGTTGAGGATCTCGCTTTACCTCATGGGTCCCGGATGTCATCCTCTTTGAACGAAATGTTTCTTTTCTTGGATTTTTTACCAACATATTTTTGGTTTATTTTTCTTTCCATCCCTGCCGCCTTTAAAACGTTGACGACGCTTCTTGGCTCATGGGTCCCCGATGTCAGTCTCCCCGTACAAGAAACATGTGATATCTTGATTATTTTGCAGACAATAAACAGTGTATTGCGCTCTGAGCTATTTCAAACGGATAAATTAAATCTTTATTTTTACATAAACAAACTTATATGTTGAATCTCCTTGTTTTTTGGTTTTTGCGAAGCATAGGACTTTCCTGTTTTTTTAGAAAATTCCGAACTTTCCTGTTTTGGAGTGGGCTGAAATTGTTTGAGTCAAAAGGCCAAGCAGGATAGTTCGAAGGCCCAGATGTCCAGATGCAGCCCAATTGAAATCTTTCTTCTTCGATTTTTTTCACCCCCTGATTTCTGGCTACTTCATTTTTCTTTTGGTCCTGTGCCGCCTTGGAAACGTCGAGACCGCTGCTGCAAAATGGGACCCACATGTCATCCTCTATGTACAATAAAATTTCTTTTCTTGGATTATTTTTGGCTCCTGATATTTGATCACTTCCTTTTTCTTTCGATCCCGTGCAGCCTCTCAAACGGTGATACCGCTGCTGCTAAATGGGACCCGCATGTCATCCTCTATGTACACTCAAGTTTCTTTTCTTGAATTATTTTTGGCTCCTGATATTTGGTCACTTGCCTTTTTCTTTCGATCTCATGCCACGTTTGAAACGTTGAGGAACCTGCTGGCTCATGGGACCCGCATGTCATCCTCTATGTGCTATAAAAGTTTATTATCTTGGGTTTTTTTTCACCCTCTAATTTTGGGCTATTTCCTTTTCCTTTTGATCCCCTGCCGCCTTGGAAACGTTGAGTAAGCTGCTGACTCATGGGACCCGCATGTCATCCTCTATGTACAATCAACTTTCTTTTCTTTTGATCTCAAGCCGCATTTGAAACGTTGAGACCGCTGCTGCTAATTGGGACCCACATGTCATCCTCTATGTACAATAAAGTTTCTTTTCTTGGATTATCTTTGGCTCCTGATATTTTGCCACTTGCCTTTTTCTTTCGATCTCATGCCGCCTTTGAAATGTTGAGTAAGCTGTTGGCTCATGGGTCCCGCATGTCATCCTCTACGAACAATAAAAGTTTCCTTTCTTGGAGTTATTTTTGACCCGTAATTTCTGGCTATTTGCCTTTTTTTCTTTTGATCTTCTGCCCCCTTTGAAACGATGAGGACGCTGTTGGCAGGTCGGTCCCACATGTCATCCTCTGTGAACAATAAAAGTTTCCTTTGATGGATTTATTTTGAACCCCTAATTAATTTCTGGATATTTTCTTTTTTTTTCCTTTGATCCCCTGCCGCCTTGGAATCGTTGAGGTTGCTGCTGCCTCATGGGTCCCGCATGTCATCCTCTCAGAACGGTAAATGTTTCTTTTATTGGATTTTGTTTACCAAATGATTTTTGGCTTATATTTAATTTCGATCTCCTGCCGCCTTTAAAACGTTGAGGACGCTGCTGGCTCACGGGTCCCACATGTCAGCCTCTATGAACAATAACCGCTGAGGATGCTGCTGCCTCATGGGTCCCGCATGTCATCCTCTTTGAACGAAATGTTTCTTTTCTTGGATTTTTTACCAACATATTTTTGGTTTATTTTTTCTTTCCATCCCCTGCCGCCTTTAAAACGTTGACGACGCTGCTGGCTCATGGGTCCCCGATGTCAGTCTCCCCGTACAAGAAACATGTGATATCTTGATTATTTTGCAGACAATAAACAGTGTATTGCGCTCTGAGCTATTTCAAACGGATAAATTAAATCTTTATTTTTACATAAACAAACTTATATGTTGAATCTCCTTGTTTTTTGTTTTTGCGAAGCATAGGACTTTCCTGTTTTTTTAGAAAATTCCGAACTTTCCTGTTTTGGAGTGGGCTGAAATTGTTTGAGTCAAAAGGCCAAGCAGGATAGTTCGAAGGCCCAGATGTCCAGATGCAGCCCAATTGAGATCTTTCTTCTTCGATTTTTTTCACCCCCTGATTTCTGGCTACTTCATTTTTGTTTTGGTCCTGTGCCGCCTTGGAAACGTTGAGACCGCTGCTGCAAAATGGGACCCGGATGTCATCCTCTATGTACTATAAAACTTTCTTTTCTTGGATTCTTTTTGGCACCTCATATTTGGTCACTTGCCTTTTTCTTTCGATCCCCTGCCGCTTCTCAAACGGTGATACCGCTGCTGCTAATTGGGACCCGCATGTCATCCTCTATGTACAATCAAGTTTCTTTTCTTGAATTATTTTTGGCTCCTGGTATTTGGTCACTTGCCTTTTTCTTTCGATCTCATGCCACGTTGAGGACCCTGCTGGCTCATGGGACCCGCATGTCATCCTCTATGTGCTATAAAAGTTTATTTTCTTGGGTTTTTTTTCACCCTCTGATTTTTGGCTATTTCCTCTTCCTTTTGATCCCCTGCCGCCTTGGAAACGTTGAGTAAGCTGCTGACTCATGGGACCCGCATGTCATCCTCTATGTACAATCAACTTTCTTTTCTTGAATTATTTTTGGATCCTGATATTTGGTCACTTGCCTTTTTCTTTCGATCTCATGCCACGTTTGAAACGTTGAGTAAGTTGCGGACTCATGGGACCCGCATGCCATCCTAATTTCTGGAGTTTTTTTTACTCCCTAATTTCTGGATACTCTTTTTCTTTTGATCTCAAGCCGCATTTGAAACGTTGACACCTTTCTTGCAAAAATGGGACCCGCATGTCATCTTTTATGTACAATAAAGTTTCTTTTCTTGGATTATTTTTGGCTCCTGATATTTTGTCTCTTGTCTTTTTCTTTCGATCTCATTCCGCCTTTGAAACGCTGAGGAAGCTGCTAGCGCATGGGTCCCGCATGTCATCCTCTATGAACAATAAAAGTTTCCTTTCTTGGAGTTATTTTTGACCGCTAATTTCTGGCTACTTCCTTTTTCTTTTGATCCCCTGCCGCCTTGGAAACGTTGAGTAAGCTGGCCGACACAAGCAAGGGGCCCGCATGTCATCCTCTATGTACAATCAACTTGCAAGATCTTGGAGCGAAAGAGCTTGTATAAGTGGGACCCATATGCCATCCTCTATGTACAATAAAAGTTTCTTTTCTTGGATTATTTTTTGCTCCTGATATTTGGTCACTTTCCTTTTTCTTTCGATCTCATGCCGCCTATGAAAAGTTGAGTAAGGTGCTGGCTCGTGGGACCCGCATGTCATCCTCTATGTACAATAAAGTTTCTTTTCTTAGATTTTTTACCCCTTGATTTTTGGTCACTTGCCTTTTTCTTTCGATCATATGCCGCCTTTGAAATTGAGGTCGCAGGTGGCTCAAGGGTCCCACATGTCAGCATCTATGAACAATAAACCATTCCTTTGTTGGATTTATTTTTTACCCCTAATTTCTGGCTATTTGCCTTTTTCTTTTGATCCCCTGCCCCCTTCGAAACGCTGCTGGCAGGTCGGTCCCACATGTCATCCTCTATGAAGAATAAAAGTTTCCTTTTTTGGATTTATTTTTGACCCCTAATTTCTGGCTATTAGCCTTTTTCTTCTGATCCCTGCCGACTTCGAAATGATGAGGATCTTTGCGGCGATCGGTCCCACATGTCAGCCTCTATGAACTATAAATGTTTCCTTTCTAGGATTTATTTTTTACCCCTATTTTCGGGCTACTTGCCTTTTTCTTTGAAACGTTGAGGACGCTACTGTCTCATGGGTCCCACATGGCATCCTCTCTGAACGATAAACCTTCATTTCTTGTTAACGACAGGTTTATCAGTATTATTTTTGCAGACTAATACAAGCTCTTTCGATCCAAGATCTTGCAAGTTGATAGATTAAATCATGGAATTATCAGGATATGTTTTAAATTTCAAATCCACTTTATGAATTTGTAAAAATACCGTTATCCATGTGGTTATGGAGCGATCAAGGATTTTCATATTGTGCATGAGCAGTTTCAAAAATTGGAACCCAATAATTCAAAATAAATAAAAACAACTTTTATGTAGAATCTCCGTGTTTTTTTTTTGCCAATCATAGGATCTGTGTTTCATTAGAAAAGGGCCGAAATTGCATGAGCGGAAAGGCCCATTTGTGGTTATTGGGCTTCGACTGCCGGAGCAAGTAGACCGATAACAATTACCATGTAGATGTTCGTTGGCAACCCAAAAGTGAAATATTGGGTCCAACAGGGGAAGGTTGAACAGTACTTTTTCTATTGGGAAGGTGGTACATGGGGTTATCCTGACAAAAAAATGGAACATGGGTTACTGAAGGTTGCCCATTTGTGCCCAATATGTTTGTCAGCAGGAGCTTTACCTTCCGCCGCCGCCGCCATGGTCGAGCTAGCGGTACGGCGGCGTCTCGAGCTCGGGGTAGCGCAGCGTCCGCGCGCGCCCCAAATTAAGGTACCTATTAAGCGGAGATACGTACCGGCGACGAGCACATCGGCCTCGCGACGGCACCTACGATAGGCTCGGCTGGCCTTGGGGCATTTACCCCTAGCCTCTTCCATGCTCAAGTTTTAGAAATGTTTACGCTCTGTTCAACCTTTGGATCAAATTTGTCAACATGACCATTTTTATGGAGTAGCAACGAGTTGAATCTCTCAAAACTCTTTAAGTTCTGCAATATAACGACTAATTGGGACTACCTTATACAAAATGATTACATATCCTTATTTTGGAAGCAAGCCATCACACACTTATAGTTTGCTAGTCAGCTGCACGTAACGTTAAAAATCGGCAATTATAATGAATAAACCTGTAATCTTCACTTAAAATGCATTAAGGAGCATCAAATTTGACAAATCAAACCATGTCTTACTGAAAATTGACATGTCTTTCTCATGCAGAAATTAAAATTATCCATGCATGTGCGTTTATACAGGTTAAGTTTTGCACGTATTATTTTTTGTACTAACTTTTCTGACTACCTTCAAAGCTCCAATCCTTCTTCATCATCTTTGTTGTACCGCACTGATGCAAGTGAATGCGAGCTGCTCGCCAGACGCGACTTCGTGTCCGATATGTGTACATGTACTATGCCTTCTCCATCTAGTGCTAGTTACGCCTCTGTGCTAATTAATTCTATCCCAGTGCCTACATCCAGCACAAACCTCTGTCATTGCAGCTGTGACTCACCTCGACCATTGGAGCCCAATCACAAGAGCGAGCTCGATCAGTCGTCTCAACCAGAGAGGCATGTGTCTCATGGTTAGCTATCTACAACTTGCTGTCTTACTTAAATTTGTGCCTATCATAGAGATCACCTCGCTGGTGTAGCAATGGCTGCAAGTAGCTGCTATGGGGATAAGGAAGAAAAGATTTAAATAATGGGGTGGGGCCAACAAGCAGGAAAGCTATCTATAGCTTTATGGATGTTTCTGGAATTGGGTAGAAAATAGTAGATGACAACTTTAGGCAAATCCCAGAGACCAAGGCCGTTGGATGATGTCTAATGAACGGCAGAACTGTGTTCAAGAAAAAAACGGCAGAACAAAATAGGCGAAATTAGCTTGAATTTTGATAATAAATCTTGGGCATTTTCCCTCGAACATGATGTACTACTACTACTGTACTCAACTTTGGGTAGTCTCTGGACTAGTCTCCCTCGTCCACCAATTATTATTATTATATTATATATACTACTGCGGAAAGTTGAGGGGAGTCCCTAGTCCCGAGCACTTCGTCCACTTCCCCTGGCCTCATCCCAGAGATCTCACACCAACCACCTCACCGTCGACTAGCCGCCAGTCTACACCCCTCCGAAGAATCCCCAATGGTGGCGACGCCCCTACTAGAGCACTCCTCACGCGAGCGCATCATCGAGTCTGGCCCACATGTCTTCCGTGACTGCCGTGTGTCGGCAAGCACGACCGACTTCTCCGTCGGCGAGCCGCCGGCCGTGGGCGAGGGCGAGGCGTCCCCGTAAACTATGACAGTGCACATCTTCTTCTCGAGGACGTACGAGCTCAGGAGGATGGCCGGCCCCCTCCCTGCCCCACTGGATGAGGACGATATCGCCACTACACCCTGCGAAGAGGTGGTGCTGGATCTTGGCTTGCCTCCGAGGGAGCTGCGTAGTGGGGGCTATGTCGTGCGAACTATGCGCGAGATTCTTGCCCGTGTATGGCTGCTCAAGAACCTGAACCTCACGGAGGAGGAGTGGGACATCATCATGCCTTACGATGTTATGCACCTGATGTGGCAGCAGGCGTGTCGTCGGGTCGGTGGCCTCCACTTCGACCTCACCCTTAGGGTGGACCACCGGCTCATCGTCAACTTGCCGGCGCTGCAAGACAGTTGGGTCCTAGTTGCGCCGGAGGACGGCCACTGCAGCATATGCATGCAGGGGCTGTCGCGGCGCACAACGGTGCGTCTCCGGGGATGCAAACACCCGTTCCATAGGAAGTGCATCTTCTCCTGGTTTGTAACGAACGCCAGCTGCCCTATCTGCCGCGATAAAGTGCTGACCCATCTTATTTTCGATTTTGTAGCATAGTATGAATAAAAACCCTGTATGATAGGGATGCCATGCCAACTTGAATCCTATGTCAAGAGAAATTCTATTTGATTGTGGTTATAAGATATTTTGCATTAGTTTGATCTATTATCATTCTATTTTCCTATGGGATATGACCCTATGAATCAAACAGCCTGGGATTACTTCCACACAATTAAGTTTGACCAACTTTTAGTAGGACAACAAACATAAATAATTAGTCATCATGGGATTACAATCCAACAGATAATTGTCTTCAGGACTCATACATTTTCCAAATAGAAAAATCAAAACAAATCATGGTTCTTCATCTCACAGCATGATACAGAGACAAGAGTCTAATCATCATCATCATCATCATCATCACCTCCGTCTTCATTCTGATATTCGTGCATGGTCTCATCCTGCTCGTCATGTCCATTCTCCTCCTGAGATTCACCAGGTAGCTTCAGTTTATCCATCTCTTTGTCGACTATACTAACCTCAACAGTGAAATCTACTTCTCCATCATGTGCAGGGATACCTGTATCCAACGAGGTTTCATCAATGCCAGCAACTTTAGTTTGCCTAGAACCAGCGAAATCATCTTGCTGGGCACCAATTATTGGATCCCGCATTCTCATCCAAATCATATATGTTCCTTGCCACAAACTTTTGCACATACTTCCATCCTTTTCTAGATCTGTCTTCCAAGAAAAGTACCTTGGCCGCTTGAGGTACCAAAATATAAGGATCATCCTTGTACCACTGAGCAGTAGTATTGACTGATATGAAATACCCATCATTTCTGGCACCTTTGCCCTTGTTTGGATCTTGGTTGTACCAGTAACACTTAAATAGAACCACAGATCGGACAGTAACCTTATCACTATAGAACAACTGAATAACCTCTTCTATGTGACCATAATGGTCAAATGACTCTGATCTCTTCTTTCTGGTTGTCAAGTGATCTCCACTGGTTGTGATGCCACTATTTCGTGTCTTCAAATGTTGTTCACGCTCATAGGAGCTGTAATGGACACCATTGGCATTGCAAGCTGCAGCTACCAACACCCTCTTATCTGGACCACGTGATAGGACAAGGAGATCAGCACTAACAGCGCCTGGATTCTCCGCATGGAGTTTCGAGATCTACGATTACAAAATAGACAAGAGGTCATCTCATGTGAAAACACATAGACAAGTCAGAGTGCAATTGAACATCTTACATGTTTCTCAAACCAGTCCTGAAACCCACTCCCACGTGCCGATAGCTTTCCATTCGTTTCCATGTACAACCTGCAAAACATAGCCAAGTCAGCTGAGTATATTTCATTTTGATACAAGTTCATAGTATATGCGAGGAACTGAGGATTTCGTGTGCATAGTACTCACTTAACATATTCATCAGCCTCTGCAGCATTATTCAGCACATACCAAGACAGCTGTTCAAATTCAGACTGCTCTAATGTTTTTTCGGTCCTCTTTCCTATTAGCTCAACACCATGATTAAAAACAGATCCTCCAACTTCCAAAATTCTGCAACCCCGGTTGAATCTGGTCTCAATATCAGGAATATATCTTGATGCAAATGTATATGCTTTAGCAGCAATATACGCCACTGCAATGCAAGCCTCCGGTCTAGCTTTGTTCCTAACTGTATTCTTGAAAGTGCACAGTCGACGTTCTATAGGGTACATCCATCCATACTGTACCGGACCTCTTAAAAGTGCCTCATCAGGTAGATGAACAGCCAAATGCACCATCACATCAAAGAACGCTGGAGGATATTTCAGCTCCAGCTTGCACAGGATTACTGCTATGTCCACCTTAAGACGTTTTACAACAGCTCTGCTTAGAGTTTTACTACATATTTCCCTAAAGAACCTTCCCAACTCTGCAATCACGTTGTACATATTTGGCTTCACTAAATCTTTAATGCCAATAGCTAAAAGCCTTTGCAGCAGGATGTGACAATCGTGAGTTTTCAACCCTTGGAGCTTGTTTCCTTCAGCATTGAGACAATTTGCAATGTTGGAAGCAAATCCGAACGGGAACATCACACCTCGGAGGTACTCACAAAATAATCTCATTTTAGGCATCGGCAATGTGAATTCCGCGCCTCGAAACTTATAATGTTTTTCCTTGCCTTTGTTCACTTTGTCATTACGATCCAGTTGCAAGTGCCTGTTAACATTCAATGTTGCACAATCAATCCTAGCATTTGAGCTATATTTTGTCTTGGATGGAATGTTGAGTAATGTGCCGACAATGCTGCCACATATATTTTTCTCCATGTGCATGATATCAATATTATGCCGAAGCTTCTTACCAGCCCAATACGGCAAGTCCCAAAGAGTGGCCCTGCGCTTATAAAATATTCTCGGTCTATCATTTTCCATTTCCTTCCTCTTGGTACATGCTGCTATCTTCCTTTTGGTAGCTGCTAGACTCAGTTCATTGATACGCGTACAGCACGCGTCCGTTGGGACCCCAAGAGGAAGGTGTGATGCGTACAGCGGCAAGTTTTCCCTCAGTATGAAACCAAGGTTTATCGAACCAGTAGGAGCCAAGAAGCACGTCGAAGGTTGATGGCGGCGAGATGTAGTGCGGTGCAACACCAGGGATTCCGGCGCCAACGTGGAACCTACACAACACAAACCAAGTACTTTGCCCCAACGAAACAGTGAGGTTGTCAATCTCACCGGCTTGCTGTAACAAAGGATTAGATGTATAGTGTGGATGATGATTGTTTGCAGAAAACAGCAGAACAATTGCAGTAGATTGTATTTCAGTATAGAGAATTGGACCGGGGTCCACAGTTCACTAGAGGTGTCTCTCCCATAAGATAAACAGCATGTTGGGTGAACAAATTACAGTTGGGCAATTGACAAATAAAGAGGGCATGACCATGCACATACATATTATGATGAGTATAGTGAGATTTAATTGGGCATTACGACAAAGTACATAGACCGCTATCCAGCATGCATCTATGCCTAAAAAGTCCACCTTCAGGTTATCATCCGAACCCCTTCCAGTATTAAGTTGCTAACAACAGACAATTACATTAAGTATTGCGCGTAATGTAATCAATAACTACATCCTCGGACATAGCATCAATGTTTTATCCCTAGTGGCAACAGCACATCCATAACCTTAGAGGTTTCTCTCACTCCCAGCATTCACGGAGACATGAACCCACTATCGAGCATAAATACTCCCTCTTGGAGTTACTAGCATCAACTTGGCCAGAGCATCTACTAATAACGGAGAGCATGCAAGATCATAAACAACACATAGATATAAATTGATAATCAACATAACATAGTATTCTCTATTCATCGGATCCCAACAAACACAACATATAGAATTACAGATAGATGATCTTGATCATGTTCGGCAGCTCACAAGACCCGACAATTAAGCACAATGGGGAGAAGACAACCATCCAGCTACTGCTATGGACCCATAGTCCAGGGGTAGACTACTCACACATCACTCCGGAGGCGACCATGGCGGCGTAGAGTCCTCAGGAGATGATTCCCCTCTCCGGCAGGGGTGCCGGAGGCGATCTCTGAATCCCCGAGATGGGATTGGCGGCGGCGGCGTCTGCGGAAGGTTTTCCGTATCGTGGCTCTCGGTGCTTTGGGGGTTTCGCGACGAAGGCTATTTGTAGGCGGAAGGGTAGGTCGGGGCGTCGCGAGGGGCCCAGGAGACAAAGTCGGCGCGGCCAAGGGTGGGGCCGCGCCGCCACCCTCCCGGCCACCTCGTGGCCCCACTTCGTTGACTCTTCGGTCTTCTGGAAGCTTCGTGGCAAAATAGGACCACAGGGTGTTGATTTCGTCCAATTCCGAGAATATTTCCTTACTAGGATTTACGAAACCAAAAACAATGAAAACAACTTTGCACTTCGGCATCTTGTTAATAGGTTAGTTCCAGAAAATGCACGAATATGACATAAAGTGTGCATAAAACATGTAGATATCATCAATAATGTGGCATGGAACATAAGAAATTATCGATACGTCGGAGACGTATCAGCATCCCCAAGCTTAGTTTCTGCTCGTCCCGAAGCGGTAAACGATAAACAAAGATAATTTCTGGAGTGACATGCCATCATAACCTTGATCATACTATTGTAAGCATATGTAGTGAATGCAGCGATCAAAACAATGTAAATGACATGAGTAAACAAATGAATCATATAGCAAAGACTTTTCATGAATAGTACTTCAAGACAAGCATCATTAAGTCTTGCATAAGAGTTAACTCATAAAGCAATAATTCATAGTAGAGGTATTGAAGCAACACAAAGGAAGATGAAGTTTCAGCGGTTGCTTTCAACTTATAACATGTATATCTCATGGATATTGTCAATGTAAAGTAATATAACAAGTGCAATATGCAAGTATGTAGGAATCAATGCACAGTTCACACAAGTGTTTGCTTCTTGAGGTGGAGAGAGATAGGTGAACTGACTCAACAATAAAAGTAAAAGAATGGTCCTTCAAAGAGGAAAGCATCGATTGCTATATTTGTGCTAGAGCTTTGGATTTTGAAAACAAGAAACAATTTTGTCAACGGTAGTAATAAAGCATATGTGTTATGTAAATTATATCTTACAAGTTGCAAGCCTCATGCATAGTATACTAATAGTGCCCGCACCTTGTCCTAATTAGCTCGGATTACCTGGATTATCATCGCAATGCACATGTTTTAACCAAGTGTCACAAAGGGGTACCTCTATGCCGCATGTACAAAGGTCTAAGGAGAAAGCTCGCATCGGATTTCTCGCTATTGATTATTCTCAACTTAGACATCCATACCGGGACAACATAGACAACAGATAATGGACTCCTCTTTAATGCATAAGCATGTAGCAACAATTAATTTTCTCATATGAGATTGAGGATATATGTCCAAAACTGAAACTTCCACCATGGATCATGGCTTTAGTTAGCGGCCCAATGTTCTTCTCTAACATTATGCAATGCTCTAACCATTCTAGCGGTAAATCTCTCTTACTTCAGACAAGACGAACATGCATAGCAACTCACATGATATTCAACAAAGAGTTGTTGATGGCGTCCCCAGGAACATGGTTATCGCACAACAAGCAACTTAATAAGAGATAAAGTGCATAAGTACATATTCAATACCACAATAGTTTTTAGGCTATTTGTCCCATGAGCTATATATTGCAAAGGTAGAGGATAGAAATTTTAAAGGTAGCACTCAAGCAATTTACTTTGGAATGGCGGAGAAATACCATGTAGTAGGTAGGTATGGTGGACACAAATGGCATAGTGGTTGGCTCAAGTATTTGGATGCATGAGAAGTATTCCCTCTCGATACAAGGTTTAGGCTAGCAAGGCTATTTGAAACAAACACAAGGATGAACCGGTGCAGCAAAACTCACATAAAAGACATATTGAAAACATTATAAGACTCTACACCGTCTTCCTTGTTGTTCAAACTCAATACTAGAAATTATCTAGACTTTAGAGAGACCAAATATGCAAACCAAATTTTAGCATGCTCTATGTATTTCTTCATTAATAGGTGCAAAGTATATGATGCAAGAGCTTAAACATGAGCACAACAATTTCCAAGTATCACATTGTTCAAGACATTATACCAATTACCACATGTAGCATTTCCCGTTTCCAACCATATAACAATTAACGAAGCAGTTTCAACCTTCGCCATGAAAATTAAAAGCTAAGAACACATGTGTTCATACGAACCAGCGGAGCGTGTCTATCTCCCACACCTGCATTTATTCAAACAAAAACAAAAACAAAAGCACACAGACGCTCCAAGCAAAGCACATAAGTTGTGACGGAATAAAAATATAGTTTCAAGAGAAGGAACCTGATAATGTTGTCGATGAAGAAGGGGATGCCTTGGGCATACCCAAGCTTAGACGCTTGAGTCTTCTTCATATATGCAGGGGTGAACCACCGGGGCATCCCCAAGCTTAGAGCTTTCACTCTCCTTGATCCTGTTGTATCATCTCCCTCTCTTGATCCTTGAAAACTTCCTCCACACCAAACTCAAAACAACTCATTAGAGGGTTAGTGCACAATCAAAATATACATGTTCAGAGGTGACATAATCATTCTTAACACTTCTGGACATTGCACAAAGCTACTGAAAGTCAACGGAATCGAAATATCCATCGAACATAACAAAACAGGCAATGCGAAATAAAAGGCAGAATCTGTCAAAACAGAACAGTTCGTAATGACAAATTTTATTGAGGCACCAGACTTGGTCAAATGAAAATGCTCAAATTGAATGAAAGTTGCGTACATATCTGAGGATCACTCACATAAATTGGCATAATTTTCTGAGTTACCTACAGAGAATTTTGCCCAGATTCGTGACAGCAAAGAAATCTATTTCTGCGCAGTAATCCAAATCTAGTATGAACCTTACTATCAACGACTTTACTTGGCACAACAAAACACTAAACTAAGATAAGGAGAGGTTGCTACAGTAGTAAACAACTTCCAAGACACAAAATAAAAACAAAGTACTGTACTAAAAACATGGGTTGTCTCCCATAAGCGCTTTCTTTATAGCCATTAAGATGGGCTCAGCAGTTTTAATGATGTACTCGTATAAGGATGAGAGTTGAAGCAAAGAGAGCATCGAAAAACAAATTCAAAACAATTTTAAACCTAACCCACTTCCTATGAAAAGGAATCTTGTAAATAAACAAGTCAATGAAGAACAAAGTGAATAGCATAGGAAGACAAAATAAGTGTAACTTCAAAAATTTCAGCATATAGAGAGGCATTTTAGTAACATGAAAATTTCTACAACCATATTTTCCTCTCTCATAATAACTTTCAGTAGTATCATGAGCAAACTCAACAATATAACTATCACATAAAGCATTCTTATCATGAGTCTCATGCATAAAATTATTACTCTCCACATAAGCATAATCAATTTTATTAGTTGTAGTGGGAGCAAATTCAACAAAGTAGCTATCATTATTATTCTCATCATCATATATAGGAGGCATATTGTAATCATAATCAAATTTATCCTCCATAACAGGTGGCAACAAAAGACTACTATCATTATAATCATCATAAATAGGAGGCAAAGTATCATCAAAGAAAATTTTCTCCTCAATGCTTGGTGGGCTAAAAAGATCATGCTCATCAAAACCAGCTTCCCCAAGCTTAGAATTTTCCATAGCATTAGCAACAATAGTGTTCAAAGCATTCATATTAATAACATTCCCATTAGCATGCATATAAAGTTCCATGGGTTTTTTAATTCTCTCTTCAAACACATCATGTCCTAATTAAAGATAAAGTTCATAAAGATCTCTCATATTTTTGTTGTTTTCCATTATGCTTAACTAGTGAAATAAAAACATGCATGATATTAAGTAAAGTAAAACAAGTAACTAATTTTTTGTGTTTTTAATATGGAGAACAAGATAGTAAATAAAGTAAAACTAGCAACTAATTTTTTTGTATTTTGATTTAGTGCAGCAAACAAAGTATTAAATAAAGCAAGACAAAAACAAAGTAAAGAGATTGGGATGTGGAGACTCCCCTTGCAGCGTGTCTTGATCTCCCCGGCAACGGCGCCAGAAAAAGAGCTTGATACGCGTACAGCACGCGTCCATTGGGACTCCAAGAGGAAGGTGTGATGCGTACAGCGGCAAGTTTTCCCTCAGTATGAAATCAAGGTTTATCGAACCAGTAGGAGCCAAGAAGCACGTTGAAGGTTGATGGCGGCGAGATGTAGTGCGGCGCAACACCAGGGATTCCGGCGCCAACGTGGAACCTGCACAACACAAACCAAGTACTTTGCCCCAACGAAACGTGCTGAGGTTGTCAATCTCACCGGCTTGCTGTAACAAAGGATTAGATGTATAGTGTGGATGATGATTGTTTGCAGAAAACAGTAGAACAATTGCAGTAGATTGTATTTCAGTATAGAGAATTGGACCGGGGTCCACAGTTCACTAGAGGTGTCTCTCCCATAAGATAAACAGCATGTTGGGTGAACAAATTACAGTTGGGCAATTGACAAATAAAGAGGGCATGACCATGCACATACATATTATGATGAGTATAGTGAGATTTAATTGGGCATTACGACAAAGTACATAGACCGCTATCCAGCATGCATCTATGCCTAAAAAGTCCACCTTCAGGTTATCATCCGAACCCCTTCCAGTATTAAGTTGCTAACAACAGACAATTGCATTAAGTATTGCGCGTAATGTAATCAATAACTACATCCTCGGACATAGCATCAATGTTTTATCCCTAGTGGCAACAGCACATCCATAACCTTAGAGGTTTCTCTCACTCGCCCAGATTCACGGAGACATGAACCCACTATCGAGCATAAATACTCCCTCTTGGAGTTACTAGCATCAACTTGGCCAGAGCATCTACTAATAACGGAGAGCATGCAAGATCATAAACAACACATAGATATAAATTGATAATCAACATAGCATAGTATTCTCTATTCATCGGATCCCAACAAACACAACATATAGAATTACAGATAGATGATCTTGATCATGTTCGGCAGCTCACAAGACCCGACAATTAAGCACAATGGGGAGAAGACAACCATCTAGCTACTGCTATGGACCCATAGTCCAGGGGTAGACTACTCACACATCACTCCGGAGGCAACCATGGCGGCGTAGAGTCCTCCGGGAGATGATTCCCCTCTCCGGCAGGGTGCCGGAGGCGATCTCCTGAATCCCCCGAGATGGGATTGGCGGCGGCGGCGTCTCTGGAAGGTTTTCCGTATCGTGGCTCTCGGTACTGGGGGTTTCGCGACGAAGGCTATTTGTAGGCGGAAGGGTAGGTCAGGGGCGTCGCGAGGGGCCCAGGAGACAGGTCGGCGCGGCCAAGGGTGGGGTCGCGCCGCCTACCCTCCTGGCCACCTCGTGGCCCCACTTCGTTGACTCTTCGGTCTTCTGGAAGCTTCGTGGCAAAATAGGACCCTGGGCGTTGATTTCGTCCAATTCCGAGAATATTTCCTTACTAGGATTTCTGAAACCAAAAATAGCAGAAAACTGCAACTGGCACTTCGGCATCTTGTTAATAGGTTAGTTCCAGAAAATGCACGAATATGACATAAAGTGTGCATAAAACATGTAGATATCATCAATAATGTGGCATGGAACATAAGAAATTATCGATACGTCGGAGACGTATCATTCATCTCCTCTCTTCTTCCTTTTTCTACCTGCTACTACTGCTGCTGCATCTTCTGTATTCTTCTCTGCTATACCTGCTGTGGCAGCTGGTGGTTTTCCTGGTTTAACATTTCTGACCGCTTCTAGGTGCGCCTCCAACTCGTGACTCGTAAAGTGCTGCGGTTCAGTCTTTGCACAGGCCTGATCACCAATAAATTGCAATTTTTTATTATTTTTTCGGAAACTGTGACCTCTTGGAAGGAAACGGCGATGGCCCATATAGCATATCTTGTTTATTATCCTCACTGCCAGCTGATCTGTATCACAGTGAACACATGCATTATAACCTGATGTTACTCTGCCTTACATAGTGCCCAAAGCTGGATAATCATGGGTGCAATACAGTACAGCAGCACGTAATGGAAAATTTTGTTCTTTAGGTTGACACACATCCCGTGTAGGGACACCCTTCCATAATGTTTGCAAGTCTCTAATAAGAGGCTGCATGAACACATCAAAATCCTTCCTGTGAGATTTGGGACTGGGATGAGTAAGGCCATCATACGATTCTGACCGATCGGTGCATGTCCAGGGAGCCTGGTTGTATGGTGTAACTAGTACTGGCCACATGCTATACGAGTTGCTCATGTTGCCAAATGGGTTGAATCCATCTGTAGCAAGGCCAAGTCTCAGGTTCCTTGGATCTGCAGCAAAATCTGGATGATCCAGGTCGAATTGCTTCCATTCATCGCCATCAGCAGGATGCCTCAGTAAATCAGGGTCGGGTGTGAGAATCTCTTTGTGCCATCTTGTTTCCCGAGATGTTTGTTCTGAAGCAAACAACCTCTGCAATCTTTGTACAAGTGGAAAGTATCTCAGAACCTTCCAAGGAATCTTTTTCTTACCACCAGCTCCATCATGTTTCCATCTTGATTCCTTACATACTGGACATTCATCGAGGTCATTATACTCCATCCAAAACAGTGCACAGTTATTTTTGCAAAAAATCAATCTTCTCATATCCAAGTCCCAGTACCTTGATGTACTGCTTCACCTCATAAAAGGATTTTGGCAGTCCAGCCCCAGGGAGTGCATCGCTGTATGTCTTCGCAACTGCATTGAAGGCTTTATTGGTTATCCCCTGGTATGACTTGTCATGAAGTAATTTCACAATTAATTCGAATCTTGACACAACAGAACCAGGGGCCACTAAGCGCTTAGCATCTTCTATCAGGTCATGGAAAAGAGGCTTTTTGTGATAACCATGGGGCTGTTGGCTTGCATATGGATACAGATCCCGTAACAAATTAGCAGTAGCCTCATCCTGGACGAGATCTTCAGGCTGATAACTGACATAGGCATCCCAAATGGGCCTGCCGAAGATGGTACCCGGGGTTTACTGGAGGCCCAATACCCGAAGAATAAGAAGATTCGGGAGCCCAAGATTTACTAAGGAAAGATAGAGTTGTAATAGGAAGTGTTGTTTGTAATCTGGCGGGACGAGTTAGAAACCGTCCCGGACTCTGTAAACTTGTATAGCACGAATCCCTCGGCTTCACCTCATATATAAGGGGGAGTCGAGGGACAAAAGAATCAACCGAATCATTGTCTGCAAACCCTAGTTTTCACAATCGTCGAGTACTTTTCGGCTGAAACCTTCGAGATCTACTTACCCTCTACTTCTAACTAAACCCTAGCCTACAATCCATAGGCATTGACAAGTTAATCCCTTGTCAATTGGCGCCGTCTGTGGGAATTAGAGGCGTAAGGAGCTGATCTCGATGGCACGCTCAAGATCTTCGACATCGTCAACCGCAAGCAACACAATGGATCGAGGTAAACAGATCGCTACTGGTCTTGTCGATTTTGTTCCTCACCCACCCTCCCGTTTGGATGCATATGCGTATCTGGCGGAGCCCATGGAGATGACGTTCGGAAGGTTCCACTTTCGCGTCGAGAAGGAAGGATCGTATCGTGTCGAAATTCCGATTTCGTCGGGATCATCAGTGGCCGATTCCGATTTTTCAAGCTATGCATCGTCAAACGAGTCAGGAGAAGAAGAAACCTCGGCGACACGCTACGTCAGTATCAGAGCAAGAGAGAAACTCGCCAAGATCTTCAACGACATATCGTTTGAGTCATCTGCGGACTCGTATATAAGCGATGGCTCAAGCGATGTCGACAATCATGACTTCATCGACAAATCTCTCACAGTGGGCAAGGTCTTCATCAATCTCAACGATGATGTCACCAAACCCAACATAGATCTGAGTACAAGGTATCATCAGATTTACGCCATTGAAGGTCAAGAGGAGACATCTGAGGCTTTCGACAGTTTGGGAAATCCCATACGTCGATCCCTCCAATCTGCGACAAGGCTTGGGCAACAAATACGTCGGGCCAGAGCCGCGAGATAGAGTTCAACTTTCACAAGCAGCGTGGGACAGAGCTGCGAGAGCTATGAACGGCACAGAACCAATGGCTACCACAGCCACACCAGAAGAATTGCAAGCATATCAATATAGGCTCGCACGAGCTGCCAGGGAATTGGAAAAACAGACAGCTGAGTTGAACAGGAGAAAGGAGGCAGCTTCTGCATCCAGCAGGAGAAGGGCAGATCTAAGTCGACAATCTAGAACTACGGGTGATAGCCATCGGGAGGCGCGGAACAGAGCAAGATCAAGGCTGCAACACATACCCGAGGCAGAAAGAGAACACTTGGTTCAAAACCTCGACATGTCCTTTATGTCGATAGATACAAGAGGAAACATCATCCCTAAGACACCAGAGGCTGGGTATATGGCGACACATGCTTTTATCCTTGCATCTAAACCACCTCCGGGTGACCCAAGGGAAACACTGTACAATATGGCGGTAGCAGGAGTTGGAGCTATGGGGACAGCGTTTATATCAACGCCTCCCGAAGGAGTGGCAAGGCAAAATAGTCCGCGACCCGCAGCAGCAACAGCGGCAGCACCTGAAGGGCCAAGTGGAGCAAGAGACACAAAGCAGCACAAGCAAGAGTCGACAGAGCGCGGCAAAGCGAAGGGATCATCGGCAATCCCCGAACTTAACGACGAAGATATGTGCGGCTTACCATGCTTCACGAGGAGAGTCCGAAAAACGCGAGTCCCCTCAGGATTCAAGTTACCCGATAATTTCAAGAAATTCGACGGCCTTCAAGATCCAGAGGATTGGCTAGTCGACTATCTGGAGACGGTGAAGTTGACAGGAGGAACTAGGGCAACAGCCATGCAAAGCATCCAGGTGCACACGAGTGGTGCCGCACGATCATGGATAAAGAAACTCGCTCCAGGATCCATCGACAGTGGGAAAGTTTCGAGGACGTGTTCGTCAAGAACTTCAGATCCACGTGCAAAAAACCCGCATCGTTAGAGGAGTTGAGAGCGTGTCGACAAAAGCCAGATGAGCCAATGAGAAAGTACATCCAGAGGTGGAATATCATCAAAAACTCGGCAGAAAACATATCTGACGAGAGAGCAATAGATGCGTTTGTCGCAGGAGTCAGGCGTGGAGACTTTGTCGAGGATTTGGGAAGGACCAATCCAAGGACAGTATCCGCGTTGATGGAGATAGCAAATAAATGGGCAGATGGAGAAGACGCTGTCCACAACAAACGACACAGGTCGCCAGAGGAGGACCGTGGTCGAAACTATCAACCGAGGCGAAGATTTCCTCGGACGTACCAGAACTACGACGCCCCAGGACAAATTTCGGCAGGTTTTCGGACAAATACAGGAGGCAACAGAGATGATTACCAGAAGCAAAGTGAACAGCGAGGTGATAATAGGGATGATTCACGCAAGGCAAAATAGTGGGCCGAGGTTTCCAAGACCTTTCGTGTCCCCCGAGGAAATGCTGAACGGACCGTGCCAGATGCACTTCTTCCTCGACAGCAACGGGAAAAGACAGTCAGGGCACCTGCAGAAAGACTGTCGAAATTTTCAGGCAATGTTCAGATACGCGAGAAAATGCTCACGCTCGAGCGGCACAGAGAAACCCTCGGGAGCCTAGGAGCGAGGTTCATCTACCGCCACCTCCCGCGATTACAGAGGACAATCGACACCGGCTAAGAATAGCGGCAGCACTTTGCACCACCACCCTATGTCGATCCTAACTCCAACGGAGACGGTGTTGATGATTCGAAGGGAAGGCCGTCCAATATAGCTGAAAAATTAATCTCACGACAGGTGTTTATGGCAGATAAAATGCCTCCACCAACGGTTGAGTACCTTAATTGGTCGGGACAAGATATCGGCTTCACAATAGCAGATCATCCGCAGCAAGTTCCTCGACTGTGGCGATCAGCACTTATTACGCGGCGATTATCGCGAGGATTTGATGTCTCTCGAGTGTTCATAGACGGCGGCAGCAGCTTGAACCTCATGTATGCAGAGATACATTGAGGAAGATGAACATATCCTTAGCAAACTTGAAACCAACAGACACAAGATTCCACGGCATCACACCGAGAGAAACCAAGTTATCCATTGGGAAAAATCAATCTCGATGTTCAATTTGGGACCCGAGAAAATTATAGAATCGAGAAGCTCGAATTTGAAGTCGTGGATTTTCCATCACAATACCACGCTCTGTTGGGACGACCAGCATATGCTAGATTTATGGCAGTACCACACTATACATACCTGTTGTGGAGGTTGCCCGGACCAAGAGGACCAATCACAGTCAAGGGAAGCTTTGCCTTAGCCGATAAGTGCGACAAGGATTTTCACAGGTTGGCAGAAACTTTCGGGATGCAAGCCGAGTACTTGGCATCAAAAAGCATGACTGATTACGACGTCTTGCCAGGTACGCTGGAAGGGCAAATAAAGAATCAACTTTCAACACGAGAGAAAAATTCTAAGGAGGTGCAGATTCACCCGACAGATCCAAAAAGACGACATCTATCGCAAACGATATGGATATCGCATAGGAAAGCGCGCTCGTCAAGTTCCTCCGTGAGAACTGGAAAATCTTTGCATGGTGTCCAGTGACATGCCAGGAGTACCCAGGGAACTTGCCGAGCACCACCTAAATTTGGATCCAACAATGAAACCAATCGAGACAACCTTTGCGGCGTTGAACCAAACCGTAAAGCCATGCTTTCAGAAATAAATCGACTCGAAGAAGCTGGTTTTATCAGAGAAATATCTACGAAGCCACATGGGTAGATAACCCTGTGCTGGTGCCGAAGAAAAACACGACAGTCCTTCGCATGTGCGTCGACTTTACGTGTCTCAATAAACATTGTCCTAAGGATCAATTTCCCCTCCCAAGGATCGATCAAATTATCGACTCCACGGCAGTGTGAGAAAGTCTTTCCTTATTGGATGCATACTCTGGTTATAACCAGATCAGATTAAAAGAAGATGATGAAGCCAAGACAGCGTTTATTACACCTTACGGCGTGTTTTGCTACAAGACAATGCCCTTTGGTCTAAAAAATGCGGGAGCAACATATCAGAGGATGATGCAGAAGTGTTTAGCAACACAGATCGGGAAAAACGTGCAAGTATACATCGATGATGTCGTCATAACATCAAAAAAGGGGACAACGTTGATCGAGGATCTCAAAGAAACTTTTGACAACCTCGACAAATTCTGCCTCAAATCGAACCCGACGAAGTGTTCTTTTGGCGTCCCAGCGGAGAACTTACGGGGTTTCTAGTTTCGGCAAGAGGGATTGAAGCAAATCCCGACAAAATACAAGCCATAGTAACAATGAGAAAGCCAACAAAGTTGAAAGAAATACAGCAGCTAAGCTGGGCGAGTCGCAGCTTTGAGCAGGTTCGTCGCCGAGTTAGGAGAAAAAGCGTTACCATTTTATGCGATAAAACAAGGAGATAAATTCCGGTGGAACAGAAGAGGCCGACGAGCTTTCGAGGGATCTGAAGCGAAAAATCTCGACACCACCAATCCTGGTGGCTCCAAAGGAAAAGGAACCTCTCCTGCTATATATTGCAGCCACGCCCCAAGTGGTTAGCACGGTATTAGTTGTCGAAAGAGAAGAAGAAGGGAAAATCCATGGAGTGCGGACGCATACTTCGTGAGCGAAGTCTTGTCACCTTCAAAACAAAGGTACCCTCAGTACCAAAAACTAGCATATGGAGTGTTCACGACAGCACGAAAATTGCGCCACTATTTTTCGGCACACCCGATCATAGTGGTCAATGAAGCCGACGTTCTTGCAAACATCGGGTCACAGTGCCTTCCAATCCCGCCAGGTGTATTCTGGGAAGAGATAACAGAGAGATCCACTAAGCCAACAAAGTCAAAAAAGAAGGAGAAGAAACCCTCGGGGGCTGCCAATGAAAAGCAAGAGGACGAAGAAGAAGATCAGGACTTGGTCATGGTGATACAGATACCGTGGATGCAGCCGTACATATCATACATCATGAGGAAAGAAATACCCGATGATCCAGTTGAAGCAAGGCGAGTAATTCGACGCTCCAAAGCTTTTACGGTGGTCAAGGGAGAATTGTATAAGCGAAGTATTTCAGGCGTCTTGCAAAGGTGCGTTACACCCGAAGAAGGAAGAATAATCCTGAAGGATGTACACGAAGGAATATGTGGCCACCACGCAAGTAGTCGAGCTATCGCAGCCAAGGTTTTTCGGGCAGGATTTTACTGGTTGACAGCAATCGAGGACGCCAAGGACATAGTAAGAACTTGCGACGCATGTCAAAGGTTCGCCGCAAAACCTCACTCTCCAGCAGCAGAGCTAGCACCAATACCATTGTCTTGGCCCTTTGCTCAATGGGGACTTGATATGGTGGGTAAGTTACACAAATCCTGGCCAGGAGGAAAGGAGTACATGCTAGTAGCTGTCGATAAGTTTACAAAGTGGATAGAAGCGAAGCCGATAAATTCACTCGAGATGGAGCATCCGCAAAGAAAATTCGTAAAAGGCCTCGTCTTCAGATTTGGAGTGCCCTACATAAATCGTCACGTACAACGGTAGCAACTTCACATCCCATGAATTCAAAGATTATTGCGAAGAGGTGGGTATTAAGCTGAACTTTCGTCCGCACATCCTCAAACCAATGGGCAAGTCGAGAAAGCCAATGGCATCATCTGCAATGGTATTAAGAAACGCTTGTTAGGACCACTGGAAAAAGCTCGACATACCTGGCCAGAAGAACTACCAAGCGTGTTGTGGAGCATCCGAACAACACCAAACACAGCAACGCAGGAAACTCCGTTTTTCCTGGTTCATGGAGCGAGGCAAGACTACCAATCGAGATAGAGCACAACTCTCCACGTGTCTCTGAATATGATGAAGAAACGTCGAGAAGAGCGCTAGAAGATGACGTCGATGCACTTGATGAAGCTCGAGATGAAGTATTATCTCGGGTAACTAAATATCAGCAGGACTTGAAAAATTACCACAGCCGACGATTGCGGCCAAGATCTTTCAGGTGGGAGACCTAGTCCTTCGACTCACGCAAAAGTCATGAAAAACTCGAGTCACCGTGGCTTGGCCCTTACATCGTCACGGAAGTAATCGGAGGAGGAGCATACAGAATAAAGGACAAGAAGACAGGGGTGGAGGAGCCAAACCCCTGGAACGTAGCGCAACTTAGGCGTTTTTACGCCTAGAGTCAAAATATAGTCTTTGTAAAGCTTCAATGTACTGAAACGCCCGCGAGTTTTCAGACGCACTCTTTTCCTTTTTCGGGGCACCGAGTGGGGCCGGAGAAGGTTTTTAATGAGGCGGGCTCGCGGTGCTGCAATATAATAAAGATAGTGACAATATAACTTTTCTTCTTTATCGACATGACCAAAGTCTTCGCTCCGACGAATTTCAACATAGTTCATCGACAAAAAAAAAAAAAAAAAAAAAAAAAAAAAAAAAAAACCTTGCCTTGGTATTCAGATACCTCGTGAGTAAACAAAAATACAAAATAGTACTCAATAAAAACTCGGGGGATCATATTCGCCCTAAAAATATAAATGCCTTGGTTCAAAACCTCGCAAACATACAAATATAGTAAAGAGTCACCGAAACACTCGGGGGCTAAACAAACAGAGAAATATAATGATTGCTTTACAATATAGTCATGGATTACAAAGAAGAAATATCTACAAGAAGAAAATAACTAGTCTTGATTCAATATGTCATCAAGAGTAATTCTGTTTTCCTCAGGAGCGGCACCAAGGAAATCGGCATAATGGCCATCGGCAAAAAAGTCGGCATCCATCCGAAGCAGGTCCTCAATCATTTCTTCGGCTATAGGCGTAACCTTTGTGTTAATCCTGTCAATACCAACTCTCCGACGTTTTACCTTTTGATGAACCCTCTCGACAACCTGGGTAAGGTCAAGCTTCGAGTGGCAGATCTGGAGCATGATAAGAGCAAATCTGGCGCCAGCTACCAATTGGGCTTTGACAAAATCATGGATACTGCGCGCATCCTTGAACCTTTCCATCAATTCAGGAAGAGTTTTTGGTTGGGCGTTCCGAGGAAACATGGAGTTATAAACCATGGACAAGGACTTGGTACAGAAGTCAAGGAAATCGCGAGTTTGAGAGGCACGATCTTGAAATCTGACAATTTGGCAGGTCCTCTCCGGGGTAGCCCAAAACAAAGAACCATGGTCCAGGGAAAGATTAACAAGGAGGGTTGTCCTAGCATTTACCCTCTCTTCTTCGGCAGCAGCATCAGTAAAGGCACCTATCAAAACAAAGAAGTGGAAACCTTTAAAAGACAGTAGCATGAAGATGGAAGATATCAGAGGATGAAACAGACATACCCGACATATCTGCACTGGCTTCATTCATTAATTCGAGCATGAAATTTTCTCGAATAGTCGCCTTTTCAGCCTCGGAAGCAGCAATTTCCTTAGCAGCTACGGTCTCGCGAGCTTGTTGAAGAGCAATTTTTTCGGCTTCAGATGACTTACGAGATTGCTCCATCATCACAAGTGTTTGCTTCTTCGCATACTGAAGTTGTTGCCGAAGTTCATCCAGTTCTTGCGACAAGGTATCGTCAACAGGAGCGGTATCACCAAAAGCTTTCCTCGCGCGGGAAGAAGAAGGCGAAACATTGGAAGGAGCAGAAGATGGAGTATAGTTATCAAATATCAACTGAAAAATAAACAAGACAACATCAAATAACAAGCAAAGATAGAAGTCTTCATTAATCTCTTGGAATAATTACAAGGGCATTACAGTGGAGTTAAGAAAGTACGTGTCGCCAAATGACTACTTTGGCGACAGAAGCAAAAGAAACAGAAAGAAAAACAGAGGCATGCAACTAGACCTCCGGCCTCGAAGAGCTAGGAGTTGAAGCTGGCTTGATCCCCAGATACGCCAAGATCTTCTTCGTGTTGGGCTTGGCCGCCTTGATCAGCGACCTCCATCTTGATCGCTCTATCTCGACCGGGTGTCGCCAACCTTCATCCAATCAAGCGTCTCATTGGCTGTCGCAACCAGGGCAACAAGATTTCGACAGCAACCTTCATATTCTCCTGACGCATCTTCAATCCCAGGTCTTCCGAAGCATTAAACATCTTGGCGAGGTTAAGGAAAGTTGCGGGTTCTTCTTTCTTCGGAAAGAAATAAGGGAACAACGCTGACAATCCTGCATTAGCATTTGCCACGCCTTCACGAATTTCGCGCCCGTGAAACTCGTAAGAGAAAGTGCGTCAAGGAGAGGATCGTTGACAGGATTATCCAGATCAAAATCCTGGTTTGTTTGGGCTGCCACACGAGACAAGACATCAGTCAAACAACCAAGAAACAGGAAGTGCAGTAAAATAAAAGGGATTGATAATATTACTCAGAGTACGTCGACTTTGCGACTTCAAACGCTTGAGGATTCCTTCGTCACGAGAAGCTTGTGCAGCTTTGAGCTCATCCAAGGCAGTTGTCGCATCCTCAAGTTTCTTCTGCAGTTCCTCGACACCAGCAGCTTTCGCCTTAGCTTCATCAGCTTCGACCTTGGCTTTGCTAGCAGCGAGTTCGGCTTTCTTGCGAGCCGCCTCACTTTGCTCAAGTTTTTGAGCCAGTGCGTCGGCGCGTTCGTTAGCCTCTGCAAATTTCTCTGTCGAGATATGGAAAAAAGAGAGAAGAAAGATCAAAAAATCGCGGCAAGCAACAGGAGTGACAAATTAAGGAAAAACGACAAGTATGACAGTCGTTACCTTCGGCTCTATTAGCATATTCACGGTACCCAATAAATTGGGAACCGATGCGGAGAAGATCCTTGATCATAGGCTGTTCAACGTGAACACAGTAAGAGAAACATCGGCATAAAAAAAAAAAAAAAGAGATGTGAAGAAATAAAATAAAGAAAATATAGATGTCGACAAACTTACATCATCTAGGAGCGGGGGCGACGAACTGCCCAATTGAGGGGCAGGATCAACAATCTTTTCAACCCGTGCCCTTTTTGGTGAAGGGACACGGGGGCTCGAAGGAGTAGATGTATCAACATTTTGTTGAGGAGGCGACGATTCCTCCCCTTCAACTGGTTTTTCTGAAATTACTAAAGTATGTGACGTGCTCGTTCGAGCAGCCACATCTAAAGTTGGAGTTTCTTCATCATCACTGTGACAAAATAGTGGCAGCATAAAAAGCAAGGCAAAATAAAATTCTTCAAATAAAAAAGGAAAAGAGCAAGGAACCTACGAGCTGATGATACTCTCGATGTATGGATCATAAGCTGCTTTTCGAGGTGCAGGAGCAGTTTCTTCGGGTTTCGAGGTCCCGGAATCTTCGGCATTGCTCCTTTTCCTTTTGCTCTTCGGAGAAACAGCAGGAGGAGGAGATTGTGCTGATGTTGTATCTTCAGAGGCAGCATCCTTCTCAGTAGATCCCGTAGATTTTCGAGAATCTGCGGGTTCATTCACAAAAGAGGGGGTCTCCTGGTTGACATCATCGACAACGGCTCTTTCTTCGACCTCTCCATCCTCAGGAAGAGGAGGAAGGGAAGCCATAGTAGGATGATTCTACAAAGAAATAGTGACAAAAGAGAATAAGTGAGATACCACTGCAAATAAGATACGAGGAACAGTTCAAAACAAGATAAAACTTCGAGAAGACAAAATACCTCGGGAAGAGGATTGGAAGCACTGTATGGTTCCACTCGACAGGAGGAGGGAATAGGATCCTTCTTGCCTAATCGAGAAATTCTTCGAACCAATTTTTCCAAGTCCTTTACGTAAAGATCACCGGAGATTCTGTTGGCGTCATTTTCACCAGAATACGTCCAAAGGGGATTTTTGCGAGCCTCGAAGAGGCTGCACTCTAATCCTAAGGAAGTAGGCGATAATTTGAACACCAGATAGCTCTTTGCCTCGAGTGTTTTGAAGATGACGGATACGAGCCATGAGCGCCTCGTCGCTTTTCTCTTCTTCGAAGCTTCGGCATCCCAGAACGGCGACGCTGAATCCACGGCACTTCCGTCGAAAGGAACTATGTTGTGCTCCACAGAATTGGCGCTTTCTTCGTGGATGTAGAGCCACTTTTGCGCCATCCTTGGACAGAATCAGGAAACTTGACGTCGAAATAATCGACATCAGTCCGAACACAGATAACAACGCCACCTATGTTATAAGTGACGTTGTGGGAGCCATTACGGCGGAGGCGTAAAATGCGCTTCCACGAGCCCAATTGGGAGTGATTCCGAGGAAGCATTCGCAAAGTGTGATAAAAATAGAAATGTGAAGGATGGAATTGGGAGTCAACTCGGTGCGATTGAATCCCGTAAACAAAAAGAAGGCCGCGGAGGAAATCGTGGATTGGGGTTGAAAGGCCGCGGATCAGGTGATCAACAAAACTAACCCGATACTCCATTGGAGGCTTGGGGTAGCTTTCTTCGCTAGGAAAGCGGATGGCGTCCTCCTTCGTCATGAGGCCGAGCCTCTTCAGCGTGTTGATGTCTTGATTGGAGATTTTGGATCTCTCCCACTCAAGATCCTCGGCGGCCATCTTGGATTCCGGCGTCTTTGTGGCGAGTCAGACGCGTGCGCGGTGGCATCAACGGCAGTGGGCAGAGCAATGTATGTACGTACGGAAGATTGGAGAGAGTTGGGCGCAGGGGAAGTTTTGCGAAGAGGAACAGGTGAGCGGCGCAAGCGAGGGGATGAACGAAGGTTGAAGAAGGGTTTATATAAGATTCGGGTGAAGCAGTCTGCCGTTGGATGAAGAAATCGTGTGGTGAGGATGGATCTTCTAGACACAAGGGCAAAAGAGTATTTTTACTGAAATAGGCGTTACCGTACGTGCGCCAGGAAAAGCGGAGGACGTGTGTCCACTACTTGCACGACGTGTCAACGTAGTCGAAGCAATGGACCCACAGGGCAGAAAAATCACGACTATTCGAGGAGGATGAAGTAAATTTGATTAAGGGAAGTATGTCGACAAGAAAAACGGCGACAGAAAGAATTATTCAATACCTCGGGAACCTTTGGTCAAATACAAGTTTTTGCCCAAATGCTCGGGGGCTACTTCAGAAAAAAGTAAATTTTCGAGTATGATAAATATAGAAATTGCGGAAGCCGACAACCAAGCACAAGTCCTTGGCTGTAGCCTCGGGGGCTACTCCCATCGAGAACGCTGTTCGCGCACCCGAGAGATAAAAAAAAAGAGAGAAGAAGAAAGAGATCATATTGGGAAGTAATGAAAATATAGCGACAAGGTGGACTAAAATGTTGAGCCTACAACCAAGCACAAGTTCTTGGTTGTAGCCTCGGGGGCTACTCCCATCGGGAACGCTGTTCGCGTGCCCGATGAAATTAACAAAAATAGAAAAACAAGAGAAGTATATTTCGAGTTATAAATAACTCTACATATACTCCCATCGGGAGAACAATATAAGTCATATATGACTCGATAAAATGTGCCATTCCAACAGCCGGAAAAGCACTCGACAATATATTCTCAGAACGCCGAAGTTGCGATCAATTTCTGAATGCCGCAAATTTGCGAAGGTAAGACCCCAGATCCGTTCTGCTGGGCGTGGCATCGCCAAAGACTGCGCTCTGCTACTTTTTATCCGTATCAACAGATACGAAGAAAAATCCTAACGGACGCGTTAGGTACCCGATAAATTTGACTGGGACTCGACAGAATGGTAAGACCTTAAGCGGCACCTGTCGACGTTTACACCAGTATCCCGAGATCATGTCCGGGGACGTGATTTTGAAGTAGGTTTTTGCGGATTGCCACTAGAGCAGTTAACTAGTACCTGATCCGTCAGATGAACTAGCCCCAATTACCGCATCCTGTACAATATAGAATTTTATGTGAAGAAATATAAAAGGTTAAAGCTTTCGAGTAAAAATAAACAATGGAGATTTTCCCCGACTCTACGATTCAAGCAAAATCTCGGGGCTATCGACATAGGCATCCCAAATGGGCCTGCCGAAGATGGTACCCGGGTTCTGGAGGCCCAATACCCGAAGAATAAGAAGATTCGGGAGCCCAAGATTTACTAAGGAAAGATAGAGTTGTAATAGGAAGTGTTGTTTGTAATCTGGCGGGACGAGTTAGAAACCGTCCCGGACTCTGTAAACTTGTATAGCACGAATCCCTCGGCTTCACCTCATATATAAGGGGGAGTCGAGGGACAAAAGAATCAACCGAATCATTGTCTGCAAACCCTAGTTTTCACAATCGTCGAGTACTTTTCGGCTGAAACCTTCGAGATCTACTTACCCTCTACTTCTAACTAAACCCTAGCCTACAATCCATAGGCATTGACAAGTTAATCCCTTGTCAATAACCATCAGAATAAAGAGGATCAATAATCTCAGGCTTTTCATAGTGTTCACCATGGTTAATCCACCTGATATATGTCTGGTCCATCCCATAAACGAATAAATGATCTGAGACTACATGTTGAGGCTTGGACCCAATATTCAAACATACGCGGCATGGACAAATCACTTCCTTTGTTGTGTCGCCGTCAGTAAAATCACTAACTTGCTTCATGAAGTCTTCAATACCACTCAAATATGTTGGTGTGTTTAATGAGTGAAATAATATCCAAGTTTTGTCCATCTATTGAGGGAATAGATGGTCAAAGAAGCGATAAGCTATTTCAACAAACAGGTCACCTACGAATGTAAGCAAACATACCTGAGCAAACAGGTCGAATATAAAACTATAAATGCTACATTATTTGAGCCGATTTCAGCAAACGAACTGAGTGCAAAACTACGGCTACCTAGCGAACAGATTTTATTTTAGGCTGACCAGTGGGTTTCCCCACTTTGTATTTTTTTATTTTTATTAATAAAAAGAGGGAAATATGTACAAAAATTGCTGGAGAGCAGCAACTAAAAGGATCATAGATCTCAAACAGCAAAATATATATAAAATGTTCTACCCATGATATGATTTCCTCTTTGCCTTATGAACAAGGAGAGCAATTTCATCCTTGAATCTCTTGTGCCATCTGTAAATGCTTGGGGGGGGCAGATATATCGAAAGCAATACAATACCAACACATTCTTTCTTCTTTTTTGCCGTAATTCCGCCGATCTATTAGCAGTGCAAAGAAGTCAAAAGTAATAAGATTACAAACAGGTCCATAGACCACCAAGGCCGTACCTGAGAATACGGAGGGCCTGAGCAAAACAAGAAATAGAGGACCTCAACATGATCATTGGCAACTAAAATGATTTTATATATACTACTCACTCCATTTCAATAAACAATGCACCCTTGTTTTTCGTTTTTTATCTTCGAAAAAATATTAATTTATATCTCTCTATTTAAAAATGATGTTTCAATTTTATGTAGATATACATGTATTTAGATGAGTTTAGTTTGCAGATACATGCAAGTTTTGATGAAGTTGAAACATATTTTTCAGGATGAAGTATATAAAAAAAATTGATATAAAACTGGTATCATTAGAAAGTATTTTCCATCACAGTTCTAACAATGCTGCTTATGTATTATATGATCATGATATTGTTGTCCTATTTATTTGGTCAAGGTTCACATTGAAATGTGGTAAAATAAATTAAAAGAAGTGCATCGTGTGAAAAAGCAATCTAAGAATTCAAAAGTGCTAATTGTTAGTCGAAACATGACATCTTTCAAAAATGAATCTTCAATTAGTACTTCATAAAAATCACTGATTCAAAATATTAATATTCATTGGAAGACTAACTGAATTAGCTGCACTCGCGATGAAAGAGAAAGAGAAGATACGGGTAAGAGCAAGTACAATAAGGTACAGTCTTTTGTTTGTTTGTTTGGGTTGCTCATCAAGCTTATCGCTCGATACAATAAGTTACAGTCGGCGGGAGTGGTGTTTTGTAACATGGGTGCATAGTGGGTGGTATCATGGAGTACTATAATAGGTATGCTATATCTATACTCCTATATAGTGTAGCAATTTTGATAGTTTGAATCCAAGCATCATAATGCAATCTCTACTGTTGATTGTGCACCATCGGACGGTCTAAAACATTGGGATTCGCAGCTACAGTAGCACCCATCATTCTCTACGTCATTCTGGAAACATCTATATATTTGTTCTAGCCAATTCACGCTCCCTCCATACGCGACGCTGCTGGTCACGGCCCGACAACAAAACTCACGGATGCCTATGCTCTCCATAGATCAGTCAGAGTTGAATGCGATGCATGCGAATGGTAGTCACGCTCAAACTTCAGTCAGAACCGAAAGTGTGGCGAGTAGGTCGGTAGCATTGCACGGACATGCAGTTGCATAAGTGCTGGTACGTTCCCTATAGGTGGCACTGGGCATGGATGGGAGGATAAATTATTGAAGATCTGAATTTTGACAGCTAAAAAGAAATAAGTACAAAACCTAAGACGTGCAAAATTCAATAGTATATTCAAGAGCACATACATGGCAGAAAATTGCAATTCTGCATGAGAAATACAATTCAATGTTAGTAATACATAGTTTTCCCACATTTTACGCTATGCAAGCTATTTTGAGTTGAAATTGTAACGACTGATTTTTAACGTGCAAAGCACATGAAGCTGACTAGTTTATTATAGTGGAGTATTGAAAATGGCATAGAAGGGGATATTGCGAATTGAGAGTGGCATAAACACAACTTCAGTTTTTGTAATGGCATAAACACAACTTGTGAATTGAGGAGTGGCATAGAACCAATTAACCGTTGTTTCAATAACAGCCATCAAAAGCCGATCGAACGCACGAGGATGGATCCAAAATTTACCCATTTTTAGTTTCACAGGAAAATTTTAAACTTAAAATTCATACTGCCTAGAAGTATTTGAAAAAAAAAATCCAGTAAATCTTATATATTGGGTTATGCATTCTGGGGGAGTTTCATCAGATTCAGCCATATTGTTTATCAATAAACCTCATTTTATGTTTTACAACCAACTCTAAACTTAAAATTCAAACTGTCCAGAAAAAAGAACAACATTCCAGTAAATCTTATACTATATTTCTTCTGCATTCTGGGAAAGATTGGTCGGATTCAAAAAAATAGTTTGGGAATAAACATTGTTTTAGTCTGGACACGACTTATTGTAGAGTGATTTTTGGTTGGATACATTCATGTGCGTTCGATTGGCTTTGGATGGTTATAATTGAACCAAAGTCAACGCTGGACTTCTGACCTGAACGTCACTGGAGCTGCGTCAAAAGTCCAGCCATGACTTTGTCTCAATAACAGCCATCAAAAGCCGATCGAACGCACAGGAATGGATCCAACCAAAAATCACTCAACCGCTAGAATTTTGACACGAAAGTCATCGAAGCCGTGTCCATACTTGCCCAACAGGTTGCGTATGAATGTAAACCAACATATCTGAGCAAACAGGTCGAATATAAAACTATATAACTAAATGCCACGTTATTCTTTATCGAAAAAAATGCCACGTTATTTGAGCCGATTTCAGCAAACTAACTAAGGTCTATTTTTTTAGGCTGGACAGTGGTTTCCTCGCTGTGTATTTTTCACTGTAATAAAAAAGAGGGAAAAGGTTACTGGAGAGCAGCAACTAAAAGGATCATAGATCCCAAACAGCAAAATCTAGCTAAAAAAGTTCTACCCATGATGATAAGCCATGATATGATTTCCTCTTTGCCTTACAAACAAGGAGAGCCATTTCATCCTTGAATCTCTTGCGTCTTCTGTAAATGCTTGGGGGCGAACAGATCAATCAAAAGCAATATAATACCAACAAATTTTTTCTTCTTTTTGGCCGTAAATCCACCGATGTATTAGCAGTGCAAAGAACCCAGAAGTAATAAGATTACAAACAGGTCCATAGAGGACTAGCACCAAGCAACGACTACAGACATTGGGCAATGGTGAGCAAGATAAAGGTACACGATTTAATGAATTCGAGCAAATAGGTAAAGCGGAAAACAATGTCTGCCTATGTTTATGTTATCTTTTTTTTGAGATCCCGGTGGGGTTAAGAAAAAGGCTAGACTATTATAGATCGCGTTTCTTTTGGCAGAGTGATGGTCATAAGCATAAGTATAGGTTATCGAGGTGGGATATCTTGTGTCGCCCTAAAGACCAGGGAGGGTTGGGAATTGAAGTATTGGAACTAAAGAATAAGAATCTAATTAGTAAGTGGTTGTTTGAACTTTTGAATGGAGACGGGGTGTGGCAGGAATTGCTTCGTAACAAATATATTCAATCTAAAACATTATCTCAAGTAAAAGCAAAGCCACTTGATTCTCCTTTTTGGAAAGGTTTGATGAAAGTGAAAGATGATTTTCTTAAGCGTGGATCTTTCAAAATTGGCGATGGAAAGAATACTAGTTTCTGGGAAGATAAGTGGTTGGGGAACGCACCTTTGTCACAGCAATACCCATCTCTTTTTAACATTGCTGAAATAAAACATGTCTCAGTTGCGCATGTTTTAGAGAATAACCCTCTTCAGATTGCATTTATAAGGAATATAACACCCAACACGTGGGTTCTACGGTTAGAATTAGTGGAACGTCTTATGCATGTTCGGTTGTCTAATGAAAATGATTCCTTTGTTTGGGCTCTAAATAGTTCAGGCAATTTTACTGTAAAGTCATACTATCTTGATTTGTTACAAGATAAAAGGATCTTCTTAAGGAAATATATTTGGAAAATGAAGGTACCGCTGAAGATTAAGATCTTTATGTGGTTTCTCTATCGGAGAGTTATTTTAACCAAAGATAACCTTGCAAAAAGAAATTGGCAAGGATGCAAGAAATGTGTTTTCTGTGATAAGGATGAATCTATTCAACATTTGTTTATTGACTGCCCTCTAGCTAAGGTTGTTTGGCGCATAGTATATATGACTTTCGGTTTATCCCCACCTGTGAATATCACTCATCTTTTTGGTACTTGGCTTAGTGGTATTGCAAAGAAAGATGTACCGGCAGATTCGTGTGGGTGTATGCGCTTTGATTTGGGCTATATGGAATGTGCGTAATGAAGTGGTTTTTAACAAGCCGAAACCTCAACCTTTCTTGCAGGTAATTCCTTTGGCTATTCATTGGATCCGTACGTGGTCTTATCTCCAACCAGAGGATCATCAGGCTGCCATGGAGTCTGGGTGCAACCGACTGGAGATGGTCGCACGGGATTTTTACAACCAGTGTGGCTGGCGACATCAGCTTAGATTAAATCTTTGATGTTTTCTTGGAGACAACTTCTTTGTTTATTTAGATGGTTGATTTTAGTCTTGACTTTAGTCGATGAGTGAGATGTAATAAACTGTAAACGCTGGAGTCTCTTTTAATAAGGTAATAAAGCAGCCATATGCATCATTTTGATGCAGAGGCTGGGGTATTATCCCCATTTCGAGAAAAAAGAAAAAAAAAACACATCGAGAGGAAAACAATATCAACCGATCGATTCGAACGAACTAACGAACTTATAAGGGCTGGGCGACGGCTACTGACTTCGATTGAGCTATAATGAATCGTACTTGCCCAGGCCTGAAGATAGCATGCATACCGTGAGGATCTACGACCGCGCTGCCGGTGCAGCCTGGAGAAGAACGGCGCCACCAGCGATCGCCGGGCCGACGCGGCTGATAGACAGCGTGGGGAAGTTTTGGTGTGCGGCCTGGTTTACCGAGGGTGTGTCTAGAGAAGAACGGGCGCCGAAGGAGGTGTCTCGAGCAGAACAAGGTGCGCTGGGTGCTGGGTTAAAGGCGAGCGTTCGAAATATTGGGCGCGCGTTCGAAAGTTTAGGTGCGCGAGGGAGGTGTTTGCTGGTGAAAATTTCCCCGTCCTCTACTTCTTCTTTTTTTTTCTTTTGAGAACACAGTACAACGCAGACGCTCACAAACACGCACATACAAACACCCCTATGAACGCACGCACGCACACCCTACCCCTATGAGCACCTCCGAGGGACTGAGCCGGCATATCTTGAGGTTGACGAAGTCACCACCGGCGCCTCCTCTTCTTTTTTGGGCTAATCTATTTATCTATAATATCTATCTATACCTCTATCGATCTACATGTTTTTAATTTTTTTCTATTCTATACATGAGTTTTTGAATTTGAATTTTTTCACTCTGTCAAATTTTCCCGGCCAATGCTCATTTGTAGCTTAAAGGTGCTATCTACCGCTCATCATACAAGGACTCTTCAGATCTAACATTTGTGAATGCACGGATTCGTCACCCATGCTTCCCCTTGACTGGCGATGCTGAAAGAAAGCCTGAAACACCGGAACCCTCTAGATACTTCGGGGTACCTCACTTGCTCCACATTATTAAACAGGCCTTTTCCGACATGGGAAGTCAAAAGTTGGGGGCTCCATCCAAAGTACATATGAATGCTCGCTAGCCGCATGGTCTAGAAGCAGACTAGAGTAAATCATCAATTCATCAAATCAATTGGTGTATATTTTTTTAGGAGCTAAGACGCCGGCATGAACCATTTTCAAGCGTTTAAATTCCTCCTACCTAAAAATGATTCTTTAGATTGACATCAACAAAGAGAACTCTTTTAGAAAGAGTGAGAGAAAGGGAGATATGATTGCATACACTATTCTTAGAAGGGAAATCATGTACTTGTTCATGGAGAGATACAAGTATATCGACTATCTACACTACAATTTTGAAATAAAAGAAACAAAATTGCAAATGTCTATTCTAACTAGATATGTTGATATTTCTAAATAGTACCAAAGCAATACTTATTTTAAGCTGGGCACTCAACTTCTGAAATGCGCGAGTATTCGTAGGTCGATTTTTTTCGTTTTTATTATTATTACTAGGCAAATACATGTGTTTGCCCGTCCGGTGAAACTCTTTCATTTCATTTTCTTTTTCGCAAGGTCGGAGTCGGAGGAAGAGGGATCACACGGGAGGAGACGAAGGGAGAGCGATCACGGGGCCCCACTTATTTATGGTGTCTACATTTTTTCGGGTGATCTTGTTGTCAGGGGGTTGTCAGTGCGCAGGGGGTGCCCCAATTATCCAATTGTTGGATAATTGGAGAGATGGAGAGAGAGAGAGAGTCTTCATGCCTCTCTCTTGACAAAGAAGATGGCTGGGAGTTTGCCTACCTAGCGTACGTGACTTGTGCTCAGTGAAGTGTGGGACCTCACGCATGGGAACCACACGTAAGTGACAGACTTATTGCTCTAATAACTCGGGTGATTATTATATTGTATTAGTACATAGTTTCCTATGGATCCTTCTTAGTCACTCCAAAATGAAGCTTTTGGGAGGTTTTTGAAATTTCCATGTTTGAAACCAAAACGACTTCTCTTCATGCATGCTTGACTTCATAAGACAGAGTTTAGCTAGGGGTATGGGGTAGATACATGATTTTCCTGGTTTGAATATGTCTAGACCTTGTTTATCAACTTAATTGAATGCTTACTATATGACATAAGAAGACTATGTGCCTTGTTTTTTCATTTTTTTAATTTTTTTCTAAAATTTGTATACCCATTTGAATCTTGGTCAAATTCTAGGTTTCACCAAGATTTGAATAAGTTTAAAACATGAATATGAAAATGTAAGCATGTATGCTTCTTAGTCACTCCAAAATGAAGCTCTTGGGAGGGTTTTTGAAATTTCCATGTTCGAAACCAAAAACCACATATCTTCATGCTTGACTTCATGAAACAGAGTTTAGGGTTAGGGGGAAGATACATGATTTTTCTTGTTTGAATATGTCTAGACCTTGTTTATCATCTTAATTGAATGCTTACTATATGACATAAGAAGACCTTGGTTTTTCATATTATTTTTTTTGAATTTTTATGCCCATTTGAATCTTGGTCAAATCCTAGGTTTAACCAAGATTTAAACAAGTTTAAGACATGAAAATGAAAAGGGAAGCCTGCATCCTTCTTAGTCACTCTAAAATGAATTTTTTAAGAGGTTTTTGAAATTTCCATGTTTAATTTGAAACCCAAAACCACTTCTCTTCATGATTGACTTCATAAGACAGAGTTTAGGGTTAGGGGTAGATACGTACATACATGATTTTTTCTGGTTTGAATATGTCTAGACATTTTGTTTATCAACTTTAATGCTTTACTATATGATCGGCATAAGAATGCTATGTGCTTTGGTTTTTCACTCTTTTGATTTTTTATGATTTTTTATGCCCATTTGAATCTTGGTCAAATCCTAGGTTTGACAATGATTTAAACAAGTTTAAAACATGAATATGAAAATTAAGCATCTATCCTTCTTAAGTCACTCCAAAATGTAACTCTTGGGAGGGTTTTTGAAATTTCCATGTTTGAAACCAAAAACCACTTCTCTTCATGCATGCTTGACTTCATAAGACAGAGTTTAGGGTTAGGGGTAGATATATACATGATTTTCTAGTCTGAATATGTCTAGACCTTGTTTATCAACTTGAATGCTTACTATATATATGACATAAGAATGCTATGTCCTTTGTTTTTTCATTCTTTTGATTTTTTCCTGAAATTTTATGCCCATTTGAATCTTTTGGTCAAATCCTAGGTTTGACCAAGATTTAAACAAGTTTAAAACATGAAAATGAAAAGGGAAGCCTGCATCCTTCTTAGTCACTCTAATTTTTTAAGAGGTTTTTGAAATTTCCATGTTTAATTTGAAACCGAAAACCACTTCTCTTCATGATTGACTTCATAAGACAGAGTTTAGGGTTAGGGGTAGATACGTACATACATGATTTTTTCTGGTTTGAATCTATCTATACATTTTGTTTATCAACTTTGATGCTTTACTATATGATCGACATAAGAATGCTATGTGCTTTGGTTTTTCATTCTTTTGATTTTTTATGAATTTTTATGCCCATTTGAATCTTGGTCAAATCCTAGGTTTGACAATGATTTAAACAAGTTTAAAACATGAATATGAAAATTAAGCATCTATCCTTCTTAAGTCACTCCAAAATGTAACTCTTGGGAGGGTTTTTTAAATTTCCATGTTTGAAACCAAAAACCACTTCTCTTCATGCATGCTTGACTTCATAAGACAGAGTTTAGGGTTAGGGGTAGATATATACATGATTTTCTAGTCTGAATATGTCTAGACCTTGTTTATCAACTTGAATGCTTACTATATATATGACATAAGAATCCTATGTCCTTTGTTTTTTCATTCTTTTGATTTTTTCCTGAAATTTTACGCCCATTTGAATCTTTTGGTCAAATCCTAGGTTTGACCAAGATTTAAACAAGTTTAAAACATGAAAATGAAAAGGGAAGCCTGCATCCTTCTTAGTCACTCTAAAATTAACTTAATTGAGAATGCTTACTATATGACATAAGAAGACTATGTGTGCCTTGGTTTTCCATTTTTTGATTTTTTTAAATTCTTATGCCCATTTGAATCTTGGCCAAATCCTAGGTTTGACCATGGTTTAAACAAATTTAAATCACGAATATGAAAATTAAGCATCTATCCTTCTTATTAGTCACTCCAAAATGTAAATCTTGGGAGGGTTCTTGAAATTTGCATGTTTGAAACCAAAAACCACTTCTCTTCATGCATGCTTGACTTCATAAGACAGAGTTTAGGGTTAGGGGTAGATATATACATGATTTTCTAGTTTGAATATGTCTAGACCTTGTTTATCAACTTGAATGCTTACTATATATATGACATAAGAATGCTATGTCCTTTGTTTTTTCATTCTTTTGATTTTTTCCTGAAATTTTATGCCCATTTGAATCTTTTGGTCAAATCCTAGGTTTGACCAAGATTTAAACAAGTTTAAAACATGAAACTGAAAAGGGAAGCCTGCATCCTTCTTAGTCACTCTAAAATGTCACTCTAAAATGAATTTTTTAAGAGGTTTTTGAAATTTCCATGTTTAATTTCAAACCCAAAACCACTTCTCTTCATGATTGACTTCATAAGACAGAGTTTAGGGTTAGGGGTAGATACGTACAAACATGATTTTTTCTGGTTTGAATATGTCTAGACATTTTGTTTATCAACTTTAATGCTTTACTATATGATCGACATAAGAATGCTATGTGCTTTGGTTTTTCATTCTTTTGATTTTTTATGAATTTTTATGCCCACTTGAATCTTGGTCAAATCCTAGGTTTGACAATGATTTAAACAAGTTTAAAACATGAATATGAAAATTAAGCATCTATCCTTCTTAAGTCACTCCAAAATGTAACTCTTGGGAGGGTTTTTGAAATTTCCATGTTTGAAACCAAAAACCACTTCTCTTCATGCATGCTTGACTTCATAAGATAGAGTTTAGGGTTAGGGGTAGATATATACATGATTTTCTAGTCTGAATATGTCTAGACCTTGTTTATCAACTTGAATGCTTACTATATATATGACATAAGAATGCTATGTCCTTAATTTGTTTTTTCATTCTTTTGATTTTTTCCTGAAATTTTATGCCCATTTGAATCTTTTGGTCAAATCCTAGGTTTGACCAAGATTTAAACAAGTTTAAAACATGAAAATGAAAGGGAAGCATGCATCCTTCTTAGTCACTCTAAAATCAACTTAATTGAGAATGCTTACTATATGACATAAGAAGACTATGTGTGCCTTGGTTTTTCATTTTTTCATTTTTTAAAATTCTTATGTCCATTTGAATCTTGGCCAAATCATAGGTTTGACCATGGTTTAAACAAATTTAAATCACGAATATAAAAATTAAGCATCTATCCTTCTTATTAGTCACTCCAAAATGTAAATCTTGGGAGGGTTCTTGAAATTTGCATGTTTGAAACCAAAAACCACTTCTCTTCATGCATGCTTGACTTCATAAGACAGAGTTTAGGGTTAGGGGTAGATATATACATGATTTTCTAGTTTGAATATGCCTAGACCTTGTTTATCAACTTGAATGCTTACTATATATATGACATAAGAATGCTATGTCCTTTGTTTTTTCATTCTTTTGATTTTTTCCTAAAATTTTATGCCCATTTGAATCTTTTGGTCAAATCCTAGGTTTGTCCAAGATTTAAACAAGTTTAAAACATGAAATTGAAAAGGGAAGCCTGCATCCTTCTTAGTCACTCTAAAATGAACTTAATTGAGAATGCTTACTATATGACATAAGAAGACTATGTGTGCCTTGGTTTTTCATTTTTTGATTTTTTTTAAATTCTTATGTCCATTTGAATCTTGGCCAAATCCTAGGTTTGACCATGGTTTAAACAAATTTAAATCGCGAATATAAAAATTAAGCATCTATCCTTCTTATTAGTCACTCCAAAATGTAAATCTTGGGAGGGTTCTTGAAATTTGCATGTTTGAAACCAAAAACCACTTCTCTTCATGCATGCTTGACTTCATAAGACAGAGTTTAGGGTTAGGGGTAGATATATACATGATTTTCTAGTTTGAATATGCCTAGACCTTGTTTATCAACTTGAATGCTTACTATATATATGACATAAGAATGCTATGTCCTTTGTTTTTTCATTCTTTTGATTTTTTCCTGAAATTTTATGCCCATTTGAATCTTTTGGTCAAATCCTAGGTTTGTCCAAGATTTAAACAAGTTTAAAACATGAAAATGAAAAGGGAAGCCTGCATCCTTCTTAGTCACTCTAAAATGAACTTAATTGAGAATTCTTACTATATGACATAAGAAGACTATGTGTGCCTTGGTTTTTCATTTTTTGATTTTTTTTAAATTCTTATGTCCATTTGAATCTTGGCCAAATCCTAGGTTTGACCATGGTTTAAACAAATTTAAATCACGAATATAAAAATTAAGCATCTATCCTTCTTATTAGTCACTCCAAAATGTAAATCTTGGGAGGGTTCTTGAAATTTGCATGTTTGAAACCAAAAACCACTTCTCTTCATGCATGCTTGACTTCATAAGACAGAGTTTAGGGTTAGGGGTAGATATATACATGATTTTCTAGTTTGAATATGCCTAGACCTTGTTTATCAACTTGAATGCTTACTATATATATGACATAAGAATGCTATGTCCTTTGTTTTTTCATTCTTTTGATTTTTTCCTGAAATTTTATGCCCATTTGAATCTTTTGGTCAAATCCTAGGTTTGTCCAAGATTTAAACAAGTTTAAAACATGAAAATGAAAAGGAAGCCTGCATCCTTCTTAGTCACTCTAAAATGAACTTAATTGAGAATGCTTACTATATGACATAAGAAGACTATGTGTGCCTTGGTTTTTCATTTTTTGATTTTTTTAAATTCTTATGTCCATTTGAATCTTGGCCAAATCCTAGGTTTGACCATGGTTTAAACAAATTTAAATCACGAATATAAAAATTAAGCATCTATCCTTCTTATTAGTCACTCCAAAATGTAAATCTTGGGAGGGTTCTTGAAATTTGCATGTTTGAAACCAAAAACCACTTCTCTTCATGCATGCTTGACTTCATAAGACAGAGTTTAGGGTTAGGGGTAGATATATACATGATTTTCTAGTTTGAATATGCCTAGACCTTATTTATCAACTTGAATGCTTACTATATATATGACATAAGAATGCTATGTCCTTTGTTTTTTCATTCTTTTGATTTTTTCCTGAAATTTTATGCCCATTTGAATCTTTTGGTCAAATCCTAGGTTTGTCCAAGATTTAAACAAGTTTAAAACATGAAAATGAAAAGGGAAGCCTGCATCCTTCTTAGTCACTCTAAAATGAACTTAATTGAGAATGCTTACTATATGACATAAGAAGACTATGTGTGCCTTGGTTTTTCATTTTTTGATTTTTTTTAAATTCTTATGTCCATTTGAATCTTGGCCAAATCCTAGGTTTGACCATGGTTTAAACAAATTTAAATCACGAATATAAAAATTAAGCATCTATCCTTCTTATTAGTCACTCCAAAATGTAAATCTTGGGAGGGTTCTTGAAATTTGCATGTTTGAAACCAAAAACCACTTCTCTTCATGCATGCTTGACTTCATAAGACAGAGTTTAGGGTTAGGGGTAGATATATACATGATTTTCTAGTTTGAATATGTCTAGACCTTGTTTATCAACTTGAATGCTTACTATATATATGACATAAGAATGCTATGTCCTTTGTTTTTTCATTCTTTTGATTTTTTCCTGAAATTTTATGCCCATTTGAATCTTTTGGTCAAATCCTAGGTTTGACCAAGATTTAAACAAGTTTAAAACATGAAAATGAACTTAATTGAGAATGCTTACTATATGACATAAGAAGACTATGTGTGCCTTGGTTTTTCATTTTTTGATTTTTTTAAAATTCTTATGCCCATTTGAATCTTGGCCAAATCCTAGGTTTGACCATGGTTTAAACAAATTTAAATCACGAATATAAAAATTAAGCATCTATCCTTCTTATTAGTCACTCCAAAATGTAAATCTTGGGAGGGTTCTTGAAATTTGCATGTTTGAAACCAAAAACCACTTCTCTTCATGCATGCTTGACTTCATAAGACAGAGTTTAGGGTTAGGGGTAGATATATACATGATTTTCTAGTTTGAATATGTCTAGACCTTGTTTATCAACTTGAATGCTTACTATATATATGACATAAGAATGCTATGTCCTTTGTTTTTTCATTCTTTTGATTTTTTCCTGAAATTTTATGCCCATTTGAATCTTTTGGTCAAATCCTAGGTTTGACCAAGATTTAAACAAGTTTAAAACATGAAAATGAAAAGGGAAGCCTGCATCCTTCTTAGTCACTCTAAAATGAACTTAATTGAGAATGCTTACTATATGACATAAGAAGACTATGTGTGCCTTGGTTTTTCATTTTTTGATTTTTTTAAAATTCTTATGTCCATTTGAATCTTGGCCAAATCCTAGGTTTGACCATGGTTTAAACAAATTTAAATCACGAATATAAAAATTAAGCATCTATCCTTCTTATTAGTCACTCCAAAATGTAAATCTTGGGAGGGTTCTTGAAATTTGCATGTTTGAAACCAAAAACCACTTCTCTTCATGCATGCTTGACTTCATAAGACAGAGTTTAGGGTTAGGGGTAGATATATACATGATTTTCTAGTTTGAATATGTCTAGACCTTGTTTATCAACTTGAATGCTTACTATATATATGACATAAGAATGCTATGTCCTTTGTTTTTTCATTCTTTTGATTTTTTCCTGAAATTTTATGCCCATTTGAATCTTTTGGTCAAATCCTAGGTTTGACCAAGATTTAAACAAGTTTAAAACATGAAAATGAACTTAATTGAGAATGCTTACTATATGCATAAGAAGACTATGTGTGCCTTGGTTTTTCATTTTTTGATTTTTTTAAAATTCTTATGCCCATTTGAATCTTGGCCAAATCCTAGGTTTGACCATGGTTTAAACAAATTTAAATCACGAATATAAAAATTAAGCATCTATCCTTCTTATTAGTCACTCCAAAATGTAAATCTTGGGAGGGTTCTTGAAATTTGCATGTTTGAAACCAAAAACCACTTCTCTTCATGCATGCTTGACTTCATAAGACAGAGTTTAGGGTTAGGGGTAGATATATACATGATTTTCTAGTTTGAATATGTCTAGACCTTGTTTATCAACTTGAATGCTTACTATATATATGACATAAGAATGCTATGTCCTTTGTTTTTTCATTCTTTTGATTTTTCCTGAAATTTTATGCCCATTTGAATCTTTTGGTCAAATCCTAGGTTTGACCAAGATTTAAACAAGTTTAAAACATGAAAATGAAAAGGGAAGCCTGCATCCTTCTTAGTCACTCTAAAATGAACTTAACTGAGAATGCTTACTATATGACATAAGAAGACTATGTGTGCCTTGGTTTTTCATTTTTTGATTTTTTTAAAATTCTTATGTCCATTTGAATCTTGGCCAAATCCTAGGTTTGACCATGGTTTAAACAAATTTAAATCACGAATATAAAAATTAAGCATCTATCCTTCTTATTAGTCACTCCAAAATGTAAATCTTGGGAGGGTTCTTGAAATTTGCATGTTTGAAACCAAAAACCACTTCTCTTCATGCATGCTTGACTTCATAAGACAGAGTTTAGGGTTAGGGGTAGATATATACATGATTTTCTAGTTTGAATATGTCTAGACCTTGTTTATCAACTTGAATGCTTACTATATATATGACATAAGAATGCTATGTCCTTTGTTTTTTCATTCTTTTGATTTTTTCCTGAAATTTTATGCCCATTTGAATCTTTTGGTCAAATCCTAGGTTTGACCAAGATTTAAACAAGTTTAAAACATGAAAATGAAAAGGAAGCCTGCATCCTTCTTAGTCACTCTAAAATGAACTTAATTGAGAATGCTTACTATATGACATAAGAAGACTATGTGTGCCTTGGTTTTTCATTTTTTGATTTTTTTAAAATTCTTATGTCCATTTGAATCTTGGCCAAATCCTAGGTTTGACCATGGTTTAAACAAATTTAAATCACGAATATAAAAATTAAGCATCTATCCTTCTTATTAGTCACTCCAAAATGTAAATCTTGGGAGGGTTCTTGAAATTTGCATGTTTGAAACCAAAAACCACTTCTCTTCATGCATGCTTGACTTCATAAGACAGAGTTTAGGGTTAGGGGTAGATATATACATGATTTTCTAGTTTGAATATGTCTAGACCTTGTTTATCAACTTGAATGCTTACTATATATATGACATAAGAATGCTATGTCCTTTGTTTTTTCATTCTTTTGATTTTTTCCTGAAATTTTATGCCCATTTGAATCTTTTGGTCAAATCCTAGGTTTGACCAAGATTTAAACAAGTTTAAAACATGAAAATGAACTTAATTGAGAATGCTTACTATATGCATAAGAAGACTATGTGTGCCTTGGTTTTTCATTTTTTGATTTTTTTAAAATTCTTATGCCCATTTGAATCTTGGCCAAATCCTAGGTTTGACCATGGTTTAAACAAATTTAAATCACGAATATAAAAATTAAGCATCTATCCTTCTTATTAGTCACTCCAAAATGTAAATCTTGGGAGGGTTCTTGAAATTTGCATGTTTGAAACCAAAAACCACTTCTCTTCATGCATGCTTGACTTCATAAGACAGAGTTTAGGGTTAGGGGTAGATATATACATGATTTTCTAGTTTGAATATGTCTAGACCTTGTTTATCAACTTGAATGCTTACTATATATATGACATAAGAATGCTATGTCCTTTGTTTTTTCATTCTTTTGATTTTTTCCTGAAATTTTATGCCCATTTGAATCTTTTGGTCAAATCCTAGGTTTGACCAAGATTTAAACAAGTTTAAAACATGAAAATGAAAAGGGAAGCCTGCATCCTTCTTAGTCACTCTAAAATGAACTTAATTGAGAATGCTTACTATATGACATAAGAAGACTATGTGTGCCTTGGTTTTTCATTTTTTGATTTTTTTAAAATTCTTATGTCCATTTGAATCTTGGCCAAATCCTAGGTTTGACCATGGTTTAAACAAATTTAAATCACGAATATAAAAATTAAGCATCTATCCTTCTTATTAGTCACTCCAAAATGTAAATCTTGGGAGGGTTCTTGAAATTTGCATGTTTGAAACCAAAAACCACTTCTCTTCATGCATGCTTGACTTCATCCGAGAGAGTGTAGGGGTAGGGGTAGATATATACATGATTTTCTAGTTTGAATATGTCTAGACCTTGTTTATCAACTTGAATGCTTACTATATATATGACATAAGAATGCTATGTCCTTTGTTTTTTCATTCTTTTGATTTTTTCCTGAAATTTTATGCCCATTTGAATCTTTTGGTCAAATCCTAGGTTTGACCAAGATTTAAACAAGTTTAAAACATGAAAATGAAAAGGGAAGCCTGCATCCTTCTTAGTCACTCTAAAATGAACTTAATTGAGAATGCTTACTATATGACATAAGAAGACTATGTGTGCCTTGGTTTTTCATTTTTTGATTTTTTTAAAATTCTTATGTCCATTTGAATCTTGGCCAAATCCTAGGTTTGACCATGGTTTAAACAAATTTAAATCACGAATATAAAAATTAAGCATCTATCCTTCTTATTAGTCACTCCAAAATGTAAATCTTGGGAGGGTTCTTGAAATTTGCATGTTTGAAACCAAAAACCACTTCTCTTCATGCATGCTTGACTTCATAAGACAGAGTTTAGGGTTAGGGGTAGATATATACATGATTTTCTAGTTTGAATATGTCTAGACCTTGTTTATCAACTTGAATGCTTACTATATATATGACATAAGAATGCTATGTCCTTTGTTTTTTCATTCTTTTGATTTTTTCCTGAAATTTTATGCCCATTTGAATCTTTTGGTCAAATCCTAGGTTTGACCAAGATTTAAACAAGTTTAAAACATGAAAATGAACTTAATTGAGAATGCTTACTATATGACATAAGAAGACTATGTGTGCCTTGGTTTTTCATTTTTTGATTTTTTTAAAATTCTTATGCCCATTTGAATCTTGGCCAAATCCTAGGTTTGACCATGGTTTAAACAAATTTAAATCACGAATATAAAAATTAAGCATCTATCCTTCTTATTAGTCACTCCAAAATGTAAATCTTGGGAGGGTTCTTGAAATTTGCATGTTTGAAACCAAAAACCACTTCTCTTCATGCATGCTTGACTTCATAAGACAGAGTTTAGGGTTAGGGGTAGATATATACATGATTTTCTAGTTTGAATATGTCTAGACCTTGTTTATCAACTTGAATGCTTACTATATATATGACATAAGAATGCTATGTCCTTTGTTTTTCATTCTTTTGATTTTTTCCTGAAATTTTATGCCCATTTGAATCTTTTGGTCAAATCCTAGGTTTGACCAAGATTTAAACAAGTTTAAAACATGAAAATGAAAAGGGAAGCCTGCATCCTTCTTAGTCACTCTAAAATGAACTTAATTGAGAATGCTTACTATATGACATAAGAAGACTATGTGTGCCTTGGTTTTTCATTTTTTGATTTTTTTAAAATTCTTATGTCCATTTGAATCTTGGCCAAATCCTAGGTTTGACCATGGTTTAAACAAATTTAAATCACGAATATAAAAATTAAGCATCTATCCTTCTTATTAGTCACTCCAAAATGTAAATCTTGGGAGGGTTCTTGAAATTTGCATGTTTGAAACCAAAAACCACTTCTCTTCATGCATGCTTGACTTCATAAGACAGAGTTTAGGGTTAGGGGTAGATATATACATGATTTTCTAGTTTGAATATGTCTAGACCTTGTTTATCAACTTGAATGCTTACTATATATATGACATAAGAATGCTATGTCCTTTGTTTTTTCATTCTTTTGATTTTTTCCTGAAATTTTATGCCCATTTGAATCTTTTGGTCAAATCCTAGGTTTGACCAAGATTTAAACAAGTTTAAAACATGAAAATGAAAAGGGAAGCCTGCATCCTTCTTAGTCACTCTAAAATCAACTTAATTGAGAATGCTTACTATATGACATAAGAAGACTATGTGTGCCTTGGTTTTTCATTTTTTGATTTTTTTAAAATTCTTATGCCCATTTGAATCTTGGCCAAATCCTAGGTTTGACCATGGTTTAAACAAATTTAAATCACGAATATAAAAATTAAGCATCTATCCTTCTTATTAGTCACTCCAAAATGTAAATCTTGGGAGGGTTCTTGAAATTTGCATGTTTGAAACCAAAAACCACTTCTCTTCATGCATGCTTCACTTCATAAGACAGAGTTTAGGGTTAGGGGTAGATATATACATGATTTTCTAGTCTGAATATGTCTAGACCTTGTTTATCAACTTGAATGCTTACTATATATATGACATAAGAATGCTATGTCCTTTGTTTTTTCATTCTTTTGATTTTTTCCTGAAATTTTATGCCCATTTGAATCTTTTGGTCAAATCCTAGGTTTGACCAAGATTTAAACAAGTTTAAAACATGAAAATGAAAAGGGAAGCCTGCATCCTTCTTATTCACTCTAATTTTTTAAGAGGTTTTTGAAATTTCCATGTTTAATTTGAAACCGAAAACCACTTCTCTTCATGATTGACTTCATAAGACAGAGTTTAGGGTTAGGGGTAGATACGTACATACATGATTTTTTCTGGTTTGAATCTATCTATACATTTTGTTTATCAACTTTGATGCTTTACTATATGATCGACATAAGAATGCTATGTGCTTTGGTTTTTCATTCTTTTGATTTTTTATGAATTTTTATGCCCATTTGAATCTTGGTCAAATCCTAGGTTTGACAATGATTTAAACAAGTTTAAAACATGAATATGAAAATTAAGCATCTATCCTTCTTAAGTCACTCCAAAATGTAACTCTTGGGAGGGTTTTTGAAATTTCCATGTTTGAAACCAAAAACCACTTCTCTTCATGCATGCTTGACTTCATAAGACAGAGTTTAGGGTTAGGGGTAGATATATACATGATTTTCTAGTCTGAATATGTCTAGACCTTGTTTATCAACTTGAATGCTTACTATATATATGACATAAGAATCCTATGTCCTTTGTTTTTTCATTCTTTTGATTTTTTCCTGAAATTTTACGCCCATTTGAATCTTTTGGTCAAATCCTAGGTTTGACCAAGATTTAAACAAGTTTAAAACATGAAAATGAAAAGGGAAGCCTGCATCCTTCTTAGTCACTCTAAAATTGACTTAATTGAGAATGCTTACTATATGACATAAGAAGACTATGTGTGCCTTGTTTTTCCATTTTTTGATTTTTTTAAATTCTTATGCCCATTTGAATCTTGGCCAAATCCTAGGTTTGACCATGGTTTAAACAAATTTAAATCACGAATATGAAAATTAAGCATCTATCCTTCTTATTAGTCACTCCAAAATGTAAATCTTGGGAGGGTTCTTGAAATTTGCATGTTTGAAACCAAAAACTACTTCTCTTCATGCATGCTTGACTTCATAAGACAGAGTTTAGGGTTAGGGGTAGATATATACATGATTTTCTAGTTTGAATATGTCTAGACCTTGTTTATCAACTTGAATGCTTACTATATATATGACATAAGAATGCTATGTCCTTTGTTTTTTCATTCTTTTGATTTTTTCCTGAAATTTTATGCCCATTTGAATCTTTTGGTCAAATCCTAGGTTTGACCAAGATTTAAACAAGTTTAAAACATGAAACTGAAAAGGGAAGCCTGCATCCTTCTTAGTCACTCTAAAATGAATTTTTTAAGAGGTTTTTGAAATTTCCATGTTTAATTTGAAACCCAAAACCACTTCTCTTCATGATTGACTTCATAAGACAGAGTTTAGGGTTAGGGGTAGATACGTACAAACATGATTTTTTCTGGTTTGAATATGTCTAGACATTTTGTTTATCAACTTTAATGCTTTACTATATGATCGACATAAGAATGCTATGTGCTTTGGTTTTTCATTCTTTTGATTTTTTATGAATTTTTATGCCCATTTGAATCTTGGTCAAATCCTAGGTTTGACAATGATTTAAACAAGTTTAAAACATGAATATGAAAATTAAGCATCTATCCTTCTTAAGTCACTCCAAAATGTAACTCTTGGGAGGGTTTTTGAAATTTCCATGTTTGAAACCAAAAACCACTTCTCTTCATGCATGCTTGACTTCATAAGATAGAGTTTAGGGTTAGGGGTAGATATATACATGATTTTCTAGTCTGAATATGTCTAGACCTTGTTTATCAACTTGAATGCTTACTATATATATGACATAAGAATGCTATGTCCTTAATTTGTTTTTTCATTCTTTTGATTTTTTCCTGAAATTTTATGCCCATTTGAATCTTTTGGTCAAATCCTAGGTTTGACCAAGATTTAAACAAGTTTAAAACATGAAAATGAAAGGGAAGCATGCATCCTTCTTAGTCACTCTAAAATCAACTTAATTGAGAATGCTTACTATATGACATAAGAAGACTATGTGTGCCTTGGTTTTTCATTTTTTCATTTTTTAAAATTCTTATGTCCATTTGAATCTTGGCCAAATCATAGGTTTGACCATGGTTTAAACAAATTTAAATCATGAATATAAAAATTAAGCATCTATCCTTCTTATTAGTCACTCCAAAATGTAAATCTTGGGAGGGTTCTTGAAATTTGCATGTTTGAAACCAAAAACCACTTCTCTTCATGCATGCTTGACTTCATAAGACAGAGTTTAGGGTTAGGGGTAGATATATACATGATTTTCTAGTTTGAATATGCCTAGACCTTGTTTATCAACTTGAATGCTTACTATATATATGACATAAGAATGCTATGTCCTTTGTTTTTTCATTCTTTTGATTTTTTCCTGAAATTTTATGCCCATTTGAATCTTTTGGTCAAATCCTAGGTTTGTCCAAGATTTAAACAAGTTTAAAACATGAAAATGAAAAGGGAAGCCTGCATCCTTCTTAGTCACTCTAAAATGAACTTAATTGAGAATGCTTACTATATGACATAAGAAGACTATGTGTGCCTTGGTTTTTCATTTTTTGATTTTTTTTAAATTCTTATGTCCATTTGAATCTTGGCCAAATCCTAGGTTTGACCATGGTTTAAACAAATTTAAATCACAAATATAAAAATTAAGCATCTATCCTTCTTATTAGTCACTCCAAAATGTAAATCTTGGGAGGGTTCTTGAAATTTGCATGTTTGAAACCAAAAACCACTTCTCTTCATGCATGCTTGACTTCATAAGACAGAGTTTAGGGTTAGGGGTAGATATATACATGATTTTCTAGTTTGAATATGTCTAGACCTTGTTTATCAACTTGAATGCTTACTATATATATGACATAAGAATGCTATGTCCTTTGTTTTTTCATTCTTTTGATTTTTTCCTGAAATTTTATGCCCATTTGAATCTTTTGGTCAAATCCTAGGTTTGACCAAGATTTAAACAAGTTTAAAACATGAAAATGAACTTAATTGAGAATGCTTACTATATGACATAAGAAGACTATGTGTGCCTTGGTTTTTCATTTTTTGATTTTTTTAAAATTCTTATGCCCATTTGAATCTTGGCCAAATCCTAGGTTTGACCATGGTTTAAACAAATTTAAATCACGAATATAAAAATTAAGCATCTATCCTTCTTATTAGTCACTCCAAAATGTAAATCTTGGGAGGGTTCTTGAAATTTGCATTTTTGAAACCAAAAACCACTTCTCTTCATGCATGCTTGACTTCATAAGACAGAGTTTAGGGTTAGGGGTAGATATATACATGATTTTCTAGTTTGAATATGTCTAGACCTTGTTTATCAACTTGAATGCTTACTATATATATGACATAAGAATGCTATGTTCTTTGTTTTTTCATTCTTTTGATTTTTTCCTGAAATTTTATGCCCATTTGAATCTTTTGGTCAAATCCTAGGTTTGACCAAGATTTAAACAAGTTTAAAACATGAAAATGAAAAGGGAAGCCTGTATCCTTCTTAGTCACTCTAAAATGAACTTAATTGAGAATGCTTACTATATGACATAAGAAGACTATGTGTGCTGATACGTCTCCATCGTATCGATAATTTCTTATGTTCCATGCCACATTATTGATGTTATCTACATGTTTTATGCACACTTTATGTCATATTCGTGCATTTTCTGGAACTAACCTATTAACAAGATGCCGAAGTGCCAGTTGCTGTTTTCTGCTGTTTTTGGTTTCAGAAATCCTAGTAAGGAAATATTCTCGGAATTGGACGAAATCAACGCCCAGGGGCCTATTTTTCCACGAAGCTTCCAGAAGTCCGAAGACGAAACGAAGTAGGGCCACAGGGTGCCCAAAACCTAGGGCGGCGCGGCCCCCCCCCCTTGGCCGCGCCGCCCTGTCATCTGGGGCCCCTGTGCCCCCTCCTGACTTGCCCTTCCGCCTACTTAAAGCCTCCGTGACGAAACCCCCAGTACCGAGAGCCACGATACGGAAAACCTTCCAGAGACGCCGCCAACGCCGATCCCATCTCGGGGGATCCAGGAGATCGCCTCCGGCACCCTGCCGGAGAGGGGAATCATCTCCCGGAGGACTCTACGCCGCCATGGTCGCCTCCGGTGTGATGTGTGAGTAGTCTACCCCTGGACTATGGGTCCATAGCAGTAGCTAGATGGTTGTCTTCTCCCCATTGTGCTATCATTGTCGGATCTTGTGAGCTGCCTAACATGATCAAGATCATCTATCTGTAATTCTATATGTTGCGTTTGTTGGGATCCGATGAATAGAGAATACTTGTTATGTTGATTATCAAAGTTATATTTATGTGTTGTTTATGATCTTGCATGCTCTCCGTTACTAGTAGATGCTCTGGCCAAGTAGATGCTTGTAACTCCAAGAGGGAGTATTTATGCTCGATAGTGGGTTCATGCCTGCATTGACACCTGGGACAGTGATAGAAATTTCTAAGGTTGTGTTGTGTTGTGCTGTTGCCACTAGGGATAAAACATTGATGCTATGTCTAAGGATGTAGTTGTTGATTACATTACGCACCATACTTAATGCAGTTGTCTGTTGCTTTGCAACTTAATACTGGAGGGGGTTCGGATGATAACCTGAAGGTGGACTTTTTAGGCATAGATGCAGTTGGATGGCGGTCTATGTACTTTGTTGTAATGCCCAATTAAATCTCACTATACTCATCATGATATGTATGTGCATGGTCATGCTTTCTTTATTTGTCAATTGCCCAACTGTAATTTGTTCACCCAACATGCTGTTCGTCTTATGGGAGAGACACCTCTAGTGAACTGTGGACCCCGGTCCAATTCTCTTTACTGAAATACAATCTACTGCAATACTTGTTCTACTGTTTTCTGCAAACAATCATCTTCCACACAATACGGTTAATCCTTTGTTACAGCAAGCCGGTGAGATTGACAACCTCACTGTTTCGTTGGGGCAAAGTACTTTGGTTGTGTTGTGCAGGTTCCACGTTGGCGCCGGAATCCCTGGTGTTGCGCCGCACTACATCCCGCCACCATCAACCTTCAACGTGCTTCTTGACTCCTACTGGTTCGATAAACCTTGGTTTCTTACTGAGGGAAACTTTCTGCTGTACGCATCACACCTTCCACTTGGGGTTCCCAACGAGCGTGTGCTTTACGCGTCATCAAGCTAAATTTCTGGCGCCGTTGCCGGGGAGATCAAGACACGCTGCAAGGGGAGTCTCCACTTCTCAATCTCTTTACTTTGTTTTTGTCTTGCTTAGTTTTATTTACTACTTTGTTTGCTGCACTAAATCAAAATACAAAAAAATTAGTTGCTAGTTTTACTTTATTTGCTATCTTGTTTGCTATATCAAAAACACAAAAAAAAATTAGTTACTTGCATTTACCTTACTTGATTCATCATGTTTCCTTTTAATTTTACCACAAAAGACATACCGGTAGGACGTGGGTCTATAGTTGGGAGAAATAATATAGAAGAATTTTTCAATCATGTTAGTACCATCGAAAATTTTGAAGATAGACACTTGGTGGACCTTGCGCCTACTTATGAAATTGCTGCTGCGCATTTAGTTCGCCTGTTGGAAACTAAATTTGTTAATCTTAATCCTATAATCCAACATATGTTTCTCACACTTGGTGATATGGAAGAAGGGGAAAAGAAAGATTTTGTTTTAGAAACCCTTCTTAGAGAATTTGGTGGTCTAGCAAGAGAAGCTAGAAAGGTCTTTGCTAAATTTAATATGCTTGATTCTCATACTAATTTTGTTAGCCTCCTTGAAAAGATGGACATGGATAGAATAAGATACACTAATGATATTGATGATGGTGGGGAGATCAAAGCACCAATACCATGTAAACTCTTAGCTATGAATGATGCACTAGAAAATAACTATGCTTGGCTTGTTCCTGAAAATTTGTTTGATGAGAGTAGCACGCCTAAGACTAATGAAAAGGGAGATGCTAAAACTTATGTATCTAATATATTATGCTTGGTTGAGAAAGCTCCGCACCCCGCTGAGAATGCACCATCCTTTGATAATACTTGATGCACACTTTCTGCGCCTAGCTGAAAGGCGTTAAAGAAAAGCGCTTATGGGAGACAACCCATGTTTTTACCTACAGTACTTTGTTTTTATTTTGTGTCTTGGAAGTTTTTTACTACTGTAGCAACCTCTCCTTATCTTAGTTTTGTGTTTTGTTGTGCCAAGTTAAGCCGTTGATAGAAAAGTAAGTACTAAATTTGGATTACTGCGCAGTTCCAGATTTCTTTGCTGTCACGAATCTGGGTCCACCTCCCTGTAGGTAGCTCAGAAAATTAAGCCAATTTACGTGCATGATCCTCAGATATGTACGCAACTTTCATTCAATTTGAGCATTTTCATTTGAGCAAGTCTGGTGCCATTTTAAAATTCGTCAATACGAACTGTTCTGTTTTGACAGATTCTGCCTTTTATTTCGCATTGCCTCTTTTGCTATGTTGGATGAATTTCTTTGATCTACTAATGTCCAGTAGCATTATGCAATGTCCAGAAGTGTTAAGAATGATTGTGTCACCTCTGAATATATTAATTTTTATTGTGCACTAACCCTCTAATGAGTTGTTTCGAGTTTGGTGTGGAGGAAGTTTTCAAGGATCAAGAGAGGAGTATGATGCAACATGATCAAGGAGAGTGAAAGCTCTAAGCTTGGGGATGCCCCGGTGGTTCACCCCTGCATATATCAAGAAGACTCAAGCGTCTAAGCTTGGGGATGCCCAAGGCATCCCCTTCTTCATCAACAACATTATCAGGTTCCTCCCCTGAAACTATATTTTTATTCCATCACATCTTATGTGCTTTTTCTTGGAGCATCGGTTTGTTTTTGTTTTTGTTTTGTTTGAATAAAATGGATCCTAGCATTCACTTTATGGGAGAGAGACACGCTCCGCTGTAGCATATGGACAAGTATGTCCTTGGTTTCTACTCATAGTATTCATGGCGAAGTTTCTCCTTCGTTAAATTGTTATATGGTTGGAATTTGAAAATGATACATGTAGTAATTGCTATTAATGTCTTGGGTAATGTGATACTTGGCAATTGTTGTGCTCATGATTAAGCTCTTGCATCATATGCTTTGCACCCATTAGTGAAGAAATACATAGAGCATGCTATAATTTGGTTTGCATATTTGGTTTCTCTAAGGTCTAGATAATTTCTAGTATTGAGTTTGAACAACAAGGAAGACGGTGTAGAGTCTTATAATGTTTTCAATATGTCTTTTATGTGAGTTTTGCTGCACCGGTTCATCCTTGTGTTTGTTTCAAATAAGCCTTGCTAGCCTAAACCTTGTATCGAGAGGGAATACTTCTCATGCATCCAAAATACTTGAGCCAACCACTATGCCATTTGTGTCCACCATACCTACCTACTACATGGTATTTTCCGCCATTCCAAAGTAAATTGCTTGAGTGCTACCTTTAAAATTCCATCATTCACCTTTGCAATATATAGCTCATGGGACAAATAGCTTAAAAACTATTGTGGTATTGAATATGTAATTATGCACTTTATCTATTATTAAGTTGCTTGTTGTGCGATAACCATGTTTACTGGGGACGCCATCAACTATTCATTGTTGAATTTCATGTGAGTTGCTATGCATGTTCGTCTTGTCTGAAGTAAGAGAGATCTACCACCTTATGATTAAGCATGCATATTGTTAGAGAAGAGCATTGGGCCGCTAACTAAAGCCATGATCCATGGTGGAAGTTTCAGTTTTGGACATATATCCTCAAATCTCAAATGAGAAAATTATTAATTGTTGTTACATGCTTATGCATAAAAGAGGAGTCCATTATCTGTTGTCTATGTTGTCCCGGTATGGATGTCTAAGTTGAAGAATAATCAATAGCGAGAAATCCAATGCGAGCTTTCTCCTTAGACCTTTGTACAGGCGGCATAGAGGTACCCCTTTGTGACACTTGGTAAAAACATGTGCATTGTGATGATCCGGTAGTCCAAGCTAATTAGGACAAGGTGCGGGCACTATTAGTACACTATGCATGAGGCTTGCAACTTATAAGATATAATTTACATGATGCATATGCTTTATTACTACCGTTGACAAAATTGTTTCATGTTTTCAAAATCAAAGCTCTAGCACAAATATAGCAATCGATGCTTTTCCTCTATGGAGGACCATTCTTTTACTTTCAATGTTGAGTCAGTTCACCTATTTCTCTCCACCTCAAGAAGCAAACAATTGTGTGAATTGTGCATTGATTCCTACATACTTGCTTATTGCACTTATTATATTACTCTATGTTGACAATATCCATGAGATATACATGTTATGAGTTGAAAGCAACCGCTGAAACTTAATCTTCTTTTGTGTTGCTTCAATGCTTTTACTATGAATTATTGCTTTATGAGTTAACTCTTATGCAAGACTTATTGATGCTTGTCTTGAAGTGCCATTCATGAAAAGTCTTTGCTTTATGATTCATTTGTTTACTCATGTCATATACATTGTTTTGATCGCTGCATTCACTACATATGCTTTACAAATAGTATGATCAAGATTATGATGGCATGTCACTCCAGAAATTATCTGTGTTATAGTTTTACCCGCCGGGACGAGCAGAACTAAGCTTGGGGATGCTGATACGTCTCCAACGTATCGATAATTTCTTATGTTCCATGCCACATTATTGATGTTATCTACATGTTTTATGCACACTTTATGTCATATTCGTGCATTTTCTCGGAACTAACCTATTAACAAGATGCCGAAGTGCCGATTCTTGTTTTCTGCTGTTTTTGGTTTCAGAAATCCTAGTAAGGAAATATTCTCGGAATTGGACGAAATCAACGCCCAGGGGCCTATTTTTCCACGAAGCTTCCAGAAGTCCGAAGACGAAACGAAGTAGGGCCACAGGGTGCCCAAACCCTAGGGCGGCGCGGCCCCCCCCTTGGCCGCGCCGCCCTGTCATCTGGGGCCCCTGTGCCCCCTCCTGACTTGCCTTTCCGCCTACTTAAAGCCTCCGTGACGAAACCCCCAGTACCGAGAGCCACGATACGGAAAACCTTCCAGAGACGCCGCCAACGCCGATCCCATCTCGGGGGATCCAGGAGATCGCCTCCGGCACCCTGCCGGAGAGGGGAATCATCTCCCGGAGGACTCTACGCCGCCATGGTCGCCTCCGGTGTGATGTGTGAGTAGTCTACCCCTGGACTATGGGTCCATAGCAGTAGCTAGATGGTTGTCTTCTCCCCATTGTGCTATCATTGTCGGATCTTGTGAGCTGCCTAACATGATCAAGATCATCTATCTGTAATTCTATATGTTGTGTTTGTTGGGATCCGATGAATAGAGAATACTTGTTATGTTGATTATCAAAGTTATATCTATGTGTTGTTTATGATCTTGCATGCTCTCCGTTACTAGTAGATGCTCTGGCCAAGTAGATGCTTGTAACTCCAAGAGGGAGTATTTATGCTCGATAGTGGGTTCATGCCTGCATTGACACTGGGACGATGTGAGAAAGTTCTAAGGTGGTGTTGTGCTGTTGCCACTAGGGATAAAACATTGATGCTATGTCTAAGGATGTAGTTGTTGATTACATTACGCACCATACTTAATGCAATTGTCTGTTGCTTTGCAACTTAATACTGGAGGGGGTTCGGATGATAACCTGAAGGTGGACTTTTTAGGCATAGATGCAGTTGGATGGCGGTCTATGTACTTTGTCGTAATGCCCAATTAAATCTCACTATACTCATCATGATATGTATGTGCATGGTCATGCTCTCTTTATTTGTCAATTGCCCAACTGTAATTTGTTCACCCAACATGCTGTTCGTCTTATGGGAGAGACACCTCTAGTGAACTGTGGACCCCGGTTCAATTCTCTTTACTGAAATACAATCTACTGCAATACTTGTTCTACTGTTTTCTGCAAACAATCATCTTCCAGACAATACGGTTAATCCTTTGTTACAGCAAGCCGGTGAGATTGACAACCTCACTGTTTCGTTGGGGCAAAGTACTTTGGTTGTGTTGTGCAGGTTCCACGTTGGCGCCGGAATCCCTGGTGTTGCGCCGCACTACATCCCGCCGCCATCAACCTTCAACGTGCTTCTTGACTCCTACTGGTTCGATAAACCTTGGTTTCTTACTGAGGGAAACTTGCTGCTGTACGCATCACACCTTCCACTTGGGGTTCCCAACGAGCGTGTGCTTTACGCGTCATCATGTGCCTTGGTTTTTCATTTTTTGATTTTTTTAAAATTCTTATGTCCATTTGAATCTTGGCCAAATCCTAGGTTTGACCATGGTTTAAACAAATTTAAATCACGAATATAAAAATTAAGCATCTATCCTTCTTATTAGTCACTCCAAAATGTAAATCTTGGGAGGGTTCTTGAAATTTGCATGTTTGAAACCAAAAACCACTTCTCTTCATGCATGCTTGACTTCATCAGACAGAGTTTAGGGTTAGGGGTAGATATATACATGATTTTCTAGTTTGAATATGTCTAGACCTTGTTTATCAACTTGAATGCTTACTATATATATGACATAAGAATGCTATGTCCTTTGTTTTTTCATTCTTTTGATTTTTCCTGAAATTTTATGCCCATTTGAATCTTTTGGTCAAATCCTAGGTTTGACCAAGATTTAAACAAGTTTAAAACATGAAAATGAAAAGGGAAGCCTGCATCCTTCTTAGTCACTCTAAAATCAACTTAATTGAGAATGCTTACTATATGACATAAGAAGACTATGTGTGCCTTGGTTTTTCATTTTTTGATTTTTTTAAAATTCTTATGTCCATTTGAATCTTAGCCAAATCCTAGGTTTGACCATGGTTTAAACAAATTTAAATCACGAATATAAAAATTAAGCATCTATCCTTCTTATTAGTCACTCCAAAATGTAAATCTTGGGAGGGTTCTTGAAATTTGCATGTTTGAAACCAAAAACCACTTCTCTTCATGCATGCTTGACTTCATAAGACAGAGTTTAGGGTTAGGGGTAGATATATACATGATTTTCTAGTTTGAATATGCCTAGACCTTGTTTATCAACTTGAATGCTTACTATATATATGACATAAGAATGCTATGTCCTTTGTTTTTTCATTCTTTTGATTTTTTCCTGAAATTTTATGCCCATTTGAATCTTTTGGTCAAATCCTAGGTTTGACCAAGATTTAAACAAGTTTAAAACATGAAAATGAAAAGGGAAGCCTGCATCCTTCTTAGTCACTCTAAAATCAACTTAATTGAGAATGCTTACTATATGACATAAGAAGACTATGTGTGCCTTGGTTTTTCATTTTTTGATTTTTTTAATTCTTATGCCCATTTGAATCTTGGCCAAATCCTAGGTTTTACCATGGTTTAAACAAATTTAAATCACGAATATAAAAATTAAGCATCTATCCTTCTTAGTCACTCCAAAATGTAAATCTTGGGAGGGTTCTTGAAATTTGCATGTTTGAAACCAAAAACCACTTCTCTTCATGCATGCTTGACTTCATCAGACAGAGTTTAGGGTTAGGGGTAGATATACACATGATTTTCTAGTTTGGATATGTCTAGACCTTGTTTATCAACTTGAATGCTTACTATATATATGACATAAGAATGCTATGTCCTTTGTTTTTTCATTCTTTTGATTTTTTCCTGAAATTTTATGCCCATTTGAATCTTTTGGTCAAATCCTAGGTTTGACCAAGATTTAAACAAGTTTAAAACATGAAAATGAAAAGGGAAGCCTGCATCCTTCTTAGTCACTCTAAAATCAACTTAATTGAGAATGTTTACTATATGACATAAGAAGACTATATGTGCCTTGGTTTTTCATTTTTTGATTTTTTTAATTCTTATGCCCATTTGAATCTTGGCCAAATCCTAGGTTTGACCATGGTTTAAACAAATTTAAATCACGAATATAAAAATTAAGCATCTATCCTTCTTAGTCACTCCAAAATGTAAATCTTGGGAGGGTTCTTGAAATTTGCATGTTTGAAACCAAAAACCACTTCTCTTCATGCATGCTTGACTTCATAAGACAGAGTTTAGGGTTAGGGGTAGATATACACATGATTTTCTTGAATATGTCTAGACCTTGTTTATCAACTTGAATGCTTACTATATATAAGAATGCTATGTCCTTTGTTTTTTCATTCTTTTGATTTTTTCCTGAAATTTTATGCCCAGTTGAATCATTTGGTCAAATCCTAGGTTTGACCAAGATTTAAACAAGTTTAAAACATGAAAATGAAAAGGGAAGCCTGCATCCTTCTTAGTCACTCTAAAATCAACTTAATTGAGAATGCTTACTATATGACATAAGAAGACTATGTGTGCCTTGGTTTTTCATTTTTTGATTTTTTTTAAATTCTTATGCCCATTTGAATCTTTGCCAAATCCTAGGTTTGACCATGGTTTAAACAAATTTAAATCACGAATATAAAAATTAAGCATCTATCCTTCTTATTAGTCACTCCAAAATGTAAATCTTGGGAGGGTTCTTGAAATTTGCATGTTTGAAACCAAAAACCACTTCTCTTCATGCATGCTTGACTTCATAAGACAGAGTTTAGGGTTAGGGGTAGATATATACATGATTTTCTAGTTTGAATATGCCTAGACCTTGTTTATCAACTTGAATGCTTACTATATATATGACATAAGAATGCTATGTCCTTTGTTTTTTCATTCTTTTGATTTTTTCCTGAAATTTTATGCCCATTTGAATCTTTTGGTCAAATCCTAGGTTTGACCAAGATTTAAACAAGTTTAAAACATGAAAATGAAAAGGGAAGCCTGCATCCTTCTTAGTCACTCTAAAATCAACTTAATTGAGAATGCTTACTATATGACATAAGAAGACTATGTGTGCCTTGGTTTTTCATTTTTTGATTTTTTTAATTCTTATGCCCATTTGAATCTTGGCCAAATCCTAGGTTTTACCATGGTTTAAACAAATTTAAATCACGAATATAAAAATTAAGCATCTATCCTTCTTAGTCACTCCAAAATGTAAATCTTGGGAGGGTTCTTGAAATTTGCATGTTTGAAACCAAAAACCACTTCTCTTCATGCATGCTTGACTTCATCAGACAGAGTTTAGGGTTAGGGGTAGATATACACATGATTTTCTAGTTTGGATATGTCTAGACCTTGTTTATCAACTTGAATGCTTACTATATATATGACATAAGAATGCTATGTCCTTTGTTTTTTCATTCTTTTGATTTTTTCCTGAAATTTTATGCCCATTTGAATCTTTTGGTCAAATCCTAGGTTTGACCAAGATTTAAACAAGTTTAAAACATGAAAATGAAAAGGGAAGCCTGCATCCTTCTTAGTCACTCTAAAATCAACTTAATTGAGAATGTTTACTATATGACATAAGAAGACTATATGTGCCTTGGTTTTTCATTTTTTGATTTTTTTAATTCTTATGCCCATTTGAATCTTGGCCAAATCCTAGGTTTGACCATGGTTTAAACAAATTTAAATCACGAATATAAAAATTAAGCATCTATCCTTCTTAGTCACTCCAAAATGTAAATCTTGGGAGGGTTCTTGAAATTTGCATGTTTGAAACCAAAAACCACTTCTCTTCATGCATGCTTGACTTCATAAGACAGAGCTTAGGGTTAGGGGTAGATATACACATGATTTTCTTGAATATGTCTAGACCTTGTTTATCAACTTGAATGCTTACTATATATATGACATAAGAATGCTATGTCCTTTGTTTTTTCATTCTTTTGATTTTTTCCTGAAATTTTATGCCCAGTTGAATCATTTGGTCAAATCCTAGGTTTGACCAAGATTTAAACAAGTTTAAAACATGAAAATGAAAAGGGAAGCCTGCATCCTTCTTAGTCACTCTAAAATCAACTTAATTGAGAATGCTTACTATATGACATAAGAAGACTATGTGTGCCTTGGTTTTTCATTTTTGATTTTTTTTAAATTCTTATGCCCATTTGAATCTTGGCCAAATCCTAGGTTTGACCATGGTTTAAACAAATTTAAATCACGAATATAAAAATTAAGCATCTATCCTTCTTATTAGTCACTCCAAAATGTAAATCTTGGGAGGGTTCTTGAAATTTGCATGTTTGAAACCAAAAACCACTTCTCTTCATGCATGCTTGACTTCATAAGACGGAGTTTAGGGTTAGGGGTAGATATATACATGATTTTCTAGTTTGAATATGTCTAGACCTTGTTTATCAACTTGAATGCTTACTATATATATGACATAAGAATGCTATGTCCTTTGTTTTTTCATTCTTTTGATTTTTTCCTGAAATTTTATGCCCATTTGAATCTTGTCAAATCCTAGGTTTGACCAAGATAATTTAAACAAGTTTAAAACATGAAAATGAAAAGGGAAGCTTGTATCCTTCTTAGTCACTCTAAAATGAAGTTTTGGGAGGTTTTTGAAATTTCCATGTTTGAAACCCAAAACCACTTCTCTTCATGCTTGACTTCATAAACATGAAAATGAAGACTTTTGCTAACGGAGGGAGTAAGCACTCTTGCTATCAAAAGTACCAAACGATGCATACCAAAATGATTTTTTAGAGGAATACTAGTTCGGATTATATAATTTTATATTAGCAGGCCAAATCGAACCCCGTAGTTGGATTTTCAGAAATTGATCCGTAGTACTGGGCAAAACCCTAGTTTAGCTTATTTAATAATAGATTCGTAGGTCGATTTTTTTATGTTATTATTATTATTACTAGGCAGCACATGTGTTTGCCCGTCCAGTGAAACTCTTTCATTTCATTTTTCTTTTCCGCAAGGTCGGGATTCAGAGGAAGAGGGATCACATGGGAGGAACGAATGGAGAGCAGTCACGGGGCCCCACTTATTTATGGTGTCTAGATTTTTCCGGGTGATGCTGACTGTTGTGTAGGGTTGTCAGTGCGCAGGGGGTGCGAGCGAGCGAGGCCGAGAATGAGAGAGAGATTTTTTTTAGAGGGACAACCGAACGATCCTGAAGGACCCAGATTTTCCAATACGCATCAGAGCACAGTTTACAGCAGGACACAAAATAAACAGGAAATTACGTCTAAATCCCTAAGATTTACATGGTAGACCCTAGGCTGAAGGCAAGAAATGCGATCGGGTCCTTAACAGCCACCGTCCGGATTGATCCTCGTCGGAGCCGGGCACGAACAACTTGGCGCGACCAAATCGGCATGGCTACAGAGCCTGCACACCATGGCCTCCGAGCTGAGCTAGAAACGCCCTGCCAAAACCGGCAGCCAACGGAGGTGGATAATTGGAGAGATGGAGAGAGAGAGAGAGTCTTGATGCCTCTCTCTTGACAAAGAAGATGGCTGGGAGTTTGCCTACCTAGCGTACGTGACTTGTGCTCACTGAAGTGTGGGACCTCACGCATGGGAACCACACGTAAGTGACAGACTTGTTGCTCTAATAACTCGGGTGATTATTATATTGTATTAGTACATAGTTTCCTATGGATCCTTCTTAGTCACTCCAAAATGAAGCTCTTGGGAGGGTTTTTGAAATTTCCATGTTCGAAACCAAAAACCACATATCTTCATGCTTGACTTCGTGAAACAGAGTTTAGGGTTAGGGGGAAGATACATGATTTTTCTTGTTTGGATATGTCTAGACCTTGTTTATCAACTTAATTGAATGCTTACTATATGACATAAGAAGACCTTGGTTTTTCATTCATTTTTTTTGAATTTTTATGCCCATTTGAATCTTTTGGTCAAATCCTAGGTTTAACCAAGATTTAAACAAGTTTAAGACATGAAAATGAAAAGGGAAGCCTGCATCCTTCTTAGTCACTCTAAAATGAATTTTTTAAGAGGTTTTTGAAATTTCCATGTTTAATTTGAAACCCAAAACCACTTCTCTTCATGATTGACTTCATAAGACAGAGTTTAGGGTTAGGGGTAGATACGTACATACATGATTTTTTCTGGTTTGAATATGTCTAGACATTTTGTTTATCAACTTTAATGCTTTACTATATGATCGACATAAGAATTCTATGTGCTTTGGTTTTTCATTCTTTTGATTTTTTATGAATTTTTATGCCCATTTGAATCTTGGTCAAATCCTAGGTTTGACAATGATTTAAACAAGTTTAAAACATGAATATGAAAATTAAGCATCTATCCTTCTTAAGTCACTCCAAAATGTAACTCTTGGGAGGGTTTTTGAAATTTCCATGTTTGAAACCAAAAACCACTTCTCTTCATGCATGCTTGACTTCATAAGACAGAGTTTAGGGTTAGGGGTAGATATATACATGATTTTCTAGTTTGAATATGTCTAGACCTTGTTTATCAACTTGAATGCATACTATATATATGACATAAGAATGCTATGTCCTTTGTTTTTTCATTCTTTTGATTTTTTCCTGAAATTTTATGCCCATTTGAATCTTTTGGTCAAATCCTAGGTTTGACCAAGATTTAAACAAGTTTAAAACATGAAAATGAAAAGGGAAGCCTACATCCTTCTTAGTCACTCTAAAATCAACTTAATTGAGAATGCTTACTATATGACATAAGAAGACTATATGTCCCTTGGTTTTTCATTTTTTGATTTTTTTAATTCTTATGCCCATTTGAATCTTGGCCAAATCCTAGGTTTGACCATGGTTTAAACAAATTTAAATCACGAATATAAAAATTAAGCATCTATCCTTCTTAGTCACTCCAAAATGTAACTCTTGGGAGGGTTTTTGAAATTTCCATGTTTGAAACCAAAAACCACTTCTCTTCATGCATGCTTGACTTCATAAGACAGAGTTTAGGGTTAGGGGTAGATATATACATGATTTTCTAGTCTGAATATGTCTAGACCTTGTTTATCAACTTGAATTCTTACTATATATATGACATAAGAATGCTATGTCCTTTGTTTTTTCATTCTTTTGATTTTTTCCTGAAATTTTATGCCCATTTGAATCTTTTGGTCAAACCCTAGGTTTGACCAAGATTTAAAAAAGTTTAAAACATGAAAATGAAAAGGGAAGCCTGCATCCTTCTTAGTCACTCTAAAATGAATTTTTTAAGAGGTTTTTGAAATTTCCATGTTTAATTTGAAACCCAAAACCACTTCTCTTCATGATTGACTTCATAAGACAGAGTTTAGGGTTAGGGGTAGATACGTACATACATGATTTTTTCTGGTTTGAATATGTCTAGACATTTTGTTTATCAACTTTAATGCTTTACTATATGATCGACATAAGAATGCTATGTGCTTTGGTTTTTCATTCTTTTGATTTTTTATGAATTTTTATGCCCATTTGAATCTTGTTCAAATCCTAGGTTTGACAATGATTTAAACAAGTTTAAAACATGAATATGAAAATTAAGCATCTATCCTTCTTAAGTCACTCCAAAATGTAACTCTTGGGAGGGTTTTTGAAATTTCCATGTTTGAAACCAAAAACCACTTCTCTTCATGCATGCTTGACTTCATAAGACAGAGTTTAGGGTTAGGGGTAGATATATACATGATTTTCTAGTCTGAATATGTCTAGACCTTGTTTATCAACTTGAATGCTTACTATATATATGACATAAGAATGCTATGTCCTTTGTTTTTTCATTCTTTTGATTTTTTCCTGAAATTTTATGCCCATTTGAATCTTTTGGTCAAATCCTAGGTTTGACCAAGATTTAAACAAGTTTAAAACATGAAAATGAAAAGGGAAGCCTGCATCCTTCTTAGTCACTCTAAAATCAACTTAATTGAGAATGCTTACTATATGACATAAGAAGACTATGTGTGCCTTGGTTTTTCATTTTTTGATTTTTTTAAATTCTTATGCCCATTTGAACCTTGGCCAAATCCTAGGTTTGACCATGGTTTAAACAAATTTAAATCACGAATATAAAAATTAAGCATCTATCCTTCTTATTAGTCACTCCAAAATGTAAATCTTGGGAGGGTTCTTGAAATTTGCATGTTTGAAACCCAAAACCACTTCTCTTCATGCATGCTTGACTTCAAAAGACAGAGTTTAGGGTTAGGGGTAGATACATACATGATTTTCTAGTTTGAATATGTCTAGACCTTGTTTATCAACTTGAATGCTTACTATATATATGACATAAGAATGATATGTCCTTTGTTTTTTCATTCTTTTGATTTTTTCCTGAAATTTTATGCCCATTTGAATCTTTTGGTCAAATCCTAGGTTTGACCAAGATTTAAACAAGTTTAAAACATGAAAATGAAAAAGGAAGCCTGCATCCTTCTTAGTCACTCTAAAATCAACTTAATTGAGAATGCTTACTATATGACATAAGAAGACTATGCGTGCATTGCTTTTTCATTTTTTCATTTTTTTAAATTCTTATGCCCATTTGAATCTTGGTCAAATCCTAGGTTTGACCATGGTTTTAACAAATTTAAATCATGAATATAAAAATTAAGCATCTATCCTTCTTAATTAGTCACTCCAAAATGTAACTCTTGCATGGGAGGGTTTTTGAAATTTGCATGTTTGAAACCAAAAACCACTTCTCTTCATGCATGCTTGACTTCATAAGACAGAGTTTAGGGTTAGGGGTAGCTAGATACATGATTTTTTTGGTTTGATAATGTATAGACCTTGTTTATCAACTTCATTGAATGCTTACTATATGACATAAGAATAATATGTGCGCTGGTTTTTCATTTTATCAATTACTTTTTGAATTTTTATCCCCATTTGTTGAATCTTGGTCAAATCCTAGGTTTGACCAAGATTTAAACAAGTTTCAAACATGAATATGAAAAAGTAAGCCTGTATCGATCCTTCTTAGTCACTCCAAAATGAAGCTCATGGGAGGTTTTTGAAATTTCCATTATTTTTCTTGTTTGAATATGTCTAGACCTTGTTTATCAACTTGAATGCTTACTATATGACATACAAAGACTATGTGCTTTGGTTTATGATTTTGTTGTTGAATTTTTATGCCCATTTAAATCTTGGTCAAATCCTAGGTTTGACCATGACTTAAACAAGTTTAAAACATGAATATGAAAAAGTAAGCATGTATCCTTCTTAGTCACTCCAAAATGAAGCTCTTAATTAGTAGGGTTTTTGAAATTTCCATGTTTGAAACCAAAAACCACTTATCTTCACCATGCATGCTTGACTTCATAAGATGGAGTTTAGGGTTAGAGGTAGATACATGATTTTTCAGGTTTAATATGTCTAGACCTTGTTTATCCATTTAATTGAATGCTTATTATATGACATATATAAGATGACCTTGGTTTTTCATTTTTTTTTTGAATTTTTATGCCCATTTGAATCTTGGTCAAATCCTAGGTTTGACCAAGATTTGAACAAGTTTTAAACATGAATATGAAAAGGTAAGCATGTATGCTTCTTAGTCACTCCAAAATGAAGCTCTTGGGAGGGTTTTTGAAATTTCCATGTTTGAAACCGAAAACCACATCTCTTCTTGCTTGACTTCATAATACAGAGTTTAGGGTTAGGGGTAGCCACATACTTGATTTTATGGTTTGAATATGTCTAGACCTTGTTTATCAACTTAATTGTATGCTTATTATATGACATAAGAAGACTATGTGCATTGGTTTTTCATTTTATTGCTTTTTTTGAATTTTATCCCATTTGTTGAATCTTGGTCAAATCCTAGGTTTGACCAAGATTTAAACAAGTTTAAAACATGAATATGAAAAGTAACATGCATCGATCCTTCTTAGTCACTCCAAAATGAAGCTCGCAGGAGGTTTTTGAAATTTCCATGATTTTTCTGGTTTGAGTATGTCTAGACCTTGTTTATCAACTTGAATGCTTACTATATGACATACACAGACTATGTGCTTTGGTTTTTGATTTTTTTTTGAATTTTTATGCCCATTTGAATCTTGGTCAAATCCTAGGTTTGACCATGACTTAAACAAGTTTAAAACATGAATATGACAAAGTAAGCATGTATCCTTCTTAGTCACTCCAAAATGAAGCTCTTGGGAGGGTTTTTGAAATTTCCATGTTTGAAACCAAAAACCACTTCTCTTCACCATTCATACTTGACTTCATAAGACAGAGTTTAGGGTTAGGGGGTAGATACATGAATTTTCAGGTTTAATATGTCTAGACCTTGTTTATCAACTTAATTAAATGCTTACTATATGACATAAGAAGACCTTGGTTTTTCATTGTTTTTTTTGAATTTTTATGCCCATTTGAATCTTGGTCAAATCCTAGGGTTGACCAAGATTTGAACAAGTTTAAAACATGAATATGAAAAAGTAAGCATGTATGCTTCTTAGTCACTCCAAAATGAAGCTCTTGGGAGGGTTTTCGAAATTTCCATGTTTGAAACCAAAAACCACATCTCTTCATGCTTGACTTCATATGACAGAGTTCAGGGTTACCGGGAGATACATGATTTTTCTGGTTTGAATATGTCTAGACCTTGTTTATCAACTTAATTGAATGCTTACTATATGACATAAGAAGACTATGTGCCTTGGTTTTTCATTTATTTCGATTTATTTTGATTTATAATTTTATGCCCATTTTTATGCCCATTTAAACAAGTTTAAATCATGAATATGAATAATTAGTCACTCCAAAATGTAGCTCTTGGGAGGGTTTTTGAAATTTCCATGTTTGAAACCAAAAACCACTTCTCTTCATGCATGCTTGACTTCATAAGACAGAGTTTAGGGTTTGGGGTAGACAGCACGCGCCGACGCGTGGACGCAATTTATTCTCTGTCCCCCTGACATGCACTTGCCACTGTCTTCAACGATCGACACGAGCAGTGAAGCTTTTATTGGAGCCCAGCGGAGAGGGCCTCCATTTCTCGAGCGGTAGCGAGGTGGCATGCACCCCGTGTGACATGCGGCCTAAATCCAAATTGAAACATTGCGAAAAAATCTGAAATAAATCATGCACGTTCACAGCACATATTAAGATAACCCCTAAAAATTTCAGATCAAAATTCGAAATATACATCGAGAAACAAAAAAGAGAAACTCAGATGTGAATAGTTTTGCGGTGACGCTGGGGCTAAAAAGAAGATTTTTTTTCTCCATCAAGTCAATGAAAAAAATACCCCTTTTTTCACCTTGCGCGACATGAGGAGCAGTTCGACCGGGGGGAGTACTGTTATCGGGTCTGGTCGTCGCCCTCCTCCTCCCCACCCCATTTCCTCCATTGTTTCACATATTTTAGCTTCTATTTATGCGGTGCCGTGGAGGTGGGGGTCTGGTCGTCACCCTCCTCCTCCCCACCTCATTTCCTCCACTGTCTCGCAACTCCTTTGATCTACCTCTCCTATCCATATACATGCCACTCAAATGGATGTATTTGTAGATACATCCATTGTAGTGGCAGTTAATATGGACCGGAGGAAGTACAAATAATATGAGGCATGTTTTGGAGTTGGCCCTGTTTAGTAGACTTTACATTGAAGAGTTTACATCTTTCTACCACCATTATTTTTGATTTAGCTTGTCTTTTGTGCCCACCATTTTATCGAGCAGGGTTAATGCAAGATCCATAGCAAACTAGCTTGTCACATTTTTTTGGCGGAGTGCATCGTCTCATGGCGAGCTAGCGACTTTGCCTACTAGAGTTTTTTTTTTGTTGAACTACATTTTTTGGATTTTCCCATTTTATTTGTGCACAAGCTATGAGCCGCCCGCAATTCAGCACCATATATTGGCGGGATTTTCTAGTTCAATTGTTTTGTACTAGGATATTAGCAGGATGCTATCTTCTAGGGCTTTCATTTCCCCTATATCCAGCCACACCCACGGACAAGCAAGGGCCTCTCTCCCTACCTCGCTCCTAGTCCGTCTCGCTCCCTCTCAGTCCTCCATCCGTAGCCGACATCCACCGCGCCGGAGCCAGCTCAGCGACGCCGTCAACCACACTCCATCCGCTTCGTCGGATCTGCTTCCCCGACTCACTGGTTCATCGTACCGGCCGGCGAGATCGGTACACAAAGCGCCACCATGATCTACCGAACCAAACCGAACGGCCAACGCGCCACCTCCCCAGTCGACCAAGGTTGAACACTTTGTCCGGCAGGTTTTGTTATGTATTTGATTTTCGAGACTAGTTTATTGCTTGCTTCCACTGCTTGTTATTAGCATCTGTTTTTTTTTGTAATGCCTGCTAGATATTCCACTCGAGAATGCCTACGAAGAATCTCGGAGGCAAAATATCTTGCAGAATAAGATAATTGCAGCCTCAATCGGCATACCGTGGAATGGGACAAAATCACCGCACCCCAAGTCGTTGCCGAGATTTTTCACCCGTGTGATGTGCCGCCAAAAGGACGATCCCGTGGGGCTGCTTTCTTTAGAAGAAGGTATTTAGCCGCACTGCTCAAATTTCATATGTGTTGTTTGCTGATTGATTTGATGAACTTTGATTTGCAGCAGCTAGCCACTGCTCATGTTCCTAACAAAGACAGTGAGCGCGCCAGTGATGCAGACATTGGTAGAAAGGAGGCGGGATTTGGTCCTATTGTTCTAGCAAGCAATCATTTGAGGGGCCACCTAGGATCAGCACATCTGGATCCTCCTGAGCTCAACATTAAGGAGGTAATTTTATAATAGTGTTTTAAACATGACATAATCTAATGTACTGAAAGAGATCAAACTGTCAACAGGAGTGGAGTGGTATAGATGGTAGAGATATAGATATAGATTTCAGATTTCCTAATTTTTTCTTCAAAATAGGGTCGCCCCGGCCTCTGCATCCAAATGATGCACCCACCCTTTTATTGCAATGTTTTAGACTCCATTTAAGGTTTAGAAACTCATGGGTTGCTCAAAGTGGTGACATGAATCAACCAACACATTTCCTTTTAATCTGCTGATTGATTTAATGCATGGCAAATCGCAGAAGCAAGTGACTGCTCATGTCCCTGCTAAGCAGCATTGTAGCACAGATGTCCAGAGTTCTAGTGATGCAAACGTTTGTAGGAACAAAACAGAAGGATGTGGCACTGGGGAAGCTAAGATTAGGCGTCTTCAAAAGGACTTGGATGTGGCCACTTGGCGGAACAAAGAAATGAACCGAGGATGGAATTCTACAATTCAAGATGGCCTACATGATGTTGCCGATCTGCGAAGCTAGTGGCTGGCAACTTGGTTACCGCTTTGGCTGATGCAGATGTCCATGAGATCAACTGGACGATCTTGGAACAGGTGAAAGCACGAGCAGAAACTCTGCACTCATCTTTGCAGGTAGATGATTTTCAAAGGGTGATGCAAGAGCCGCTATATGAATAGACTGTTGTTTCAGTTGATGATGTCCCTGGTTCCTTTGTTTACTTATGTGCTGGTAGTTCTTAGGGGAACTAGCTTGTACAAGTAATTATTTTCCGATAAAGTTGTACAAGTAAATGGCACATGCTTCGCATGTTTGACCAATTAAGTTAAAAAGCTTCACAAAATCCTGCTATCATGTAGGCGGGCTTGCATTGGCTTTCAACCCAAGTGACTGTTGACTGCAATCTGTAATATGTACCCCTCTGTTGCACTTAATGGTATCCAAGCCCTTGGGCCCCCCTCCTTTGTTAAAAAAAGATCGAATTCTTATTGCATCGAAGTTGTTTCACTAAAAAAAAGAGCTCTCACGTGCAAGGCACGTGCAATTTACTAGTATATACTACTACTAGTAGAGATGTTACACCTAGACATTAGAAGATGGAAAATATAACTTTAGCAAATTCCTAGTATTTTTCATGGTCGATGTAAAAAAAGTATTTTTCATGGTTGATGTAAAAAAACAAGTTTTTTTCATGGTCGATGTAAAAAAAGAGAGAAAACATGTCTCATAAAAAGCCTTATGGTTAGCACAATTTTTTTACGGAGTAACTCTTTTTTACATAGCCCAAATTACTATTCGATTTTCCATTGAAATATTTTATGTGTATATAGCAAGCGAAGAAGTACACATGCATTTTTTGTTTTATTCTTTCTTGACATTTCAAAATGTATAGAAGATGAATTTCGAAATAAAGAGATCATATGCACCCAAGAACCAACAAGCATATCCCCTTGACCCCGAACCTACTCAGGGCCCTTTTGTTGTGGCTTTTTTTGGCTTTTTGGCTTTTGGATTTTGGAAGCCATAAACAAAGATCCTATTCTTTTGGCTTCTAAATAGGTGCTTTTTTTGGCTTTTGCCAAAGCCAAAAAGCCAAAAAAAGCCACAACAAAAGGGCCCTCACTTCGCACTGGATTTCGTAGGCTAGGGTTCCACAGTTTTCCACCAACCAGTAATAATTTCAACTCTGCCCCAAAATTCCCGCCGAAATCCCCCCCGCTTCCAAAATTCAAAGCGATGTGAAATAAGTACAGTGCCGATCTTATCCCCCTGGACCGCTCAATTCAGACCTATCACCGGCGGCGCCGAACCCCGCATCTCTCTCTCTCACGCTTCCACCTTGCATGACCCACCGGATCATCTCACACGCCGGCGCCGGCGCCGGCCCACTGTCCCATTCCCACACCAGCACTACTGCCTTCTCATCGGCCACCGTAGTGACCGACGACGTTCCACCGTCTCCCTTGCTTTTTAGCAAGCCGGAGTAGCTTCCACCTCCCCCCACCCCCACCGACGACCACTGTACCATACGAGCTCCTCCGTAGCCGACTTCCACCGCCGCCTTGTCAGCGACATTCACCATCGCCGGGTTCTCGTATCTTAATCCCCGACTCCTTCCGTCCACCGGACTGGAGAGATGGGTACACAAAGCGCCTCCATTGTCCACGGCGGGAAAACAAAGCGTACACGCGCACACTCCCAAGAAGGTTGATATGGCCGCTTTCCTTATGCAGGTGATTTCAAAAAGTATTTTTTTGCTTACTTGCACCGCCATCTCATTAGCATTTTTTTGTAATGCATGCTAGATATTATTGCACTATGATGGCGTGTAACTCACACGTTCGTTGGGAACCCCAAGAGGAAGGTATGATGCGCACAGCAGCAAGTTTTCCCTCAGAAAGAAACCAAGGTTTATCGAACCAGGAGGAGCCAAGAAGCACGTTGAAGGTTGATGGCGGCGGGATGTAGTGCGGCGCAACACCAGGGATTCCGGCGCCAACGTGGAACCTGCACAACACAACCAAAGTACTTTGCCCCAACGAAACAGTGAGGTTGTCAATCTCACCGGCTTGCTGTAACAAAGGATTAACCGTATTGTGTGGAAGATGATTGTTTGCAGAAAACAGTAGAACAAGTATTGCAGTAGATTGTATTTCAGTAAAGATAATTGGACAGGGGTCCACAGTTCACTAGAGGTGTCTCTCCCATAAGATAAACAGCATGTTGGGTGAACAAATTACAGTTGGGCAATTGACAAATAAAGAGAGCATGACCATGCACATACATATCATGATGAGTATAGTGAGATTTAATTGGGCATTACGACAAAGTACATAGACCGCCATCCAACTGCATCTATGCCTAAAAAGTCCACCTTCAGGTTATCATCCGAACCCCCTCCAGTATTAAGTTGCTAACAACAGACAATTGCATTAAGTATTGCGCGTAATGTAACTAGTGACTACATCCTTGAACATAGCACTAATGTTTTATCCCTAGTGGCAACAGCACATCCATAACCTTAGAGGTTCTTGTCACCCCTCCAGATTCACGGAGACAGGAACCCACTATCGAGCATAAATACTCCCTCTTGGAGTTACTAGCATCAACTTGGCCAGAGCATCTACTAATAACGGAGAGCATGCAAGATCATAAACAACACATAGATATAACTTTGATAATCAACATAACAAGTATTCTCTATTCATCGGATCCCAACAAACGCAACATATAGAATTACAGATAGATGATCTTGATCATGTTAGGCAGCTCACAAGATCCGACAATGATAGCACAATGGGGAGAAGACAACCATCTAGCTACTGCTATGGACCCATAGTCCAGGGGTAGACTACTCACACATCACACCGGAGGCGACCATGGCGGCGTAGAGTCCTCCGGGAGATGATTCCCCTCTCCGGCAGGTGCCGGAGGCGATCTCTGGATCCCCGAGATGGGATCGGCGTTGGCGGCGTCTCTGGAAGGTTTTCCGTATCGTGGCTCTCGGCACCGGGGGTTTCGTCCACGGATGCTTTAAGTAGGCGGAAGGGCAAGTCCGGAGGGTGCCCAGGGGCCCCAGCTGACAGGGCGGCGCGGCCCTGGGGGGCCACGCGCCCTAGGGTTTGGGCACCTGTGGCCCCACTTCGCTTCGTCTTCGGACTGGGAAGCTTCGTGGAAAAATAGGCCCCCGGGCTTTGATTTCGTCCAATTCCGAGAATATTTCCTTACTAGGATTTCTGAAACCAAAAACAGCAAAAACAAAGAATCGGCACTTCGGCATCTTGTTAATAGGTTAGTTCGAGAAAAATGCACGAATATGACATAAAGTGTGCATAAAACATGTAGATAACATCAATAATGTGGCATGGAACATAAGAAATTATCGATACGTTGGAGACGTATCAGCATCCCCAAGCTTAGTTACGCTCGTCCGGCAGGTAAAACGATAACACAGATAATTTACGGAGTGACATGCCATCATAATCTTGATCATACTATTTGTAAAGCATATGTAGTGAATGCAGCGATCAAAACAATGTATATGACATGAGTAAACAAGTGAATCATAAAGCAAAGACTTTTCATGAATAGCACTTCAAGACAAGCATCAATAAGTCTTGCATAAGAGTTAACTCATAAAGCAATAATTCAAAGTAAAGGCATTGAAGCAACACAAAAGAAGATTAAGTTTCAGCGGTTGCTTTCAACTTGTAACATGTATATCTCATGGATATTGTCAACATAGAGTAATATAATAAGTGCAATAAGCAAGTATGTAGGAATCAATGCACAGGTTCACACAAGTGTTTGCTTCTTGAGGTGGAGAGAAATAGGTGAACTGACTCAACATTGAAAGTAAAAGAATGGTCCTCCATAGAGGAAAAGCATCGATTGCTATATTTGTGCTAGAGCTTTGATTTTGAAAACATGAAACAATTTTGTCAACGGTAGTAATAAAGCATATGCATCATGTAAATTATATCTTATAAGTTGCAAGCCTCATGCATAGTGTACTAATAGTGCCCGCACCTTGTCCTAATTAGCTTGGACTACCTGGATTATCACCGCAATACATATGCTTTAACCAAGTATCACAAAGGGGTACCTCTATGCCGCCTGTACAAAGGTCTAAGGAGAAAGCTCGCATTTGGATTTCTCGCTTTTGATTATTCTCAACTTAGACATCCATACGGGGACAACATAGACAACAGATAATGGACTCCTCTTTTAATGCTTTAAGCATTCAACAACAATTAATTCTTTTCTCATTAGAGATTTGAGGATGTTTGTCCAAAACTGAAACTTCCACCATGGATCATGGCTTTAGTTAGCGGCCCAATGTTCTTCTCTAACAATATGCATGCTCAAACCATTCAACTCAGTGTAGATCGCCCTTACTTCAGACAAGACGAACATGCATAGCAACTCACATGAAATTCAACAATGAATAGTTGATGGCATCCCCAGTAAACATGGTTATCGCACAACAAGCAACTTAATAAGAGATAAAGTGCATAATTACATATTCAATGCCACAATAGTTTTTAAGCTATTTGTCCCATGAGCTATATATTGCAAAGGTGAATGATGGAGTTTTAAAGGTAGCACTCAAGCAATTTACTTTGGAATGGCGGAAAATACCATGTAGTAGGTAGGTATGGTGGACACAAATGGCATAGTGGTTGGCTCAAGTATTTTGGATGCATGAGAAGTATTCCCTCTCGATACAAGGTTTAGGCTAGCAAGGCTTATTTGAAACAAACACAAGGATGAACCGGTGCAGCAAAACTCACATAAAAGACATATTGAAAACATTATAAGACTCTACACCGTCTTCCTTGTTGTTCAAACTCAATACTAGAAATTATCTAGACCTTAGAGAAACCAAATATGCAAACCAAATTTTAGCATGCTCTATGTATTTCTTCATTAATGGGTGCAAAGCATATGATGCAAGAGCTTAATCATGAACACAACAATTGCCAAGTATCACATTACCCAAGACATTTATAGCAATTACTACATGTATCATTTTCCAATTCCAACCATATAACAATTTAACGAAGGAGAAACTTCGCCATGAATACTATGAGTAGAAACCAAGGACATACTTGTCCATATGCTACAGCGGAGCGTGTCTCTCTCCCATAAAGTGAATGCTAGGATCCATTTTATTCAAACAAAACAAAAACAAAAACAAACCGACGCTCCAAGCAAAGCACATAAGATGTGATGGAATAAAAATATAGTTTCAGGGGAGGAACCTGATAATGTTGTCGATGAAGAAGGGGATGCCTTGGGCATCCCCAAGCTTAGACGCTTGAGTCTTCTTAATATATGCAGGGGTGAACCACCGGGGCATCCCCAAGCTTAGAGCTTTCACTCTCCTTGATCATGTTGCATCATACTCCTCTCTTGATCCTTGAAAACTTCCTCCACACCAAACTCGAAACAACTCATTAGAGGGTTAGTGCACAATATAAATTGACATATTCAGAGGTGACACAATCATTCTTAACACTTCTGGACATTGCATAATGCTACTGGACATTAATGGATCAAAGAAATTCATCCAACATAGCAAAAGAGGCAATGCGAAATAAAAGGCAGAATCTGTCAAAACAGAACAGTTCGTATTGACGAATTTTAAAATGGCACCAGACTTGCTCAAATGAAAATTCTCAAATTTAATGAAAGTTGCGTACATATCTGAGGATCATGCACGTAAATTGGCTTAATTTTCTGAGCTACCTACAGGGAGGTGGACCCAGATTCGTGACAGCAAAGAAATCTGGAACTGCGCAGTAATCCAAATCTAGTACTTACTTTTCTATCAACGGCTTAACTTGGCACAACAAAACACAAAACTAAGATAAGGAGAGGTTGCTACAGTAGTAAACAACTTCCAAGACACAAAATAAAAACAAAGTACTGTAGGTAAAACATGGGTTGTCTCCCATAAGCGCTTTTCTTTAACGCCTTTCAGCTAGGCGCAGAAAGTGTGCATCAAGTATTATCAAAGGATGATGCATCGGCATTCTTACCAGGGGTGTTACTCTTACCTTTCTTACTCTTATTCCTACTCTTTGGTCTAGGGAATACATGACCGCATCCGGGTGTAGAGGTAAAATTTAGAGTGCCTTTCCCAACATCTATGATTGCTCCCATGAGTTTCATCAGGGATCTTCCAAGCGTGATTTGTCCTGTCCCTACACATTCAATAACGAGATAATCAATGGATACCGTCCTTCCAAGAAAGGTTGTGAAAACACCTTCAGCTATGCCCATAGGAATTACAACAGAGTTATCCGCAAGAGTTATTTCTTCTCCCCCTTCAGTAAGTCCCCAAAGTGTCAAAGATTTATAATTTTTTTCAGGCATGAGGCAAAACTCGGACATAATATCACAACGAGCAGGAAAAGTTTCACCACCAATAGTAACTTTAACAGTAGGCACCCACATTGAAGGTTCAAAGCTTAATGGAACATAATCATAATATTCGCGAATTCGATTATACACTTCTTTTAAACAGGATATATTTGTTTCAATAGTGTCTAATCTATTATTCATACTAGCATGAGATGGATCAAAATTATTATCGGAGCTAAATGATGTAATCAATTTCCTTATAGCATTAAAAGCTTGATCCCCATCACAATGAAGGAAATCTCCTCCCACTACAGCATCTAAGGCATATCTATAGCGAAGAATAAGCCCGAAATAGAAATTACTAAGAAGCAAACTTAAGGTCATTTTAGGTTCAGTTTTACTATAAGCATCAAAAATTCTAGACCATGCTTCTTTAAAATTCTCTTCACCTCCTTGTTTAAAGGTGAAGATTGATTCCTCAGGTGATAGAGTAACAACTATGGGACTAGACATTATAATAAGGTAAATGCAAGTAAACTAATTTTTTTGTGTTTTTGATATAGCAAACAAGATAGCAAATAAAGTAAAACTAGCAACTAATTTTTTTGTATTTTGATTTAGTGCAGCAAACAAAGTAGTAAATAAAACTAAGCAAGACAAAAACAAAGTAAAGAGATTGAGAAGTGGGGACTCCCCTTGCAGCGTGTCTTGATCTCACACGCAACGGCGCCGTAAAAAAGAGCTTGATGGCGTGTAACTCACACGTTCGTTGGGAACCCTAAGAGGAAGGTATGATGCGCACAGCAGCAAGTTTTCCCTCAGAAAGAAACCAAGGTTTATCGAACCAGGAGGAGCCAAGAAGCACGTTGAAGGTTGATGGCGGCGGGATGTACTGCGGCGCAACACCAGGGATTCCGGCGCCAACGTGGAACCTGCACAACACAACCAAAGTACTTTGCCCCAACGAAACAGTGAGGTTGTCAATCTCACCGGCTTGCTGTAACAAAGGATTAACCGTATTGTGTGGAAGATGATTGTTTGCAGAAAACAGTAGAACAAGTATTTGATGGCGTGTAACTCACACGTTCGTTGGGAACCCCAAGAGGAAGGTATGATGCGCACAGCAGCAAGTTTTCCCTCAGAAAGAAACCAAGGTTTATCGAACCAGGAGGAGCCAAGAAGCACGTTGAAGGTTGATGGCGGCGGGATGTAGTGCGGCGCAACACCAGGGATTCCGGCGCCAACGTGGAACCCGCACAACACAACCAAAGTACTTTGCCCCAACGAAATGCTGAGGTTGTCAATCTCACCGGCTTGCTGTAACAAAGGATTAACCGTATTGTGTGGAAGATGATTGTTTGCAGAAAACAGTAGAACAAGTATTGCAGTAGATTGTATTTCAGTAAAGATAATTGGACAGGGGTCCACAGTTCACTAGAGGTGTCTCTCCCATAAGATAAACAGCATGTTGGGTGAACAAATTACAGTTGGGCAATTGACAAATAAAGAGAGCATGACCATGCACATACATATCATGATGAGTATAGTGAGATTTAATTGGGCATTACGACAAAGTACATAGACCGCCATCCAACTGCATCTATGCCTAAAAAGTCCACCTTCAGGTTATCATCCGAACCCCTCCGATATTAAGTTGCTAACAACAGACAATTGCATTAAGTATTGCGCGTAATGTAACTAGTGACTACATCCTTGAACATAGCACTAATGTTTTATCCCTAGTGGCAACAGCACATCCATAACCTTAGAGGTTCTTGTCACCCCTCCAGATTCACGGAGACAGGAACCCACTATCGAGCATAAATACTCCCTCTTAGAGTTACTAGCATCAACTTGGCCAGAGCATCTACTAATAACGGAGAGCATGCAAGATCATAAACAACACATAGATATAACTTTGATAATCAACATAACATAAAAGAATGGTCCTCCATAGAGGAAAAAGCATCGATTGCTATATTTGTGCTAGAGCTTTGATTTTGAAAACATGAAACAATTTTGTCAACGGTAGTAATAAAGCACATGCATCATGTAAATTATATCTTATAAGTTGCAAGCCTCATGCATAGTGTACTAATAGTGCCCGCACCTTGTCGTAATTAGCTTGGACTACCGGATCATCACAATGCACTGTTTTTACCAAGTGTCACAAAGGGGTACCTCTATGCCGCCTGTACAAAGGTCTAAGGAGAAAGCTCGCATTGGATTTCTCGCTATTGATTATTCTTCAACTTAGACATCCATACCGGGACAACATAGACAACAGATAATGGACTCCTCTTTTATGCATAAGCATGTAACAACAATTAATAATTTTCTCATTTGAGATTGAGGATATATGTCCAAAACTGAAACTTCCACCATGGATCATGGCTTTAGTTAGCGGCCCAATGTTCTTCTCTAACATATGCATGCTTAACCATAAGGTGGTAGATCTCTCTTACTTCAGACAAGACGGACATGCATAGCAACTCACATGAAATTCAACAATGAATAGTTGATGGCGTCCCCAGTGAACATGGTTATCGCACAACAAGCAACTTAATAAGAGATAAAGTGCATAATTACATATTCAATACCACAATAGTTTTTAAGCTATTTGTCCCATGAGCTATGTATTGCAAAGGTGAATGATGGAATTTTAAAGGTAGCACTCAAGCAATTTACTTTGGAATGGCGGAAAATACCATGTAGTAGGTAGGTATGGTGGACACAAATGGCATAGTGGTTGGCTCAAGTATTTTGGATGCATGAGAAGTATTCCCTCTCGATACAAGGTTTAGGCTAGCAAGGTTATTTGAAACAAACACAAGGATGAACCGGTGCAGCAAGACTCACATAAAAGACATATTGAAAACATTATAACACTGTACACCGTCTTCCTTGTTGTTCAAACTCAATACTAGAAATTATCTAGACCTTAGAGAAACCAAATATGCAAACCAAATTTTAGCATGCTCTATGTATTTCTTCATTAATGGGTGCAAAGCATATGATGCAAGAGCTTAATCATGAGCACAACAATTGCCAAGTATCACATTACCCAAGACATTAATAGCAATTACTACATGTATCATTTTCCAATTCCAACCATATAACAATTTAACGAAGGAGAAACTTCGCCATGAATACTATGAGTAGAAACCAAGGACATACTTGTCCATATGCCACAGCGGAGCGTGTCTCTCTCCCATAAAGTGAATGCTAGGATCCATTTTATTCAAACAAAACAAAAACAAAAACAAACCGACGCTCCAAGAAAAGCACATAAGATGTGATGGAATAAAAATATAGTTTCAGGGGAGGAACCTGATAATGTTGTCGATGAAGAATGGGATGCCTTGGGCATCCCCAAGCTTAGACGCTTGAGTCTTCTTAGAATATGCAGGGGTGAACCACCGGGGCATCCCCAAGCTTAGAGCTTTCACTCTCCTTGATCATGTTGCATCATACTCCTCTCTTGATCCTTGAAAACTTCCTCCACACCAAACTCGAAACAACTCATTAGAGGGTTAGTGCACAATATAAATTGACATATTCAGAGGTGACACAATCATTCTTAACACTTCTGGACATTGCATAATGCTACTGGACATTAGTGGATCAAAGAAATTCATCCAACATAGCAAAAGAGGCAATGCGAAATAAAAGGCAGAATCTGTCAAAATAGAACAGTTCGTATTGACAAATTTTAAAATGGCACCAGACTTGCTCAAATGAAAATGCTCAAATTGAATGAAAGTTGCGTACATATCTATGGATCATGCACGTAAATTGGCTTAATTTTCTGAGCTACCTACAGGGAGGTAGACCCAGATTCGTGACAGCAGAGAAATCTGGAACTGTGCAGTAATCCAAATCTAGTACTTACTTTTCTATCAACGGCTTAACTTGGCACAACAAAACACAAAACTAAGATAAGGAGAGGTTGCTACAGTAGTAAACAACTTCCAAGACACAAAATAAATAAAACAAAGTACTGTAGGTAAAAACATGGGTTGTCTCCCATAAGCGCTTTTCTTTAACGCCTTTCAGCTAGGCGCAGAAAGTGTGTATCAAGTATTATCAAGAGATGAAGTGTCAACATCATAATTTGTTCTCATAATAGAATCAAAAGGTAACTTCATTCTCTTTCTAGGGAAGTGTTCCATACCTTTCTTGAGAGGAAAATGATATTTTATATTACCTTCCTTCATATCAATGATAGCACCAACAGTTCGAAGAAAAGGTCTTCCCAATATAATGGGACAAGATGCATTGCATTCAATATCCAAGACAACAAAATCAACGGGGACAAGGTTATTGTTAACGGTAATACGAACATTATCAACTTTACCCAAAGGTTTCTTTGTAGATTGATCAGCAAGATTAACATCCAAATAACAATTTTTCAGCGGTGGCAAGTCAAGCATATCATAAATTTTCTTAGGCATAACAGAAATACTTGCACCAAGATCACATAAAGCATTACAATCAAAATCTTTAACCTTCATCTTAATGATGGGATCCCAACCATCCTCTAGCTTTTTAGGAATAGAGGCTTCGCGCTCTAGTTTCTCTTCTCTAGCTTTTATGAGAGCATTTGTAATATGATGTGTAAAGGCCAAATTTATAGCACTAGCATTAGGACTTTTAGCAAGTTTTTGCAAGAACTTTATAACTTCAGAGATGTGGCAATCATAAAAATTCAAACCATTATAATCTAAAGCAATGGGATCATCATCCCCAATGTTGGAAAAAATTTCAGCAGCTTTATCACAGGCAGTTTAGCTTTTAGCAGTTTCAGGCAGTTTCTCGCGCTTTGCATTAGAAGTGGAAACATTGCTAACACCAATTCTTTTATTAGTATTAGTAGGAGGTGCAGCAACATGTGTAGCATTAACATTACTAGTGGTGGTAATAGTCCAAACTTTAGCTATATTCTTCTCTTTAGCTAGTTTTTCATTTTCTTCTCTATCCCACCTAACACGCAGTTCAGCCATTAATCTTATATTCTCATTAATTCTAACTTGGATGGCATTAGCTGTAGTAACAATCTTATTATGATGATTCTCATTAGGCAAAACTTTTGATTTCAAAAGATCAACATCAAGACAAGACTATCGACTTTAGAAGCAAGTATATCAATTTTCCCAAGCTTTTCTTCAACAGATTTGTTAAAAGCAGTTTGTGTACTAATAAATTCTTTAAGCATGGCTTCAAGTCCAGGGGGTGAATTCCTATTATTGTTGTAAGAATTCCCATAAGAATTACCATAGCCGTTGCCATTATTATAAGGATATGGCCTATAGTTGTTACTAGAATTGTTCCGGTAAGCATTGTTGTTGAAATTATTATTTTTAATGAAGTTTACATCAACATGTTCTTCTTGTGCAACCAATGAAGCTAATGGAACATTATTAGGATCAATATTAGTCCTATCATTCACAAGCATAGACATAATAGCATCAATCTTATCACTCAAGGAAGAGGTTTCTTCGACAGAATTTACCTTCTTACCTTGTGGAGCTCTTTCCGTGTGCCATTCAGAGTAGTTGATCATCATATTATCAAGAAGCTTTGTTGCTTCACCAAGAGTGATGGACATAAAGGTTCCTCCAGCAGCTGAATCCAATAAATTCCGTGAAGAAAAATTTAGTCCTGCATAGAAGGTTTGGATGATCATCCAAGTAGTCAGTCCATGGGTTGGGCAATTTTTAACCAGAGATTTCATTCTTTCCCAAGCTTGAGAAACATGTTCAGTATCTAATTGTTTAAAATTCATTATGCTACTCCTCAAAGATATAATTTTAGCAGGGGGATAATATCTACCAATAAAAGCATACTTGCATTTAGTCCATGAATCAATACTATTCTTAGGCAGAGATAGCAACCAATCTTTAGCTCTTCCTCTTAATGAGAAAGGGAACAATTTTAGTTTAATAATATCACCATCTACATCTTTATATTTTTGCATTTCACATAGTTCAACAAAATTATTAAGATGGGCAGCAGCATCATCAGAACTAACACCAGAAAATTGCTCTCGCATAACAAGATTCAAGAAAGCAGTGTTTAATTTCAAAGAATTCTGCTGTAGTAGCAGGTGGAGCAATAGGTGTGCATAAGAAATCATTATTATTTGTGGTTGTGAAGTCACACAACTTAGTATTTTCAGGGTTGGCCATTTTAGCAACAGTAAATAAAGCAAACTAGATAAAGTAATGCAAGTAAACTAATTTTTTTGTGTTTTTGATATAGTAAACAAAATAGCAAGTAAAGTAAAACTAGCAACTAATTTTTTTGTATTTTGATTTAGTGCAGCAAACAAAGTAGTAAATAAAACTAAGCAAGACAAAAACAAAGTAAAGAGATTGAGAAGTGGAGACTCCCCTTGCAGCGTGTCTTGATCTCCCGGCAACGGCGCTTTAAAAAATATGCTTGATGGCGTGTAACTCACACGTTCGTTGGGAACCCCAAGAGGAAGGTATGATGCGCACAGCAGCAAGTTTTCCTCGTAAAGAAACCAAGGTTTATCGAACCAGGAGGAGCCAAGAAGCACGTTGAAGGTTGATGGCGGCGGGATGTAGTGCGGCGCAACACCAGGGATTCCGGCGCCAACGTGGAACCTGCACAACACAACCAAAGTACTTTGTCCCAACGAAACAGTGAGGTTGTCAATCTCACCGGCTTGCTGTAACAAAGGATTAACCGTATTGTGTGGAAGATGATTGTTTGCAGAAAACAGTAGAACAAGTATTGCAAAGAGATTGTATTTCAAGAAAGAGAATTGGACCGGGGTCCACAGTTCACTAGAGGTGTCTCTCCCATAAGACAAACAGCATGTTGGGTGAACAAATTACAGTTGGGCAATTGACAAATAAAGAGAGCATGACCATGCACATACATATCATGATGAGTATAGTGAGATTTAATTGGGCATTACGACAAAGTACATAGACCGCCATCCAACTGCATCTATGCCTAAAAAGTCCACCTTCAAAGTTATCATCCGAACCCCTCCAGTATTAAGTTGCAAAGCAACAGACAATTGCATTAAGTATGGTGCGTAATGTAATCAACAACTACATCCTTAGACATAGCATCAATGTTTTATCCCTAGTGGCAACAGCACAACACAACCTTAGAACTTTCTCACATCCTTGTCCCGGTGTCAATGCGAGCATGAACCCACTATCGAGCATAAGTACTCCCTCTTGGAGTTACAAGCATCTACTTGGCCAGAGCATCTACTAGTAACGGAAAGCATGCAAGATCATAAACAACACGTAGATATAACTTTGATAATCAACATAACAAGTATTCTCTATTCATCGGATCCCAACAAACGCAACATATAGAATTACAGATAGATGATCTTGATCATGTTAGGCAGCTCACAAGATCCGACAATGATAGCACAATGGGGAGAAGACAACCATTTAGCTACTGCTATGGACCCATAGTCCAGGGGTAGACTACTCACACATCACACCGGAGGCGACCATGGCGGCATAGATTCCTCCGGGAGATGATTCCCCTCTCCGGCAGGGTGCCGGAGGCGATCTCCTGGATCCCCCGAGATGGGATCGGCGTTGGCGGCGTCTCTGGAAGGTTTTCCGTATCGTGGCTCTCAGATTTGGGGGTTTCGTCACGGAGGCTTTAAGTAGGCGGAAGGGCAAGTCAAGAGGCGGCACGGGGGGCCCAAACTATAGGCCGGCGCGGCCAGGGGTGGGGCCGCGCCGCCCTAGGGTTTGGCCACCCCGTGGCCCCTCTTCGTCTCATCTTCGGACTTCTGGAAGCTTCGTGTAAAAATAGGCCCCTGGGCTTTGATTTCGTCCAATTCCGAGAATATTTCCTTACTAGGATTTCTGAAACCAAAAACAGCAGAAAAAACAGAATCGGCACTTCGGCATCTTGTTAATAGGTTAGTTCCAGAAAATGCACGAATATGACATAAAGTGTGCATAAAACATGTAGATAACATCAATAATGTGGCATGGAACATAAGAAATTATCGATACGTCGGAGACGTATCAGTATTGCAGTAGATTGTATTTCAGTAAAGAGAATTGGACCGGGGTCCACAGTTCACTAGAGGTGTCTCTCCCATAAGATAAACAGCATGTTGGGTGAACAAATTACAGTTGGGCAATTGACAAATAAAGAGAGCATGACCATGCACATACATATCATGATGAGTATAGTGAGATTTAATTGGGCATTACGACAAAGTACATAGACCGCCATCCAACTGCATCTATGCCTAAAAAGTCCACCTTCAGGTTATCATCCGAACCCCTCCAAATTAAGTTGCTAACAACAGACACTTGCATTAAGTATTGCGCGTAATGTAACTAGTGACTACATCCTTGAACATAGCACTAATGTTTTATCCCTAGTGGCAACAGCACATCCATAACCTTAGAGGTTCTTGTCACCCCTCCAGATTCACGGAGACATGAACCCACTATCGAGCATAAATACTCCCTCTTGGAGTTACTAGCATCAACTTGGCCAGAGCATCTACTAATAACGGAGAGCATGCAAGATCATAAACAACACATAGATATAACTTTGATAATCAACATAACAAGTATTCTCTATTCATCGGATCCCAACAAACGCAACATATAGAATTACAGATAGATGATCTTGATCATGTTAGGCAGCTCACAAGATCCGACAATGATAGCACAATGGGGAGAAGACAACCATCTAGCTACTGCTATGGACCCATAGTCCAGGGGTAGACTACTCACACATCACACCGGAGGCGACCATGGCGGCGTAGAGTCCTCCGGGAGATGATTCCCCTCTCTGGCAGGGTGCCGGAGGCGATCTCCTGGATCCCCCGAGATGGGATCGGCGTTGGCGGCGTCTCTGGAAGGTTTTCCGTATCGTGGCTCTCGGTACTGGGGGTTTCGTCACGGAGGCTTTAAGTAGGCGGAAGGGCAAGTCGGAGGGGGCACAGGGCCCCCGGATGACAGGGCGGCGCGGCCAAGGGGGCCGCGCCGCCTAGGGTTTGGGCACCACTGTGGCCCCACTTCGTTCGTCTTCGGACTTGGAAGCTTCGTGGAAAAATAGGCCCTGGGCTTTGATTTCGTCCAATTCCGAGAATATTTCCTTACTAGGATTTCTGAAACCAAAACAGCAGAAAACAGAATCGGCACTTCGGCATCTTGTTAAAAGGTTAGTTCCAGAAAATGCACGAATATGACATAAAGTGTGCATAAAACATGTAGATAACATCAATAATGTGGCATGGAACATAAGAAATTATCGATACGTTGGAGACGTATCACACTACAGAATGAATTAAAAGAGAAACGGAGACGGAAGATATGTAGCAGATTTGCAAGCCGTGTGGGCACAAACATCTGTAACGTTATTGCCTCTAGTGCAAACCTGAACAAAATCGAAGAAGAACCCTTTCCCCTCCCCAAAGATAAAGAACAATGTTATGATTCACAATTTGATCCTGCTGAGCCTCTTGGAGAGCTGACTCAGGAAGATGCCTTGCCTGACCATTCTCCTCAACCCCACCAGGTGATTTCTGTTTTTTTACTTGGAGATATCTGTTGCAACTTCCATGTTGTATACTTGTATCCTGAATCCCACCAAACATGTTCACATGCCACCTCTAGGTCTCCTTAACGCATCATATATATGTTTCAGCATGCACGTCATCCTTTACTGTTCTTCATTCTATTCCATTTGCATATCATCATATATGGGACTTCTGTAGACTGAAATATCGTTTATGTGTGCTAGGAATCTGCAGCTTCAAGTAAGAATTTCGCAGGAACCACCAATGAGAGGAAGACCTTTCAACAAAATTGAATCGGTGATAGAACAGCTGCAACCAAAAAAGAAATCTGCTTCTGCTACTAGACAGTCTCAGCGATTCATGGCACTAGCTGAAGAAAATAACACAAATGCTAAGAGTACTGAAATAAAAAAACGTGGTGAACACCCCAAGCGGTTGAATCAGCCACCTGTTACCAATCCATTCAACCAGCGACAATCGGCAGCAGAACCAGTTTCCACAACAACTTCTCAGCCACAATTGGCAGCAGAACCAGATTTCACAAAGAACTTCTCGGCCACAATTGGCGGCAGAACCAGTTTCCACAAGAACTTCTCAACCACAATTGGCAGCAGAACCAGTTTCCACGGCAACTTCTCAGCCACAATTGGGATCAGCGGTAGCTGTGGTAGGAAATACTGCCCAAGGACACACTGTACCAGTCCCAGCTGACACAACCACAACTGGCCAAACACTGCTAGCACATCAACAAATTGTTGATGATCTCCCACTGACCCATATTAGTCCTGCCATAGACAACTCCCCTGAGGATGAGCCCCACACCGAAGAAGGTACATTTTCCAATGCTTATAGTTTCATTCTCTGTTATAAAGTTATACTTTATGATAGCTTGATGTAATGCTTAACTTTGTAGTTGCACCACGATCAAGAAAAACGAGGGGCCCAACAGTAGGGAAAATGTTCGTAGCTAAGCTTGCTGGGAAGGAATCAAGATTTCGCCTTTCATCTATCGTAGGTGGCAGAAGGCCACTGGACCCAGAAGAATCTTGTAAATTAGCATCGGATGTAGGAATTTTCGTCAGGAATGAAATTCCTATCTTCCCAACATGGAAAGAGCACGTAGACACCTCTGCGCATTTTGAAAAATTAGTGCACAGGTTACACGTAAGTCATCTTTCTCTTGGTAATGTTACTCATACTAGTATACCACATTGGCACGTCCCGTTCCTTCTAGCTTGTTGTTGGCTCTATGTATATCGCACCAACGGTTTATATTGTTGTGAACAGTTAAAGTTCGAGTTCGATGAGGACCAAGAGGAAGTAAAGCATGTTCTCAACAGTCTATTCTCAGACTGTCTGCGCCAGTATCGCAGCAGGCTAAAGAAGAAATACTTCACTGGAAAGATTTCTGGGAGTGTTCCAACTAGATCTCCTCATAAGCAGATGACTGACAAACAGTGGGGAGATCTTGTGAAGCACTGGTCTGATCCAAAGAATATGGTATGATTTGTAAGACTGAGACCAGATCACATCTTGGATTCTTATTTATAGCAGTGTCTCACTAGTATCCTTTTTGCAGAATTTGGCTAAACAGAATCAGAAAAACCGCTGTAAACTACTTTTACCTAGCCGTACGGGATCTCGTAACCTTATAGTGCACATTCGGCAAAAAGTAAGGACATGTTGTTTTATACTGCTATTTAGAAATATTTTAGTAAAAGATCATGCAGAGTATATACACCAGTGTGCAGCTTATATTATGATCCTCCATTTCAACCACATTATTCGATTTATAAATGGTAGTACTAAAATGCAGATGTTACATAATGCAAGTAAAAGGGAACCAAACAAAGAGATGACTCTACCAGAGATTTTTGAAGCATGCCAGAAGAACAAACTTGATGTGATTGGAGAAGTCGCACAGAGTGTTCTTGTAAGTCTTCTCTAAGATTGAAATTTTGTGACGACTCACATCCCAACTTGTAGGAGTAGTAAAGTACATGTCAATATGATATTATAGATGGTTATTAAAATTCATGTGATGTGAATCAGACATGCCAAACTGTAGGAATAAAAGTAGGTCATACACATGATAAATCTACTATCAGCAAGTTTCTCTGTAGTAACTATCATGTTTACACATGTGTACGAACTGAATTTTTTGCAGGAAGATATGAAATTAGAGATGGCAAAACCCGGTAAAAACGGTCTGGAAAAAACCGATGAAGAATGTGTGAAGGCATTTTCCATGGCAATAAAAAAGAAAGGCATTGCCAAAAACACTTTCTTACGGAATGCTGGACTGGTGAAGTGCAAGTCCATGTCCAAGTCAAAGTATTTGCATGCTCAAGTTCTAGAGGAGCAACTCCAAGTAGAACGAGCTGCATCAGCTGCGCTAAGACTAGAAGTCGACAATTTTAGAACGATAGCAGCACAGAAGGAGGACCTACTGGAGCAGGTTAGGAATGCTAGTAAGTAGTAAGAAGAGTATCTGCTAGATAATTGGAGATGAACGGGGACAGCGTGGCAGGTCAGTATCTTGGTCTTGTAAAATGGTTCCTTAGTCTGAGCATATTTCGTAGGTGCATTTATCTGCAATTGCTATGATCTTGGTGGTCGTTTCCTTGTTGTGATGTGGATTTTTTTTGAACCGGAACCCTGCTGATTGTTAATATTATAAGTGGATTACCTAGCTCTTTCTATCAGTTCTGACTTGTGGTTCCATTGGCTTGTGGATGAAGCTTTGACATGGTATCAGAGCCCATGTTGGGTGAACAAATTACAGTTGGGCAATTGACAAATAAAGATGGCATGACAATGCACATACATATTATGATGATTAGTGTGAGATTTAATTGGGCATTACGACAAAGTACATAGATTGCTATCCAGCATGCATCTATGCCTAAAAAGTCCACCTTCAGGTTAGCATCCGCACCCCTTCCAGTATTAAGTTGCAAACAACAGACAATTGCATTAAGTATGGTGCGTAATGTAATCAACACAAATATCCTTAGACATAGCATTGATGTTTTATCCCTAGTGGCAATAGCACATCCACAACCTTAGAACTTTCTGTCACTGTCCCAGATTTAATGGAGGCATGAACCCACTATCGAGCATAAATACTCCGTCTTGGAGTTACAAGTAATGACTTGGCCAGAGCCTCTACTAATAATGGAGAGCATGCAAGATCATAAACAACACATAGATGATAGATTGATAATCAACATAACATAGTATTCCATATTCATCGGATCCCAACAAACGCAACATGTAGCATTACAAATAGATGATCTTGATCATGTTAGGCAGCTCACAAGATCGAACAATGATAGCACATGAGGAGAAGACAACTATCTAGCTACTGCTATGGACCCATAGTCCAGGGATGAACTACTCACACATCACTCCGGAGGCGACCATGGCGGTGAAGAGTCCTCCGGGAGATGATTCCCCTCTCCGGCAGGGTGCCGGAGGCGATCTCCTGAATCCCCCGAGATGGGATTGGCGGCGGCGGCGTCTCTGGAAGGTTTTCCGTATCGTGGCTCTCGGTAGTAGGGTTTTCTCAACGAAGACTATATGTAGGCGGAAGGGTAGGTCAGGGGGCGTCACGAGGGGCCCACACGCTAGGGCCACGCGGCCAGGGGGTGGGCCGCGCCGCCCTGGCATGTCGCCGCCTCGTCGCCTGATGTCTACGGGTGCTTCTATTCTTGTAGACAGTGTTGGGTCTCCAAGAACAGAGGTTTGTAGAACAGCAGCAAGTTTCCCTTAAGTGGATCACCCAAGGTTTATCGAACTCAGGGAGGAAGAGGTCAAAGATATCCCTCTCATGCAACCCTGCAACCACAAAGCAAGAAGTCTCTTGTGTCCCCAACACACCTAATACACTTGTCAGATGTATAGGTGCACTAGTTCGGCGAAGAGATAGTGAAATACAGGTGGTATGAATATATATGAGCAGCAGTAACGGCACCAGAAAATAGCTTGATGCTACAACTGGCGTGTAGTTGATGGTGGTAATATTGCAGGCAGTATGGATGCAGTAAAACAGTAAACAAGTGATGATTTCAGTATTTGGGAACAAGGCCTAGGGATTATACTTTCACTAGTGGACACTCTCAACATTGATCACATAACAGAATAAATAGGTATATGCTATACTCTACACTCTCTTGTTGGATGATGAACACCACTAATTGTGTAGGATTACACGAACCCTCAATGCCGGAGTTAACAAGCTCCACAATATTCGATATTCATATTTAAATAACCTTAGAGTGCATGATAGATCAACACAACTACACCAAGTACTAACATAGCATGCACACTGTCACCTTCACACTATGAAAGGAGGAATAGATCACATCAATACCATCATAGCAATAATTAACTTCATAATCTACAAGAGATTACAATCATAACCTATGCCAAGTACTACACGATGCACACACTGTCACCATTACACCGTGCAGGAGGAATAGAGTACTTTAATAACATCACTAGAGTAGCACATAGATGAATTGTGATACAAAACTCATATGAATCTCAATCATGTAAGGCAGCTCATGAGATCATTGTATTGAAGTACATAGGAGAGAGATTAACCACATAGCTACCGGTATAGCCCTTAGCCTCGATGGAGAACTACTCCCTCCTCATGGGAGACAGCAGCAGGTGATGAAGATGGCGGTGGTGTCGATGGAGATGCCTTCCGGGGGCACTTCCCCATCCCGGCGGCGTGCCGGAACAGAGACTCCTGTCCTCCAGATCTTCGCTTCGTGATGGCGGCGGCTCTGGAAGGTTTCTCGTACCGTGGCTTTTTCGTATCGAAGATTTATGTCAGGGACCTTTATATAGGCGAAGAGGCGGAATCGGAGGGTCGACGAGGCGACGACACAGTAGGGGGGCGCGGCCCACCCACTGGCCGCGCCGGCCTATCATCTGGGGCCCACAGGGCCCTCCTCTGGTGGCTCTCGGGTGTTCTGGAAGCTTCGTGGAATTTTAAGACTCTGGGCGTTGATTTCGTCCAATTCCGAGAATATTTCCTTACTAGGATTTCTGAAACCAAAAACAGCAGAAAACAGGAACTGGCACTTCTGCATCTCGTCAATAGGTTAGTTCCGGAAAACGCATAAAATCATCATAAAGTGTGAACAAAACATGTAGGTATTGTCATAAAACAAGCATGGAACATAAGAAATTATCGATACGTCGGAGACGTATCAGCATCCCCAAGCTTAGTTCCTACTCGTCCCCGAGTAGGTAAACGATAACAAAGATAATTTCTGAAGTGACATGCTACCAACATGATCTTAATCATACTATTGTAAAGCATATGAGATGAATGCAGCGATTCTAAGCAATGGTAAAGACAATGAGTAAACAATTGAATCATATAGCAAAGACTTTTCGTGAATAGTACTTTCAAGACAAGCATCAATAAGTCTTGCATAAGAGTTAACTCATGAAGCAATAAATTCATAGTAGAGGCATTGAAGCAACACAAAGGAAGATTAAGTTTCAGCGGTTGCTTTCAACTTGTAACATGTATATCTCATGGATATTGTCAACATAAAGTAATATAATAAGTGCAATATGCAAGTATGTAGGAATCAATGCACAGTTCACACAAGTGTTTGCTTCTTGAGATGGAGAGAAATAGGTCTCAACATAGAAGTAAAAGAATGGCCCTTCGCAGAGGGAAGCATCGATTGCTATATTTGTGCTAGAGCTTTGATTTTGAAAACATAAAGAGAGCATAAAAGTAAAGTTTTGAGAGGTGTTTGTTGTTGTCAACGAATGGTAGTGGGCACTCTAACCCCCTTGCCAGACAAACCTTCAAAGAGCGGCTCCCATGAAACATTTTTATTTTTGGGTGGCACTCCTTCCAACCTTTGCTTTCACAAACCATGGCTAACCGAATCCTCGGGTGCCTGCCAACAATCTCATACCATGAAGGAGTGCCTTTTTATTTTAGTTTTATTATGATGACACTCCTCCCCACCTTTGCTTTCTCAATCCATGGCTAACCGAATCCTCGGGTACCGTCCAACAATCACATACCATGGAGGAGTGTCTATTTTTGTAACATTATGATGGTTAATTAATTTGGGACTGGGAATCCAATTGCCAGCTCTTTTTGCAAAGTTATTGGATAAGCGGATGAAGCCACTAGTCCATTGGTGAAAGTTGCCCAACAAGATTGAAAGATAAACGCCACATACTTCCTCATGAGCTATTTAAACATTGACACAAATCAGAGGTAATAATTTTTGAATTGTTTAAAGATAGCACTCAAGCAATTTACTTTGGAATGGCGGAGAAATACCATGTAGTAGGTAGGTATGGTGGACACAAATGGCATAGTGGTTGGCTCAAGGATTTTGGATGCATGAGAAGTATTCCCTCTCGATACAAGGCTTAGGCTAGCAAGGTTATTTGAAACAAACACAAGTATGAACTAGTACAGCAAAACTTACATAAGAACATATTGCAAGCATTATAAGACTCTACACTGTCTTCCTTGTTGCTCAAACACCTTACTAGAAAATATCTAGACCTTAGAGAGACCAATCATGCAAACCAAATGTCAACAAGCTCTACAGTATTTCTTCACTAATAGGTGCAAAGTATTTGATGCAAGAGCTTAATCATGAGCACAACAATTGCCAAGTATCAAGTTATTCAAGACATCATACCAATTACTACATGTAGCATTTTCTGTTTCCAACCAAATAACAATTAACGAAGCAGTTTCAACCTTCGCCATGAAAATTAAAAGCTAAGAACACATGTGTTCATATGAACCAGCGGAGTGTGTCTCTCTCCCACACAAGCATTTATTCAAACAAAAACAAAAACAAAAACATACAGACGCTCCAAGTAAAGTGCATAAGATGTGACCGAATAAAAATATAGTTTCAAGGGAGGAACCTGATAATTTGTCGATGAAGAAGGGTATGCCTTGGGCATCCCCAAGCTTAGACACTTGAGTCTTCTTGAAATATGCAGGGGTGAACCACCGGGGCATCCCCAAGCTTAGAGCTTTCACTCTCCTTGATCATATTGTATCATCCTCCTCTCTTGATCCTTGAAAACTTCCTCCACACCAAACTTAAAACAACTCATTAGAGGGTTAGTGCATAATCAAAATTCACATGTTCAGAGGTGACACAATCATTCTTAACACTTCTGGACATTGCCCAAAGCTACTGGAAGTCAATGGAACAAAGAAATCCATCCAACATAGCAAAAGAAGCAATGCGAAATAAAAGGCAGAATCTGTCAAAACAGAACAGTCCGTAAAGAAGAATTTTATTGAGGCACCAGACTTGCTCAAATGAAAATTCTCAAATTGAATGAAAGTTGCATACATATCTGAGGATCACTCACGTAAATTGGCATAATTTTCTGAGTTACCTACAGAGAATTAGGCCCAGATTCGTGACAGCAAGAAATCTGTTTCTGCGCAGTAATCCAAATATAGTATGAACCTTACTATCAAAGACTTTACTTGGCACAACAATGCAATAAAATAAGATAAGAAGAGGTTGCTACAGTAGTAACAACTTCCAAAACACAAATATAAAACAAAATTACTGTAGTAAAATAAACACATGGGTTATCTCCCAAGAAGTTCTTTCTTTATAGCCATTAAGATGGGCTCAGCAGTTTTAATGATGCACTCGCAAGAAATAGTATTTGAAGCAAAAAAGAGAGCATCAAGAGGCAAATTCAAAACACATTTAAGTCTAACCCACTTCCTATGCAAAGGAATCTTGTACACAAATGAATTCATGAAGAACAAAGTGACAAGCTTAAGAGGATAAAACACGAGTAACTTCAAGATTCTCAACATAAAGAGGGGAAACTTAATATTATTAAGATGCATATAACCATGTTTCCCTCTCTCATAATAACTTTCAGTAGCATCATTGATGAAATCCACAATATACCCATCACTTAAAACATTCTTATCATGGTTCATATGCATAAAATTATTACTCTCCACATAAGCATAATCAATTTTATTAGTAATAGTGGGAGCAAATTCAACAAAGTAACTATCATTATTATTCTCATCATCAAATATAGGAGGCATATTGTAATCATAATCAAATTTATCCTCCATAACAGGCGGCACCAAAAGGCTACTATCATTATAATCATCATAAATAGGAGGCAAAGTATCATCAAAGTAAATTTTCTCCTCAATGCTTGGGGGACTAAAAAGATCATGCTCATCAAAACCAGCTTCCCCAAGCTTAGAATTTTCCATATCATTAGCAACAATGGTGTTCAAAGTGTTCATACTAATATGTTCCATGGGTTTTTTAATTTTCGCATCAAACCATCCATGTCTTAACTCAGGAAAAAGAATAAAAAGCTCCATGTTGCTTTCCATTATGCCAAACTAGTGTAAAACAAGAAACAAAAAGATGCAATTGCAGGATCTAAAGGAAATAGCTTCGAGTACTTACAACGGCGCCGGAAAATAGCTTAGTAGCCGAGATCCGGAGTGTGAGTACCTTTTACCTTTCCTCCTCGGCAACGACGCCAGAAAAGTGCTTGATGTCTACGGGTGCTTCTATTCATGTAGACAGTGTTGGGCCTCCAAGAGCAGAGGTTTGTAGAACAGCAGCAAGTTTCCCTTAAGTGGATCACCCAAGGTTTATCGAACTCCGGGAGGAAGAGGTCAAAGATATCCCTCTCATGCAACCCTGCAACCACAAAGCAAGAAGTCTCTTGTGTCCCCAACACACCTAATACACTTGTCAGATGTATAGGTGCACTAGTTCGGCGAAGAGATAGTGAAATACAGGTGGTATGAATATATATGAGCAGCAGTAACGGCACCAGAAAATAGCTTGATGCTACAACTGGCGTATAGTTGATGGTGGTAATATTGCAGGCAGTATGGATGCAGTAAAACAGTAAACAAGCGATGATTGCAGTATTTGGGAACAAGGCCTAGGGATTATACTTTCACTAGTGGACACTCTCAACATTGATCACATAACAGAATAACTAGATAAATGCTATACTCTACACTCTCTTGTTGGATGATGAACACCACTAATTGTGTAGGGCTACAAGAACCCTCAATGCCGGAGTTAACAAGCTCCACAATATTCGATATTCATATTTAAATAACCTTAGAGTGCATGATAGATCAACACAACTACACCAAGTACTAATATAGCATGCACACTGTCACCTTCACACTATGAAAGGAGGAATAGATCACATCAATACCATCATAGCAATAATTAACTTCATAATCTACAAGAGATTACAATCATAACCTACGCCAAGTACTACACGATGCACACAGTGTCACCATTACACCGTGCAGGAGGAATAGAGTACTTTAATAACATCACTAGAGTAGCACATAGATGAATTGTGATACAAAACTCATATGAATCTCAATCATGTAAGGCAGCTCATGAGATCATTGTATTGAAGTACATAGGAGAGAGATTAACCATATAGCTACCGGTACAGCCCTTAGCCTCGATGGAGAACTACTCCCTCCTCATGGGAGACAGCAGCGGTGATGAAGATGGCGGTGGTGTCGATGGAGATGCCTTCCGGGGGCACTGCCCCGTCCCGGCGGCGTGCCGGAACAGAGACTCCTGTCCCCCAGATCTTCGCTTCGCGATGGCGGCGGCTCTGGAAGGTTTCTCGTACCGTGGCTTTTTCGTATCGAAGATTTAGGTCAGGGACCTTTATATAGGCGAAGAGGCGGAATCGGAGGGTCGACGAGGCGACGACACAGTAGGGGGGCGCGGCCCACCCCCTGGCCGCGCCGGCCTATCATCTGGGGCCCACAGGGCCCTCCTCAGGTGGCTCTCGGGTGTTCTGGAAGCTTCGTGGAATTTTAAGACTCTGGGCGTTGATTTCGTCCAATTCCGAGAATATTTCCTTACTAGGATTTCTGAAACCAAAAACAGCAGAAAACAGGAACTGGCACTTCTGCATCTCGTCAATAGGTTAGTTCCGGAAAACGCATAAAATCATCATAAAGTGTGAACAAAACATGTAGGTATTGTCATAAAACAAGCATGGAACATAAGAAATTATCGATACGTCGGAGACGTATCATCGCCCCACTTCGTTTACCTTTCGGACTTCTGGAAGCTTCGTGGAAAAATAAGACCCTGGCGTTGATTTCATCCAATTCCGAGAATATTTCCTTACTAGGATTTCTGAAACCAAAAACAGCAGAAAACAGCAACTGGCTCTTCGACATCTTGTTAATAGGTTAGTGCCGGAAAATGCATAAATATGACATAAAGTATGTATAAAACATGTGAGTATCATCATAAAAGTAGCATGGAACATAAGAAATTATCGATACGTTGGAGACGTATCACCGGGCCTCTAGGGAATCTACTGGAAATTAAGGTACTCCTTTTAATAGAGCACCGGAGCAAAGCATTAACACTCCGTGGACACATGTGATCCTCATATCACCGCCTTCCCCTCCGGTTGTCCCAATTTCTGTCACTTTGGGGCCTCGGGTTCCGGACAGCAATATGTGTATACAACTTGCAGGTAAGATCATAAAACAATGAATATCATCATGAAACAATAACATGTTCAGATCTGAGATCATGGCACTCGGGCCCTAGTGACAAGCATTAAGCATAACAAGTTGCAAGAATATCATAAAAGTGCCAATTACGGACACTAGGCACTATGCCCTAACAATCTTATGCTATTACATGACCAATCTCATCCAATCCCTACCATCCCCTTCAGCCTACAGCGGGGGAATTACTCACACATGGATGAGGGAAACATGGCTGGTCGATGGAGAGGCGTCGGTGGTGATGATGGCGATGATCTCCTCCAATTCCCCGTCTCGGTGGAGTGCCAGAACGGAGTTTCTGGTCCCGAGACGGAGTTTCGCGATGGCGGCGGTGTTCTGGATGTCTTCTGGCGATTTCGTCTAACCCCCGTGCGTTTTTAGGTCGAAGCCCTTAAGTAGTCCAGAGGGGGGCACCAGCCTGGGGCTGCCCGAGGCGCCGCCACCACAGGCCGGCGCGGCCCAGGGGCCTGCCGCGCCGCCTGGTGGGGTGGCTGCCTCGTGGCCCCCCTCCTTCTGGTCTTCTGGCTCCGTCAATGTTATGTGAAAATAGGCCCATTGGAATTAATCCCGGGGATTTTCCTGAAAGTTGAGTTTCTGCACAAAAACGAGACACCAGGGCAATTCTGCTGAAAACAGCGTTAGTCCGTGTTAGTTGTATCCAAAATACACAAATTAGAGGCAAAACAATAGCAAAAGTGTTCGGGAAAGTAGATACGTTTTGGACGTATCAGGGATCATCCTCTGATTCTGACTACCAGCCGACTGGGAGACCCTATGTCCCAGACTCTATCAGGAGGACTACTCGTTCGACCGGATGGAAGCCTGGGATGTATCAGGAATGAAGCCACGACTAGAGACCACTGATGACCCACAAGTATAGGGGGTGTATCGTAGTATTTTCGATAAGTAAGAATGTCGATCCCAACGAGGAGCAGAAGGTGTTGACAAGCAGTTTCGATGAAGGATTCACTGTAAATGCTCACAGACAAGTATTCAGGAGGTTTTGATGTAGCAGTTGGACAAAGTACGAGTAAGTAAAGTGCGAGAGTAACAATTGCAGCGAGTGGCCCAATCCTTTTTAGCACAAAAGGACAAGCCGGTTTGTTTACTTATAATGACCAAACGTTCTTGAGGACACACGGGATTTTAGTCTAGTGCTTTCGCTTCATATAGCTAATTAATCTTCATTGTTTTGATAAGTGTTGTGTGGGTGAACCTATGCTAATGCACTGCCCTTCCTAGGACTAATACATACTTGTGATTATACCCCTTGCAAGCATCCGCAACTACAAGAAAGTAATTAAGATAAATCTAACCACAGCCTTAAACTCTGAGATCCTGCTATCCCTCCTGCATCGATATACCAACGGGGGTTTAGGTTTCTGTCACTCTGGCAACCCCGCAATTGGCAAACGAGTACAAGATGTATTCCCCTAGGCCCATAAAGGTGAAGTATCATGTAGTCGACGTTCACATGACACCACTAGAAGAATAACACCACAACTTAAATATCATAACATTGAATATTACTCAACCATACTTCACTACTAACATTTAGACTTCACCCATGTCCTCAAGAACTAAACGAACTACTCACGAGACATCATATGGAACATGATCAGAGGTGATATGATGATGAATAACAATCTGAACATAAACCTTGGTTCAATGGTTTCACTCAATAGCATCAATAACAAGTAGAAATCAATACCGGGAGAGTTTCCCCTATCAAACAATCAAGATCCAACCCAAATTATTACAGCGGTGACGATGTGCAGCGGTGGAGACGGCGGTGATGATGATGTAGATGATGACGATGGTGATGGAGATGATGTCCAGCTCGATGTCGGTGACGATGGCGTCGACTTCCCCCTCCGGGAGGGAATTTCCCCGGCGGATCTCAGCCTGCCGGAGAGCTCTTTTCTCTCTGGTGTTCTCCGCCCCGCAGAGGCGGTTGTGACTCTTCGCGACTGTCCTCCTGGAGCTTAGGTTTTCAGGACGAAGAAATACACGAAGGAGAGGAGGCCAGAGGCGGCTGTGGGCCCCCTCCCCACAAGGCGGCGCGGCCAGGCCTTGGCCCGCGCCGGCCTGTGAGGTGGGCCCACGGCGGCCCTCCTCGGCTCCCCCTTCTGGCTCCCTTCGTCTTCTGGAAAAATAGGAATTTTCATATAATTTCCGTCAATTGTTGATCTTCCGAAATATTGCATTCTGACGGCGCTTTTTCCAGCAGAATCCTGACTCCGGTCCGCGATCCTCCAATAATCATGAAACATGCAAAATAGATGAAATAACATAAGTATCATCTCCAAATATGAAATATATCAATGAATAACAGCAAATTATGATATAAAATAGTGATGCAAAATGGACGTATCAACTCCCCCCAAGCTTAGACTTCGCTTGTCCCCAAGCGAAACTGAACTCGGTAAACAGGACCACATGTTTATGGAGTGAAGAGTCGATAAATAAAATACGGACAAGAAGCATCATATTCATTCACACAAGACATTCTAGTGAACAACTTCCTCATATAATTCAACTTGAAACAAGTAGAAGGTAATCACAAATAAAGGTGCATAAGAAATCATAATTGGTGATGGCAAACTTCGTTCTTGGTCAGAGAACAATTAACAGGTTATACTTATCTATCGAGCAGCGCTCTCATGTTAAAGTTTATATGGCACAACTTGCATACTCAATCATAATAATCTCCTCATAATCATTGATAACTTTCAAAGCTATATTCATTCGGATAAAACTTGTACTAAACAAGGAAGAGTAAAAGACATGATGAAGTAAATCACAATATAGATGGTTTGATCTCAACAACTCAAATGCTTGCTTAAGATGGAGAGAAATAGGTTTACTGACTCAACATAAAGTAAAAGACAGGCCCTTCGCAGAGAGAAGCAGGGATTAAATCATGTGCTAGAGCTTTTTCAGTTTTGAAATCATATAAAGAGAGTAAAAGTAACATTTTGAGAGGTGTTTGTTGTTGTCAACGACTGGTAGCGGGTACTCTAACCCCCTTGCCAGACAAACTCTCGAAGAGCGGCTCCCATAAAGTTTTATTTTAGGTTGGCACTCCCCCCAACCTTTGCTTTCACAAACCATGGCTAACCGAATCCTCGGGTGCCTGCCAACAATCTCATACCATGAAGGAGTGCCTTTTTATTTTAGTTTTATTTAGATGACACTCCTCCCCTCCTTTGCTTTCTCAAGCCATGGCTAACCGAATCCTCGGGTGCCGTCCAACAATCACATATCATGGAGGAGTGTCTATTTGTAATATTATGAAGGTTAATTAATCGGGGCTGGGAACCCCATTGCCAGCTCTTTATGCAAAATTATTGGATAAGCGGATGAAGCCACTAGTCCATTGGTGAAAGTTGCCCAACAAGATTGAAAGATAAAACACCACATACTTCCTCATGAGCTATAAAACATTGACACAAATAAGAGATAGTAAATTTTGAATTGTTTAAAGGTAGCAGAGTATTTACTTGGAATGGCAGGAAATACCATGTAGTAGGTAGGTATGGTGGACACAAATGGCATAGGTTTGGGTTGAGGTTTGGATGCACGAGAAGCATTCCCTCTCGGTACAGGTTTTTGGCTAGCAACGTTAATTAGCAAGCATAAGAGTTGAGGGAAACAAACAAATATACATGTGATAGAAACAATCATGCATCTTCCTTGTAAGCACAACGATTTTAACTTCAGAATAATAAGCTAAGGAGCTAACAAGAAAGAAAGACAATGAAACAACATATCTACATGTATTTCTCTTTTCTACTTAAACCTCAAAGTGTTGTTGCTATTGACCAATGCTAAGTTTGCCAAAACCAAATAGATTTACTCAATGCTCCCAAAGTGATACCCATACTAATAACAAGATCAATCATATAATAGAGATTGCAAACTAAAATAAGATGTGCAATATGTAAATGATAAGACTTCTCATTAATATTCCATAACGATAACTCACACCAAGGGATACATAAACAACCAACTAAGGAGAGATACTTCCACACTGCAACCCATCTTATATGATAACTTCCCTACTCATGATATGACACTACTTGACGGTAAAAGTAAAAGATAGTGATGATGTGATACCGCGGCACTCCCCCAAGCTTGGAACAAACCAAGGGGATGCCAATACCGATGATGAATTACTCCTTCGGCGGTGGTGATGATGAATTCTTGACAAGCTTCTCAACAAGCTCCTGAAGCTCATCAATCTTGTACATGAGGTTGCGAATCATCTCTGAATTGTGCTCGACGCGGTTAAGAAGTATGTCCGATGGCGAGTCCCAACTCTTGGAGTTATTTCCCCACTCTTCAGCTTCAGGCTTCATCCTTCTTACAGTGTTAGAACGATCTATATCCCAATTGCTAGGCAATGCTGCCTTGGGAGTCCTTTCAATTTGACTATTGTAAATTAGATTGCGGAAGGGATGGTAAGTGCCTTGAAAAGATGTCTTTGGAGCTAAGTAGTGACATGGAACTCTTCCTCCGGTGTGAATTCTTGCGCTCCTCTTGGCACTAAAAGAGTTCTCTACCACCTCGATGCTTGCGATGGTAGCTCGCGGGTATGCGTGCGAATCTTCCTCCACTTCTTCTTCATCTTCTTCCTTGACGCTCTCGTCCACCTCTTTCCACTCGGGATCTTGAATATCTTCATCCGAAAGCCCCTTGCCCTTGTTGTTGGAGACCATGGTGCTTCTAGATTGAAAACAGATCCTGGCAGAAATAGCTCGAAACAAAACACGTCGAGAAAACGATATACGGACCTCCAGGGGTCCGGGGGATTATATAGCAGGAATTTTTACGACAAAAGGAAAATACCAGGTCGAACAAGAGTCGGAGAGGGGCGACGAGGTGGCCACCTCATAGGGCGGCGTGGCCAGGTTGGGGCCCGCGCCGGCCTATGGGGGCACGCCCTCGTGCGTCTCCTCCACTCCGTTTCGATCTCGTAATTTTTCATATTTTCCAAAAACAGCAAAAACATTGTTCGAAAAGTAAATCGCGAACTTTTTATTACCAGTACTGTTACCTATTCAAAGTCGAACTCTGGCGGACTGTCAATTTGACCTTTGATGAAAGCCTCCGGTGTTTCCACTCGGATAACATCAACAACTTCATTATAAGAATCACCTGAGATATAATGCTTGAGTCTTTGTCCATTCACCACTTGTGAGACGTCGCCTTGGAGAGAGCTAATTTTAATTGCTCCTGAACGATACACCTCCTCAATGACATATGGTCCTTCCCATTTTGAGAGTAATTTCCCTGCAAAGAATCTGAGACGAGACCGATACAATAGGACTTTATCCCCAATATTAAATTCTCTTTTGATAATTCTTCTATCATGCCATTTCTTAACTTTCTCTTTAAAGAGTTTAGCATTTTCATAAGCTTCACTTCTCCATTCATATAGAGAACTCAATTGTAGCAATCTTTTCTTACCGGCTAGTTTAGGATCTTTATTTAGTTCTCTTACAGCCCAGTAAGCTTTGTGCTCTAGTTCTAAAGGTAAATGACAAGCTTTTCCATAGACCATTTTATACTGTGACATACCCATGGGATTTTTATAAGCAGTTCTATAAGCCCATAGTGCTTCCCTCAATTTACTAGCCCAATTCTTTCTAGATTTATTAACAGTCTTTTCCAAGATAGATTTAATCTCTCTATTTGATAGTTCTACTTGCCCGCTAGTTTGAGGATGATAAGCGGAAGCAATTCTATGATTAATACCATATTTAGCAAGAGTTTTTCTAAAACCACCATGAATAAAATGAGAACCTCCATCAGTCATGATATATCTAGGAACTCGAAATCTAGGAAAAATAATATCTAAAAGCATTCTTAAAGAGGTCTCACCATCAGCACTTTTTGTAGGTATGGCTTCCACCCATTTAGTAACATAATCAACAGCAACAAGTATATGAGTGTTACCTTCTGAAGAGGGAAAAGGTCCCATGAAGTCAAATCCCCAACAATCAAATGGTTCAATAACAAGAGTATAATTCATAGGCATTTCATTGCGTCTGGAGATATTACCAACCCTTTGACATTCATCACAAGATAAAATAAACTTCCTTGCATCCTTGAAGAGAGTTGGCCAATAAAAACCTGATTGTAGAACCTTTTGCACGGTTCTATCTCCGGCGTGATGTCCTCCATAAGCACTACCATGACATTTACTCAGTATCTCTTGTTGTTCATATTCGGGAACACATCTTCGCAGAATACCATCCACTCCTTCTTTATATAAGTGTGGGTCATCCCAGAAATAATGCCTCAAGTCATAAAAGAATTTCCTCCTTGGCTGGGCTTTGACATCCCTAGGATAGGGCATCTTCTCAATTGCTTCAACTTTAGCTCTATCAACTTCAATACCTCTCTCGGAAATTTTATGTCCCAATACAATTCCTTCATTAACCATAAAGTGGCATTTCTCCCAATTAAGAACAAGGTTAGTTTCTTCACATCTCTGCAAAACTTTATCGAGGTTTCGCAAGCAATTATCAAAAGAATTCCCATAGACAGAAAAATCATCCATGAATACCTCTACAATACTTTCGCAAAAGCCATGAAAAATAGCAGACATGCATCTTTGAAAAGTAGCAGGGGCATTACATAAACCAAAAGGCATACGTCTATAAGCATAAGTTCCATAGGGACAAGTGAAAGTGGTTTTCTCTTGATCCTTAGTTTTAACAGCAATTTGTGAAAACCCAGAATAACCATCAAGAAAGCAAAAAATGAGTATTTTTAGATAACCTTTCTAACATTTGATCAATAAAAGGCAAAGGGTAATGATCTTTCTTAGTAACCTTATTAACTTTACGATAATCAATGCACATTCTATACCCTACAACTACTCTTTGAGGTATGAGCTCATCATTATCATTAGGCACAACAGTCATTCCTCCTTTCTTAGGAACACAATGCACAGGACTAACCCATCTACTATCAGCAATAGGATATATAATACCAGCTTCAAGAAGTTTTAATACCTCATTTCTTACCACATCCTTCATCTTAGGAATTAGACGACGCTGATGTTCAACAACAGGCTTTGCATCATCTTCCATATTTATGGCATGTTGGCAAATAGAGGGAGAAATCCCCTTCAAGTCATCAAGAGTGTAGCCAATAGCTCCTCGATGTTTCTTCAATATTTCCAATAGCCTTTCTTCTTCAAACTCTGAAAGCTTAGAACTAATAATAACAGGATATATTTTCTTATCATCAATATGAGCATATTTAAGATTATCAGGCAATGGTTTTAAATCAAAAACAGGATCTTCCTTTGGTGGTAATGTTGTACCCAGATCTTCTACCGGTAAATCATGCTTAAGAATAGGTTGACGAAGGAAAATTTCATCAAGCTCATTTCTTTCTTCCCTAAAAACTTCACTCTCACTATTCTCCAAATGTTGCTGCAAAGGATTATTAGGAGCAAGAGCAATAGATGCGCACTGTTCAACTCTAAAATCATTATTAGGCGAATCAGCTTTATAAGGAGTTTTGGCAAATTTAGAGAAATTAAACTCATAAGATTCACCAGCAAATTTAGTCAAAATTTTCTCTTTCTTGCAATCTATAACAGCTCCACAAGTATTTAGAAAAGGTCTACAAAAAATGATAGGACAATATTTACTAGCAGCAGAACCAAGTACCAAAACGTTAGCAGGATATTTAATCTTACCACATAGAACTTCTACATCTCGAACAATACCAATTGGAGAGATAGTTTCTCTATTAGCCAGCCGAATAACCACATCAATATCTTCAAGTTCACAAGAACCAATTTCGTGCATAATCTCCATGTAAAGCTCATAAGGAATAGCACTAATACTTGCACCAATATCACATAAACCATAATAACAATGATCACCAATTCTAACAGATAGCATAGGAACACTAGCTTTCCTAGACTTATTAGGATGTGAAACAATATTAGAAGCATCTTCACAGAAAATAATATGACCATCTTCCACATTTTCAGTCACAAGATCTTTAACAATTGCAATAGCAGGTTCAACTTTTATTTGCTCTTCAGGTTCTATAGGTTTCTTTTCACTTTTATTAACCGCACTATTTATAACAGAGTACTCCTTCATTTTAGCAGGGAAAGGAGTTTTTTCAATATAAGCTTCAGGAATAACATGATCAACAGTTTCAACTACAACACATTTATTTATAGATGAATCTATTTTATCTTTATACGGTTCATGATACTTATCAAAATTCTTCTTAGGCAATTAATAATGAGAGGCAAAAGCTTTATAAAGATTTGCAACGACTTGAGAATCAAGACCATAAGTAGCACTCATATTACGAAATTTATCAGTATCCATAAAAGCTTCAGTGCATTTATAATCATAATTTATACCTGATTCTCTATCCTTGTCGTTCTCCCATCCTTCAGTATTCTCCTGGATCCGATTGAGAAGGTCCCTTTTAAACTCTTCCTTGTTGCATGTAAATGATCCAGAACAAGAAGTATCCAGCAAGGTCTTGTCTTGAAAAGAAAGTCTTGCATTGAAGTTATCAATAATAATATTACCAGGAAGCTCATGAATGGGGCATTTGAGCATTAAAGACTTCAATCTCCCCCATGCTTGGGCAATACTCTCTCCATCATGAGGCCAAAAGTTATATATGCGGTTCCGATCCTTGTGAATTTCACTTGGAGGATAGAACTTAGAATAAAATCGGGGCACAATATCATTCCATTCAAGAGAATCCCCATTATCCAGTAATTTATACCAATGCGCCGCTTACCAGACAGAGATATAGAGAATAGTTTCTTCCTCACTTCATCCATAGCAATACCAATAGCGCTTCACACCCCGACAACGGCGCCAGAAAATAGTCTTGATGACCCACAAGTATAGGGGGTGTATCGTAGTATTTTCGATAAGTAAGAATGTCGATCCCAACGAGGAGCAGAAGGTGTTGACAAGCAGTTTCGATGAAGGATTCACTGTAAATGCTCACAAACAAGTATTCAGGGGGTTTTGATGTAGCAGTTGGACAAAGTACGAGTAAGTAAAGTGCGAGAGTAACAATTGCAGCGAGTGGCCCAATCCTTTTTAGCACAAAGGACAAGCCGGTTTGTTTACTTATAATGACCAAACGTTCTTGAGGACACACTGGATTTTAGTCTAGTGCTTTCGCTTCATATAGCTAATTAATCTTCATTGTTTTGATAAGTGTTGTGTGGGTGAACCTATGCTAATGCACCGCCCTTCCTAGGACTAATACATACTTGTGATTATACCCCTTGCAAGCATCCGCAACTACAAGAAAGTAATTAAGATAAATCTAACCACAGCCTTAAACTCTGAGATCCTGCTATCCCTCCTGCATCGATATACCAACGGGGGTTTAGGTTTCTGTCACTCCTGCAACCCCACAATTGGCAAACGAGTACAAGATGTATTCCCCTAGGCCCATAAAGGTGAAGTATCATGTAGTCGACGTTCACATGACACCACTAGAAGAATAATACCACAACTTAAATATCATAACATTGAATATTACTCAACCATACTTCACTACTAACATTTAGACTTCACCCATGTCCTCAAGAACTAAACGAACTACTCACGAGACATCATATGGAACATGATCAGAGGTGATATGATGATGAATAACAATCTGAACATAAACCTTGGTTCAATGGTTTCACTCAATAGCATCAATAACAAGTAGAAATCAATACCGGGAGAGTTTCCCCTATGACAGCGGTGACGATGTGCAGCGGTGGAGACGGCGGTGATGATGATGGAGATGATGACGATGGTGATGGAGATGATGTCCAGCTCGATGTCGGTGACGATGGCGTCGATTTCCCCCTCCGGGAGGGAATTTCCCCAGCGGATCTCAGCCTGCCGGAGAGCTCTTTTCTCTCTGGTGTTCTCCGCCCCGCAGAGGCGGCTGTGACTCTTCGCGACTGTCCTCCTAGAGCTTAGGTTTTCGGGACGAAGAAATACGCGAAGGAGAGGAGCCCAGAGGGGGCTGTGGGCCCCCTCCCCACAAGGCGGCGCGTCCAGGCCTTGGCCCGCGCCGTCCTGTGAGGTGGGCCCACGGCGGCTGATACGTCCAATTTGCATCACTATTTTATATCATAATTTGCTGTTATTCATTGATATATTTCATATTGGGACACAATACTTATGTTATTTCATCTATTTTGCATGTTTCATCATTATTGGAGGATCAAGCACCGGAGCCAGGATTCTGCTGGAAAAAGCACCGTCAGAACGCAATATTTCGGAAGATCAACTGTGGAAGGAAATTATACCAAAAATCCTATTTTTCAAGATGACGAAGGAAGCCAGAAGGAGGAGCCAGGAGGAGCCAGGGTGGGCCCACACCCTAGGGCGGCGCGGCCCATGCCCTGGCCGCGTCGCCATGGGGTTTGGGCGGCCCACGACCCCTTTCGCCTCCTTTTCTTCGCGAAATCCTTCGTCCCGAAAACCTAAGCCACAGAGGGTACCTCGCGAAGAGTTACAGCCGCCTCTGCGGGGCGGAGAACACCAGAGAGAAAAGAGCTCTCCGGCGGGCTGGAATCCGCCGGGGAAATTCCCTCCGGGAGGGGGAAATCGACGCCATCGTCACCGTCATCGAGCTGGACATCATCTCCATCACCATCATCATCATCTACACCATCATCACCGCCGTCTCCACCGCTGGACACCGTCACCGCCGTAGCAATTTGGGTTTGATCTTGATTGTTTGATAGGGGAAACTCTCCCGGTATCGATCCCTACTTGTTGTTGATGCTATTGAGTGAAACCATTGAACCAAGTTTATGTTCAGATTGTTATTCATCATCATATCACCTCTGATCATGTTCCATATGATGTCTCGTGAGTAGTTTGTTTAGTTCTTGAGGACATGGGTGAAGTCTAAATGTTAGTAGTGAACTATGGTTGAGTAATATTCAATGGTATGATATTTAAGTTGTGGTGTTATTCTTCTAGTGGTGTCATGTGAACGTCGACTACATGACACTTCACCATTTATGGGCCTAGGGGAATGCATCTTGTATTCGTTTGCTAATTGCGGGGTTGCCGGAGTGACAGAAACCTAAACCCCGTTGGTATATCGATGCAGGAGGGATCGCAGGATCTCGTAGTTTAAGGCTGTGGTTAGATTTATTCTTAATTACTTTCTTGTAGTTGCGGATGCTTGCAAGGGGTATAATCACAAGTATGTATTAGTCCTAGGAAGGGCGGTGCATTAGCATAGGTTCACCCACACAACACTTATCATAACAATGAAGATTATTTAGCCGTATGTAGCGAAAGCACTAGACTAAAATCCCGTGTGTCCTCGAGAACGTTTGGTCATTATATGTAAACAAACCGGCTTGTCCTTTGTGCTAAAAAGGATTGGGCCACTCGCTGCAATTGTTACTCTCGCACTTTACTTACTCGTACTTTATTCAACTGTTACATCTAAACCCCCGAATACTTGTCCGTGAGCATTTACAGTTGAATCCTTCATCGAAACTGCTTGTCAACACCTTCGCTCCTCGTTGGGATCGACATTCTTACTTATCGAAAATACTACGATACACCCCCTATACTTGTGGGTCATCAAGACTATTTTCTCGCGCCGTTGCCGGGGAGTGAAGCGCTATTGGTAAGTGGAATTGGTAAGGAAAACCTTTATCGTTGTGCTGATTTTATTTCTGCCTCGCTGCTATAAGTCATTATGGAGAGATCTTCTCTTCAATTTTTATTTGGGAAATCTACTACTACTGCAACGGTAGTGGATGAGGCGCCAGGTGAGGAAGTAATACCATATAAAATACCTATGAAAATTATTGAACGTGTTATGGATAATCATATGAAGGGGATGGAACTGTCCATCCCGGTGATCATTTACTGTTTTTGCATGAATTATGCGGTTTATTCAAATGTGCAGGTATTGCTATGGATGAAGTGAGGAAGAAACTATTCTCTTTATCGCTGTCCAGTAAAGCGGCGCATTGGTATAAATTCTTGGATAATGGGGATTCTCTTGAATGGAATGATATTGTGCCCCGGTTTTATTCTAAGTTCTATCCTCCAAGTGAAATTCATAAGGATCGGAATCGCATATATAATTTTTGGCCTCATGATGGAGAGAGTATTGCCCAAGCTTGGGGGAGATTGAAGTCTTTAATGCTCAAATGCCCCATTCATGAGCTTCCTGGTAATGTTATTATTGATAATTTCTATGCAAGACTTTCTTTTCAAGACAAGACCTTGCTGGATCCTTCTTGTTCTGGATCATTTACACGCACCAAAGAAGAGGTTAACAGGGACCTGCTTGATCGGATCCAAGAAAATACTGAAGGTTGGGAGAACGACAAGGAGAGAGAATCAGGTATAATTTATGATTATAAATGCATTGAAGCTTTTATGGATACTGATAAATTTCGTAATATGAGTGCTACATATGGTCTTGATTCTCAAGTTGCTGTAAATCTTTATAAAGCTTTTGCCTCTCATTATGAATTGCCCAAGAAGAATTTAGATAAGTATCATGAACCGTATAAAGATAAAATTGATTCATCTATTAATAAATGCGTTGTAGTTGAAACTGCTGATCATGTTATTCCTGAAGCTTATATTGAAAAAACTCCTTTCCCTGCTAAAATGAAGGAGTACTCTGTTGTGCGGTTCATAAAAGTGAAAAGAAACCTGTAGAACCTGAAGAACAAATAAAAGTTGAACCTGCTGTTGCAATAGTTAAAGATCTTGTGACTGAAAATGTGGAGGATGGTCATATTATTTTCTGTGAAGATGCTTCTAATATTGTTTCACATCCTAATAAACCCAAACAAGCTAGTGTTCCTATGCTATCTGTTAGAATTGGTGATCATTGCTATTATGGATTATGTGATATTGGTGCAAGTGTTAGTGCTATTCCTTATGAGCTTTACACGGAGATTATGCATGAAATTGATTCTTGTGAACTTGAAGAAATTGATGTGGTTATTCAGCTGGCTAATAGAGAAACTATTTCTCCAATTGGTATTGTTCGAGATGTGGAAGTTTTATGTGGTAAGATTAAATATCCTGCTGACTTTTTGGTACTTGGTTCTGCTGCTAGTGATTATTGTCCTATTATTTTTGGTAGACCTTTTCTAAATACTTGTGGAGCTATTATAGATTGCAAGAAAGAGAAAATTTTGACTAAATTTGCTGGTGAATCTTATGAGTTTAACTTCTCTAAATTTACTAAAACTCCTTATAAAGCTGATTTGCCTAGTAATGATTTTAAAATGGCGCAATGTGCATCTATTGTTTTTGTTCCAAATAATCCTTTGCAGCAACATTTGGAGGATAGCGAGAGTGAAGTTTTTAGGAAAGAAAGAGATGAGCTTGAGGAAATTTTTCTTCGCCAACCCATTCTCAAGCATGATTTACCGGTGGAAGATTTGGGTACAACACCGCCACCAAAGGAAGATCCTGTTTTTGATTTAAAGCCTTTGCCTGATAATCTTAAATATGCTCATACTGATGATAAGAAAATATATCCTGTTATTATTAGTTCTAAGCTTTCAGAGTTTGAAGAGGAAAGGTTATTGGAAATATTGAAGAAGCACCGAGGTGCTATTGGCTACACTCTTGATGATTTGAAAGGGATTTCTCCTTCTATTTGCCAACATGCTATTAATATGGAAGATGATGCAAAGCCTGTTGTTGAACATCAGCGTCGTCTAATTCTGAAGATGAAGGAAGTGGTAAGGAATGAGGTATTAAGACTTCTTGAAGCTGGTATTATATATCCTATTGCTGATAGTAGATGGGTTAGTCCTGTGCATTGCGTTCCCAAGAAAGGAGGAATGACTGTTGTGCCTAATGATAATGATGAGCTCATCCCTCAAAGAGTAGTTGTAGGGTATAGAATGTGCATTGATTTTCGAAAAGTTAATAAAGTTACTAAGAAAGATCATTACCCTTTACCATTTATTGATCAAATGCTAGAAAGATTGTCTAAAAATACGCATTTTTGTTTTCTTGATGGTTATTCTGGGTTTTCACAAATTGCTGTTAAAGCTAAAGATCAAGAGAAAACCATCTTTACTTGTCCCTATGGAACTTATGCTTATAGACGTATGCCTTTTGGTTTATGTAATGCTCCTGCTACTTTTCAAAGATGCATGTCTGCTATTTTTCATGGTTTTTGTGAAAGTATTGTAGAGGTATTCATGGATGATTTTTCCGTCTATGGGAATTCTTTTGATAGTTGCTTGCGAAACCTTGATAAAGTTTTGCAGAGATGTGAAGAAACTAACCTTGTTCTTAATTGGGAGAAATGCCACTTTATGGTTAATGAAGGAATTGTATTGGGACATAAAATTTCTGAGAGAGGTATTGAAGTTGATAGAGCTAAAGTTGAAGCAATTGAGAAGATGCCCTATCCGAGGGATGTTAAAGGTATTCGTAGTGTTCTTGGTCATGCTGGGTTTTATAGGAGATTTATTAAAGATTTCTCCAAGATTTCAAAGCCTCTTACTAATCTTCTTCAAAAAGATGTACCATTTGTTTTTGATGATGATTGTAAGGAAGTTTTTGAAACTCTTAAGAAAGCCTTAACAACTGCTCCTATAGTTGAACCTCCTGATTGGAACTTACCCTTTGAGATTATGTGTGATGCTAGTGATTTTGCTGTAGGCGCTGTTCTTGGACAGCGAGTAGATAAAAAACTGAATGTTATTCATTATGCTAGTAAAACTCTTGATGCTGCTCAAAGAAATTATGCTACAACTGAAAAAGAATTATTAGCTGTAGTCTTTGCTTGCGATAAATTTAGATCTTATATTGTTGATTCAAAAGTTACTATTCATACTGATCATGCTGCAATTAGATACCTTATGACAAAGAAAGATGCTAAGCCTAGGCTTATTAGATGGGTACTTCTTTTGCAAGAATTTGATTTACATATTGTAGATAGGAAAGGTGTTGATAATCATGTTGCTGATAACTTGTCTAGATTGGAAAATATTGCTTATGATCCTGTTCCTGTTAATGATAGTTTTCCAAATGAACAATTGGCTGTAATAAAGGTGAGCTCACGAGACAGTCCTTGGTATGCTGATTATGCTAACTTTATTGTTTCCAAGTACTTGCCTCCAACCTTTTCAGCTCAGCAAAGGAGGAAATTCTTTTATGACTTGAGGCATTATTTCTGGGATGACCCACACTTATATAAAGAAGGAGTGGATGGTATTATGCGAAGATGTGTTCCCGAATATGAACAACAAGAGATATTGAGTAAATGTCATGGTAGTGTTTATGGAGGACATCACGCCGGAGAAAGAACAGCGCAAAAGGTTCTACAATCAGGTTTTTATTGGCCAACTCTCTTCAAGGATGCGAGAAAGTTTATTTTATCTTGTGATGAATGCCAAAGGGTTGGTAATATCTCCAGACGTAATGAAATGCCTATGAATTATACTCTTGTTATTGAACCGTTTGATTGTTGGGGATTTGACTTCATGAGACCTTTTCCGTCTTCAGAAGGTAACACTCACATACTTGTTGCTGTTGATTATGTTACTAAATGGGTGGAAGCTATACCTACAAAAAGTGCTGATGGTGAGACCTCTTTAAGAATGCTTTTAGATATTATTTTTCCTAGATTTGGAGTGCCTAGATATATTATGACTGATGGAGGTTCTCATTTTATTCATGGAGGTTTTAGAAAAACTCTTGCTAAGTATGGTATTAATCATAGAATTGCTTCCGCTTATCATCCTCAAACTAGTGGTCAAGTAGAATTATCAAATAGAGAGATTAAATCTATTTTGGGAAAGACCGTTAATAAAACTAGAAAAAATTGGGCTAGTAAATTGAAGGATGCACTTTGGGCTTATAGAACTGCTTATAAAAATCCCATGGGAATGTCACCTTATAAAATGGTTTATGGGAAAGCTTGTCATTTACCTTTAGAACTAGAGCACAAAGCTTATTGGGCTGTTAGAGAATTAAATAAAGATCCTAAACTTGCCGGTGATAAGAGGTTGTTACAATTAAGTTCTCTAGATGAATGGAGAAGTGAAGCTTATGAAAATGCTAAACTCTTTAAAGAGAAAGTTAAAAAATGGCATGATAGAAGGATTATCAAAAGAGAATTTAATATTGGGGATAAAGTCCTATTGTATCGGTCTCTGTCTCGATTCTTTGTGGAAATTACTCTCGAAATGGGAAGGACCATATGTTGTCGAGGAGGTGTATCGTTCAGGAGCAATCAAAATTAGCTCTCTCCAAGGCAATGCTACGCAAGTGGTGAATGGACAAAGACTCAAGCATTATATCTCAGGTGATTCCTATAATGTTGATGTTGATATTATTCAAGTGGAAACACCGGAGGCTTTCATCAAAGGGCAAATTGATAGTCCGCCAGAACTCGACTTTGAATAGGTAACAGTACTGGTAATGAAAAGTACGCAATTTACTTTCCGAACAATATTTTCGCTGTTTTTGGAAAATATGAAAAATTACGAGTTCGAAACGGAGTGGAAAGGACGCACGAGGGGGCGCCACCATAGGCCGGCGCGGCCAAGCCTGGGCCCGCGCCGCCCTATGGTTCGGCCGCCCCGTCGCCCCTTTCCGACTCTGGTTCGATCTGGTACTTTCCGTTTGTTGTGAAAATTTTTGCTATATAATCCCCCGGACCCCTGGAGGTCCGTATATCGTGTTCTCGACGTGTTTTGTTTCGAGCTGTTTCTGCCAGGATCTGTTTTCGGTTTAGAAGCACCATGGCCTCCAACGACAAGGGCAAGGGGCTTTCGGAGGAAGAAGTGAAGGAGGTGCCATCAAGACAAGAGCAGCAAGCCGGAAGGAGCAAGCAAATCTTAGTGGGATCTGTTGACACTCGACGTTCTTTTTCTCATAACCTGCAGGGACCTTTACCACCCGCTCTTAGCCTCGACTCCTTCCCCATGTTGGAAGAAGTTCTACGGACTACTGATGAGTTTTGTGATCAATATCGGGCTCTAAGAAGAGAAGTGGAGATACTCCAAGAGGAGAATTGCCGTCTCCGAAGAATGCTGGAATACCACTCGATTCGCATCACAAGGTCGTCATCGCCAACTTCAGATAACAATGAATCTCTTCGAATCTTAGTGCAGAATTGTCAAGCTGAGAAACTGAAGTTGAAGGAGTTTATTAAGAAGCGCGGGAGGAGTTCATCACCACCATCGCCAAAGGAGTAATTCATCATCGGTATTGGCATCCCCTTGGTTTGTTCCAAGCTCGGGGGAGTGCCGCGGTATCACATTATCACTACCTTTTACTTTTATTGTCAAGTAGTGTCATATCATGAGTAGGGAAGTTATCATATAAGATGGGTTGCAGTTTGGAAGTATCTCTCCTTTAGTTGGTTATCTATGTATCCCTTGGTGTGAGTTATCGTTATGGAATATTAATGAGAAGTCTTATCATTTACATGTTGCACATCTTATTCTAGTTTGCAATCTCTATTATATGATTTACTTTGTTGTTAGTATTGGTATCACTTTGGGAGCATTGAATAAATCTATTTGGTTTTGGCAAACTTAGCATTGGTCAATAGCAACAACACTTTGAGGTTTAAGTAGAAAAGAGAAATACATGTAGTTGTTTCATTGTCTTCCTTTCTTGTTAGCTCATAGCTTATTATTCGGAAGTTAAAATTGTTTGTGCTTACAAGGAAGATGCATGATTGTTTCTATCACATGTATATTTGTTTGTTTCCCTCGACTCTTATGCTTGCTAATTAACCTTGCTAGCCAAAGACACATTGAGAGGGAATACTTCTCGTGCATCCAAACCTTAACCCAAACCTATGTCATTTGTGTCCACCATACCTACCTACTACATGGTATTTTCTGCCATTCCAAGTAAATACTTTATGTGCTACCTTTAAACAATTCAAAACTTGTTATCTCTTATTTGTGTCAATGTTTCATAGCTCATGAGGAAGTATCTGGTGTTTTATCTTTCAATCTTGTTGGGCAACTTCCACCAATGGACTAGTGGCTTCATCCGCTTATCCAATAATTTTGCAAAAAGAGCTGGCAATGGGATTCCCAGTCCCAAATTAATTAAACTAAATAGACACTCCTCCATGGTATGTGATTGATGGACGGCACCCGAGGATTCGGTTAGCCATGGCTTGTGTAAGCAAAGGTTGGGGGGAGTGTCATCATCATAATAAAGCTAAAATAAAAAGGCACTCCTTCATGGTATGAGATTGTTGGCAGGCACCCGAGGATTCGGTTAGCCATGGTTTGTGAAAGAAAAGGTTGGAAGGAGTGCCACACAAAATGAAAATAATATGGGAGCCGCTCTTTGGAGGTTGTTTGGCAAGGGGGTTAGAGTACCCGCTACCAGTCATTGACAACAACAAACACCTCTCAAAATGTTACTTTTATTCTCTTTATATGATTGCAAAACTGAAAAAGCTCTAGCACATGATTTAATCCCTGCTTCCCTCTGCGAAGGGCCTGTCTTTTACTTTATGTTGAGTCAGTAAACCTATTTCCCTCCATCTCAAGCAAGCATTTGAGTAGTTGTGATTAAACCATTATATTGTGATTTGCTTCATCATGTCTTTTATTCTTCCTTGTTTAGTACAAGTTTTATCTGAATGAATATAGCTTTGCAAGTTATCAATGATTATGAAAAGACCATTATGATTGAGTATGCAAGTTGTGCCTTATAAACTTTAACATGAGAGCGCTGCTCAATGAGATAAATATAATCTGTTAATTGTTCTCTGACCAAGAACGAAGTTTGCCATCACCAATTATGATTTCTTATGCACCTTTACTTGTGATTACCTTATACTTGTTTCAAGTTGAGTTATAAGAGGTTGTTTACTATAATGTCTTGTTTCAATGAATATGATGCTTCTTGTCCGTATTTTATTTATCGACTCTTCACTCCATAAACATGTGGTCCTGTCTATCGAGCTCAGTTTCGCTTAGGGACAAGCAAAGTCTAAGCTTGGGGGGAGTTGATACGTCCAATTTGCATCACTATTTTATATCATAATTTGCTGTTATTCATTGATATATTTCATATTGGGACACAATACTTATGTTATTTCATCTATTTTGCATGTTTCATCATTATTGGAGGATCAAGCACCGGAGCCAGGATTCTCATTGGAAAAAGCACCGTCGTAACGCAATATTTCGGAAGATCAACTGTGGAAGGAAATTATACCAAAAATCCTATTTTTCAAGATGACGAAGGAAGCCGAAGGAGGAGCCAGAGGAGCCAGGGTGGGCCCACACCCTAGGGCGGCGCGGCCCATGCCCTGGCCGCGCCGCCATGTGGTTTGGGGGGCCCACGACCCCTTTCGCCTCCTTTTCTTCGCGAAATCCTTCGTCCCGAAAACCTAAGCCACAGAGGGTACCTCGCGAAGAGTTACTGACCGCCTGCGGGGCGGAGAACACCAGAGAGAAAAGAGCTCTCCGGCGGGCAGGAATCCGCCGGGGAAATTCCCTCCGGGAGGGGGAAATCGACGCCATCGTCACCGTCATCAAGCTGGACATCATCTCCATCACCATCATCATCATCTACACCATCATCACCGCCGTCTCCACCGCTGGACACCGTCACCGCCGTAGCAATTTGGGTTTGATCTTGATTGTTTGATAGGGGAAACTCTCCCGGTATCGATCCCTACTTGTTGTTGATGCTATTGAGTGAAACCATTGAACCAAGTTTATGTTCAGATTGTTATTCATCATCATATCACCTCTGATCATGTTCCATATGATGTCTCGTGAGTAGTTCGTTTAGTTCTTGAGGACATGGGTGAAGTCTAAATGTTAGTAGTGAACTATGGTTGAGTAATATTCAATGGTATGATATTTAAGTTGTGGTGTTATTCTTCTAGTGGTGTCATGTGAACGTCGACTACATGACACTTCACCATTTATGGGCCTAGGGGAATGCATCTTGTATTCGTTTGCTAATTGCGGGGTTGCCGGAGTGACAGAAACCTAAACCCCCGTTGGTATATCGATGCAGGAGGGATCGCAGGATCTCAGAGTTTAAGGCTGTGGTTAGATTTATTCTTAATTACTTTCTTGTAGTTGCGGATGCTTGCAAGGGGTATAATCACAAGTATGTATTAGTCCTAGGAAGGGCGGTGCATTAGCATAGGTTCACCCACACAATACTTATCATAAGAATGAAGATTATTTAGCCGTATGTAGCGAAAGCACTAGACTAAAATCCCGTGTGTCCTCGAGAACGTTTGGTCATTATAAGTAAACAAACCGGCTTGTCCTTTGTGCTAAAAAGGATTGGGCCACTCGCTGCAATTGTTACTCTCGCACTTTACTTACTCGTACTTTATTCAACTGTTACATCTAAACCCCCTGAATACTTGTCTGTGAGCATTTACAGTGAATCCTTCATCGAAACTGCTTGTCAACACCTTCTGCTCCTCGTTGGGATCGACATTCTTACTTATCGAAAATACTACGATACACCCCCTATACTTGTGGGTCATCAGCGGCCCTCCTCGGCTCCCCCTTCTGGCTCCCTTTGTCTTCTGGAAAAATAGGAATTTTCATATAATTCCGTCAATTGTTGATCTTCCGAAATATTGCATTCTGACGGCGCTTTTTCCAGCAGAATCCTGACTCCGGTCCGCGATCCTCCAATAATCATGAAACATGCAAAATAGATGAAATAACATAAGTATCATCTCCAAATATGAAATATATCAATGAATAACAGCAAATTATGATATAAAAAAGTGATGCAAAATGGACGTATCAACCACCACGGGAGGTGAGACTACAATACAGTTGTACCACATGTATTGTAGTATGTAATATTTGCATGTGTAATTATACTTCAATAAGTGAGTTTGCATACTCACACTACTACTGAGTATTGTAATAAACCACTTAAGTTTGTATATACATGGTATATGATTTGTATGATTTGGATTTGCTTCTTGATTTCCATTGCGTGACTAGTTCTATGCACAAAGTTGAGCTCAGAAAACTTGCGCATGGAGTAACTATAAGTACCACTTTGTGTTACAGAACTAGGGGAAGATGTCGAGAACGTTAGGCGACGAGAGTGAAGCACAACGCCTCGAGCGCGAGGTAAAGCAGAAGGAGGAGGCGGATGAAGCCGCCAGAAATCAGTTTCCACCACCACCACCACCCATGACGCAACAGAACTTCCTCCAATACATGCAAATGTTGGAGGAAGGACAACGTCTGACTATGGAGCACCAAAATAAATTCTTTCAAGACTTGCTGCAACAGAACCGGGTAGAGAGGCCAGAGAACCAGGGCGTTACCTTGTCAGATTTCCAGAACACCAAGCCAATCTCATTCGCCTGCGCGCCTGAACCAATGGACGCGGAGGATTGGCTGATGGATACAGAGCGAAAGCTCAACACCGTTGGATGCAATTACCTGGAGAAGGTCAGATATGCTACACACTTATTGTGTGGACCCGCCGCATCCTGGTGGGATAATATCGTTGCCGTTTACCCAGCTGAGAAGGTGTTCACCTGGGAGGAGTTCAAGAGGAAGTTCAGGGAATCCAATGTCCCTGAAAGTATAGTTGAGTTGAAACATCGGGAGTTTGAAAGCCTTGAACAGAAGGATAAGACTATTCTGACTTATGTCAGGGAGTTTTCAGGATTGTCTTGATATGCTGTTGAAGAGGTCAGCACGGAGGACAAGAAGAAGAAGAGGTTCATGAGGGGATTGAATCCTCAATTTAAGGTACAGCTCAGAATGTTGAGAGCTACCGAGTTTCAAGAGTTGGTGGATGCAGCCATCATTCTAGAAGATGATTTTAAACAGCTGCAAGAGGAAAAGAGAAAGAAGGCCGGATTTGAGCCGAAGAAGTTCGTCAGTAACAAGCCCAATACCAGCTTGAGTTTCAAGCCAAGGTACAACAACAACAACAACAACAACAAAAGGAACCAAGGATTTCAGTCGGTAAACCCGATCATTTGCCATAACTGTGGATTTAAAGGACATATCTCGAAGGATTGTCGTAAGCCCAAAATCATATGCTTTGGTTGTCGTCAGGAAGGACACATGTTGAAGGATTGCCCTAAGAAAAGAAATGGAGGAGGACAGTCAGGGGGAGGAGGAAATCGTAGTGGGAATTCCGGAGGGAATTGGAAAAATAAGAAACCCTTCGGAAAGTTAAACTACATGAGCCTGGAGGAGGTGGTAAACTCGGATCAAGCAGTTATAGGTACGCTTCAGATACTCACTCACCCTAGCAAAGTACTTTTTGATACTGGTGCAACTACATCATTCATTTCTCAGCAATTCATCATTAAACATGGGATTAGTTACACTAAGTTAGATACACCTATCACCATACTATCTGCGGGGGGGAACGATAGTAGTAACCCACATTAAACAGGGACAGGTCATTATGTTCAATAAATGTGCGTTTGACGCAGACCTGTTCATTCTACCTATGAAGGACATAGATGTCATTCTTGGTATGAACTGGTTAGAGGCAAATGGAGCCTTGATAGATTGTGCGAACAAGACAGTGTCTTTGAAAAGCCCAGATGGAGGCAGGATGATTTATCAAGGAGATAAGCATACCCAGATTGAAGCTGAGTTACAATTGAATAGCATGAAGGAAGTGAAACTTGAGGACATACCCGTAGTTAATGAGTTCCAGGATGTTTTTCCAAAGGAATTACCTGGAATGCCACCAGATAGGGAGATAGAGTTGACGATCGACCTAATCCCGGGAACAGCTCCGATTGCTAAGGCACCATACAAGATGGGTCCTAAGGAGTTGAAGGAACTCAAGGAACAATTGGATGACCTAGAACAGAAAGGATTCATTCAAGAGAGTATTTCACCATGGGGATCACCAGTTATATTTGTGGACAAAAGAGATGGAGGTCGAAGGATGTGCGGAGACTATAGGAACTTGAACAATGTTACTATCAAGAACAAGTATCCACTTCCCAGAATACATGATCTATTTGATCAAGTTAGAGGAGCAGGAGTCTTTTCCAAGATTGATCTGAGATCAGGATACCATCAGATAAAGATCAAAAAGGAAGATGTTCCTAAAACTGCCTTTGTTTCAAGGTATGGACATCATGAGTATTTAGTAGTACCTTTTGGGTTAACTAATGCCCCAGCAATATTCATGAATCTCATGAATAAGATCTTCATGCCATGTCTGGACAAGTTTGTCATCGTGTTCATCGATGATATCTTGATATACTCTAAGAATAAAGCTGAACATGCAGAGCATCTTAGGATAGTGTTGCAAACACTAAGAGAACATCAGCTCTATGCCAAATTCAGCAAATGTGAGTTTTGGCTAGATCAAGTAGAATTCCTTGGTCATGTTATCGGCAAGGATGGGATAGTAGTAAACCCAAGCAAGGTAGCAACAGTTTTAGAATGGGAAGCACCAAAGAATATCAAGGAAATCCGAGGATTCTTAGGAATGGCAGGGTACTACAGAAGATTCATCGAGGGATTCTCCAAGATAGCAAGACCAATGACTAAGTTGTTAAGGAAGAACACACCGTTCGTGTGGTCTGATGAGTGTGAGCAAAGTTTTCAGACTCTAAAGGAGAAGCTCACCACAACACCGGTGTTAGCGGTTCCAGAAGTTGGCAAGGATTACACCGTGTATTGTGACGCATCCAAGCATGGATTAGGTTGCGTACTCATGCAGGACCGGAAGGTAATATCTTATGGATCGAGGCAACTCAGACCTCATGAAGTGAACTATCTAACACATGACCTAGAGCTAGCAGCGGTCGTATTTGCACTAAAAACTTGGAGACATTTTCTCTATGGAGCCAAGTGTGAGCTTTATACAGACCACAAGAGTCTCAAGTACTTCTTCACTCAGAAGGAACTGAATATGCGACAGAAAAGATGGCTCGAGTTAATCAAGGATTATGACCTGACCATCAATTACACTCCAGGAAAGGCTAACGTGGTAGCGGATGCCTTAAGTAGAAAGAGTACTGGAGGAGTAGAACAAGAAATAGCACCGGAGTTGAAGAAGGAAATAAGCCAAGCACAGATACAACTTTGGGAGAAGGAAGCACATGAAGGACTATCAGCACTACAAGTTGTAGATGAATTAAGTGTGAACTTAAGGAATGAAATTATCATGGGTCAACTTGATGATCCATTTATCATGGAGGAAATGAGAAGGATTGACGAAGGAAGACCATCAGAATTCCACCGAGGAGAGTCTGGATCATTGATGTCTACTCACGCTTCTTTTCCTGTAGACAGTGTTGGGCCTCCAAGAGCAGAGGTTTGTAGAACAGCAGCAAGTTTTCCCTTAAGTGGATCACCCAAGGTTTATCGAACTCAGGGAGGAAGAGGTCAAAGATATCCCTCTCAAGCAACCCTGCAACCACAAAGCAAGAAGTCTCTTGTGTCCCCAACACACCTAATACACTTGTCAGATGTATAGGTGCACTAGTTCGGCGAAGAGATAGTAAAATACAGGTGGTATGAATGAGTATGAGCAGTAGTAACGGCACCAGAAAATAGCTTGATGCTACAACTGGCGTGTGGTTGATGGTGGGAATATTGCAGGCAGTACAGATGCAGTAAAACAGTAAATAAGCGATTATTGCAGTATTTGGGAACAAGGCCTAGGGATTATACTTTCACTAGTGGACACTCTCAACATTGATCACATAACAGAATAACTAGATAAATGCTATACTCTACACTCTCTTGTTGGATGATGAACACCACTAATTGTGTAGGGCTACAAGAACCCTCAATGCCGGAGTTAACAAGCTCCACAATATTCGATATTCATATTTAAATAACCTTAGAGTGCATGATAGATCAACACAACTATACCAAGTACTAACATAGTGATACGTCTCCGACGTATCGATAATTTCTTATGTTCCATGCCACATTATTGATGATATCTACATGTTTTATGCATACTTTATGTCGTATTTATGCGTTTTCCGGAACTAACCTATTGACGAGATGCCGAAGTGCCAGTTCCTGTTTTCTGCTGTTTTTGGTTTCAGAAATCCTAGTAAGGAAATATTCTCGGAATTGGACGAAATCAACGCCGAAGATCTTAGAATCCCCGGAAGCATCGAGAACACCCGAGAGTCGCCAGAGGGGGGCCACAAGCCCACCAAACCATAGGCCGGCGCGGCCTGGGGGTGGCCCGCGCCCCCCTATGGTGTCATCGCCCCGTTGACCTTCTGACGCCGCCTCTTCGCCTATTTAAGCCCCCTCGACCTAAAACCTCGACACGGAAAAGCCACGGTACGAGAAACCTTCCAGAGCCGCCGCCATCGCGAAGCCAAGATCTGGGGGACATGACTCTCTGTTCCGGCACGCCGCAGGGATGGGGAAGTGCCCCCGGAAGGCTCCTCCATCGACACCACCGCCATCTCCATCAACGCTGATGTCTCCCATGAGGAGGGAGTAGTTCTCCATCGAGGCTCGGGGCTGTACCGGTAGCTATGTGGTTCATCTCTCTCCTATGTACTTCAATACAATAATCTCATGAGCTGCCTTACATGATTGAGATTCATATGATGATGCTTGTAATCTAGATGTCGTTATGCTAGTCAAGTGAATTTTACTTATGTGATCTCCGGAGACTCCTTGTCCCACGTGTGTAAAGGTGACAGTGTGTGCACCGTGTGGGTCTCTTAGGCTATATTTCACAGAATACTTATTCACTGTTATGAATGGCATAGTGCAGTGCTTATTTATATCTCTTTATGATTGCAATGTGTTTTGTATCACAATTTATATATGTGCTACTCTAGTGATGTTATTAAAGTAGTTTATTCCTCCTGCACGGTGTAATGGTGACAGTGTGTGCATCCGTGTTAGTACTTGGCGTAGGCTATGATTGTGATCTCTTGTAGATTATGAAGTTAACTATTGCTATGATGGTATTGATGTGATCTATGCCTCCTTTCGTAGCGTGAAGGTGACAGTGTGCATGATACGTTAGTACTTGGTTTAGTTGTGTTGATCTGTCGTGCACTCTAAGGTTATTTAAATATGAACATCGAATATTGTGGAGCTTGTTAACTCCGGCATTGAGGGTTCGTGTAATCCTACACAGTTAGTGGTGTTCATCATCCAACAAGAGGGTGTAGAGTATGCATTTATCTATTCTGTTATGTGATCAAAGTTGAGAGTGTCCACTAGTGAAAGTCTAATCCCTAGGCCTTGTTCCTAAATACTGCTATCGCTGCTTGTTTACTGTTTTACTGCGTTACTACTGCTGCGTTACTACTGCTTGTTTACTATCCTGGGCAAAGCACTTTTCTGGTGCCGTTGCCACTGCTCATATATATATTCATACCACCTGTATTTCACTATCTCTTCGCCGAACTAGTGCACCTATTAGGTGTGTTGGGGACACAAGAGACTTCTTGCTTTGTGGTTGCAGGGTTGCATGAGAGGGATATCTTTGACCTCTTCCTCCCTGAGATCGATAAACCTTGGGTGATCCACTTAAGGGAAACTTGCTGCTGTTCTACAAACCTCTGCTCTTGGAGGCCCAACACTGTCTACAAGAATAGAAGCTCCCGTAGACATCAAGCACTTTTCTGGCGCCGTTGTCGGGGAGGAAAGGTAAAGGCACTCATACTTCGGTTCCAGGTAAAGTAATTTTCTGGCGCCATTGTGTTTGTGCTCGAAGCTATTTCCTTTAGATCCTGCAATTGCATCTTTTTGTTTCTTGTTTACACTAGTTTGGCATAATGGAAAACAACAAAAATATGAGAGATCTTTATGAACTTTATCTTGAATTAGGACATGATGTGTTTGAAGAGAGAATTAAAAAACCCATGGAACTTTATATGCATGCTAATGGGAATGTTATTAATATGAATGCTTTGAACACTATTGTTGCTAATGCTATGGAAAATTCTAAGCTTGGGGAAGCTGGTTTTGATGAGCATGATCTTTTTAGTCCCCCAAGCATTGAGGAGAAAATTTTCTTTGATGATACTTTGCCTCCTATTTATGATGATTATAATGATAGTAGTCTTTTAGTACCACCTGTTATGGAGGATAAATTTGATTATGATTACAATATGCCTCCTATATTTGATGATGAGAATAATAATGATAGCTACTTTGTTGAATTTGCTCCCACTACAACTAATAAAATTGACTATGCTTATGTGGAGAGTAATAATTTTATGCATGAGACTCATGATAAGAATGCTTTATGTGATAGTTATATTGTTGAGTTTGCTCATGATGTTACTGAAAGTTATTATGAGAGAGGAAAATATGGTTGTAGAAATTTTCATGTTACTAAAATGCCTCTCTATGTGCTGAAATTTTTGAAGCTACACTTGTTTTATCTTCCTATGCTTGTTACTTTGCTCTTCATGAACTTGTTTATTTACAAGATTCCTATGCATAGGAAGCATGTTAGGCTTAAATGTGTTTTGAATTTGCCTCTTGATGCTCTCTTTTGCTTCAAATACTATTTCTTGCGAGTGCATCATTAAAACTGCTGAGCCCATCTTAATGGCTATAAAGAAAAGAACTTCTTGGAAGATAACCCATGTGTTATTTTGCTACAGTACTTTGTTTTATATTTGTGTCTTGGAAGTTGTTTACTACTGTAGCAACCTCTCCTTATCTTAGTTTTGTGTTTTGTTGTGCCAAGTAAAGTCTTTGATAGCAAGGTTGATACTAGATTTGGATTACTGCGCAGAAACAGATTTCTTTGCTGTCACGAATCTGGGCTAAATTCTCTGTAGGTAACTCAGAAAATTATGCCAATTTACGTGAGTGATCCTCAGATATGTACGCAACTTTCATTCAATTTGAGCATTTTCATTTGAGCAAGTCTGGTGCCTCAATTAAATTCGTCTTTACGAACTGTTCTGTTTTGACAGATTCTGCCTTTTATTTCGCATTGCTTCTTTTGCTATGTGGGATGGATTTCTTTGTTCCATTGACTTCCAGTAGCTTTGAGCAATGTCCAGAAGTGTTAAGAATGATTGTGTCACCTCTGAACATGTGAATTTTTGATTATGCACTAACCCTCTAATGAGTTGTTTTGAGTTTGGTGTGAAGGAAGTTTTCAAGGGTCAAGAGAGGAGGATGATACAATATGATCAAGAAGAGTGAAAGCTCTAAGCTTGGGGATGCCCCGGTGGTTCATCCCTGCATATTTCAAGAAGACTCAAGCATCTAAGCTTGGGGATGCCCAAGGCATCCCCTTCTTCATTGACAAATTATCAGGTTCCTTCTCTTGAAACTATATTTTTATTCGGTCACATCTTATGTACTTTACTTTGAGCGTCTGTATGTTTCTTGTTTTTGTTCTTGTTTGAATAAATGCTTGTGTGGGAGAGAGACACGCTCCGCTGGTTCATATGAACACATGTGTTCTTAGCTTTTAATTTTCATGGCGAAGTTTCTTCTTCGTTAAATTGTTATATGGTTGGAAACAGAAAATGCTACATGTAGTAATTGCTAAAATGTCTTGGATAATGTGATACTTGGCAATTGTTGTGCTCATGTTTAAGCTCTTGCATCATATACTTTGCACCTATTAATGAAGAAATACATAGAGCATGCTAAAATTTGATTTGCATATTTGGTCTCTCTAAGGTCTAGATAATTTCTAGTATTGGTTTGAACAACAAGGAAGACGGTGTAGAGTCTTATAATGTTTACAATATGTCTTTTATGTGAGTTTTGCTGCACCGGTTCATCCTTGTGTTTGTTTCAAATAACCTTGCTAGCCTAAACCTTGTATCAAGAGGGAATACTTCTCATGCATCCAAAATACTTGAGCCAACCACTATGCCATTTGTGTCCACCATACCTACCTACTACATGGTATTTCTCCGCCATTCCAAAGTAAATTGCTTGAGTGCTACCTTTAAATTTCCATTCTTCACCTTTACAATATATAGCTCATGGGACAAATAGCCTAAAAACTATTGTGGTATTGAATATGTACTTATGCACTTTATCTCTTATTAAGTTGCTCGTTGTGCGATAACCATGTTCCTGGGGACGCCATCAACTACTCTTTGTTGAATATCATGTGAGTTGCTATGCATGTTTGTCTTGTCTGAAGTAAGGGAGATCTACCACCTTATGGTTAGAGCGTGCATATTGTTAGAGAAGAACATTGGGCCGCTAACTAAAGCCATGATCCATGGTGGAAGTTTCAGTTTTGGACATATATCCTCGATCTCAAATGAGAAAATTAATTGTTGCTACATGCTTATGCATAAAAGAGGAGTCCATTATCTGTTGTCTATGTTGTCCCGGTATGGATGTCTAAGTTGAGAATAATCAATAGCGAGAAATCCAATGCGAGCTTTCTCCTTAGACCTTTGTACAGGCGGCATAGAGGTACCCCTTTGTGACACTTGGTTAAAACATGTGCATTGCGATAATCCCGGTAGTCCGAGCTAATTAGGACAAGGTGCGGGCACTATTAGTATACTATGCATGAGGCTTGCAACTTGTAAGAAATAATTTACATGATACATATGCTTTATTACTACCGTTGACAAAATTGTTTCTTGTTTTCAAAATCAAAGCTCTAGCACAAATATAGCAATCGATGCTTTCCTCTTTGAAGGACCATTCTTTTACTTTTATTGGTGAGTCAGTTCACCTATTTCTCTCCACCTCAAGAAGCAAACACTTGTGTGAACTGTGCATTGATTCCTACATACTTGCATATTGCACTGATTATATTACTCTATGTTGACCATATCCATGAGATATACATGTTACAAGTTGAAAGCAACCGCTGAAACTTCATCTTCCTTTGTGTTGCTTCAATGCCTTTACTTTGAATTATTGCTTTATGAGTTAACTCTTATGCAAGACTTATTGATGCTTGTCTTGAAGTACTATTCATGAAAATTCTTTGCTATATGATTCAGTTGTTTACTCATGTCATTACCATTGTTTTGATCGCTGCATTCATTACATATGCTTACAATAGTATGATCAAGTTTATGATGGCATGTCACTCCAGAAATTATCTTTGTTTATCGTTTACCTGCTCGGGACGAGCAGAAACTAAGCTTGGGGATGCTGATACGTCTCCGACGTATCGATAATTTCTTATGTTCCATGCCACATTATTGATGATATCTACATGTTTTATGCATACTTTATGTCGTATTTATGCGTTTTCCGGAACTAACCTATTGACGAGATGCCGAAGTGCCAGTTCCTGTTTTCTGCTGTTTTTGGTTTCAGAAATCCTAGTAAGGAAATATTCTCGGAATTGGACGAAATCAACGCCGAATATCTTAGAATCCCCGGAAGCATCGAGAACACCCGAGAGTCGCCAGAGGGGGGCCACAAGCCCACCAAACCATAGGCCGGCGCGGCCTGGGGGTGGCCCGCGCCCCCCTATGGTGTCGTCGCCCCGTTGACCTTCTGACGCCGCCTCTTCGCCTATTTAAGCCCCCTCGACCTAAAACCTCGACACGGAAAAGCCACGGTACGAGAAACCTTCCAGAGCCGCCGCCATCGCGAAGCCAAGATCTGGGGGACAGGACTCTCTGTTCCGGCATGCCGCAGGGACGGGGAAGTGCCCCCGGAAGGCTCCTCCATCGACACCACCGCCATCTCCATCAACGCTGATGTCTCCCATGAGGAGGGAGTAGTTCTCCATCGAGGCTCGGGGCTGTACCGGTAGCTATGTGGTTCATCTCTCTCCTATGTACTTCAATACAATAATCTCATGAGCTGCCTTACATGATTGAGATTCATATGATGATGCTTGTAATCTAGATGTCGTTATGCTAGTCAAGTGAATTTTACTTATGTGATCTCCGGAGACTCCTTGTCCCACGTGTGTAAAGGTGACAGTGTGTGCACCGTGTGGGTCTCTTAGGCTATATTTCACAGAATACTTATTCACTGTTATGAATGGCATAGTGAAGTGCTTATTTATATCTCTTTATGATTGCAATGTGTTTTGTATCACAATTTATATATGTGCTACTCTAGTGATGTTATTAAAGTAGTTTATTCCTCCTGCACGGTGTAATGGTGACAGTGTGTGCATCCGTGTTAGTACTTGGCGTAGGCTATGATTGTGATCTCTTGTAGATTATGAAGTTAACTATTGCTATGATGGTATTGATGTGATCTATGCCTCCTTTCGTAGCGTGAAGGTGACAGTGTGCATGCTACGTTAGTACTTGGTTTAGTTGTGTTGATCTGTCGTGCACTCTAAGGTTATTTAAATATGAACATCGAATATTGTGGAGCTTGTTAACTCCGGCATTGAGGGTTCGTGTAATCCTACACAGTTAGTGGTGTTCATCATCCAACAAGAGGGTGTAGAGTATGCATTTATCTATTCTGTTATGTGATCAAAGTTGAGAGTGTCCACTAGTGAAAGTCTAATCCCTAGGCCTTGTTCCTAAATACTGCTATCGCTGCTTGTTTACTGTTTTACTGCGTTACTACTGCTGCGTTACTACTGCTTGTTTACTATCCTGGGCAAAGCACTTTTCTGGTGCCGTTGCCACTGCTCATATATATATTCATACCACCTGTATTTCACTATCTCTTCGCCGAACTAGTGCACCTATTAGGTGTGTTGGGGACACAAGAGACTTCTTGCTTTGTGGTTGCAGGGTTGCATGAGAGGGATATCTTTGACCTCTTCCTCCCTGAGATCGATAAACCTTGGGTGATCCACTTAAGGGAAACTTGCTGCTGTTCTACAAACCTCTGCTCTTGGAGGCCCAACACTGTCTACAAGAATAGAAGCTCCCGTAGACATCAAGCACTTTTCTGGCGCCGTTGCCGGGGAGGAAAGGTAAAGGCACTCATACTTCGGTTCCAGGTAAAGTAATTTTCTGGCGCCATTGTGTTTGTGCTCGAAGCTATTTCCTTTAGATCCTGCAATTGCATCTTTTTGTTTCTTGTTTACACTAGTTTGGCATAATGGAAAACAACAAAAATATGAGAGATCTTTATGAACTTTATCTTGAATTAGGACATGATGTGTTTGAAGAGAGAATTAAAAAACCCATGGAACTTTATATGCATGCTAATGGGAATGTTATTAATATGAATGCTTTGAACACTATTGTTGCTAATGCTATGGAAAATTCTAAGCTTGGGGAAACTGGTTTTGATGAGCATGATCTTTTTAGTCCCCCAAGCATTGAGGAGAAAATTTTCTTTGATGATACTTTGCCTCCTATTTATGATGATTATAATGATAGTAGTCTTTTAGTACCACCTGTTATGGAGGATAAATTTGATTATGATTACAATATGCCTCCTATATTTGATGATGAGAATAATAATGATAGCTACTTTGTTGAATTTGCTCCCACTACAACTAATAAAATTGACTATGCTTATGTGGAGAGTAATAATTTTATGCATGAGACTCATGATAAGAATGCTTTATGTGATAGTTATATTGTTGAGTTTGCTCATGATGTTACTGAAAGTTATTATGAGAGAGGAAAATATGGTTGTAGAAATTTTCATGTTACTAAAATGCCTCTCTATGTGCTGAAATTTTTGAAGCTACACTTGTTTTATCTTCCTATGCTTGTTACTTTGCTCTTCATGAACTTGTTTATTTACAAGATTCCTATGCATAGGAAGCATGTTAGGCTTAAATGTGTTTTGAATTTGCCTCTTGATGCTCTCTTTTGCTTCAAATACTATTTCTTGCTAGTGCATCATTAAAACTGCTGAGCCCATCTTAATGGCTATAAAGAAAAGAACTTCTTGGAAGATAACCCATGTGTTATTTTGCTACAGTACTTTGTTTTATATTTGTGTCTTGGAAGTTGTTTACTACTGTAGCAACCTCTCCTTATCTTAGTTTTGTGTTTTGTTGTGCCAAGTAAAGTCTTTGATAGCAAGGTTGATACTAGATTTGGATTACTGCGCAGAAACAGATTTCTTTGCTGTCACGAATCTGGGCTAAATTCTCTGTAGGTAACTCAGAAAATTATGCCAATTTACGTGAGTGATCCTCAGATATGTACGCAACTTTCATTCAATTTGAGCATTTTCATTTGAGCAAGTCTGGTGCCTCAATTAAATTCGTCTTTACGAACTGTTCTGTTTTGACAGATTCTGCCTTTTATTTCGCATTGCTTCTTTTGCTATGTGGGATGGATTTCTTTGTTCCATTGACTTCCAGTAGCTTTGAGCAATGTCCAGAAGTGTTAAGAATGATTGTGTCACCTCTGAACATGTGAATTTTTGATTATGCACTAACCCTCTAATGAGTTGTTTTGAGTTTGGTGTGAAGGAAGTTTTCAAGGGTCAAGAGAGGAGGATGATACAATATGATCAAGAAGAGTGAAAGCTCTAAGCTTGGGGATGCCCCGGTGGTTCATCCCTGCATATTTCAAGAAGACTCAAGCATCTAAGCTTGGGGATGCCCAAGGCATCCCCTTCTTCATTGACAAATTATCAGGTTCCTTCTCTTGAAACTATATTTTTATTCGGTCACATCTTATGTACTTTACTTTGAGCGTATGTATGTTTCTTGTTTTTGTTCTTGTTTGAATAAATGCTTGTGTGGGAGAGAGACACGCTCCGCTGGTTCATATGAACACATGTGTTCTTAGCTTTTAATTTTCATGGCGAAGTTTCTTCTTCGTTAAATTGTTATATGGTTGGAAACAGAAAATGCTACATGTAGTAATTGCTAAAATGTCTTGGATAATGTGATACTTGGCAATTGTTGTGCTCATGTTTAAGCTCTTGCATCATATACTTTGCACCTATTAATGAAGAAATACATAGAGCATGCTAAAATTTGGTTTGCATATTTGGTCTCTCTAAGGTCTAGATAATTTCTAGTATTGGTTTGAACAACAAGGAAGACGGTGTAGAGTCTTATAATGTTTACAATATGTCTTTTATGTGAGTTTTGCTGCACCGGTTCATCCTTGTGTTTGTTTCAAATAACCACTGCTCATATATTCATACCACCTGTATTTCACTATCTCTTCGCCGAACTAGTGCACCTATTAGGTGTGTTGGGGACACAAGAGACTTCTTGCTTTGTGGTTGCAGGGTTGCATGAGAGGGATATCTTTGACCTCTTCCTCCCTGAGATCGATAAACCTTGGGTGATCCACTTAAGGGAAACTTGCTGCTGTTCTACAAACCTCTGCTCTTGGAGGCCCAACACTGTCTACAAGAATAGAAGCTCCCGTAGACATCACATAGCATGCACACTGTCACCTTCATACTATGAAAGGAGGAATAGATCACATAAATACCATCATAGTAATAGTTAACTTCATAATCTACAAGAGATCATAATCATAAACTACGCCAAGTACTACATGATGCACACACTGTCACCATTACATCATGAAGGAGGAATGGAGTACTTTAATAACATCACTAGAGTAGCACATAGATGGATTGTGATACAAAACACATTGCAATCATAAAGGGATATAAATAAGCGCTTCACTATGCTATTCATGACAGTGAATAAGTATTCTGTGAAATATAGCCTAAGAGACCCACATGGTGCACACACTGTCACCTTTACACACGTGGGACAAGGAGTCTCCGGAGATCACATAAGTAAAATCCACTTGAATAGCATAATGACATCTAGATTACAAGCATCATCATATGGAGACTTGTGCTCCGGTGCTTTCTGAAAATTCGATTTGCACAACTTTCAAAGCAAGACCAAAGGCTGTGGTTAGGAGGAGTGGGTCGTGGGAGGTGGGCAGTTGCACGCTGCGGTGATCACAGCCATCCGACTGCTTTGGGAAGCGTGCAAAAAAAGTATTGGAAAGCACAGGAGCACTCCTCTCATATGGATCTCAATCATGTAAGGCAGCTCATGAGATCATTGTATTGAAGTACATAGGAGAGAGATTAACCACATAGCTACCGGTACAGCCCTTAGCCTCGATGGAGAACTACTCCCTCCTCATGGGAGACAGCAGCGTTGATGGAGATGGCGCTGGTGTCGATGGAGATGCCTTCCGGAGGCACTTTCCCATCCCGGCGGCGTGCCGGAACAGAGACTCCTGACCCCCAGATCTTGGCTTCGCGATGGCGGCGGCTCTGGAAGGTTTCTCGTACCTTGGCTTTTCCGTCTCGAAGATTTAGGTCAGGGACCTTTAAATAGGCGAAGAGGCGGAGTCGGAGGGCTGACGAGGCGGTGACACACTAGGGGGGCGCGCCCCCCTGGGCCGCGCCGCCCTGTCATCTGGTGGCCCTGTGGCCCCCTCTGGTGGCTCTCGGGTGTTCTGGAAGCTTCGTCCAATTATAAGATGTTGGGCGTTGATTTCGTCCAATTCCGAGAATATTTCCTTACTATGATTTCTGAAACCAAAAACAGCAGAAAACAGGAACTGGCACTTCGGCATCTCGTCAATAGGTTAGTTCCGGAAAACGCATAAAATCATCATAAAGTGTGAACAAAACATGTAGGTATTGTCATAAAACAAGCATGGAACATAAGAAATTATCGATACGTTGGAGACGTATCAGCATCCCCAAGCTTAGTTCCTACTCGTCCTCGAGTAGGTAAACGATAACAAAGATAATTTCTGAAGTGACATGCTACCAAGATAATCTTGATCATACTATTGTAAAGCATATGAGATGAATTGAAGTGATTCAAAGCAATGGTAAAGACAATGATTAAGCAACTGAATCATATAGCAAAGACTTTTCATGAATAGTACTTTCGAGACAAGCATCAATAAGTCTTGCATAAGAGTTAACTCATAAAGCAATAAATTCAAAGTAAAGGCATTGAAGCAACACAAAGGAAGATTAAGTTTCAGCGGTTGCTTTCAACTTATAACAAGTATATCTCATGGATATTGTCAACATAAAGTAATATAATAAGTGCAATATGCAAGTATGTAGGAATCAATGCACAGTTCACACAAGTGTTTGCTTCTTGAGATGGAGAGAAATAGGTGAACTGACTCAACATAAAAGTAGAAGGAAGGCCCTTCGACGAGGGAAGCATCGATTGCTATATTTGTGCTAGAGCTTTGATTTTGAAAACAAGAAACAATTTTGTCAACGGTAGTAATAAAGCATATGTATCATGTAAATTATATCCTACAAGTTGCAAGCCTCATGCATAGTATACCAATAGTGCCCGCACCTTGTCCTAATTAGCTCGGATTACCTGGATTATCACCGCAATACATATGTTTTAACCAAGTATCACAAAGGGGTACCTCTATGCCGCCTGTACAAAGGTCTAAGGAGAAAGCTCGCATTGGATTTCTCGCTTTTGATTATTCTCAACTTAGACATCCATACCGGGACAACATAGACAACAGATAATGGACTCCTCTTTAATGCTTAAGCATTCAACAACAATTAATATTCTCATAAGAGATTGAGGTTTGTTGTCCAAAACTGAAACTTCCACCATGGATCATGGCTTTAGTTAGCGGCCCAATGTTCTTCTCTAACAATATGCATGCTCAAACCATTCAACTCATGGTAAATCGCCCTTACTTCAGACAAGACGAACATGCATAGCAACTCACATGATATTCAACAAAGGTAGTTGATGGCGTCCCCAGGAACATGGTTATCGCACAACAAGCAACTTAATAAGAAATAAAATGCATAAGTACATATTCAATACCACAATAGTTTTTAGGCTATTTGTCCCATGAGCTATATATTGCAAAGATAAAGAATAGAAGTTTTAAAGGTAGCACTCAAGCAATTTACTTTGGAATGGCGGAGAAATACCATGTAGCAGGTAGGTATGGTGGACACAAGTGGCATAGTGTTTGGCTCAAGGATTTTGGATGCATGAGAAGTATTCCCTCTCGATACAAGGCTTAGGCTAGCAAGGTTATTTGAAACAAACACAAGTATGAACCGGTATAGCAAAACTCACATAAAAGACATATTGCAAGCATTATAAGACTCTACACCGTCTTCCTTGTTGTTCGACCCTTACTAGAAAATATCTAGACCTTAGAGAGACCAATCATGCAAACCAAATTTTAGCAAGCTCTATGTAGTTCTTCATTAATAGGTGCAAAGCATATGGTGCAAGAGCTTAAACATGATCTATATGAGCACAACAATTGCCAAGTATCAAGTTATTCAAGACATCATACCAATTACCACATGTAGCATTTCCCGTTTCCAACCATATAACAATTAACGAAGCAGTTTCAACCTTCGCCATGAACATTAAAAGTTAAGAACACATGTGTTCATATGAACCAGCGGAGCGTGTCTCTCTCCCAAACAAGCATTTATTCAGAGAATGAAAATAACAAAATGAAAATAAAAGCACACAGACGCTCCAAGTAAAGCACATAAGATGTGACCGAATAAAAATATAGTTTCAAGAGAAGTGACCTGATAATTTGTCGATGAAGAAGGGGATGCCTTGGGCATCCCCAAGCTTAGATGCTTGAGTCTTCTTGAAATATGCAGGGATGAACCACCGGGCCATCCCCAAGCTTAGAGCTTTTACTCTTCTTGATCATATTGTATCATCCTCCTCTCTTGACCCTTGAAAACTTCCTCCACACCAAACTCGAAACAAACTCATTAGAGGGTTAGTGCATAATCAAAAACTCACATGTTCAGAGGTGACACATTAATTCTTAACACTTCTGGACATTGCCCAAAGCTTCTGAAAGTTAATGGAACAAAGAAATCCATCAAGCATAGCAAAACAGGCAATGCGAAATAAAAGGCAGAATCTGTCAAAACAGAACAGTACGTAAAGATGAATTTCTAAGAGGCACCAGACTTGCTCAAATGAAAATGCTCAAATTGAATGAAAGTTGTGTACATATCTGAGGATCACTCACGTAAATTGGAAGAATTTTCTGAGTTACCTACAGAGAATTCAACCCAGATTCGTGACAGCAAGAAATCTGTTTCTGCGCAGTAATCCAAATCTAGTATGAACCTTTCTATCAAAGACTTCACTTGGCACAACAATGCAATAAAACTAAGATAAGGAGAGGTTGCTACAGTAGTAACAACTTCCAAGACTCAAATATAAAACAAAATTACTGTAGCAAAATAAACACATGGGTTATCTCCCAAGAAGTTCTTTCTTTATAGCCATTAAGATGGGCTCAGCAGTTTTAATGATGCACTCGCAAGAAATAGTAGTTGAAGCAAAAGAGAGCATCAAGAAGCAAATTCAAAACAAATTTAAGTCTAACCCACTTCCTATGCATAGGAATCTTGTAAATAAACAAATTCATGAAGCATAATGCAACAAGCATAGAAAGATAAAACAAGTGTAGCTTCAAAAATTTCAGCACATAGAGAGGTGTTTTAGTAACATGAAAATTTCTACAACCATATTTTGCCCTCTCATAATAATGTCCAGTAGCATCATGAGCAAATTCAACAATATAACTATCAAATGAAACATTCTTATCATGAGCTATATGCATAAAATTATTACTCTCCACATAAGCATAATCAATTTTATTAGTTGTAGTGGGAGCAAATTCAACAAAGTAGCTATCATTATTATTCTCATCATCAAATATAGGAGGCATATTGTAATCATAATCAAATTTATCCTCCATAACAGGCAGTACCAAAAGACTACTATCATTATAATCATCATAAATAGGAGGCAAAGTATCATCAAAGAAAATTTTCTCCTCAATGCTTGGGGGACTAAAAATATCATGCTCATCAAAACCAGCTTCCCCAAGCTTAGAATTTTCCATATCATTAGCAACAATGGTGTTCAAAGTATTTATACTAATATGTTCCATGGGTTTTTTAATTTTCGCATCAAACCATCCATGTCTTAACTCAGGAAATAATTTTAAAAGCTCACTGTTGCTTTCCATTATGCCAAACTAGTGTAAAACAAGAAACAAAAAGATGCAATTGCAGGATCTAAAGGAAATAGCTTCGAGCACTTACAATGGCGCCGGAAAATAGCTTAGCAGCCGAGATCCGGAGTGTGAGTACCTTTTACCTTTCCTCCCCGGCAACGGCGCCAGAAAATAGCTTGATGTCTACTCACGCTTCTTTTCCTGTAGACAGTGTTGGGCCTCCAAGAGCAGAGGTTTGTAGAACAGCAGCAAGTTTTCCCTTAAGTGGATCACCCAAGGTTTATCGAACTCAGGGAGGAAGAGGTCAAAGATATCCCTCTCAAGCAACCTTGCAACCACAAAGCAAGAAGTCTCTTGTGTCCCCAACACACCTAATACACTTGTCAGATGTATAGGTGCACTAGTTCGGCGAAGAGATAGTAAAATACAGGTGGTATGAATGAGTATGAGCAGTAGTAACGGCACCAGAAAATACCTTGATGATACAACTGGCGTGTGGTTGATGGTGGGAATATTGCAGGCAGTACAGATGCAGTAAAACAGTAAACAAGCGATGATTGCAGTATTTGGGAACAAGGCCTAGGGATTATACTTTCACTAGTGGACTGATGCGGGGTGGCCTTCGGTCACTCCCACACCAAGACCAACAAGTCCCCCAAGTGGACCAATGATGAGAGCCCGAGTTAAAGCTCTTCATGATGAGGTGAACTCGCTCCTTACCACCCTTGATCTCGGTACCCCTTTGGATGGATTACTACCTCATGCCGACGTGCTATGTGTCATTAGGTACAAGGAGCATCAAGATCACGGAGTGGAGGACACACCAGGGTCAAAGGGAGGAGAGGAGCAGCTGGACGCGAAGATGGACATGGAGCTGGATCGGAAGTCGCCCGAAGAGCACAACGAAGAGAAGTTGGCCGGCCGGTCCAGAACCCGGTCTGACCGGCCTCCTGACCGGGCCCCCGGTCCAGAACCCGGTCTGACCGGCCTCCTGACCGGGCCACCCGGTCACCAACCGGGTTTTGCGCTTGTGCCATCCGGGCGCTATCCAGGGGCCCCGGAACCTCGTCCGATCGTCGCCCGGTCCCAGGCCCGGTCTGGACCGGCCTGCCCGGTCCCAGGCCCGGTCTGACCGGCCTCCTGACCGGCCTGCACGACTTAAGTCGCCAAATTGGCCCGAACTTGTTTCCTTTGTACCTTTTCGGCCCGTGACGCCTTGTAAGACTATATAAGCACCCTAGACGCCCCTTTACCTCTTTAGACTTGTTTGAACTCAAACCTACCTTTGAGCTTAGTCTCCCTTGGGTATCATCCCTCTGTAATCAAGGCACCTTAGTTGTTGACTTTGATCTTGTTGAGTGAGATTCTAGTACAAGTTACTCTCTCTCCCTCACCAAGTTCTTCCTCTCCAACTCCAATCTCTCACCGGGAATTCTGCCGCGTGCCTCTTCCGGGTGATTCTATTGGCGTGGTCCATCGAGCCATGGAGGTAAGCATCGGGTGTATCGGGTTGGTGTGCGTGCGTGATTCTCGGAGTTCCTCGTGTTCTTCGTGTTCCTCGCGTTCTTCCATCTTCCCCCTTGGATTCGAAGTCAATCCGCGAGATCGGGCCACACGCGGGGTCTTAGACCTCATCATATGGTATCAGCAGCTCTTGGTTACCGCGGATTTGACCTTCCACCCACTCGATTTCGTCCCTAGAAAATTTTCCAAAAAATCCCCAAAAATAGCCCCAAATTGCCTCTTGACCGATCTGTGATTTGGTTGTGTTTTGAGTGGTTTTGGTCCGTGGATCTGGTGTTGTTGTGCTTGATCTACTATTTCCCCAACTTTGAGCCTCCGATTCCATCGTTTCCCTTCGTTTTGGTCGATTTGGTTTTGGTTTGGGGAAGAACAGGAGAGAGAAAGCTCCAGCCCGCGAAATCCGGTTGAGAACCCGGTCAACCGGGCCCACGATCGGCCGAGCCAGCCCAGAACCCGGTCGACCGGGCGGCAACCGGGCAAGCCGGTCCAGGATCCGGTCCGACCGGGCCCCAGACCGGGCGCCTCCTCGCGCCCTCCTTCGACCTCGACTTCCGGCGATCTCCACCACCACCACCACCACCATCGCAGGTATAACTTGCAGCTTTCACCTTGTAACCCTCTTCCTTTTGCGATCTATCCCATCGAGCATTGCTTGTCTAGTGTTGCGAGACATTGCACGTGGCCCCGCAATGTGAGGTGTGTGTGTCGCGTTGAGTAAGGCATCCAAGCAAACACTCATGTGGCAAGATAGCAAAAGCGAGGCTAACGCTAACATAGTGCGTGAAAAAGCCCCAAAAACACAAAAAGAGTGCGAGTAGCACCATACATCCATACATCCATACATCCATACGCCCATACATACAAAGTGTCCAAGTGCCACCAAAGATACAAACGAGTGCAAGTGCCACCATATACAAAAGAGAAAAAGCTTTTAAGCAAAGAGAGATACGAGAAGAGAGGCCGCGTGTGAATCTTGTTGTCTCTTCCTTTGCAACCAAAGCTTTGGCTCTCCTTGTGTTAGTGTGACACCGAGCACTTATACATACACTTTTCCGCTCACTTTTGGTTGCACTAACCCCGCTTATCTCGTGTGTGTGTTCCACAACTTTTTCCGTGTTTATAGTGATCTTCACATTGACATTTGGATTTTTGGACCTCACCCACTTTTAACAACATACTCGATCTTGGATTTGTCTTTTGGCTTTCCACAACACTCGCTTAACACCATATTTGCTAGCTTTTGCGTGTGGTTTTGCGTGTGTTCCCGATACACTTGATCTTGCTTTCGGCTTGGTGGATTGCCTCAATACTATCTTACCTTGGTAAGGGTACGAGGTAGTCTCCTTCCACTAACATACACAACATAGTTCTTGTCTTTCCATCATGGATAGGAACGGAGATACCAATAGGGATGAAGAGATCCTCCGCAACACCGAGAGGTTGGCTACTCAACACAACCTATGGACGCAACGACAAGAGTTCAAGGAGCAACTCACCCTCTTCGAGACGCGCATCGATGAGCAATACGATGAGGTGGCTCACAACTTCTCCACCGTGAACCAAGACTTGGCTCTTCTTCGTGAAGCTACGGACAACTTGAATGGCCAAATGGCGGCCAATGATGCCAACATGGAGCGGCGCATGGATAGCCTCGAGCGCGCCATCACCAACTTGGGTCGCCATCGCCGACACCGCTCTACTTCCTCTTCATCAAGCTCGCCACAAGACTATTACTCTCATGGTGGCCTTTCGTCCTCAAGCTCCTCTTCAAGGCATGAAGACCATCATCAACCTCATCGCCCACAAGCTCGTCATGAAGACTCCCGCTCCAACTCTAGGCGTGGAGAAATACATCGCCATGCTCGCCCACATGAGCGTCCTCCACAAGCTCAAGGCCTTCAACAAGATCGTCACCAAGCGGATCACCATGCCCACCATGGGCGTGATGGCCATCCCCAAGACCAAGGTCCTCAAGATCAACCTCGGCGAGATCTCCGTCACCACCCTCGCCATGACCAACGTGGACGAGGAGAGCTACCCCATGATCAAGATGAGAGACCCAACTTTGAGCATCGTCAACAACCACGACAAGATCTTCAACCACATCCTCACCGTGAAGCAAGTGAAGCAAGTGTGCACCTCCAACGCCAACCCAATGCTATGGTTGGCCGTAGAAGACCTCCTATTCCTCCTCTAGCCGCAAGAGATGACGGCGCCCCTCCTCGTAGAAGAACCTTGGAGGATGAAGAGAACATGTATGGCAAACTCAAGTTCAACATGCCCAAGTTCAAAGGTGAAGACGACGCCGAAGCCTACCTCTCATGGGCACTCAAGGTGGACAAGATCTTCCGCATCCACAACTACTCCGGTGCCAAGAAAGTGGCTATGGCATCACTCGAGTTTGAAGACTACGCCAACACTTGGTGGGAGCAAGTCCTCACTCTTCGAGAAGAGAAGGGTGAACCTCCTATTGACACTTGGGAAGACATGAAGAAAGAGATGCACGCTCGCTTTGTCCCCGCGCACTACATGACCGACCTCTTCAACAAGCTCCAAAAGTTGAAGCAAGGCACCAAGACTGTTGAGGAGTTCTACAAGGAGATGGAGCTCACTATGATGCGAGCCAACATCCAAGAGTCCGAGGAACAAACAATTGCTCGTTTCTTCAATGGCCTTACTTACCCCATCAAGAGGATCGTCGAGTTCCAACCCTACTCCAACATGGTTGAGTTGGTCCACCAAGCATCGAAGGCCGAGCGCCAAGTGATTGAGGACATCAAGTACTCCAAGGCCAAGTCCTATTTCTCCTCCAAGCTCGCTACATCGACTCCTACTACAACATCAACTCCTCATGCTACAAGTGCCAAGGCTGACGCATCCTCTACACTATCCAAGAAACCGACTATCCAAAGTCGCATGAAGCAAACGGTCTCCTCCACCGCCTCCTCTAAGGCATCCACGGGACCCTCTAGTGTCACTTACTTCAAGTGTGGCACCCAAGGTCACAAATCATTTGAGTGCAAGAACACCAAGGTTATGATCACTATGGAGAATGGTGACATCGAGACGCTTGATGAGGATGAATATGAAGCCCTTGTGCAAGCCGCCGTGGAAAGTGAAGAAGCTTATGAGCAAGAAAGTGGAGAAGATCCTCTCTTATGTGAGCATGACCCAAGTCCCTCACTTGTGGTCACAAGGGTGCTAACCACACAACCTCATGCTATGGAAGAACAACGATGCAACATCTTCCAAACCCGTGCCGGAATTGGTGGCAAGTCGATCAAGGTCATCATAGATGGTGGAAGTTGCCATAACCTTGCGAGCACCGAGTTGTGTGAGAAGCTCAACCTCACTCTCCGCAAGCATTCTCACCCTTACCATATCCAATGGTTGAGTGACAAGGGCAACGTCAAGATACAACATACCGTCACCGTCACTTTCAAGATTGGACCTTATGAGGACACTATTGAGTGTGACGTGGTACCCATGACGGTGTGCCACATGTTGCTTGGCCGCCCTTGGCAATATGACAAGAAGGCTATACATGATGGACTCTTGATGGCGTGTAACTCACACGTTCGTTGGGAACCCCAAGAGGAAGGTATGATGAGCACAGCAGCAAGTTTTCCCTCAGAAAGAAACCAAGGTTTATCGAACCAGGAGGAGCCAAGAAGCACGTTGAAGGTTGATGGCGGCGGGATGTAGTGCGGCGCAACACCAGGGATTCCGGCGCCAACGTGGAACCTGCACAACACAACCAAAGTACTTTGTCCCAACGAAACAGTGAGGTTGTCAATCTCACCGGCTTGCTGTAACAAAGGATTAACCGTATTGTGTGGAAGATGATTGTTTGCAGAAAACAAGAAACAAGATTGCAAAGAGATTGTATTTCAGTAAAGAGAATTGGACCGGGGTCCACAGTTCACTAGAGGTGTCTCTCCCATAAGACAAACAGCATGTTGGGTGAACAAATTACAGTTGGGCAATTGACAAATAAAGAGAGCATGACCATGCACATACATATCATGATGAGTATAGTGAGATTTAATTGGGCATTACGACAAAGTACATAGACCGCCATCCAGCATGCATCTATGCCTAAAAAGTCCACCTTCAGGTTATCATCCGAACCCCCTCCAGTATTAAGTTGCTAACAACAGACAATTGCATTAAGTATTGCGCGTAATGTAACTAGTGACTACATCCTTGAACATAGCACCAATGTTTTATCCCTAGTGGCAACAGCACATCCATAACCTTAGAGGTTCTTGTCACCCCTCCAGATTCACGGAGACATGAACCCACTATCGAGCATAAATACTCCCTCTTGGAGTTACTAGCATCAACTTGGCCAGAGCATCTACTAATAACGGAGAGCATGCAAGATCATAAACAACACATAGACATAGCTTTGATAATCAACATAACAAGTATTCTCTATTCATCGGATCCCAACAAACGCAACATATAGAATTACAGATAGATGATCTTGATCATGTTAGGCAGCTCACAAGATCCGACAATGATAGCACAATGGGGAGAAGACAACCATCTAGCTACTGCTATGGACCCATAGTCCAGGGGTAGACTACTCACACATCACTCCGGAGGCGACCATGGCGGCGTAGAGTCCTCCGGGAGATGATTCGCCTCTCCGGCAGGGTGCCGGAGGCGATCTCCTGGATCCCCCGAGATGGGATCGGCGTTGGCGGCGTCTCTGGAAGGTTTTCCGTATCGTGGCTCTCGGTACTGGGGGTTTCGTCACGGAGGCTTTAAGTAGGCGGAAGGGTAGGTCAAGAGGCGGCACGAGGGGCCCAGACCATAGGCCGGCGCGGCCAGGGGGGGGGCCGCGCCGCCCTAGGGTTTGGCCGCCTCGTGGCCCCACTTCGTTTCGTCTTCGGACTTCTGGAAGCTTCGTGGCAAAATAGGCCCCTGGGCGTTGATTTCGTCCAATTCCGAGAATATTTCCTTACTAGGATTTCTGAAACCAAAAACAGCAGAAACAAAGAATCGACACTTCGGCATCTTGTTAATAGGTTAGTTCCGTAAAATGCACGAATATGACATAAAGTGTGCATAAAACATGTAGATAACATCAATAATGTGGCATGGAACATAAGAAATTATCGATACGTCGGAGACGTATCAGCATCCCTGCTTAGTTCTGCTCGTCCCGAGCAGGTAAAACGATAACACGTATAATTTCTCGGAGTGACATGCCATCATAACCTTGATCATACTATTTGTAAAGCATATGTAGTGAATGCAGCGATCAAAACAATGTATATGACATGAGTAAACAAGTGAATCATAAAGCAAAGACTTTTCATGAATAGCACTTCAAGACAAGCATTAATAAGTCTTGCATAAGAGTTAACTCATAAAGCAATAATTCAAAGTAAAAGCATTGAAGCAACACAAAAGAAGATTAAGTTTCAGCGGTTGCTTTCAACTTGTAACATGTATATCTCATGGATATTGTCAACATAGAGTAATATAATAAGTGCAATAAGAAAGTATGTAAGAATCAATGCACAGTTCACACAAGTGTTTGCTTCTTGAGGTGGAGAGAAATAGGTGAACTGACTCAACATTGAAAGTAAAAGAATTGTCCTCCATAGAGGAAAAGCATCGATTGCTATATTTGTGCTAGAGCTTTGATTTTGAAAACATGAAACAATTTTGTCAACGGTAGTAATAAACCATATGTATCATGTAAATTATATCTTACAAGTTGCAAGCCTCATGCATAGTATACTAATAGTGCCCGCACCTTGTCCTAATTAGCTTGGACTACCGGATCATCACAATGCACATGTTTTTACCAAGTGTCACAAAGGGGTACCTCTATGCCGCCTGTACAAAGGTCTAAGGAGAAAGCTCGCATTGGATTTCTCGCTATTGATTATTCTTCAACTTAGACATCCATACCGGGACAACATAGACAACAGATAATGGACTCCTCTTTTATGCATAAGCATGTAACAACAATTAATAATTTTCTCATTTGAGATTGAGGATATTTGTCCAAAACTGAAACTTCCACCATGGATCATGGCTTTAGTTAGCGGCCCAATGTTCTTCTCTAACAATATGCATGCTTAACCATAAGGTGGTAGATCTCTCTTACTTCAGACAAGACGGACATGCATAGCAACTCACATGAAATTCAACAAAGAGTAGTTGATGGCGTCCCCAGTGAACATGGTTATCGCACAACAAGCAACTTAATAAGAGATAAAGTGCATAATTACATATTCAATACCACAATAGTTTTTAAGCTATTTGTCCCATGAGCTATATATTGCAAAGGTGAATGATGGAATTTTAAAGGTAGCACTCAAGCAATTTACTTTGGAATGGCGGAAAATACCATGTAGGAGGTAGGTATGGTGGACACAAATGGCATAGTGGTTGGCTCAAGTATTTTGGATGCATGAGAAGTATTCCCTCTCGATACAACGTTTAGGCTAGCAAGGCTTATTTGAAACAAACACAAGGATGAACCGGTGCAGCAAAACTCACATAAAAGACATATTGAAAACATTATAAGACTCTACACCGTCTTCCTTGTTGTTCAAACTCAATACTAGAAATTATCTAGACCTTAGAGAAACCAAATATGCAAACCAAATTTTAGCATGCTCTATGTATTTCTTCATTAATAGGTGCAAAGCATATGATGCAAGAGCTTAATCATGAACACAACAATTGCCAAGTATCACATTACCCAAGACATTTATAGCAATTACTACATGTATCATTTTCCAATTCCAACCATATAACAATTTAACGAAGGAGAAACTTCGCCATGAATACTATGAGTAGAAACTAAGGACATACTTGTCCATATGCTACAGCGGAGCGTGTCTCTCTCCCATAAAGTGAATGCTAGGATCCATTTTATTCAAACAAAACAAAAACAAAAACAAACCGACGCTCCAAGCAAAGCACATAAGATGTGATGGAATAAAAATATAGTTTCAGGGGAGGAACCTGATAATGTTGTCGATGAAGAAGGGGATGCCTTGGGCATCCCCAAGCTTAGACGCTTGAGTCTTCTTAGAATATGCAGGGGTGAACCACCGGGGCATCCCCAAGCTTAGAGCTTTCACTCTCCTTGATCATGTTGCATCATACTCCTCTCTTGATCCTTGAAAACTTCCTCCACACCAAACTCGAAACAACTCATTAGAGGGTTAGTGCACAATAAAAATTAACATATTCAGAGGTGACACAATCATTCTTAACACTTCTGGACATTGCATAATGCTACTGGACATTAGTGGATCAAATAAATTCATCCAACATAGCAAAAGAGGCAATGCGAAATAAAAGGCAGAATCTGTCAAAACAGAACAGTTCGTATTGACGAATTTTAAAATGGCACCAGACTTGCTCAAATGAAAATGCTCAAATTGAATGAAAGTTGCGTCATATCTGAGGATCATGCACGTAAATTGGCTTAATTTTCTGAGCTACCTACAGGGAGGTAGACCCAGATTCATGACAGCAAAGAAATCTGGAACTGCGCAGTAATCCAAATCTAGAACTTACTTTTCTATCAATGGCTTAACTTGGCACAACAAAATACAAAACTAAGATAAGGAGAGGTTGCTACAGTAGTAAACAACTTCCAAGACACAAAATAGAAACAAAGTACTGTAGGTAAAAACATGGGTTGTCTCCCATAAGCGCTTTTCTTTAACGCCTTTCAGCTAGGCGCAGAAAGTGTGTATCAAGTATTATCAAGAGATGAAGTGTCAACATCATAATTGGTTCTCATAATAGAATAAAAAGGTACCTTCATTCTCTTTCTAGGGAAGTGTTCCATACCTTTCTTGAGAGGAAATTGATATTTTATATTACCTTCCTTCATATCAATGATAGCACCAACAGTTCGAAGAAAAGGTCTTCCCAATATAATGGGACAAGATGCATTGCATTCAATATCCAAGACAACAAAATCAACGGGAACAAGGTTATTGTTAACGGTAATGCGAACATTATCAACTTTACCCAAAGGTTTCTTTGTAGAATGATCAGCAAGATTAACATCCAAATAACAATTTTTCAGCGGTGGCAAGTCAAGCATATTATAAATTTTCTTAGGCATAACAGAAATACTTGCACCAAGATCACATAAAGCATTACAATCAAAATCTTTAACCTTCATCTTAATGATGGGCTCCCAACCATCCTCTAGCTTTTTAGGAATAGAGGCTTCGCGCTCTAGTTTCTCTTCTCTAGCTTTTATGAGAGCATTTGTAATATGATGTGTAAAAGCCAAATTTATAGCACTAGCATTAGGACTTTTAGCAAGTTTTTGCAAGAACTTTATAACTTCAGAGATGTGGCAATCATCAAAATTCAAACCATTATAATCTAAAGCAATGGGATCATCATCCCCAATGTTGGAAAAAATTTCAGCAGCTTTATCACAAGCAGTTTCAGCAGTTTTAGCAGTTTCAGGCAGTTTTTCGCGCTTTGCATTAGAAGTGGAAACATTGCTAACACCAATTCTTTTATTAGTATTAGTAGGAGGTGCAGCAACATGTGTAGCATTAGCATTACTAGTGGTGGTAATAGTCCAAACTTTAGCTACATTCTTCTCTTTAGCTAGTTTCTCATTTTCTTCTCTATTCCACCTAGCACGCAGTTCAGCCATTAATCTTATATTCTCATTAATTCTAACTTGGATGGCATTTGCTGTAGTAACAATTTTATTATGATGATTCTCATTAGGCATAACTTTCGATTTCAAAAGATCAACATCAGCAAAGAAGACTATCGACTTTAGAAGCAAGTATATCAATTTTCCCAAGCTTTTCTTCAACAGATTTGTTAAAAGCAGTTTGTGTACTAATAAATTCTTTAAGCATGGCTTCAAGTCCAGGGGGTGAATTCCTATTATTGTTGTAAGAATTACCATAAGAATTACCATAGCCGTTGCCATTATTATAAGGATATGGCCTATAGTTGTTACTAGAATTGTTCCGGTAAGCATTGTTGTTGAAATTATTATTTTTAATGAAGTTTACATCAACATGTTCTTCTTGTGCAACCAATGAAGCTAATGGAACATTATTAGGATCAATATTAGTCCTATCATTCACAAGCATAGACATAATAGCATCAATCTTATCACTCAAGGAAGAGGTTTCTTCATTAATTTACCTTCTTACCTTGTGGAGCTCTTTCCGTGTGCCATTCAGAGTAGTTGATCATCATATTATCAAGAAGCTTTGTTGCTTCACCAAGAGTGATGGACATAAAGGTACCTCCAGCAGCTGAATCCAATAAATTCCGTGAAGAAAAATTTAGTCCTGCATAGAAGGTTTGGATGATCATCCAAGTAGTCAGTCCATGAGTTGGGCAATTTTTAACCAGAGATTTCATTCTTTCCCATGCTTGAGCAACATGTTCAGTATCTAATTGTTTAAAATTCATTATGCTACTCCTCAAAGATATAATTTTAGCAGGGGGATAATATCTACCAATAAAAGCATCCTTGCATTTAGTCCATGAATCAATACTATTCTTAGGCAGAGATAGCAACCAATCTTTAGCTCTTCCTCTTAATGAGAAAGGGAACAATTTTAGTTTAATAATGTCACCATCTACATCTTTATATTTTTGCATTTCACATAGTTCAACAAAATTATTAAGATGGGCAGCAGCATCATCGAACTAACACGAGAAAATTGCTCTCGCATAACAAGATTCAAGAAAGGTGTTTAATTTCAAAGAATTCTGCTGTAGTAGCAGGTGGAGCAATAGGTGTGCATAAGAAATCATTATTATTTGTGGTTGTGAAGTCACACAACTTAGTATTTTCAGGGTTGGCCATTTTAGCAACAGTAAATAAAACAAACTAGATAAAGTAAATGCAAGTAACTAATTTTTTTTGTGTTTTTGATATAGCAAACAAGATAGCAAATAAAGTAAAACTAGCAACTAATTTTTTTGTATTTTGATTTAGTGCAGCAAACAAAGTAGTAAATAAAACTAAGCAAGACAAAAACAAAGTAAAGAGATTGAGAAGTGGAGACTCCCCTTGCCGCGTGTCTTGATCTCCCGAACGGCGCAGTAAATTTAGCTTGATGGCGTGTAACTCACACGTTCGTTGGGAACCCCAAGAGGAAGGTATGATGAGCACAGCAGCAAGTTTTCCCTCAGAAAGAAACCAAGGTTTATCGAACCAGGAGGAGCCAAGAAGCACGTTGAAGGTTGATGGCGGCGGGATGTAGTGCGGCGCAACACCAGGGATTCCGGCGCCAACGTGGAACCTGCACAACACAACCAAAGTACTTTGTCCCAACGAAACAGTGAGGTTGTCAATCTCACCGGCTTGCTGTAACAAAGGATTAACCATATTGTGTGGAAGATGATTGTTTGCAGAAAACAGTAAAACAGTATTGCAGTAGATTGTATTTCAAGAAAGAGAATTGGACCGGGGTCCACAGTTCACTAGAGGTGTCTCTCCCATAAGACAAACAGCATGTTGGGTGAACAAATTACAGTTGGGCAATTGACAAATAAAGAGAGCATGACCATGCACATACATATCATGATGAGTATAGTGAGATTTAATTGGGCATTACGACAAAGTACATAGACCGCCATCCAGCATGCATCTATGCCTAAAAAGTCCACCTTCAGGTTATCATCCGAACCCCCTCCAGTATTAAGTTGCTAACAACAGACAATTGCATTAAGTATTGCGCGTAATGTAACTAGTGACTACATCCTTGAACATAGCACCAATGTTTTATCCCTAGTGGCAACAGCACATCCATAACCTTAGAGGTTCTTGTCACCCCTCCAGATTCACGGAGACATGAACCCACTATCGAGCATAAATACTCCCTCTTGGAGTTACTAGCATCAACTTGGCCAGAGCATCTACTAATAACGGAGAGCATGCAAGATCATAAACAACACATAGACATAGCTTTGATAATCAACATAACAAGTATTCTCTATTCATCGGATCCCAACAAACGCAACATATAGAATTACAGATAGATGATCTTGATCATGTTAGGCAGCTCACAAGATCCGACAATGATAGCACAATGGGGAGAAGACAACCATCTAGCTACTGCTATGGACCCATAGTCCAGGGGTAGACTACTCACACATCACTCCGGAGGCGACCATGGCGGCGTAGAGTCCTCCGGGAGATGATTCTCCTCTCCGGCAGGGTGCCGGAGGCGATCTCCTGGATCCCCCGAGATGGGATCGGCGTTGGCGGCGTCTCTGGAAGGTTTTCCGTATCGTGGCTCTCGGTACTGGGGGTTTCGTCACGGAGGCTTTAAGTAGGCGGAAGGGTAGGTCAAGAGGCGGCACGAGGGGCCCAGACCATAGGCCGGCGCGGCCAGGGGGGGCCGCGCCGCCCTAGGGTTTGGCCACCTCGTGGCCCCACTTCGTTTCGTCTTCGGACTTCTGGAAGCTTCGTGGCAAAATAGGCCCCTGGGCGTTGATTTCGTCCAATTCCGAGAATATTTCCTTACTAGGATTTCTGAAACCAAAAACAGCAGAAACAAAGAATCGGCACTTCGGCATCTTGTTAATAGGTTAGTTCCAGAAAATGCACGAATATGACATAAAGTGTGCATAAAACATGTAGATAACATCAATAATGTGGCATGGAACATAAGAAATTATCGATACGTCGGAGACGTATCAACTCTCCAACACATACACCTTCAAGGTCAACGACAAGAAGTTCGAGTTGCGCCCGATGACTCCTAGCCAAATCATCGCGGATAATGCGAAGGCTTTAGCGAGGGCACAACTCCGCACCCACCATAGTGAGATGAGAGGAGAGGGAGCGACCCACCACAAAGATAGTGAGCGCCACAAGCCATATATGAGTGAGTCCAAGAGTGTCCTTCTAGCCACCAAGAGTGAGTGGAGAGAGCTCCAAGAGAACCCATCCACCATATTGCACTACGTGCTCATATGCAAGGGACCCTCGACGGCGACTAACGACTTAACCAACATTCCTCCGTCTTTGTTGTCTCTTTTGCAGGAATTTCAAGATGTCTTCCCCGACGAGCTCCCTCATGGACTACCACCACTCCGAGGCATAGAACACCGCATCGACCTCATACCCGGCGCTCCGCTCCCAAACCGTGCCGCCTACCGCACCAACCCCGAAGAGACCAAGGAGATCCAACGCCAAATTCAAGATCTCCTCGCCAAAGGGTACGTCCGCGAAAGCCTTAGCCCTTGTGCGGTTCCCGTGATTCTTGTGCCTAAACCGGATGAGACGCAACGGATGTGTATGGATTGTCGCCCCATCAATGCCATTACCATCCGTTACCGCCATCCCATTCCGCGTTTAGATGACATGCTTGATGAACTTAGTGGTGCCACGATTTTCTCTAAAATCGATTTGCGTAGTGGTTACCATCAAATCCGCATGGCTATTGGTGATGAATGGAAAACGACATTCAAGACCAAACTCGGTCTCTATGAATGGCTCATTATGCCTTTCGGTCTTTCCAATGCACCATCTACTTTCATGCGCCTCATGAATCACATCTTGCGTCCTCTCATTGGCAAGAGCGTGGTTGTCTACTTCGATGATATTCTTATTTAGAGCAAAAACCTCGAGGACCATGTGCAACATGTGAGAGAGGTCTTGTGCATCTTGCGTCATGAAAAGCTTTATGCTAACCTCCCCAAGTGCACCTTTGCTCAAAACAAATTGGTTTTCCTTGGCTTTGTGGTTTCCGCTAATGGGATTGAAGTTGATTCTTCCAAGGTGGAGGCCATCCACAATTGGCCTACTCCTACAAATGTTGGTCAAGTCCGAAGCTTCCATGGACTTGCCGGTTTCTATCGTCGCTTTGTGAAAGATTTTAGCACCATTGCTTGCCCTTTGAATGAGCTTACCAAAAAGAATGTTCCGTTTGTTTGGGGCAAGGCCCAACAAAATGCTTTTGATGAGTTGAAGAAACGCCTTACCGAAGCTCCCCTTCTTGTTCTTCCGAATTTTGCAAAATTTTTGAGATTGAGTGTGATGCAAGTGGGCTTGGTATTGGTGGTGTTCTTATGCAAGAGGGCAAACCCGTGGCATACTATAGCGAGAAGTTGGATGGCGCACGCCTCAACTATCCTATATATGACAAGGAGCTCTACGCTTTGGTTCGTGTTCTTGAAGTTTGGCAACACTATCTTTGGCCAAAAGAGTTTATCATTCATTCCGACCATGAGTCCTTGAAATATTTGAAAAGCCAACACAACTTGAACAAACGACATGCAAAATGGGTCGAGTTCATTGAGTCCTTCCCATATGTGATAAAATACAAGAAGGGCAAGGACAATGTTGTGGCGGATGCTCTTTCCCGCAAAAACACCCTTTTGCTAACTCGTTTGGATTTTCATGTTTTGGGACTTGAAGAGATCAAAGAACTCTATCCTTCCGATTCTTTCTTTGCTCCAATTTTTGAGAAGTGCTCCGTTGAGCGAGGAGTGGATGATTTCTATTTGCATGATGGCTACTTGTTCAAAGCTAACAAGATTTGCATTCCCGACTCTTCGCTTCGAAAATTGCTTTTGCAAGAGTCACATGGAGGTGGTCTTATGGGACACTTTGGTCGAGAAAAGACATATGCCATGCTCTCAACCCACTACTATTGGCCAAGAATGTACCGCGACGTCGAACGCCTTTGCCGCCGGTGCACCACATGCTTACAAGCTAAGTCTACCTCCAACCCTTATGGCCTTTACACTCCTTTGCCTATCCCACATGCACCATGGACCGATATTAGCATGGATTTTATTCTAGGATTGCCTCGTACTAAGCATGGTCATGATTCTATATTCGTGGTAGTGGATAGATTCTCTAAGATGGCTCATTTCATACCTTGCCATAAGAGCGACGATGCTTCACACATTGCTTCTTTGTTTTTCAGGGAAATTGTTCGCTTACATGGAGTACCGCAAAGCATTGTGTCGGATCGAGACGTCAAGTTCATGAGTTATCTTTGGAAGTCGCTCATGGCAAAGTTTGGAGTGAAGCTCTTATTCTCATCATCCTCGCACCCGCAAACGGACGGCCAAACGGAAGTGGTCAATCGAAGCCTCTCCACCCTCCTACGCATTCTCGTGAAGAAGAACTTGAAGTCATGGGAAGAATGTCTTCCACACGCGGAGTTTGCCTACAACCGCGCCAAGCACTCGACTACATCAAGGAGTCCCTTCATGGTCGTCTACGGGTTTGAGCCGCTCACGGCACTCGACATACTCCCGCTCCCCCTTCATGAGCGGATCAACATGGATTTCGACAAGCGCACCGCCGCCGTGAAGAAACTTCATGAAGAAACAAGAGCTACCATTCAAGAACATGTGCGTCGTCAAGCTACCCGCCTCAACGCCAAGAAGAAGGAACGCATATTTCAAGAAGGCGACCTCGTTTGGATCCACCTCCGGAAGGAAAGATTCCCTCATGAACGCAACTCGAAGCTCAAGCCAAGAGGAGATGGCCCCTTCAAGGTCCTCAAACGCATCAACAACAACGCTTACGTCATCGACATCCCCACCTCCAAGTACTTGGTGAGCAACACATTCAACGTTGCGGACTTATCGCCATATCATGGAGATGAGGAGGAACAAGAGTCGAGGACGACTCTCTCCCAAGGGGGGGGAGATGATGCGGGGTGGCCTTCGGTCACTCCCACACCAAGACCAACAAGTCCCCCAAGTGGACCAATGACGAGAGCCCGAGTTAAAGCTCTTCATGATGAGGTGAACTCGCTCCTTACCACCCTTGATCTCGGTACCCCTTTGGATGGATTACTACCTCATGCCGACGTGCTATGTGTCATTAGGTACAAGGAGCATCAAGATCACGGAGTGGAGGACACACCAGGGTCAAAGGGAGGAGAGGAGCAGCTGGACGCGAAGATGGACATGGAGCTGGACCGGAAGTCGCCCGAAGAGCACAACGAAGAGAAGTTGGTCGGCCGGTCCAGAACCCGGTCTGACCGGCCTCCTGACCGGGCCCCGGTCAGAACCCGGTCCGACCGGCCTCGACCGGGCCACCCGGTCACCAACCGGGTTTTGCGCTTGTGCCATCCGGGCGCTATCCAGGGGCCCGGAACCTCGTCCGGTCGTCGCCGGTCCCAGGCCCGGCTGCGGACCGGCCTGCCGGTCCCAGCCCGGTCGACCGGCCTCGACCGGCTGCACGACTTAAGTCGCCAAATCGGCCCGAACTTGTTTCCTTTGTACCTTTTCGGCCCGTGACGCCTTGTAAGACTATATAAGCACCCTAGACGCCCCTTTACCTCTTTAGACTTGTTTGAACTCAAACCTACCTTTGAGCTTAGTCTCCCTTGGGTATCATCCCTCTGTAATCAAGGCACCTTAGTTGTTGACTTTGATCTTGTTGAGTGAGATTCTAGTACAAGTTACTCTCTCTCCCTCACCAAGTTCTTCCTCTCCAACTCCAATCTCTCACCGGGAATTCTGCCGCGTGCCTCTTCCGGGTGATTCTATTGGCGTGGTCCATCGAGCCACGGAGGTAAGCATCGGGTGTATCGGGTTGGTGTGCATGCGTGATTCTCGGAGTTCCTCGTGTTCGTCGTGTTCTTCGTGTTCCTCGCGTTCTTCCATCTTCCCCCTTGGATTCGAAGTCAATCCGCGAGATCGGGCCACACACGGGGTCTTAGACCTCATCATGGACACTCTCAACATTGATCACATAACAGAATAACTAGATAAATGCTATACTCTACACTCTCTTGTTGGATGATGAACACCACTAATTGTGTAGGGCTCAAGAACCCTCAATGCCGGAGTTAACAAGCTCCACAATATTCGATATTCATATTTAAATAACCTTAGAGTGCATGATAGATCAACACAACTATACCAAGTACTAACATAGCATGCACACTGTCACCTTCATACTATGAAAGGAGGAATAGATCACATAAATACCATCATAGTAATAGTTAACTTCATAATCTACAAGAGATCATAATCATAAACTACGCCAAGTACTACATGATGCACACACTGTCACCATTACATCATGAAGGAGGAATAGAGTACTTTAATAACATCACTAGAGTAGCACATAGATGGATTGTGATACAAAACACATTGCAATCATAAAGGGATATAAATAAGCACTTCACTATGCTATTCATGACAGTGAATAAGTATTCTGTGAAATATAGCCTAAGAGACCCACACGGTGCACACACTGTCACCTTTACACACGTGGGACAGGGAGTCTCCGGAGATCACATAAGTAAAATCCACTTGAATAGCATAATGACATCGAGATTACAAGCATCATCATATGGATCTCAATCATGTAAGGCAACTCATGAGATCATTGTATTGAAGTACATAGGAGAGAGATTAACCACATAGCTACCGGTACAGCCCTTAGCCTCGATGGAGAACTACTCCCTCCTCATGGGAGACAACATCGTTGATGGAGATGGCGGTGGTGTCGATGGAGATGCCTTCCGGGGGCACTTCCCCGTCCCGACGGCGTGCCGGAACAGAGACTCCTGTCCCCCAGATCTTGGCTTCGCGATGGCGGCGGCTCTGGAAGGTTTCTCGTACCTTGGCTTTTCCGTCTCGAAGATTTAGGTCAGGGACCTTTAAATAGGCGAAGAGGCGGAGTCGGAGGGCTGACGAGGCGGTGACACACTAGGGGGGGGCGCCCCCCTGGGCCGCGCCACCCTGTCATCTGGTGGCCCTGTGGCCCCCCTCTGGTGGCTCTCGGGTGTTCTGGAAGCTTCGTCCAATTATAAGATGCTGGGCGTTGATTTCGTCCAATTCCGAGAATATTTCCTTACCAGGATTTCTGAAACCAAGAATAGCAGAAAACAGGAACTGGCACTTCGGCATCTCGTCAATATGTTAATTCCGGAAAACGCATAAAATCATCATAAAGTGTGAACAAAACATGTAGGTATTGTCATAAAACAAGCATGGAACATAAGAAATTATCGATACGTTGGAGACGTATCAATCATTATGGTTCCAGAAAAGGATTTGTGGTCCAGATAACGCCGAGATCAAGTAAGTTATAGTTAGAGAAGCTCATCAAACACAGTATTCAATCCATCCAGGAAGTACAAAGATGTACATGGACCTAAAAGAGATATTCTGGTGGAATAACATGAAGAGAGAAATTGCACAATATGTGGCGGAGTGCCATACTTGTCAAAGGGTGAAGGTAGAGCACCAAAGTCCAGCAAGACCATTACAACCTTTACCAATCCCAGAATGGAAGTGGGAAGAGATAGGAATGGATTTCATCACCGGACTACCCATGACCAATAAAAAGAAGGACATGATATGGGTAATTGTGGACCGGTTGATGAAGAGTGCACATTTCTTAGCCATAAACCAACATGACAAAGGAGAAAAACTCATAGATCTTTACATCAAAGAGATAGTAAGTAAACATGGAGTTCCCAAGAAAATAATGTCAGATCGAGGATCTGTGTTCACCTCAGCCTTTTGGAAGCAACTTCATGAAGCTTTAGGATCTAAATTGGACTTTAGCACTGCATATCATCCTCAGACAGGAGGACAAACGGAAAGGACAAACCAGATACTCGAGGATATGCTTAGGGCTTGTGCCCTAGATTTCGGAGGATCATGGGAGGAACACTTACCTTTAGCAGAGTTTTCTTACAACAACAGCTACCAAAGCAGCATCAAGATGGCACCGTTTGAAGCTCTGTACGGAAGGAAGTGTATGTCACCTATCTGTTGGTACGAGGCAGGTTCAAGCAAGGAGTTTGATCCAGATTATGTGAAGGAGAAGCAACAGATAATTGATGTGATAAGGGACAGACTCAAGATAGCTCAAAGCCGACAGAAGAGCTACGCAGACCAAAAGAGAAGGACATGGGAACCAAAAGTAGGAGACATGGTTTTATCTTAAGGTAAGTCCGATGAAAGGTCTCTAGAGATTTGGAGTGAAGGGGAAGCTTAGCCCTAGATACATCGAACCTTTCAAGATACTAAGTCAGAACCGAGGGGTAGCCTTTGAATTGGATCTACCGGGAAGATTAGCCCAGGTACACAATGTGTTTCATGTGTCGCAACTCAGAAAATGTCTAAAGACACCAGATGAACCAGTACCCATGACGAGTTAGATCTTCAGCCAGATCTGACTTATATTGAAAAGCCAGCAAAGATTCTCGAGGAGAACTGGAAACAACTCAGGAATAGAGCTATTAAGTATTGCAAGATACAATGCAGGGGCGGACCCAGGTTTAGCTAGCAGGTGTCACAGGACACCGGGTCAAACTTGCTTTCTTTGGTAAATTTTAACTATTTGCTGTGTGTGATACCCCTAAATCTAGGTAAAAATTATGAATAATGAAGAGAGTGACACCGGGTTCGTTTTCTTCTAGGTCCGCCCCTGATACAATGGAAGCATCATCCCGAGAGAGAGGCCACCTGGGAAAAAGAGGAAGATTTAAGGAAGTCATACCCAGAACTGTTCAGGTATTACAACCACAACTTCGGGACGAAGTTTTCTTTAAGGGGGAAAGGTTGTAATATCCCAGGTTTAGATACGATCGAGGAGTAGAAAGGGATGTGCATTGCATCGTAAAATCTGGGGAAATTTCGCGCTTTTATAAAAACTTGCATCTTAGGGGGGACAAGTTTCTCTCTCGACACCATATAGGATTAGGGTTTCGAGAGTGCGATAAACTTGGACCTATCTAAACTCAACTAGGGTTTTCGAGAAGAGAGGGGAACAATCTACCTCTCAACTTAAGTTGCATGTTTGAATTCAAACAAGATAGGTTTGAAGTTCAAATTCAAACTCAAATAGGTATATTATAATTCAATTAATAGATATTCCTTAAACAAGTGAATACCCAAGAATATAACAGAATAGAACATATATTAAAAGCTCATCAGGGAAAACTTGATCTTTATTGATTAACACACAAGATACATTGTCAATTTACATTATCCAAATTGAATTATAAATATTACAACACATTACAGAAATTAAATAAAGGAAAAAAGAAGATGAAAATTACAAAGATATGCAAATGGCTAAACTACTAACTAAATTCTTCAAGAATTCTTGATCAACACTTGATGAAGAGTTTCTTGAGCATCCATATGATCCCTGCAAGCAAAACATCAAAAAGGAACAAACATAATGCCAAGTGGCAATATCACTTGGCAGGTTAGTGTAAAAAAAGATGGAATAGAGAGGATAATCTCAACACTGCCGGGGAAACCAAGCCAAGGACCAAGTCCCAGCCTGTGAAGCACACATGTAGCTCACAGGGTGTGCTGCATGCTCAACAACACACACAGACCAGGGGAGAGTCACCAAAGTGACCTGGTGGAGTTGTCGACCAAGGAAGCAAGGTAAAGGGGGTATAAAACCTTTTCACAGACCAAACCCTAGTTGTTCATCGACAGCAGCTCCAAAGGGTAAGAACACAAGAACAGGAAGAACACAGAACCACCACAAAACCTTCATAAACAGTTCAGTTTCACCAGAACTGATCACTGTGCTCAAGCCACCATGGAGTAGATCAAGCACCAGCTAGCAAGGAGGAGCAGGGCAAGCATAGAAACCATCCAGAAGCAAAACCTCTACACCAACACCAATTTCTAGGAGTTGGAGTGAGGTATATCATGATCATGAACAAACCAGATGGTTTTGTTCACTATTTGCACAACCATGATCACACAGACACACAGAAAGGGTAGGAAACCCTGGTTGTATCATCACTTGGTTGCAAAACCATTTGGTGCCAGCAAACAAAAGAAAGGCTAGCATGAAAACAACCAAGGGAACACTGGTTGTGTCAACACAGTGACACAACCAGAGAAATCCAACAAGGATTTAATCCTATTTAGCCACCCAAAGTCACCAAGCACCTAACAGTTTAGCTACACCATCAGAATGGCAGAAATATAAGTTTTCTGCAAGCATTTGTCAACATCAAAGGCTTCTGGCAATCAAATATGATCAACCAGTAAGCAATTATCCATAAACAGCAAGCCACCTGAGGCGGGAGCTACCAAAACAACAAGGAATTGCTGTTGAGGTCACCTGAACCACAAAACCTTCCAAGCCATGCACACAGATCATTACCCATAGGGTTCAGAGTGAGCTGGGGTTCCCAACCAATGGTTGGCATCCCTCTAGCTTCAATTTATCAAGAAATAGGATCATCACTGACAAGCAATTCACCTCATTTATCTAGCTAATTAAATAAGGCTACACAGATAAATGAGACATATAAATAAACAGTGCACAAACACTTGCAAATGATCCAGAAGATCACTGCAAACATCATCAGATGCTTAAGCAAATAAAAGTATGCACCAACACAGGCCAGTGTGTCACACAGACACAAGGAGGAGCATCAGTGAGTCACAAGTCATAAGAAAGCAACCATCTCCAAGCATCTGATGATCATATGATCATCAGGGCTTGGCAGGGCATGCAAGAGCATGCTAGAACCAAGTCTAGCACTAATCCATGCACCATATATACTAAATAGCCACAGCTCATGATTAATTGCATCACATATAATCAAATAAATCATATATAATTGTATCCAGAAGCACACCATCAAGGGATGGAGCTGTCTAGCCAACAGCTATGCTCAATAGAGCATTTCCATGATTTACAACTCAATAAGCAACATACCAGGGGCACTGGTTCTTGCAGATTGCAAGGAGTACCACAGTAATCAAGCCAGGGGCCAAGAAGATGAACACACATGTTAGCCTAGCAGCAGTAGCAATAGCAGGAACAACCTGGTAGGCCATGAGCATCATAGGATGCTCATGGGCATGTATACATGAGCTACAACAGCAATAATGGCAAACACACAAGCATGAGCCAGAGAGAGGAGAGCACCAGTACAAGCACAACACTAGAGCTAGGTCATGGCACATAGAGCAGCAGCTAGCACACCATGGCAGCAATACATGTAGCACAACACAGAGCACATAGGCGCAGGAGCAGCAGCAGCAGCACAAAAACCTGGACGCCAAGGCATCCAGTGGACGAGGAGGAGGAAGAACAGACAAGAGAGAGAGTGGAGCACATACCAGGGCGAGCAGACAGCAGTCGTGGCCATGGCGGCCACGACGGCACATGCCGGGCGCACGGCAGCGCCAGGCCAGGCCAAGCCACGCCTCGACCAGCGCCGCAGCACCCAACACCACTACGGCGGGGCTCACGGCGGGGCTGTAGCGCCAGGAACGCCAGCGAGCAGCGAGATCGCCGCGGATCCCGTAACCCTAGCCACAGAGAGGGGGTCGGGGACGAGCGGGAGTCACACCACTTCAGATCTACGCGGAGGAGCATGACCGGCGTCGTGGTGCAGATCGATTGCGCCCCATGGCTAGAGCCAAGACCGCTGGAATCCGTCGGAATCGGCCGGCGACGGCGGAGGCGACGCGGGTCGCCAGAGAGAGAGGGGATTAGGGTTCATCGAGTCGACGCGGTGAAGAGGTAGAGTGAGCGACCGCACGGGTCGGTTGGACCCGAGTGGGTCTAACCCAACCCGTTGGGCTCCACTGACAGGTAGGCCCAGGGACAATTCTGTCTTTTCAAAAATTGCCCAATTAATTAAATCTTTCCATGAATTTTAGAAAAGTAAATGTAACTCTAAAAAAATAAATAAAAATATGAAAACCACTCAGCATAAATTTATCTATCATAATAAAATATGAAAAGGAATTTTTGAGACAAATGAGACTAAGTCATAATTTGATGAATATTATAATCACTAAAAATCACACCTCATATTTTTAATGATAAATAAGTCCATAAATTCTTGTGGACTTTAAAAACACCTTGACAACATTTCGAGGTGGTATTTTTCCCTAAACAGAGTATCCCTAAATCATTCTTAGTAAACACCTCTTACATGAAATAATAAAGCGTCGGGAAGGGGGGAACAAACCCTAAAAGCTGAATCATGCATAATTACTTCTTTAACCATTGCCCTTATCGGACAATGATGCTATCTTCAGGCAAGTTCATCGCTTGCTCATGTCATTTGAGTATTTTTATCAAATTACTTGCAAATACTATGTTATCACTCTTGCATAAAAAGCAAAACCACTATTTTCATAACTATGAATATGACTATGTGGTTGGCAATGGAACCATGGAATGTGTTGACATGGTGGAGGTTCCATTGCAATGGGTTTATATCAATCTAGGATTAAACAACAAATGTCGTCCAGTGATTCTTGTGCCGTAAAACCCGGACGGAGTAGTCAATTGTATTTCCACCTCTCGTACATCAACGAATGCGCTTACCGTAGACACCTGATCCCGAGGGACAAGCGGTGGGGTGGGGATCCCATTCTAATTCCCCACGGTAATGCGGTCTATGATGGGTTGCATCTACCGGTGAAGGAGTTTATGGTAGTTAGCCCAGAACTGTCGTCGTGGTCGGGGGCCATCCTTAATTGGTATAAGTACACCGGCGTGGACCCAGGGTCGGGGATTGCAACAAAGGGTGGGTGTGCGAGATAGCGGAGGAATATGATTGGCTAAGACCTTATACCGGGCCTCACACCAAAGGAAGTGTGGACGGGAAAGCTGCCCGGTTGGCACCATGGTTAAGACCTCTTATGGGTAAAGCAACACACCTCTGCAGAGTGTAATGAACCGTGACATGTCACTCCATGTTCCGGGTTTGGAACTGCGAACGCTGCCGGAAAGGAACTCCATGAAGTTCTAGTAAACCGGTGAAGGCTGACGGACATAGTTCTTCTAAATAAAAGCAACCTCTTGAAGAAATGATTATCAAAACCTGCATTGGTATTAGACTTTCTGGTCTAGTATCGTAGTTAGTGCATTAAACACCTCTTTCCTAATATGAACTTGTTGAGTACGCTCGTACTCATACCACTCTTAAATACCCTGCTTAGAATGCCTGAATCGTTTTGAGGAGGACAACGACAACCAGGAAGGAGCAGAAGAAATCTGCTATGAAGAGTCAGACCTCTCCGGAGGTGTAGAAGGTGCTCATAGTCTACGGAACCAGGAACAGTTTCGAAGGAGAACAAGCTTAGGAAAGTGGAGTAGTAGTAGTAACCGAGCAGTGTGAACACTTAGTACTTAGTTGCTCGAGGAGAATAAATGTATAACCTGCCAAGACTTATATATTGTAAGTTAAGCTGGGTTCACCTCGAACCAGGAGTATTCCTCTCGGGACCCAGGAGGAACTCCGTGATGATATGTACATATGGTTTGTAATAATAAATGAATGAGTTATGGACCAACTATGTTCTGTTGTACTACTCTGAGGGATGTACTATTTGCGGATTGGTACTTCGTGAATGTTATATCAACGACTGGCATACTACAACATGCAGTGGTATGCAAGGTCACCGCATAAGCTCACATCAGATCAACCACAAACTGTGAACTCGGGGACGCTCCACTTGACACGTCCGTCTACCAATGTGCCCCTCTTACGACCCGGTGGAGCGAGCTATACCTAGCTCCAGCCTTCACACCATGCTGAAGGGTAAGGGCATCCATCGGGGGAAAGCAATCAATCTCCTTGGTGCGCGTGACTTGCGCGTGATAAAAGAAGGAAATGAGGGAAGTGCTGATTTGATTGCGTGCAAATGAATAGGAAAGAAATAATGATTTTTTATTATGTGCAAATGAATATGAAGGATATAATGATTTGATTAAATTTAGACTTAATGCTAACAACCGGGTGAGGGAAAGTACTTAAAAACGCATCGAACGGTCCAACATGGTCAATCCTTGAGCGGGGTGCAGTTGTACGACCTTGATTATCCTGATCTTTGACATCAAACATTTTTAATAATGTACGGACTCCAATATAATACTATCTCTATCCATAAATAGATGCTAAAAGTTTGTCTAAATTTGAATATATCTAGACATGATTTAGTGTATAGATACATCCGAATTTAAATAAATTTTTGGCATCTATTTATGGATAGAGGGAGTAGTAAAGATAGATATCAAAATATCAAATCTAAAATTTGAACTCTTGGTGTATATGAAAGTTCCAATACCCTCCTAGCCATCCACCGTTCTCAACCTGATTTTTGATCTCGCGAACCGAACCATCGGGCGGCTGGAGCGTGTGTCCTTTTCTCATCGGCCCGTGGGACCTGAAAGAACTCATCGAAACCCTATCCAGCCTCGATTCGCCACCAAACCCTAACCCTATTCCGCTTGATGTTGTGATTCCGCCGCGCTGCCATGGCTCTAGAGGGGCCCGCGGAGCGACGGGACGAAGGCCAGCAGGCAGGGGTGGCGAACGGGAACTGCGTGGCTCCGCCGCCGTCGCGGATGGCCGGCCGGCCATCGGGCACCACTGCGCACTCTGACAGGCGGCTGCGGTTCAACCCGAACACGGAACATAAGTCGCAGGACTACACCGACGTGCGCGGTGAGTACGCGCCGGCCGTCTACAGCGCCCTGGAGCGGCACCTCCCGCCTAGCCTCCTTGAGGCCGACCGTGACGTCAAGCTAGACTTCATGCGTGACATACTCGCTCGCTACTGGCCCCATGGCGAGCGCAACAAGGTCGCCCTCTCGATCCCTCTTTAGCTTCTTGAGTGATATGCATGGGCGTTGCGTGGATTTATGTAGTATTGTAATTGGTTGAATTTCGCTTTCTGCTTGGAACAAGATACTCCTTTTGTTTTGCAAAATACTAGGTTTGCTATTAAGCTATGTGACCAATCCGTGTAGTCTTCCAAACCCTGAATTTGGAGCGCCTGTGGTGGATGGTATCCTTCGGCAGTAGGGCCTGGGGCAGGGGAAGCTGGCTATGAGAGGAAGGAAGCCAGGTCTTATATTGTCACCACTGATCATTGCAGGTGATGGGCCACTGCTGCCACAGCTTGCAGAGCAGAGAGCAAGCTTATCCGGTGTAAGATAGCCTTCCTGCTACTGGCATTTTGGGTGATGGGGCCAGTGGTATTTGGTCAGGGAAAATGATTTGCGGTTGGTAGGGATGTCAACTGATGATACTCATATTTTCAAGTGGCACACATGAATTTGAATATGATGATATAACAAGTACAACTTGAATCCATACCTACTGAATTTGGTCGTATTTGGCAATTTGGACTGCACTATAACTTATGCAATTTGGATATGTATAGTTTGAATAAAGACAATCTGGAATAAGAACATTAGAATAACATATTTGTGTACTATATTCCTTCTCATAATTTTATGCAAGTTCGGATATTCAAATATGAATTGTGGAAACATTATCAATCAGATGGAAAATAACAACCATAATATTTATTACTCCCTCCGTCCAGAGTTACATGCGTATCTAGACGAATCTGCGGCATCCTTTTCCACGGATGGATTATTATCGAATACTATGTATTTTTCTTACGCATACTCCTGTTTTACGTATAAATATACATGTATTTTGAATATATAGTGCAAACTATGGGTTCACTTGCATTTTTTTCACCAAACTTGGTTTGAAGTATCTTAGATATAGTGTAGGAACATACTCAAACCGATAAAGTATGGTATATACTTCCGTATGGTAGTATATATGACTTGGGTATAGTTACACCACTTTTCAGTTTTTACCCTGCCCATTTATACCTTTTTGAGTCAAGTTTGCGTGTGAAGGCAGAACATTTTTCTTTAAGAATGCATCTGCCATATTCAGTATTCTTACGCTACAGAATCTAGCTGTGGTGATTCATAACTGATTGAGGAAGCCCTCTGAGGAATTATCTTGATTATACCAACAAGCTTTGGTTTTGAGACAGCAGATTATACATATAAGCTCCTTTTAAAAGCAGCATCTTTTCAGATTTATCGGGGTTTGTGGGACATCCCTTTTTTTGACATGTATATTATGATACCTTTGATATTTGCTTGTCTAGCAATTGACATGTATATCATGTAATTCAAGTCCTTATTACAACTTCCATTTTTATCTATCAGGGATGTACTATTTCCCATCCCTTGTAATTTGCAACATTACAATTTTATTAGGTTGCCTTAGATTTACCGATTTGATTATATTTGGGTGCTTGGAAAGAAAATAAATTTGGGAATGAAGTGCATATAATTGTGTTCTGTATTTGAAAATTGGGTAGGAGTAAGGACTGATGATATTGTTTGGTATTTGAAAATTGGTGTTCTGTAGAAGTTGCATGTAAAAATGATGTCCTTTTAGTTGTATTGATATTGCTTGTATATGCTAGATCGGCATGGACTGACAGCACAGCTAACCAATGCAGCGATTGTTTTATTTCCCAATTATAGCCAACATAACTGTAAAATCTGGTGTTATATTTATTATTTAACAGCAGTAGGATCTGTGAGTACAGATTTAGGCAGTTCAGTAGGAGCTGTTACTGTATAAGCTATGGTGACACTGTATAGGAACAAACAGTTGAATATAGCTTTGGTTTGCTTTTAGCATCTCCTTATTTAGGTAGAATTAGAAATGACATTTGTTATATATCATTTTACTTAAGTTAGCTTCCTCATTTCATGTATTAATTTTGCTGCAGGTTCAAAGGCACAAAGAATACAGGCAGAAGATACTCCACCTCTATAAGGTTTGCACTCTAGCATAGGTTTAGAGTTTCTCTAAAATAGAGATGGATAACTGTACTTTCTATACTTGTTCATAGATGCACTTACAAGTAGAAATATGCAACACCTAATTAGTATATTATCATTTGTTTTGCAAGTATTTTTTTTTTGAGTGGTGTGAAAGAAGATGCATATGGTGCAATCGTGTTTGTCCTGTACAACCTTGCCATATGTGATGGCCATATGGCCCAGAGTGTACAGTTTACGATTTTTTTTGCAAAGTTTCTTATTTAAATTGCGCTGGGTTGGATGGTGGCCCCTTGTGTTCTTAGTGTTAGAGTAATCCTTGCTCAGGAATAAGCCAGTACCTACTGTAGGTGCTGGTATGTTCTAGTAGTACAATCTATATCTCATAAAGCAAAACCCCACTAGAGGGTCATTTAAGTTGTCTATCTCAACATGCAAGCTATCCACATCATCCATTCTATTAGCCATCCAATTGTCCATGTCATCCCTCACTAATATTCATTAATACTCTACATGCAAGCCACATTATCTATTTTTTAAGCCATCCAATTATCCACATCATCTATTTTTTAAGCCATCCAATTATCCACATCATCAACTTTTAGCCGCCAACTACATAACCATTTCAAGTCAATTTTTTAAAGTTAGCCTCTTGACTATTTACACCAATTGAATCATGCATGTTCCTACAGATAACATCTTATTCCAATCAACTTATATCCTTTTGTTTTTTACAAAATAGAGTTATCGGAGAAATTCCCGCTGCAACGTGCGGGGTATCCTTCTAGTTCACATGTAAGCCCTAGGCAGTAGCTAACTCTGGTTAGCACTAGAAAGTTGTAGAGGGTTAGGTTTACAGTAGAAAGGTCTAGTTGTTGTGCCTAGCTTTTATCCTATAAATAGGACTATGCAATACAAGCTCCATGAAGCTTTTGGCAGCATCACACATAGACTACTTCCCACACACTACTACACTACCAACAAGGCTAACAGTTGGTATCAGAGCGTTGGTGAAGATAGGATCATGAGAGATGTCAGCTCCAGTTGGAGGTGTTGCTGGTAGTCCGGCTCGCCAACCACAGCGCCGTTCCCCTTCACCGCCACCGAGACGACCGCGTCACCGTGATGCAGTAAGGCGCGAGGTTGTGGTCGAGCGAGTCGTGAAGGACGTCAACGGTGGTAGTTACCCGATGCTTACGCGGACGAACTACACCGAATGGAGCCTCCTCATGAAGTTGAAGCTGTAGGGTCGGGGCATCTGGGATGCAATTGAGCTCGGTGCCGACGACTACTAGGAAGATCGAATGGCGCTGGAGGCTATCTTGCAAGCGGTGCCACCAGAAATGATGGCTGGACTAGCGTCAACCGGACAACGAAGGAGGTGTGGGAGGCGATTCGAGCCATGCGTGTAGGTTCAGACCGCGTGCGGAAGGGCAAGGTGCAGCAGCTGAAGAAGGAATTTGAGATGATCTCATTCCGCGACGGGGAGTCCGTTGATAATTTCGCGTTGCGCCTTAGCAACCTTGTCACAAGCCTCGCCACGTTCGGAGCACCTATCGACGAAACCCAAGTCGTTGAGAAGTATTTGCTGGCCGTGCCGCCTAGGCTGTTGCACGTAGCCCTTGCGCTTGAGACCCTCCTTGACACTTCTGATACTTCATTGGAGGAAGTCACTGGCCCGGCTGAAGTCAGCTGAGGATCGCCTTGAGTTGCCTGCTCCTACTTACCGAGGAGCAATGGCTAGAGTGAATGAAGGGGCACCAAGGAGGTAGCTCCTCCAAGCCTGCACGCGGCAGCGGACAACGACGACGGCCACCACATAAGAAGGGTGGAGAAGGCGGCGACGATCCGTGCAGGGGCTAGGGTCAGCCCACGCAATGACACATACCGTAGTTGTGGTCGTCATAGCCATTGGGCCAAGGACTGCAGGCAGCCCCGGAGAAACAGGGCATACTTGGTCCAAGTAGAGGACGATGATGAGGAGCCTGCACTCCTCATCGCGCAGGCCGTTTCAGCTGCTGCCATGGTGGGTACAACAGAACGTCGCTCCAACCCTGGCCATTTTGGTGCAACATAGCACCACTACAGCTCTAGAGCATGCCCCTCTTCACATCGATGAGCCGAACGCAAAGGCTTACCTCAAGACAAGCAATGCCGACGAGCTTGAGGATGGAGTAAAGACATACTGGCTGGACCCAACCACAAGGTGTGTTCGCATCGCTCGTGATGTTATCTTTGACGAAGAACGAGGTTGGGATTGGGTAGCAGATGGCGGTGAAAACCCTAGCAACAACTTTGATGTGGAGTATATCAGTCATCATGCCACAAGGGTGCCTAGCCAGGTGATGTGGCTTAAGGCCACGTGGGTTGCCCGATCTCACGAATTGACCGAGGGAAAGGCGGGGGAGAGAAAGAACACGAAGAACACGACGATGAACACGATGAACACACGCAAACGCACACCAACCCGATACAATTCCGGTTTACTCCCGATAGCCCGAACTACTATCCCGATAGAAACTCTCAAGAGAAAGACACGCGGCAGAATCCCCGAGAGGAAGATCGGTATACGATCGGTAGAATCACACGAGTGAGAGACCGGTGGTAGAATCACAAGTGTGAGAGACTAATCATATAAGGAGTGCCTTGTACAATAGATTTGGGTAATCTAAGGAGGGGGTTTCCCTAATCCCAAAGGGATGGTGGAGGCATGAGCCTAATTCTCTCAAGTTCATTCCTAACTAGTGAAGGGGGAGGTGGGAGCCTATATATAGGGAGCCACTAAGGAGGGGTAGTTTAGGGAAACAAAGGGGTACATGGGCCTTTGCCCGAGTTGACTTGGACGCGTAGGGGGGCAGATTGTCCGGCCTTAGTGGGGCGGATAATCCGGCCTAGCAGTCGTGCTTCATGCGCCGTCTCTTCTTGGCGACCTCGGGCCCTCTTCTTCCTTTCTTCCATGCCTCCGTGACCTCGGCCTTGAGTGTGGTTCTTGTCGTTGAAGCATATGATGAAGCGAAGACCGTAGGTCGGGCTGCATCACCAGGTGTAGTCATCATGCCACAGGGTGCCTAGCCAGGTGTCCTCGAGGCGTGGGGCTGAAGGTGCCTCAACCAACGCACCACCAACGCCTCCATCAGCTCCAGCAACAAGTGCTACAAAGTTTTCGTCACACAACCAGCAGATGATGATGATCGACTCTATCGGAAGGTCGAAAACCTGATTGGAGATGAACCAATGCCTGGGCTCGCACTGCGCAACCTCGCCTCCGAGCTACACTTGGCCAGCACGGGGAGGCGTGCTCATTCGCAGAAGCTAAGCGCGACAAGGCATGGATGGCAGCCATGTGTGAGGAAATTGAAGCAGTGGATGGAAACAACACATGGGAGCTTGTTGATCTACCACACGACCATCGACCAATAGGCCTCAAGGTCTATAAGTTGAAGAAAAATGAAGTCGGCGAAGTAATCAAACACAAAGCACGGTTGGTCGCTCGCGGCTTTGTCCAACAAGCTGGCATAGACTTTGATGAAGTCTTTGCTCCCGTCGCTCGCATGGAATCAATCCGGTTGCTGCTTGCTTTGGCTGCCCAGGAGGGGTGGCCCGTCCACCACATGGACGTAAAAAACAGCCTTCCACAATTGAGAACTGAAGGAGGTCTATGTGAAGCATCGAAGAAGAAAAGGCCCTACGGCTACACAAGACCCTCTATGGCTTGCGGCAAGCTCCTAATGCAAAGCTTGACTGCATGCTCAAAGAAATGGGCTTCAAGCATAGCGAGCCCGAGCACGTAATCTACCGGCGCATCATGGGCGACACAATCTTGCTCACTCCCTAGGCCTTGTTCCTAACTACTGCAATCATCGCTTGTTTACTGTTCTACTGCATCTGTACTGCCTGCAATATTACCACCATCAACCACACGCCAGTTGTAGCATCAAGCTATTTTCTGGTGCTGTTACTACTGCTCATATATATTCATACCACCTGTATTTCACTATCTCTTCGCCGAACTAGTGCACCTATACATCTGACAAGTGTATTAGGTGTTGGGGACACAAGAGACTTCTTGCTTTGTGGTTGCAGGGTTGCATGAGAGGGATATCTTTGACCTCTTCCTCCCTGAGTTCGATAAACCTTGGCTGATCCACTTAAGGGAAACTTGCTGCTGTTCTACAAACCTCTGCTCTTGGAGGCCCAACACTGTCTACAGGAAAAGGAGTGTGCGTAGACATCAAGCATATTTTCTGGCGCCGTTGCCGGGGAACGAAGGAAAGCTACACCATTTCCTCCCTCGTCAACAGAGTCACTGGAGTATATGTGGATGATCTAATCATCACAGGTTCATCCAAGGGAGCGATTGAGAGCTTCAAGGACGAGATGAAGAAAAAATTCGAGATGAGTGACCTCGGATTGTTGTCATTCTATCTCGGAATTGAAGTCTAGCAGCATGACGATGGCATCAGCCCATGTCAAGCACACTATGCCTCATGCATCCATCAACACCCCCCCCCCCCCCCCCCCCCCCAATGCAGGAGCGGCTCAAGCTGAGCCGTGAAAGTACAACAAACGAGGTGGACGGTACAAAGTATCGGCGGATTGTTGGCAACCTGCGCAACCTCGTCCACAGTAGGCCAGACCTGGCATTTGATGTTGGGTTGTCAGTTGATTCATGGGACAACCCACGGAGGAGCACATGATGGCGGTGAAGAGAATTCTTTCGCTGGCACGACCCACTATGGTCTTCACTACCGATGGAAGACAAAGGAGGCACATCTGATTGGTTACGGTGGGAAGAGCACGAGTGGCAGTCTATTTTTCCTCAGCAACTGCTTGGTGAGTTGGCAATCTCTCAAGCAGAGGGTGGTTGCTTAGTCTTCTTGTGAGGCAGAATATGTAGCAGCCACAACTGCAGCAACTCAAGGAATTTGGCTGGCTCGACTTCTTGGAGAACTTCAAGGAAGAATAGCTGAGACAGTTGAGCTAATGGTGGACAGCAAGTCTGCCCTGGCATTAGCCAAAAATTCACTCTTACATGAACGCAACAAACATATCGATATTCGGTATCACTTTATTAGAGGCTTCTTGGAAGATCGAAGCATCAACGCTAGCTTCATCAATACTTCAGATCAGCTCGCTGACATTTTGACAAAATCACTTGGGCGAGTGAAGTTTCAGGAGTTGCATGCTAGAATTGGAATGGTCCAGATCAAGAGCAAGGATTAGGGAGAGAATTGTTAGAGTAATCCTTGCTCAGGAATAAGAATAAGCCAGTACCTTCTAGTAGTACCGTAGGTGCTGGTATGTTCTAGTAGTACAATTCACATGTAAGCCCTAGGCAGTAGCTAACTCTGGTTAGCACTAGAAAGTTGTAGAAGGTTAGGTTTACAGTAGAAAGCTCTAGAAGGCTTTAGAAATCTAGTTGTTGTACCTAGCTTGTATCCTATAAATAGGACTATGCAGTACAAGCTGCATGAAGCTTTTGGCAGCATCACACATAGACTACTTCCCACACACTACACTACCTGTGAACTAGCAAGGCTAACACTTAGGGTGTTTGAAGCTGCATAGATGAAGAGTTGAAAATCCATCATGCCATGTTAGTTTCATAGTTATTAAAAGTTTTCCTATCCAGCAATTCTTTATATGTGGAGACCACTTCAGTTAGAGACACATGAATATGCATTGATAAAGTTGAGATAGTGGATCACATGCAACAGTGGGGTTGCCAATGTTATTGACCGGAGTACAATGTCTCCACAAGGCATTAAATATTAAATATTAAGATCCCGCTATATATAAATGGGTTCAATCATTTTTTCTAACCGGAGCACAAAGATCTCAATCTATTAACTAGGAAGACAATTGCCTAGTTAATTTGAGAAAAAATGGCTAAAAATTGACATTACAAACGCCCAAAGACATGGTACCCCCAGGGTCAATCTGGCCACCAAAGCAGAGCTGACACACAATACTGAGAAAGCAACCTCAGTAAAAAAAAAAACTGAGAAAGCAACCATCGGGCTGTCCAGTAGATTCATCAACATCACCTATCACCCCTGATCTGGTGACTGCAACTTCTCTTCAGACAACCATCAGCATACCAATCATCACAGAGCCCATAGGAAATCAATGCATGGTTAAAAAAAGCGGAAAGCGGTAAACAAGTGGTGAGGTTCTGTATGGACACCGTGTGGACAGGCAACCGGGAAGGCAAACTGGGCATATAGAAGCCAAAAATATGTGTATTTTGGTATCCTAAACATGTAATGATATGATTCAGAGAAATGTGGATTAATACCTTGGCTTGCTTCGAGTTGTCTCCCTTTTCTTGTTCTCCAAGTCCTTTCTCCCAAGAGCTGCATGCACATAGATCAAAATATGAGCAACCAAATATTATTCAAGCAGTACTATTCAATTATCAAACAAGCAATGAAACAATATTATTTAGCTTTGCAAATATAAAACCCACATGACATATTACATGACAACCCAAATTGGAAGCAAATGTAGTCACCCCCGCCCTTACGATATCTCTCCTCTTTGTGCATTTCCTCATATGTGCCAATGTCTTGGATGCACATAGATGAAGATGGTCGCATTCTTTGCTTGATCAACTATGGACTTGAACCTTTTGGTGTTGCCAATTCCTTGGAGCATCAAGTTGATGGTGTGAGTTGCACAAGAGCTCCAAAATATTTTTGGTCTCTTCTCAAGCAACAACTTCTTCGCTTCCATGTTATTGGAAGCATTGTCCGTACAAACTTGCATCACCTGTTCAGCCCCTAATTCCTGAATTGCTTTGTCCACTAGTTCAAATATGACTTCCGCCAAACACACACAGCATGTACTGCACAAGCTGTGGAGGAGGGAATACCTGATGCGTGGTGGCCAGCGGCGAGTTGCAGAGTAGGCCGAGCTCGATCTGGACGGAGGGGGCGAGGGAAACGAGCTTCTGGAGGAAGGGCCCCCTGTTCCAGCAGCCTGGAGGGAGAGCTGGTGGGCAGCGTGGGTTAGCTTCAATGGCTCCGCCTTTGACTTTTTTGGGTCGAGGCCTTGAGGGATGAGTGGCCGATTGGAGGAATCCGTAACCCTAACCCCCCAATTTCACTCTCTTTCCCACCAGACGGTTAACCAACACATTGGATCGACGCATTGAGGACAAGACGGCTCCAATTTTGCCGATGAAATTTGCAGGTGAACAGTTTCAAGCCTTGCACCTAGGCCTGTCCACTCGGTTTATTCTGTTTGGTTAATTCACAAGATGATATTCCAGCCCAGTGTGCAGCTAAGCAAGCCCATGAGGACGACTTAGGAATCAAGGCTTGGATTATTTGGAAGTACATATATATTTTTTGGTTTCTATCAAACTAACCAATGCTAGAATGGTTACCAAAATTCATACTGTACCAAGAGCCAAAAAAACATCTTTTGGTTTTGGTTCGGTTTATTTCAGATGTTTTTTTTTTTGGTTCGGTTTCAATATGCACAGGCCTATTTGCACTGACCTTACAATGCAGCCACTGGAGAGATACCTGCTGAGCCACCCTGCGCAAGCCACCGTCGCCGCCATGCTTATCCTGGCACGCAGCACAACTTCGTGCAACACACCAAGGAACAGCAACTAGAGACTAGCACACAGGACTCGCGTAGTTAGAAGGCATGCCGTGACCCAGCTCTGCTCGCCACCTTTGTTGTTGCCGCACAAATCACAACGCTGTCGCTACCAAATGGACAAGCTGCCATCTACTAGTCCCTCCAGTCCGTATCAACTCCAGAAACTATGGCTCATTGAGGCAGGTTATTATGCTAGTGAATGAACCGTTGGCTGGCAGGTGATGCCTGCCAACACATCTGGGCTTCTTTCTCAATAACACCTCGAAGTCATGGCAGTGCTGTAGCGCTGCAATGCAATAGAACTGGGGCTCAAGCCTGCTTGAGACTGTAACACAATTTCAAAAGTCTTGTTTTGCCAGTTTTATAATAAATCAGTAATTTTTTTTTTTGATTAACTAAGATGATATGTTTTTTTCCTTGAATTTGATGTCATTCTTCTAGTGCCAAACAACCCTAAAATTACGACCCTTGTGTTCACAAGGGACATTTGAGTAGAGATTAGTGCTTACTGACCATTGCAATTATTGTAGAGTTGATGGCTGTACTGGTTACTATGTGCCACAGAGCTCAAAATCACCTTTTTGCTGGATCTCTTAAAATCTTTTAAAAGCTTAGTAATAGGCAACGGGTTCTATTTTTTAGAGCATTGTTTCTTCCCTGTTTGCTTGCTTGTAATTCATTCTTTTTTGCTACTTTGCAGCCACTTCATGGAGAATTATACACAATGCATCCTTCAGCTTTCTTCTTACCAACATTCCTTGAAGCAGTAAGAACTAATACAGAAGAAAGTATTGCAAGTATAATGACTGAGCCAACTCCTGGTGTTTTTTCATTTGCTATGTTACAGCCCAACTTTTGTGACATGCTGTTGGAGGAGGTATGGTCAAGTAACCAATAACCTCTTTAGCTCAAATGGCAGGTTTGCTAGATTGTAAAAGCAATTATTTAAAACCTTTGTAGGTAGAGAACTTTGAAAAGTGGGTTCATGCAATGAAATTTAAGATAATGAGGCCAAATACAATGAATAAGTATGGTGCCGTACTTGATGATTTTGGCCTGGAAGCTGTGCTGAACCAGTTCATGGAGGAGTTCATAGCTCCAATTTCTAAAGGTTATTTGATTTCCTGCTGTGTTGTTGTAGATGGGAAGAGAGAGTATTGGTTTCATTGTTTCAACATATCCGTCCAATTAATATGATGTTCTTTGTGTCAACCATCAGTTTTTTACTCTGAGGTTGGTGGGGGGACATTGGACTCTCATCATGCTTTTGTTGTTGAGTACGGGAAAGACCGAGATGTTGAACTTGGTACGTTTCGATCATCAGTTTATCATATCAAAGGATGCTGACAAAATCTTTTGAAGTTCTCTGTTCTTTAACTCTGCATATCTATCTGGATGTATTCTTGCCATTTCTTTCATATTTTTTTTGTGCCAAGGTTCAAGGTTATATTTTGGAGGTTAAAAAAATGGGGATACTATCTGTGGTTTGGATCCCCTCCTCTTTATTTTTAGGATAGCGCATTTGAAATCTTGTATATCAGCTTTAACTTCTTGGGCCTTTCAACTCACCGTGTCTGTTCAAATGAAGTAAATAAATGATCAATTTAACCATTTTGTACCAGAAAACTTATAATGGCCCTCACAATCAAATGTTATGGTCAAATCCTTATCTGGATAATGTGCACTGTCTTAGTGTATTTTTACCAATTTATAATAGTTATATAATCCCGATGATCATGCTCTGCAAGAACTGTAAGAGCTGTTTTATGATTTTGTTGTTTCCTGCCTAATTGTATCAGTGACTTGCATTTTCTTGTCACTTGTCAGCTAATGATTCTTAGTGATTGTTATGTAGTGGGCCTGATGGCCTCATTTGTCTCAGCATATATGCTCATTTTCATGTCATGTCCATGTGTCTTTCTTATCTCTATCTTTACCATTATCAATGTAGATTAAAATACGTAGAACAAATTATGCACTACGCTCTGTAAGATCCAATGTTTTGGCAACGTAACCTTTTTTGATAATTCCGAGATCAAGCTGTATGTATGCTCTGTAATTTATTAGTACTTTGTTTGAAAATCTAGGGTATACTTATGATTCACAAAAATAGCTGTATAAGTATGTTGTTCCATCTATATCGCCATTCTTGCTTTATTTCATATTGCCTACTGGGCCCTTGCCCTGTTACCCGGCCCTATCCCGAGTTCGGGGCTGCGCCTGAAGCGAGGCATCCTCGACCGAGCGACCGGGCATGCTTTGCGCAATGCTGCCCAGGCGCTCCACTTCTGGGGCTCTGACTCAAGCTCTCCCGGAGGGGCCATGTGTTGCACTGTTGGTATTGGCAGGCGTGACTAGTCCATGTCCTCCATGCTGACAGGGAGACGGATCGATTTCGACATCAGCAAAAACACATGCGGCGATGGCCCGAGAGATGTAGTGCTTCCTTCCGGTGACAGCAGCGAGTGTCCCATGCAGCAATGCACAACTGTGCTGCCCGCACCCATGATAGCAAAGGCAGACTGCAACCGTGAGTACCAGCGAGACGGTGCCGTACTTTGAAGGGCGGCTACTCCGGCGAAGCTGCAAGTTCAACTTTTTCATTGATCGTCAACTTTTGGATAGTTCAACATTTGTCGTTTACCGTTGGGGCCCCACTAGTGGGAGTTCTTGTTAATTGTTAGCTTAGCACAGATGAAACATTTGCATGTGACGAGCTGTACAGTATACATTATTTTGATAAAAATACTAATTTGGAACTTCCATTCTTTTTTTTTGTGCACTTTAGAATATTCCTTTTCCTCTTTCTATTATAGTGCCTAAAGATGTTTGTGCTTCTTGTAGTGACACTTCCTGTAAGACTAATCCACCTGTTTTGCCACCTCTGCCTAGAGATACCATCTTCTTTCATGTTCTAACTGTTAATACTCTTGCAGGTTTCCATGTCGATGATTCTGAGGTAACATTAAATGTTTGCCTTGGCAAACAATTCTCTGGTGGTGAATTATACTTTCGTGGCATCCGCTGTGAGAATCACGTGAACTCAGAAACACAACATGAGGTAGTGTTTTTGTGAATATTGTGAGCTTCTGCAATTTCTATATTTCTTACTGGATGATTTTGGGCTCTCTTTGTTCACATGCATCCTGGATTTATTATATATCATTGCTGATACTGGTTAATCTAAATGCGTTACTCCTATTTTTTTGATGGAATTTGGCATCAGCTAACAAGCTAGGGAGTATTCTTACACTGTTCATGTCAGTTATACATTACATAAAAATCAATATATAGGTTATACGTTACTTTTTGTTCAAAGAATTCAGTGTTAGTATACAAGTAAACAATTAAGTGTTCCCGTTCCTGATTTTATTGCAGGAAATGTATGATTACTCTCATATTCCTGGACGAGCTGTGCTTCATCGTGGTCGTCATAGACATGGTGCTAGACCAACAACATCAGGGCTCAGAATGAACCTGCTTTTGTGGTGTAGAAGGTATTCAGATCTTTCCTTGCAATTTCAATATTGTCCAAGATCTCTCCATGACTTCTTTTGGATGTTGTAAGCACTTAGATTGCTAGGCAGATATACATATTGTACTAAGTTTCTTGTATTTCCTTTATGTATTTTCGGATTTATAGTTTATCTCCTATACTTCTCTATATATACGCTTTACAGACTTTTGCTTCCCTCATAACATGGTATCAACATATGATCAGTTTTTTTTTTTATAAAAAATCTGCATGCTACCAACTCACCCCATGTTCGACCGACTGTCGGGCTTGTTGCGGCTGCAGTCCACTACTTTGGTGCCGTGGCTGGCGCTGGTAGAGGGGTATCGGGATTTGGGAGGAGAAGGGGGTCAAGGACTAGAATTGTTGATTGATTGCTCGAATTCCTAGTACATGCTACTACTCTTTATATGGGAGACAACCCACAAATCTTACAAGGAAACCAAAAACTAATGGCAATAATCTAGCCGCTACAAGGAAAGCAAAGACTAAGCACAACAATCCAACCGTTGTTGTGGACGATCTCCTGTCATGCATCTGTGGTACACGGCGATCACCTTATTCGTACTTCATCGTGTTCATCGAATTGCGGATGGATTGCATGTGCAGATGCATTCCAAATAGTTGAAAAATACTCCCCTTCCAAAAGTTACTTGTTAAGTTTGATTCACGGTCGCTGACTATGGATTGAGGTGGACCATGAAGACAACAATATTATCAAAGAAGGCATGAGTAACCATGAGGCCGTGTACATATGAGCCGAGGGAATAAAGTGGGCATATTTCAAAAACAGTCAACAACTGAAAGTGTCATTGTTTTTCCATGCACACTAGAAAGAGCCTTGATAAAATGTATAGAGATGTCACACCAAATTGGAACCTTTAATGGTTGTAGCAAACCCGCATGATTCAGTGCTTCTGTTTTATTGCGCTGACACTGAACTAGCACAGACAAGATATTCAACCAATTTATGATCACCCAGAACGTGGAAGGACGCTTGTTCTAGAAGTGAAGGTAAGAGCTGGTGATGATAAGGACACATGAACCTCACGAGCATACAAAATCACGAGCACACAAATCCTATCTTTTCATTGAAATGAAATGCAAAGCCTTTGCGTTTTCTCGAAAAAAAAAGATAAGGACACATGAACCTCACGAGCATACAACATCAGGTCATTCATGATTTAGGTGCTTCAGATTTGCTTGAGAAGGCGCTACACAGGTCCGAGAGCTCCGCTTAGGCTGCAATTTCAACAATTTCGGAGCGCAGGTCATCATAGAGGGAAAATGCAGGTTTGAGAGAGCACAGACTCCATGAGTAACTCATCCGGTTCATGCCGAGATAGCCGAGGCAACGTGTCAGATACAATGTTGAGACGCCCAGTAAAGTCGTAGCTGAAAGTTTTGCTCACCTATTGATGTTGTCAAATAATGGAAAGGCGTTGATCCAAGATGAAATTCAAGCTACAATGGTTGGTGCGAATGGTGAATTCACGGCACTCTGTTGACATGGACAATCGATTCCCCTTGGTATGCTGCAAGTTTAGCATGGCAGGCAACCATGAGGTGAAAGTTGTCCATCACCTTGATGAAGCACATCGTCTAAACCAGATCCGGAAGCATCGCTCGACGATAAATTGGAAGGAGTAATCTGGCATTTGTAGCACATGATCCAAGCTGCCCAACGATATCCTCAGCGAGAGCTCTTGCAATAATACCATAATCCTTGATGAACTTGCTATTGTAACCAGCTGAACCTCAGTATCCAGCGCGATCACCCTCAAATGGGTGTTCAAGCTGAAGAGGGATGAAGCTGGCGCCATCGTCAAGCACAAGGCTCGCTTGGTGGCACGAGGCTTCTTGCAGCAGGAAGGTGTTGACTTTGACAACGCCTTCGCTCCCGTGGCACGGATGGAGTCCGTGCGACTCCTCCTTGCGCTAGCTGCCCAGGAGGGCTGGCGCGTCCATCACATGGATGTCAAGTCTGCCTTCCTCAACGGCGACTTGAAGGAGGAGGTCTACGTGCAGCAGCCGCCGGGATTTGCGATTCCCGCCCAGGAGGGCGAGGTACTCCGCCTGCGCAAGGCTCTCTATGGCCTGCGGCAGGCACCACGGGCGTGGAATGCCAAGCTGGATTCCACTCTGAAGGCAATGGGCTTCGAGCAAAGCCCGCACGAGGCGGCCGTCTACCGACGGGGGAGTGGAGGAAACACCTTGTTGGTGGGCATCTATGTCGACGACTTGGTGATCACCGGCATCAAGGATGCAGAGGTGGCGTCGTTCAAGGAAGAGATGAAGTCCGCCTTCCAGATGAGTGATCTGGGGCTCCTCTCCTTCTATCTGGGGATCGAGCTGCACCAGGACCACTCCGGGATCACGCTTCGGCAGACCGCCTACGTCAAGCGCATCGTTGAGCTAGCTGGACCACTCCGATGGAGGAGAGGCTGAAATTGAGCCGCGACAAGCACGGCGGAGGAAGTGGACGCCACACAAAACCAGCGTCTTGTGGGGAGCCTTCGCTACCTTGCCAACACACGGCCGGACTTGGCCTTCTCCGTCGGCTACGTTAGTCGGTTCATGGAGCGACCGACGATGGAGCACCTACAGGCTGTGAAGAGGATCATCTGCTACATTGCGGGGACTCTCGACCATGGCCTCCACTACCCTAGGTGTCTTGGGGCGGTGACCATGCCGGCAACATCGACACCAGCAAAAGCACAAGCGGGATTCTATTCTTCCTCGGCAAGTGCCTTGTGAGGTGGTGGCCTTGTCCAGCTGCGAGGCCGAGTACATCGCGGCCTCCACCGCCTGCACTTAGGCGCTCTGGCTCGCTCAGATGCTTGATGATCTCCTTGGCCGAGACACTAGAGCTGTGCAGCTCATGGTGGACAACAAGTCCGCTCTTGCCCTAGCGAAGAACCCCGTTTTCCATGAACGGAGCAAGCACATTCAGTTGAGACATCACTTCATCCGAGGCTGCTTGTAGGATGGGAGCATCAAGGCAAGCTACATCAACACCTCGGATCAGCTTGCGGATTTGCTCACCAAGCCTCTTGGGAGGATCAAGTTCCTCGGGCTCTGCTCCCGGATCGGGATGGCTCAGCGCTCGCACAAGACGGCGTACAAGACTTAGGGAGAGAATGATGAATAAGTCATTGTATTCTGGTCTTTGTGGAGCTGCTGCTGCACATGGTTCTTGTGAAGGACTGCAGCACAAAGATGGGCCTTTGTGAAGGACTGACTGTTAGGATAGGATAGCATCTCTGATCTTTGACTGCTTTTGGAGGCATCAAGGACTGGTAGTTAGCAGCTTTTAGACTAGCATCTTAGACTAGCATATTCTGGTTGGCTAGCAGCTATAAATCTGTACCCCTGTGCCCGCAGTTTGGCATGGTATTGCGTGAGATGTGTGAGAAATAAACCAACGAAAATTGCCCCAACTCTCCTAGTGTCATCCTCTTCTTTATGAAAGTGAGGCTAGAGATACTAACATTGAAAATGAATAGTTTTCTATGTGATGTCCTGTTGGTGCATGCGCACATGATGGTATCCCAAGCGCAGGCCGAGACACACACATGCTGAAGTCCCACAAGAATTGGGCCTAGAGTCACTAAGGACAATATCAAAACCACCAAGAGTTATGGCAAGCCATCATCCAAGAAATTGAGGTCTCCAATGTGGAGTTGAACTTTCGTGCATAAGCCTTCGCTAGCCACATGGTCTCCATTTGCAACCCTCTCATGCGAAGGACTGGATGTGCATTATGTGTTAGCTTGACACAAGCAAGTGCATTACTATTGATGAAGTTATGTGTCGAGCTGGTATCGGAGCGCCCTAAAAGTGGCTGAGTCAGTTCCAATGCAAATATCCAATTGTGTAGTGTCACGTGCACTGATGCTCCAAAATATGGTAATGACTTGCAGGGAAAACATGGTTCCTAGTCCGAAAAATTGTTCAGACGTGTCGTGTGGTCAGGCTTGTCATAGTCAAAGAAGTGTCAACCTCCACTGAGAATAGGCTCTCATGATAGTCAGTGACATTGCCGTTAAACGAAGAAATGGGCAGCAGCTCCAAGCCGATTGGTATGCTTTGGCTGTCCACACTTGTTTTGGCAGATTGTCTTGAAAAGCTTCCAGGTTGGGCCCTTTTGACTTTGCATTCTTGTGGTACTCCCTCTGTTCGGGCTAAACCCCCTTGAATTTCGAGCCAAACTACCCTAAATTTAACTAAGAAAATAGAAGTTATATGACACAGAAAACACACCATTGGATTTGTATTGGAAAGATTTTTTAGTGGTATAATGTTTTTGGCATATAACTCATATTTTGTTAGTCTAAATCGCGGTCAAAGCTTGGCTGGAAAATCGAGGACTTATAAATCCAAACTGAGGGAGTGCAAAAGATGAGCATTGGCAGGTAGGTGAGGAACGATGCACCGAACCTGACTCTTCACCGGTTCACAATGACACAATCCTGCACAGATACAACTTGGCTCTAATTGAGACCTACACTTGTGGAGAATACCCAACGTAACACACTCACCATTTGCAGGCTCCTTCCATGTCATACATGCCGGTAATCTGTTTTGCCTTAGTAGAGCATGTACATGATCTGCTTCATTTTGCATAAACATGAAAACAGAGTAAAAATGAAACGTTGCAATGGTTTTGATTTGTGACGGCGTTAATTAGACTTTGTTTTGCACATGTGCATCCACATGAGCAGACTGACTCCCAATAACGCACATGCTATCACGATTCTTTTCCGAATTGCTGGTTGTTGCTCCCACCCATGCTGCCTTGCTGTTCTTGCTGACTTAAAGTTCCAGCGTGTTAACGATTCCTTGAGTGATGACGAGTCCAGTTTTTTAACACGATTTCCTTGTCTCTCTTCTGGAGGTGTTCTGGAGGTGCTTAGAGCATCTCCACCAGTTACGCCCATATAGTAGCTGGCAGCACACATGTCGGCTACGTATTAGGGTTGGCTAAAATTATATTGGTTTCCACACCGGTAATCCCCCAAACCAGCTCCCAATAGGAAAAAAAGAGAAAAACAGAGCTGCAGGAGGTGTGGGTCTTTTAGCGATACCAATCTGATGACGTGGATCTTCTATTGAGGGCACAGGTGGAAGCAAATTTTTTTTTTTTTGGTTTGGACCCCAATAGCCGTATGGGGCACGCTATGGGGTCACTGGTGGAGATGCTCTTATAGTGATACGTATAGACACTAGTCTTTTGTGATGCTGGTCTACTAGCTCTTTCCTCACTACACCGTTCACTGCCTGCACCTTGCACCCTTGTTTGGGTGGTGGCTGTCCTTGCACCTTGCAACGAGGATATGATCGTGTTGAGTCTACCTGATTCAGGCGGAAGCGGCACCTTGCACGCGGCTTTTCTCGAGCACTGGTGCTTGTACGTCGACCTCTCTAGTTTTGTTCCTTACTGAGCAGTATATTGGACCTGCTTGCAGCTTCTAGCTCTCCATCAACAAGTTACTTAGGTTGGTACTATCTCTTCTGTGTTGAGAGACCATGATTCTTGATTCTTTCACTATATCCTCGAGATTCACTATATCCTTTATTAGACCTCGAGATTCTCTTGTTCCTGTTCTTACTGATGGTACTCCCTCCAACCTATGAGTCGGTGATTTGTCAAAATTGGGATGTATCTAGACAGACTAAATTTCATGGAATGGAGGGAGTACTTCCCTTTCTGTTGCTAGCTGAGGTACTCTTTAACACTTCAACTTTTCACCTTCCTTCTGTTGCTTAGTTTACATCTGAAGTTGTTGGCAAAAGTTCATAGCCGACTCTAAGCGAATACTTAGTTCAAGCAATTTCTTTATCCTTATCAGGATATGTGTGCTAATGTCAAACCTGTGTAATAAGCCTGCTGCAGCTTATAAGTCTCACAAGCCTCTTCCAATGTTAACCTATCATTCCTGTTCATATCTGCTTGTAAGGCTGTAAAAACAAAAGCCCGGCCAAACAGTGGTTATATACTTTTTATTCCTTGTCCGTATAACAGTTTAAAAATATTTGTCCATTGGTCAGCACTGGACAACTTGTTTAATACTGTATAATCATATTAATAAAATGCCTTTAGGGCATCTCCAACGGGGCGACACATTTCGGACGCCTAAATTGTCCGCGCGTGTCCGTTTGCGTCGCCTCGGACAGCCCGGTCACTATGCGTCGGGCCGCTAGGCCTGCTCCCTGATGCATTTTTCGATCGCGCGGACACAAACGGTCGCTCAGCGTTCATTTGCGTTGCCCATCTCCAACGGGGCGACGTATTTCGGACGCCCAAATTGTCCGCGCTTGTCCGTTTGCGTCGCCTCGCTAACGCAAAAATGGTCATGCGTCCGCTTGCGTCGAGGGGTGTCATTTTGGCCGTGCACCATTTTCTTTTCTGAAATATTGGAAAACTGGAGCAAATTGCATGAACATGGCCATCATATTGGCTCAAATTGAGGTCTTAAATAAGTCCATTATGCACATCGTACGGCACAAAATGTAGTCCAAAAGGGGCACAAACATGGCCAGAACAACAAATGTTGTCCAAAAAGAGGCCATGGTGCTTGACAATGGCGACGCAGATCAGGCGCCTCACGCGTGGATTTCGGCGCGCTTCTTCAGGAATCAGACCCTGGTGTCGTCGTCCATGTTGCCCAAGTCGGCCAGCATGATCCTTGTGTCCTCTGCTTGGATCTTTGCCTCGGTGTACATCCTTCTAGCCTCGGCGTCATGCATTTTGGCCTCGGCGTCTGCCTTTTTGGCTTCGGCTTCGACGTCCAATCTTTGGACCTTGGTGAGGTTGAGGTAAATGACATTAGAGGGCCTCCTTTTCCAGGCGCCTGTTCTCCTCCCTTTTGGCTAGGGTGGCTTGAGACTTGGCCATGATCTTCTTCAAGGTTTGGCTCAACGCAAGGGCTGATGCCTCCCTGGCAAGATCGGCCTTGGTAGCCTTATGGCCCCAGGGACAAGGTGGAAGGGCTTCCTGCCCAGGTTCATAGTCTTCGCCGGTCACGACCAACATGGCTGTCTAGCTAATCCTCCACTTCGGCGCATCCTTCACTGTTTGCTAATGCTAAGTACATAGATGGAATGATGATGCCCGTTTCTTTACCACTGCCAACACGCTGTGCGGCTCTTGGGGTGGGAAACAACATGATCGACGGGAGCGCAAAACTTGGAGGTCTCCTGTTTGATGTAGGTCCATCTTTTTCGGATGGACTCTTCCATGGGTTCGCTGGGCATCTTGTCGGGCTTGTGGTGCTTTCTGTCTTCGTATTGTTGGACCACCTTGGCTCAACAGACTTTGCCCTTTTGCTGGGCACCATTTATGCAGTCATTGCTAGTCATGAGCCACGCATAGCACAAACATTTGTCCTCGTCGTCGTTGAAGCGTTGGTCCTGTGGCTCTCGCCTTCTTGCCAGAATCATCCCTGGTTAGGATAGGCCCGGTTGTTGGCTGCGTGGGCTCGGTGGAGAACAACCGTTCTCCATCGATGTCCGCCCCATCCAACATGTGTTCCCACTGATCCTGCGTCTCTGGGCCAGGATCCTACGTCCCTGTCTTGACGTGTGTTTCATCGACGAAGCCGCCGCCGAAGATGATGGCCCGCATATCGCCCTCATTGCGTCCCGTCCAATAGGCCTACGAATCACCGGACATCAGAAATGACACATGGCAGAGCGACACACTGAGAGAGCAAAGCAAACGTACCGGGTCGTCAATCGTCGGGGCAGATGGTGTCATTTCCTCAAACAGGGTGCGGAGCACCGGCATGCTCTTCTTCGGGACATGTCGCGTCTTTGTGTCGCGTTCGGGCATGAGTCACCGCTCCTCGGTGTTCGGTTCAGGTCGGGAACCTGGGCCCCGTTGAACTGGATCGGCGCTGAAGGCGAACCGCGACGCCACGTGGACCTGCGAGGGTGCAGGCGTTCCAGGACGCAGCTGGAATCTTACCGAGCTCATCGATGAGACCGGGGGAGCGATGCCACAATCCTCTCTTGCTTGACGAAGAGCATGGCCTCCGCTAGGCTCGGATGGAGGCCTACGTGGGCGCCGGCTTTCACCTGCATGTGCCGTGCCATTTGGGTAGCGGCCTGCGCCTGCTGGGCGGCACCGCCGCATTCCTCTCCTTCAGATTCTTGCGCCGGCCACGACGCTTTGCTATGTTATGCATAGAATGAAAGCGCCACCATGCTCTACCTAAATGGTCTCCCCACAATCAACACGAATAGATGTCAAATTGTAGCAGAGCTCCTATGGATGGATAAAGAAGATGTATGTGAAGTAGCACATGATTTAGACGGCATGCAGATGCTCTTAGGTTATTAAATAGATATCACAATATCATGTGAAGTAGCAAATAATTTAGATGGCATGCATATGCTCTTATGTTATTAAATAGATATCACAATATTTATTCCTTTGAACATGAGGCACTCCAATGTTGATATCCATATAACTGTTTTTTAGGGTAGTATATAACTGTTCCATGTGTACCACGTGCCCAGGTGGTTGTATAGTATATAATTCATGCATAAAGCATCTCTAACATCGCGATTAGTTTTAGTTCCAGTTTGTTGGTATTAACATGGTCCTGCCGAGTGCACAACTAAATTGGAGCTTCATGTGTTCAGCTCTGTGTTCAGAGAGATGAAGAAATACCAGAAAGATTTTTCTGGTTGGTGCGGCGAATGCCAGCGCGAAAAGAGAGAGAGACAGATTCAGTGTGTCAAAGCGACCAAGCTGGTAATCACTATCTTCAATAATTCCTCGTGTAGCTTCCATTTGGCAGCAACCATCATTGTTATTTCACTTACACTTTTCTGCATTACTCCCTTCCGAGCAGGCATTTCTTAGGGGTGGTGGAGGGGGAATGATTTAAGCCATATCTACTGCATGTATTTTTATAGTCCTGTATTATATTGACATCGTTTGATCATTTGGAATACATGTAGTAGTCGTTCAGCTTTCTGCCCGTATCTTTATTAATGTTTCATGTAAATCTAGACTAACTGCTGCAGGCTGCGTGATTTGCCTCGCGCCTTATATATTGAAAGACTTCAGTCTCACAAACATTATACCTGACGTCCCATTTCACTCATGAGAAGATTCATTAGCTATGATATGTTACAAATTTTTTTTTAACTGGCCTAGCTGTTTGCAATAATGTATGTGCTTAGCTAGGTGTTAATTTGGTTGGACGATCATTTTACATTATGCAAGGCTTGAATGATGATTTGGTGGCACAAAATCTTCGGTTAGTTGATGACTATGGATTTTTATGTCGCATTCTTTGCTACTAATCCAAAATATTACCAGTCCATTTGTACTGGCTCATTAGGCCGGAGTGATATTTTGGCTTGGAAGTCAAAAAATTCTAAATGGAAAATTCACTTGTCTTCACATGCTACCTGAGCAGCCTTTCCACGAAAAATTGATTTATTGTTTGGCATGTGTAAAAATGACACAATTTGATGCTAAAAATAAGACTTCTTATGAGACTTGTTTTGCGAATATAGGGTGGCGCACCTCCACACCCTGATATTCAAAACATTCAAATAACCTATTTAAATGTGTCAATTTTTTTGAAATAATTCATGAATGTACATGTCACCATGCTACTTACTCGTGTCAATATTCAAGGAAAAAATTTGAATTTATGTGACCTACACAAAAATGAGAAGATCGATTTGCAGTATATTGTGAATAGTACGTGTCTACTACTATAGTGTGAATAGTACATATTTTTGTGTATGCTACATAACTTAATATTTTAGTTTCCGATTTGATGTAGGCATGTCTGCATACATTCTGTACACATTTAATTTACGACACATTTTTTAAATAAATTTCTAATGTGTTTTCAATATAGGGTGCACGCGCACCTGAGAGCCAAAAGTGCGCGTTAGCTTGTTTTGTCTCTTATATTAATCATAAAGAATATTGGATTTTTACAAAACTGCATTGAATGCACTTAGATTGTTAAGATATGCAAAATTTTGTACATATGTATGGGTGTGAGTGTATTTGCTAGCTAAATTAATTGTCAAATTTTTTCTTAAAGTAAAATCCAATGAATTGATTTTTATTTTTTACTATAGTTTTCATTTATTGAATATGAAGTTCTTAGAAATATGAAGTTCTTAGAAATATGAAGTTCTTACTCTTTTTGTTCTTCATAAAAACAGAACATGTGATGTTGCTACTTTTCTATTTCGTGATGGTATGTTTGCAATAATAATCGTCATTTTTTTCAATTATTCGGTTGTATTTTGCCGATTCTTTTGAGTATTATATCTAGAAATCCCTGTTGATTTCTCATTAGCACCGTTTAGAGCAGAGCCGATGCATTCCAAAATAACTCTAATTCTAACATCTTTCCTCTGTCATGAACATCTATTTCTTTTTTTTATTGACTTAACTTAATTCTTTTATTCTTGAAGAACTGAAGAATAAAATCCATTATTTTTTTTAAAAAATTCTTAAATTAGGTAATCTAAGTGGTTAGATTCTTTTTTGAAACATAGTGAAGTGAGGTACACATAAGCCATGTTGACAAATAATCCATTAAAATATGGGAGCTCAAATCAGAGGTGGTCTGTTAAGGGCTAAGCCCTAGGGGAGACCCGATCTTCACGGATTTGGGTTAGATTCGTGGGGGAGGTGGTAGAACACGAAGAACACGAAGGGGATCGGAGATACAAACTCATACACGCACACAAATCGGTTTGTCCTCGTTGGCCTCAACCACCAACTCGATGGAAGTTGCAGGAAAAGACTTTTCGGTAAAAGTCCCACAAAAAGATCGACGAATCGAACCCGAGAGATCTAGAAGAGTGAAAAGATCAAGGTTGATAGAAGTACAAGCAAAAGACCAAAAGGTAGAAGTGCAAGCAAAAGACCAACGATTGATATAAGTCACCAAAGAGATCACATGGATTCAACAAGGAGATCGCGTGGTACAAGATCTAGGATCTATTATAGGGGTTCCCACATGAGGCAAGAGCAAAGCTCAAGTATATTCTCACAGCAAGTCTAAATCTCAGATCTGAGCCAACAAGGCTATTTATAGTTGGTGGGGCGAAGGGACAAGTTACATGCTGAAACGTGCAGTTTTGAGCTAAAAGTCGTGCAGGCGGAAGTTCCGGCCTCGGGGGCGGAAGTTCCGGTCGGGCGGAAGTTCCGGTCTTCGCAGGCGGAAGTTCCGGCCAGGGCGGTACTTCCGGCCAACTTCCGGCCTAGTTCCGAAAACGACCAATTTGCTTGCAGTAACATCCCGGGGCATTTTGGCGCGTTTCCGGAACTGGAGCGGAACTTGAGCGGAAGTTTCGGCGGGCGGAAGTTCCGGTCCTTGGTGGCGGAAGTTTCGGCTGGATCCTCTTTCCTGGGCGTTGGACGACATCTGGTAGGCATCTGGTTGGAAGTTCCGGTCCTGGGGGCGGAAGTTCCGGCTGGAGCGCTGGGTCTCCATCTTCAGCTCCCGCTCCATTGGCTTGCTCTCCATGGCTTGCGTCTTGATCGATGTACCTGATTGAACACAGAGTATTTGCATGAAGTAGCATGCCATCCAATGTGGTATCAAATGCATACGTGGAAAGGAGCGAATTCACCTCTTGGTGTATGGCTTTGGCCCGAGCTGTCATTGGTCCACGAGAAGGGCTTGTCGGTCTTGAGGAGGAGGTGTCCAAAAGCCACCTCGTATCATCTCCCCCCTTGCGAAAGAGTCGTTCTGTAACATCCCAAGTTTTCAATAAAGAAAGAAAGAGAGAGTTCCAAAAATCCAAAAATTAGAACCAACAAAAACTTTCTCTCATCATATAGAACTATGCATATAGATCACCTTATTAATTATTTGAGTGTGCCTTTTGCCATGATGCTTGCTTGTGTGATTACACTTACTCTAATACCCTAACCATGATCTCTTGATCATCCAAATACAAAGAAAAAGAAAGGAGAAAAGAAAATATAAAAATCAACTCAACACACACATATGGCCTATGCCATTTTTGCAAATCCTTAACCTAGACCATTTTGGTTTGCACCATTGGTTGTAAATGGATACTAAACACTTATTAAAACTTTTGGAATCAAAGAAACTCAAATCAAATCAAATTTGAATCAAATTTGAGCTCACATGCAATTATGGTCACTTGTGCCATTTTTAGCCTGATGCCCACTTTGAGCCCCTGGTTTTTGAGATTTCCCTTCTACACTTTGCCAAGTCTTTGCACCTCATCCAAGACAACATCAAGGAGAACAACTTTGCCCAAAACCATCACCCCAAACTCTGTCTCAATTTCAAATGGAAAGCAAGCAAAGTGGAGACTTTGAAACATATGTAAGATCACATGCAATATGTGATTTTGCAAATCAACACCATTTTGACCACCACCACCACCAATCTACTTCTATTAATATATGATTACAATCCACCAAAAAAATTTCCAAAATTCGAAAATAATTTTCTTGCGGGCATTTAATCAAACACCTTCGGGGCAGAGATGGAAATCATGCCCATGCTGGAAATTGGAGGAGACCAAGTCCACTCTGGCCCTCCCCTGATGCTCTGGCAACCCTCTCCACCTCCCAGCACCAGTGCCACCACTTGCCCTCACCTCTACTGGCTCACATTGACAAGGGCATGACCATGCCGTGGCATGGCATGGCCAGCCCGTGCCATCGCCCTCACCCTTCCTCTCCAGCCTGCACCACCATGTCTGGCAGACCCCTCTCTCTCTCTCCTGAGCAGCCTGGACACCAGACTTGACCAAACCTTGCACTGGACACGCCAGAACACGACGCGCCTAGACGTGCCAGTGACGTGCACACACGCGCCAGAGCGCGCACGGCGAACGCCACGGGCACGCCAGAGCGTGACGACGCCCGACGCGTCTCGCCTCCACTTGCCTGCTCCGCTCGCCAGTAGCCGCGCCAGACCTCCAGGAGACTCGCAGACATCGCCGTTTGACCGCAGGAAGGCTGTGGTCGTCGTCACCGTCGTCGCGACCCGCCACGGACCTGCAAGCTTCCGTCAACCTCACCATCGCGTCTCTCCCTCGTTTTCACCGTAATCACACTCTACAGCACCGCCAGGACATCGCCTGCAAGCGAGCGTCATCGCCAGTGCCCCTGCGAGCTCCTATCGCCGACGCCATGGCTTACCTCATCCGAGCGCCATGGCCACCTCTCGCTTCTATAAAAGGGGCGCTCCTCTCCTCAAATCAAGCACGCCTCTCACTTCCCCTCCTCACACTAACTCGCCTAGCCACCTCGCCTTGCTCGATTAGCCACCGGAGAGCTCCAATTGCAAGATCGCTGCCGCGCTTCATCGCCAACGATCGCCGGAGAAGGAGGCCGCCCCAGACGACGCAACTGCTACCAGACGCTTCCTCATCGACGACAACATCCCTGTGCACCACTCCGACGACCGCCGGAGCTCCGACGAGCTCGCCGACCCCCTACCTCCGCCGCCAGTAAGTTCCCCTCTCGCCGGAGAAGAAGACCTCCCTCGGCCGTTGATCTGGCTTCTAATCGCACGACCCTCCTTTCGCGTACCGATTCGCCTGCTAAGCCCCACTGACAGGTGGCCCCCACGCTGTCAGCTGGCCCGTAGCGATACTGGGCTGGCCCATTTCTCTCTCTCTCTCTCTCTCTCTCTCTCTCTCTGCACAGCCCGTTTAGTTCCCGCCAGCCCAACTAATTGAAATTCGAAATTCCAGAATAGATAACTTGTGCAATCTGATGTCAACTTTAAAATTTAATAGGGACAAATCTACTTGGCCACATTTTACAAATTATATATATTTGGAAAGCTTAGAGTTTTATCTACACAATGCCACTGGTTTGAACCCTAGATCTTTTATAGAATTAAAGTAGAAAAATAAACAAGACAGGGACTTTTGTGAATTAGAATAATTATTAAAAATCAACCAAAAATTCTTTTGAGTTGATTCCAACTCCTATAAATCACATTTCACTTGCACTAATTGTTTCTGCAAAAATATGCCATGCTTACTTTGAATGATCATGACCTAGATTAATTAAAGGACTATATGGCTATTTCTAGTCAAAGATATTGTCCAAAACTATTAATAAATCATATGGGAGTTTTTCTCTCATTTAAATCTTGTCATAAACATTTCAAAATGAGGTAAAGACTTTGGTCATTTAGGTCTCATATGATTTGTTTCATGATATTAAATCTTTACCATGTTAGGATTAAATTGTATGAGGTGCTACACCTCATTGAAATCATTTTCTTAAATGATGAGTATGAAGAGGTTGACTTTGGTCAACCTAGGTCATATATCCTTCATGAAGGAAATTAAATCTTAATAAGATAATGAGAGGAAATTATTTCTCAAAATAATTAAAAGTAACACCTAAGTTAGTATGAGAGGAAATTATTTTTCTTAAATAAGAAAAACACATCCACCAACTTAATAGTAATGTGTGATGCTAGTTTAAGTTGTGTGACTCATGTGTGTGCTTAGTTTAGTACATAAGTTTGGTATGATGATTGTATACCCCGTATTCGTATTTTAGACGCTAGTACCGAGGAGTAGCAAGAGGAGGAGGAGGTCTACTTCCAAGGAGAAGAAGACCACTTTGACCAATTCCCCAACCAAGGCAAGATAATACTCTTGCAAAGTGCAAATCTCACCATGAGCAAGGCATTCCCCCATTTACTTTATATTTATGATCCTATTTCCAAGTTTTACTTTACAAGCTTTATTACTTTTGTTTCCTCAAAGTACTTTTTGATTTATGATTCACTTGGTTAGTATTGGATTAGTACAAGAGTATCAAACTTAGCCTAGAAGCAAAGCAAATTACTTAGCACCCCTCATACTTAGATGCTAGTGCTAAATTAAAATTGACTACTCTAGATGGGAACATGTGTTTGTGAATTGATGATGGTGAAAACCTTGGAATGATGAGTCATTTCCATTGAAAGATTTTGAAGGTGAATATGACATGAATTTGACTTGGTGAAATGGCTAAAAACTGATGATTGAGTTGGATGCGATACCATTCCAATTCTTGAGTACCCCCACAATACCTGATTATGGGTAAGGCTTAGCTGGAAATTTATGTGTCTTAGTATGGGTTCCCTCTAAACAAGCGTCATAGAGGTTATGCCGAGGCTGCCTCCGTTGAAAGTGAAATGACGTGAATTGAGGTGAATTGTACGGCCAAGCCCTGTGCAGTTCCCGGGATAACAGTTGGCTATCACCGGGAGGCTAAGCTCATGGGGAGAGGTGCCTATACTAGGATGTGTAAGTGAAAGGTTAACGGTTGATGATCCGCGTACTGAGTTACGATTATTCGGGGTTTATCCCTGACGGATGTAATCAAATGTTGTGGCACAAGTGTGCAACCTCTGCAGAGTGTAAACCTATTCGAATAGCCGCGTCCGCGGTCATGGACAGTTGGAAAGGCCATACTGTTTTCGTCATCAGAATTTATATCTTTTTGACTTGTGAATTTGAACTTGAACGGTGACTTTGAATTTGAATCACAACAGAGTTGTGGGAATGACACTAATGTTCCCACTTGAGTTAGTTAGCACATGAGGAGTTGTTTACTAAAATGTTTCTAAACTAAAATTGGCTTTATGCAAATAACCTTAGAGCTTAGAACACTCTCAATAGCAATGTTAGTACTTACATTAGTATTAGTTTGCGAGTACTTGAAAGTACTCACGGCTTTGTCCCTGGCTATTCAAATGGCCAGACTATGAAGCCGAACAGCAGTACGAGGATGACGACCAGCAAGACGTCTACCACAACTAGGAGCTTCTAACGTCAAGCGTTGCCTGTGGAATAGATAGTCCACTACTACTTCGCTTCCGCTACTTATTTGTGTAATGATCAATAGATCAAGTGTTGTAATGAAACTGGAGCATGTGATCCTATTTGTGTAATGACTATGTTGGTATTGTAATGAATGATGACTCTATGCTACTTAACTATTATGTCTCCCAAAAACAATATTCCTGGGATTGCGATGAATGGCATAATAGGCATCTGGACTTAAAAATCCGGGTGTTGACAAGTTGGTATCAGAGCCATTGTTTGACCTTAGGAGACCCTAGATAGAAATGGACGTTCTGAAAATTTAGCTTCAAAAACAAATGAACTGAGTATTTCTGAAAAACTAAGTCTTTGTCTTCTCTTTGAGTTCTTTGGGAAAAAGAAGTCATGCTCTTCCTTAGAAATGTATCTAAAATTTTGCCACACTTGTTCACTTCTCTAACTTAATCCTTCACTTCACTTTCAGATGGAGCCCGTGAACACGAAGTTTTACCATCTTGGGAATGGGGGAAGCTTGATCTTCGAGCACGACCTCAATGCCCTGTCCGATCACCTTGATCGCCCCCACCCGGAGTTCCACGGAGTTCAGGTCACTGACCAGCCAGGAGGCGAGTTGCAGTGGATCATCACCGCTGACTTGAGGGGCAAGATGGAGCCTCCTACTTCTGAGAGGATCCTCTTCTCCTTCAGGGAGAGCAACTGGCTGGACGGACTTGCCCGCGCCCTTCAGGAGGGACTCGCACGCTTGAGCGGGATGAGCGGGGAGGCACTCAAGGACCCTCGCTTTTCTCACCTCGCGAGGCGTAACTCTGCTGGAGAGCCCATGGACATGCAGCCCCACCCGGAGCTGAAGCACCATGTAGAGCATCTCGACTTCATCCTGTACCACACTCAGCAGGATCTCGACCACGCCCGTGAGTACGCCAACCAGACTCACGCCCACATCATCCAGCAAGGCGAAGCCATCAAGATGCTCGCCAAGGACCGCAGGACCCTCTGCCAGCAGCGTACTAAGAAGGACGCTACCATCACTCGCTTCCGCGAGAAGATAGCAGCACTAGAGGCCACTGTCAAGGCCCAGGAGGAGCAGATGAAGAAGATGGAGGAAGATGGAGAAGACATTCAGGGAGAAGGAGCCTTCCTGAGTGACGACGACGACTTCGAGGAGGATGAGAACACCGAGGAGGAAGACTACGAGTTCCTAGACGCCGGAGAGGATGACCACATCCCCATAGATGTAGATGAGGAGTAGTTTCACTTGTGCACTATCGTAGGTGTGAGTTGTATCCCGCCCCATGTATCGTAGCTTGGAGAAGAAGGGTTCTTAAAACCCTTAGTGTGTTATCCGGTAATGTGTGTTGTTTGTTATGAATGAATGTATGTTTGTGTCATCATGAAAAGACTTCAAATTTCAAACTTTTTAACTTAAACACAAAACAAGCCATAGAGAATTTCCCTCTTTATCTCATGATCTATCTCAATGCTCAGATGGCCCCTTCAACGCGCAACGCGAATCAAGACGCTATGATGCATATGTTGCAAGTTATGCTGGAAGATAGAGAAGCCGAAAGAGCTGAAAGACAAGCCAACATTGCAACACTTCAACAGCTTGCCAACAACAATCAAGGCCATCATGATCACCCAGGATCTAAGCTCAAGAACTTCCAGAATACAAACCCGCCAGTTTTCAGCAAGACTGAGGAACCCCTGGATGCAGATGATTGGCTCCAAACTATGGAGAACAATCTAGAAGTGGCTGGAGTAGAGGACAATGAGAAAGTGCTGTTTGCCACGCACTACTTAGCAGGACCAGCAAGAGCTTGGTGGACAAGCACCCGTGCCATGAACGCGGGACAATTCATGACTTGGGCAGATTTCAAGCTCAAGTTCAGCAAGTACCATGTGCCCCCGGGTCTGATAAAGAAGATGAGGGATGAATTCCGTGAACTGAAGCAAGGCCGGATGTCCGTGGTGGAATACCGCGATAGATTTCTGACTCTGTCAAGGTACGCCCCGGATGAGACTGATACTACTGAGAAGAGGAAGGAAAGGTTTCTGAACGGCCTACATGATGAGATGCAGAATGTGTTGATCAACATCCCCTTTGCCGACCTCGAAGCCCTTGTTGACTCCGCCATCCAAATGGAGGTCAAACTGCATCAAGCCAGTGAGAACCGCAAGCGCCGCATAATGAATCAGAGTGGGCCCAACAATGCCCTAAGGTATCGCCCCAACTCAAACGGAGGCTTCACCTCCAGGAACAACAAGCCCAATGCACAAATGTCACGTCCGGGTTATCAGAACCGGAGTGGAGGAAACCCCAGGTCAGGAGGCCACCACAACAACAACAGCAACTACAACCACAACAACAACAACAACTTCAACCGCGCTCCGCCGAGAGCCCCCAACAACAACAACAACAACACCAACACCGCTCCAAGGACTGGGAGCAACGCCATCCCACTTGCAACCAAGGACAAGGCCACAATCACCTGCTATGAATGTGGAGTTGTGGGACACTACTCCAATGAGTGCCCCAAAAGGCTAGCCAAGATCGTCGGCAACACCGCTGCACCTGCTCAGCAGCAACGCCGTGTCTCCACTGGCAAGAAGTTCGCCCCCAACAACCCAAACAACCGTGGAGGGCGCCTCTTCCACATGAACGCCGAGGAAGCCCAGGAAGCACCAGACGTGGTGTTGGGTATGTTCTCTGTTAACTCAATACCAGCAAGAGTGTTGTTTGATTCAGGAGCATCGCATTCATTTGTTACAGAAGATTTTGTTTGCACTAGTAAGATTCAACCAATCAGCTTGAAACATGTCATGATAGTTCAAATACCTGGGTCAACCACCAAAGCTAGAAAATTTTGCAAATATGTACCCATAAGAATTCATGAAATAGATTTTTATGCCAACTTGATTGTTCTAGGAACAAAAGGATTGGAAGTAGTACTGGGTATGGATTGGATGTCGAAACATCAGGGATTGATAGACTGTGCCAAGAAGGCCATCACCATGACTAGTAGCACCGGAATAATAATAGAACATGTGTCTGAGAGACTACCCAGAAAGTTCACTTGCAACCAAAGTTTAGCCAAGCCAACCTTGGATCAGATCAGGGTCGTTTGTCGATACCCTGATGTGTTTCCAGATGATCTACCCGGTATGCCCCCAGATCGGGATATCGAGTTCATCATCGAGTTAATCCCTGGAACCGGACCTATAGCCCAGAGAGCCTATAGCATGAACCCCACAGAGCTAGTGGAACCGAAGAAGCAACTGGATGATATGCTGTACAAATGTCTGATTCGACCAAGTGCGTCGCCTTGGAGATCACCAGTTTTGTTTGTGGATAAGAAAGACGGTGCCACTCGTTTAGTTACAGATTACCGTAAGCTTAAAGATGTCACCATCAAAAACAAATACCCCTTGCCAAAGATAGAAGACCTGTTTGACCAGCTGACCGGTGCCCAAGTGTTCTCTAAGATTGATCTTAGGACAGGTTACCATCAACTGAAGATCCGTGCAACAGATATCCCTAAGACTGCCTTTACCACCAGATATGGATTGTATGAATACAATGTCATGTCATTTAGATTGACCAATGCCCCTACTTATTTCATGAACCTCATGAATAAGATCTTTATGGACTTTTTGGATAAGTTTGTCGTTGTCTTCATCGACGACATTCTTATCTACTCCAAATCAGAAGAAGAACATGAGCAACATTTGGAAGTGGTCCTAGAAACCCTTATGCAGCACCAGTTGTACGCCAAGTTTAGCAAATGCGAGTTTTGGTTGAAGGAAGTAGGATTCCTGGGACACATCTTGTCTGCAGGAGGAATTGCCGTAGATCCCGCTAAAATCAAAACCGTTGAGGAATGGAAAGCCCCAACCACCCAGACTGAAATCCGGGCATTTCTGGGATTAGCGGGATATTACCGCAGATTCGTAGAAGGATTTTCCAGCATCGCAAGACCAATGACTCAACTGCTGAAGAAGGACAAGAATTTTGACTGGAATGACAAATGTGAAGAAAGCTTTCAGCAACTCAAGCTCAGATTAACCACAGCCCCAATTCTGATCATGCCTGATGTCACCAAGCCATTCGACGTCTATTGTGATGCATCCAAGATTGGTCTTGGATGTGTGTTGATGCAAGGAGGCAAGGTGATATCATACCTATCAAGGCAACTGAAGCAACATGAGCAGAACTATCCAACTCATGATTTGGAGTTAGCAGCCGTAGTTTTAGCCCTGAAGGTTTGGCGTCATTACCTCATGGGTAATCGATGCGAGATATATTCAGATCACAAGAGCTTGAAGTACATTTTCACCCAGAAGGAGCTGAATATGAGACAGCGCAGATGGATATAATTAATCAAGGATTACGACATGGAAATTCACTACCACCCCGGCAAGGCCAATGTGGTAGCGGATGCTTTGAGCAGACTGCCGTGTCAGTTGAACTCCATGATCGCAATAGAGCAACCCAGCCTGTTTCAAGAGTTTGAACAGTTTAGACTAGAGCTAGTGAGCGAAGGATTCTTAGCCAGCATTGAGCTCCAACCCACCTTGATGAGCCAGATAAAGGAAGCCCAGAAGGGAAATGCCAGCATTGACGGAATCAAGAGTCAGATAGCTGCAGGAAAAGCACCGGGATTCACCATAGATGAAGAAGGAGTTCTTTGGTACAACGGACGCCTGTGTGTACCGTCAGATTCAGAGTTGAAGCAAGTCATTCTAAAAGAAGCTCACGATACACTATATTCCATTCACCCCGGAGGAACCAAGATGTACCAAGACCTGAAGGAACAATTCTGGTGGCACGGAATGAAGCGAGAGATAGGAAGCTACATCGCCAAGTGTGATATCTGTCAACGAGTCAAGGCAGAACATCAACGACCCGCAGGACTGTTGCAGCCATTACAGATTCCTGAGTGGAAATGGGATTCTGTCGGTATGGACTTTATCACAGGATTGCCCAAATCTAGCAGAGGAAATGACTCCATTTGGGTAGTTATCGATAGATTGACCAAGGTTGCACATTTCATCCCCGTCAAAACCACATACCAAGGCCCAAAGCTAGCTGAGTTATACATCTCCAGAATAGTCAGCCTGCACGGAACCCCGAAATCAATTGTATCCGATAGAGGATCGCAATTCACCTCAAGATTCTGGCAGAAAGTGCATGAAGGACTAGGAACCCGTCTGAATTTCAGCACCGCTTATCACCCACAGACTGATGGACAGACCGAGAGAGTCAACCAGATACTGGAAGATATGTTGAGAGCCTGTGTGCTAGAGTATGGATCCAAATGGGAAGACTGCCTACCTTACGCAGAATTCTCCTACAACAACAGTTATCAAGCCAGCTTACAGATGGCCCCCTTTGAAGCCCTGTACGGAAGGAAGTGCCGTACCCCTCTGAACTGGTCGGAAGTCGGAGATAGTCAAGTCTTCGGCCCCGATATTCTTCGAGAAGCCGAAGAGAAGGTGCACAAGATCCGCGAATACCTCAAGACCGCCCAGTCAAGACAGAAGAGCTACGCCGACAAGAGACGCCGAGAGATGACATTCGAGATCGGAGATTTTGTGTATCTCAAAGTCTCACCCCTCAAAGGAATGCAAAGATTTCAACTCAGAGGAAAGCTCGCCCCAGATATGTCGGACCCTTCAAAGTTCTGAGTCGTCGAGGAGAAGTTTCATATCAGCTTGAACTACCGGAAGAAATGTCCGCTGTGCACAATGTGTTTCACATCTCACTACTGCGGAAGTGCCTAGAAGTGCCGGAGAAGACCTAAGTGTTCAAGAACATCGACCACAGAGCCATTGATATCAACAAGGATCTAACATACCGTGAAGTGCCCATCCGCATACTTGAAGAAGCTTTCAGGACCACCCGCACCAGGAGTATCAAGTTCCTGAAAATTCAATGGAGCAATCACACCGAAGAAGAAGCCACTTGGGAGCGCGAAGACAACATGAAGAAGGAATACCCAGATCTCTTTAGTACCTAGTTTTCTTTAGATCTCGGGATGAGATCTTTTTTAAGGGGGAAGGGTTTGTAACATCCCAAGTTTTCAATAAAGAAAGAAAGAGAGAGTTCCAAAAATCCAAAAATTAGAACCAACAAAAACTTTCTCTCATCATATAGAACTATGCATATAGATCACCTTATTAATTATTTGAGTGTGCCTTTTGCCATGATGCTTGCTTGTGTGATTACACTTACTCTAAAACCCTAACCATGATCTCTTGATCATCCAAATACAAAGAAAAAGAAAGGAGAAAAGAAAATATAAAAATCAACTCAACACACAAATATGGCCTATGCCATTTTTGCAAATCCTTAACCTAGACTATTTTGGTTTGCACCATTGGTTGTAAATGGATACTAAACACTTATTAACACTTTTGGAATCAAAGAAACTCAAATCAAATCAAATTTGAATCAAATTTGAGCTCACATGCAATTATGGTCACTTGTGCCATTTTTAGCCTGATGCCCACTTTGAGCCCCTGGTTTTTGAGATTTTCCTTCTACACTTTGCCAACTCTTTGCACCTCATCCAAGACAACATCAAGGAGAACAACTTTGCCCAAAACCATCACCCTAAACTCTGTCTCAATTTCAAATGGCAAGCAAGCAAAGTGGAGACTTTGAAACATATGTAAGATCACATGCAATATGTGATTTTGCAAATCAACACCATTTTGACCACCACCACCAATCTACTTCTATTAATATATGATTACAATCCACCAAAAAATCTTTCCAAAATTCGAAAATAATTTTCTTGCGGGAATTTAATCAAACACCTTCGGGGCAGAGATGGAAATCATGCCCATGCTGGAAATTGGAGGAGACCAAGTCCACTCTGGCCCTCCCCTGATGCTCTGGCAACCCTCTCCACCTCCCAGCACCAGTGCCACCACTTGCCCTCACCTCTACTGGCTCACATTGACAAGGGCATGACCATGGCGTGGCATGGCATGGCCAGCCTGTGCCATCGCCCTCACCCTTCCTCTCCAGCTTGCACCACCATGTCTGGCAGACCCCTCTCTCTCCCCTGAGCAGCCTGGACACCAGACTTGACCAAACCTTGCACTGGACATGCCAGAACGCGACGCGCCCAGACGTGCCAGTGACGTGCACACACGCGCCAGAGCGCGCACGGCGAACGCCACGGGCACGCCAGAGCGTGATGACGCCCGACGCGTCTCGCCTCCACTTGCCTGCTCCGCTCGCCAGTAGCCGCGCCAGACCTCCAGGAGACTCGCAGACATCGCCGTTTGACTGCAGGAAGTCCGTGGCCGTCGTCACCGTCGACGCGACCCGCCACGGACCTGCAAGCTTCCGTCAACCTCACCGTCGCGTCTCTCCCTCGTTTTCACCGTAATCACGCGCTACAGCACCACCAGGACATCGCCTGTAAGCGAGCGTCATCGCCAGTGCCCCTGCGAGCCCCTACCGCCGATGCCATGGCTTACCTCATCTGAGCGCCACGGCCACCTCTCGCTGCTATAAAAGGGGCGCTCCTCTCCTCAAATCAAGCACGCCTCTCACTTCCCCTCCTCACACTGACTCGCTTAGTCACCTCGCCTTGCTCGATTAGCCACCGGAGAGCTCCAATTGCAAGATCGCTGCCGCGCTTCATCGCCAACGATCGCCAGAGAAGGACGCCGCCCCAGACGACGCAACTGCTACCAGACGCTTCGTCATCGACGACGACGTCCCTGCGCACCACTCCGACGACCGCCGGAGCTCCGACGAGCTCGCCGACCCCCTAGCTCCGCCGCCAGTAAGTTCCCCTCTCGCCGGAGAAGAAGACCTCCCTCGGCCGTTGATCTCGCTTCTAATCGCACGGCCCTCCTTTCGCGTACCGATTCGCCTGCTAAGCCCCAGTGACAGGTGGCCCCCACGCTGTCAGCTGGCCCGTAGCGATACTGGGCCGGCCCATTTCTCTCTCTCTGCACAACCCGTTTAGTTCCCGCCAGCCCAACTAATTCAAATTCGAAATTCCAGAATAGATAACTTGTGCAATCTGATGTCAACTTTAAAATTTAATAGGGACAAATCTACTTGGCCAAATTTTAGAAATTTTATATATTTGGAAATATTAGAGTTTTATCTACACAACTCCACTGGTTTGAACCCTAAATCTGTTATAGAATTAAAGTACAAAAATAAACAAGACAGGGACTTTTCTGACTTAGAATAATTATTAAAAATCAACCAAAAATGCTTTTGAGTTGATTCCAACTCCTATAAATCACATTTCACTTGCACTAATTGTTTCTGTGAAAATATTCCATGCTTACTTTGAATGATCATGACCTAGATTAATTAAAGGACTATATGGCTATTTCTAGTCAAAGATATTGTCCAAAACTATTAATAAATCATATGGGAGTTTTTCTCTCATTTAAATCTTGTCACAAACATTTCAAAATGAGGTAAAGACTCTGGTCATTTAGGTCTCATATGATTTGTTTCATGATATTAAATCTTTACCATGTTAGGATTAAATTGTATGAGGTGCTACACCTCATTTAAATCATTTTCTTAAATGATGAGTATGAAGAGGTTGACTTTGGTCAACCTAGGTCATATATCCTTCATGAAGGAAATTAAATCTTAATAAGATAATGAGAGGAAATTATTTCTCAAAGTAATTAAAAGTAACACCTAAGTTAGTATGAGAGGAAATTATTTTTCTTAAATAAGTAAAACACATCCACCAACTTAATAGTAATGTGTGATGCTAGTTTAAGTTGTGTGACTCATGTGTGTGCTTAGTTTAGTACATAAGTTTGGTATGATGATTGCATACCCTGTATTCATATTTTAGACGCTAGTACCGAGGAGTATCAAGAGGAGGAGGAGGTCTACTTCCAAGGAGAAGAAGACCACTTTTACCAATTCCCCAACCAAGGCAAGATAATACTCTTGCAAAGTGCAAAGCTCACCATGAGCAAGGCATTACCCCATTTAGTTTATATTTATGATCCTATTTCCAAGTTTTACTTTACAAGCTTTATTACTTTTGTTTCCTCAAAGTACTTTTTGATTTATGATTCACTTGGTTAGTATTGGATTAGTACAAGAGTATCAAACTTAGCCTAGAAGCAAAGCAAATTACTTAGCACCCCTCATACTTAGATGCTAGTGTTAAATTAAAATTGACTACTCTAGATGGGAACATGTGTTTGTGAATTGATGATGGTGAAAACCTTGGAATGATGAGTCATTTCCATTGAAAGATTTTGAAGGTGAATATGACATGAATTTGACTTGGTGAAATGGCTAAAAACTAATGATTGAGTTGGATGCGATACCATTCCAATTCTTGAGAACCCCCACAATACCTGATTATGGGTAAGGCTTAGCTGGAAATTTATGTGTCTTAGTATGGGTTCCCTCTAAACAAGCGTCATAGAGGTTATGCCGAGGCTGCCTCCGTTGAAAGTGAAATGACGTGAATTGAGGTGAATTGTACGGCCAAGCCCTGTGCAGTTCCCGGGATAATAGTTGGCTATCACCGGGAGGCCAAGCTCATGGGGAGAGGTGCCTATACTAGGATGTGTAAGTGAAAGGTTAACGGTTGATGATCCGCGTACTGAGTTACGATTATTCGGGGTTTATCCCTGACGGATGTAATCAAATGTTGTGGCACAAGTGTGCAACCTCTGCAGAGTGTAAACCTATTCGAATAGCCGCGTCCGCGGTCATGGACTATTGGAAAGGCCATACTGTTTCCGTCATCAGAATTTATATCTTTTTGACTTGTGAATTTGAACTTGAACGGTGACTTTGAATTTGAATCACAACAGAGTTGTGGGAATGACACTAATGTTCCCACTTGAGTTAGTTAGCATATGAGAAGTTGTTTACTAAAATGTTTCTAAACTAAAATTGGCTTTATGCAAATAACCTTAGAGCTTAGAACACTCTCAATAGCAATGTTAGTACTTACATTAGTATTAGTTTGCGAGTACTTGAAAGTACTCACGGCTTTGTCCCTGGCTATTCAAATGGCCAGACTATGAAGCCGAACAGCAGTACGAGGATGACGACCAGCAGGCGTCTACCACAACTAGGAGCTTCTAACGTCAAGCGTTGCCTGTGGAATAGATAGTCCACTACTACTTTGCTTCCGCTACTTATTTGTGTAATGATCAATAGATCAAGTGTTGTAATGAGACTGGAGCATGTGATCCTATTTGTGTAATGACTATGTTGGTATTGTAATGAATGATGACTCTATGCTACTTAACTATTATGTCTCGCAAAAACAATATTCCTGGGATTGCGATGAATGGCATAATAGGCATCTGGACTTAAAAATCCGGGTGTTGACACATTCTCAACTCTATGTTCTCCTCATCGCCATGATAGGGTGAGGGGTCAGACACATTGAATGTGTTGCTCACCAAGTACGTGGATGTTGGTATGTCGATGACTTAGGCATTGTTGTTGTTGATGCGCTTGAGGACCTTGAAGGGACCATCACCTCGGGGCTTGAGCTTGGAGTTTCGTTCTTGAGGGAAGCGGTCTTTGCGAAGGTGTATCCACACTAGATCTCCTGGATTGAAGATCCTTGCCTTCTTCTTCATGTTGAGTCTAGTGAAAAAGTACTTTTTGTTCCATTGTTGCCTTTGTATCTTCATGTAGCTTCTTCATGTATTGGGCTCGCTTGTCGATGTTCATGTTTACTTGCTCATGTAGTGGAAGAGGAAGTAGGTCGATTGCCGTCGGTGGTTCTAACCCATATACGACCATGATGGGGCTTCTCATTGTTGTTGAGTGCTTGGCGCGGTTGTAGGCAAACTCCGCATGCGGGATGCAATCTTCCCATGATTTCAAATTCTTCTTGACAAGGACTCGTAGTAGTGTGGAGAGGCTTCGGTTCACCACTTCGGTTTGCCCATCGGTTTGTGGGTGCGAGGATGATGACAACAAAAGCTTGATGTTGAACTTGTTCATTAGTGTCTTCCAAAGGTAGCTCATTAATTTGACATCTTGGTCCGAGACAATGCTTCTTGGTACACCGTGGAGTCTTACAATTTCCCTAAAAAACAAGGAGGCAATATGTGAAGCATCATCCGTTTGGGAGCAAGGTATAAAATGAGCCATTTTGGAGAACCTATCAACCACCACAAAAATTGGATCATGACCATATTTAGTTCGAGGCAATCCTAGTACAAAGTCCATGCTTATATCGGACCAAGGAGCATAAGGAATAGGCAACGGTGTATAAAGGCCATAGGGGTTGGAAGTGGACTTAGCTTGTAAGCATGTTGTGCACCGTCGGCAAAGGCGCTCCATGTCACGGTACATTCTTGGCCAATAGTAGTGAGTTGAAAGCATTGCATACGTCTTCTCTCGTCTAAAGTGTCCCATAAGACCACCACCATGCGATTCTTGTAAGAGCAAAAGGCGAAGTGAAGACATGGGAATACAAAGTTTGTTGCCCTTGAACAAGAATCCTTGGTGCAAATAGAAATCATCGATGCCCTTTTCATTAGAACACTTTGCAAAAATTGAGCAAAAGAAGGTATCAGAGGCATATAGGTCTTTGATTTCAGCAAGACCCAAAACATGGAAGTCCAAACGACTGAGTAAAAGGGTTAGCTTGCGGGAAAGAGCATCTGGAACTACATTGTCCTTGCCCTTCTTATATTTGATTACATATGGAAAGGACTCAATGAAATCAACCCATTTTGCATGTCTTTTGTTCAAATTGTGTTGACTTTTCAAATACTTCAAAGACTCATGGTCGAAGTGAATAACAAACTCTTTTGGCCAAAGGTAATGTTTCCAAACTTTAAGAACTCGAACTAGCGCATAAAGCTCCTTGTCATATATAGGATAGTTGAGGCCTGTGCCATCTAACTTCTCACTATGATATGCAACGGGTTTTCCATCTTGCATAAGGACTCCACCAATACCGAGTCCACTCGCATCACACTCAATCTCAAAAGTTTTTGCAAAGTTCAGAAGAACGAGAAGTGGTGCCTCGGTAAGTTTCTTTTTCAACTCATCAAAAGCTTTTTGTTGGGCCTTGCCCCACACAAATGGAACATTCTTTTTAGGGATTTCTATTTTAGTGCCCTCAGGTCCTTAGTTGTACTCAGTTTTCTCCAGCCCCTTAGTTTTTCCTCAGTTTTCCCCAAGCGTTTGTCTGAAACCCGCAGAAGGAGCTCGGGCGGAAGGAATCCATTTAGTTGAACGTTCTGTGTTGACGTGTGGGCCGCGTCGTTTGTGGAGCCGTGTCGTGTGGGGCTGGTAGGAAGGGACCGTGTGGGACAGGACGAGACCGTGTTTGGTTGTACGTGAGAGCTAGGTTTTGTCTCTCTCGACCCAAATTGGCATTTTGAAGAGCACCTTTTCCCCTCTTTCTCTCTCTGTCTTTTTCACCAAATAGTATCAAATCTAGAGAAGCTTCTATTTCTGTCTTTCTTCAATTATTTATGCCTTTTGGCCCTCGTTTTTTGCCCAATATGGCACCAAATCTAGTAACAAATCTAGAAGCTAGTATATGATAAATTCACAGCAGCATAATCAAAAAACTAAGTATAATACATATATTGCATACAGCAGCCAAAAGCAGCCAATAACGTTGTTAATGTTCACGACAAACTAAGCTGGAAAAAAATACAAGACGCACGCAATTTATGGCCAACATGAAGATTAGGATACCCCAGGATGAATGAATTTGTTCTTCATTCCTCATATATTTTTTCGTCGCTCCATTCGTGCATTATCCCAAGGAAATATTCATTGAACTCCTTCCGTTTGCTGTGTGCAGCCAATACATCCTCCAAACGGTATGGCCTTTGTTCACTTCTCAGACCGTAGTTTCCTATTCTATCCACATGTAGTGGCCACTCATCCCAGGCATTTGTATCATGAAAGTACTCTCTGATATAACCCAAATCCACGTAGTAGATGCCAGGTCGAAGTGTCGGGTGCACTCTGGTGTCAACGGAGATACACCGGATATAATGCACGAAGAAGGCATGACTGCCAATGTTACTGACCGCATGGAGAGAGCAGCTCTGAGTATTCACACGGTACAGCAATGGTTGGTCCTCCAAAAGCATGTTGTCCAACAACACAAGCAGCAGATCACCATCCGACTTCACAAGGTAGAACTTGTCATTTCCAAGTTCTGGAAATGAAATTAGTGTCTCCATCTTGACAGTGCTCCCGCACTACTCCAACTGTACATTGGTGCACACTAATTTTCCGAACTCAAAATTGTCCACAACTATTGCATACAATTCACCATTGAACGGGGTAATGCACCGCAGAGAATGGTGCTCGATCGAAAATTCTCCTTCTCCCCAATCTTCATGTATATCCTTAGTTGGTGTGCCCTCATTGACCCAAGCAATTCCCTCCGGGTAATGTGCGGAAACGAAGACCATAGTCGGGGATTTCATTACAGCGACTAAATCCAGAAAAACAGATGGCATCTGCGCCTCAAACATAGTGTTCGATGTCTTTGTGAGTGGGTTCAGAAGTCGTATCTTGTGCGGCTGGTTCTTCTGGGCAAGCACGATGACGCCATGGCAAAAGCCGACGAAGTAGTATCTAAAATATATTGATGAAGATAACATTCAGCACTAAGATGTTTAAGATTGAAAATAAAAATAGATTAACCCTATAGATATGGAGGAATTTGAACCTTGCATGAACTTCCGATAGATCTATGGTGACATAGCGGGATGTGCCGAGTTGGAGGAAGGTGAACTCAGCGGCGCGTGGAAGGGCGTGGTCTACCATGATCCATTCGTGCAGGTGCACGTCGGGCTCAGGTAAACCTGAGCGACAATTTCTACAGACTTGCCTCATAGCAGAGTAGGTGTCCACGTACTCCTCGTTCGCCAGTAAGCATTCGCCGATCTTGTGAAGTGGTCCGTCAGCTGTGAGAGAGGCCCAGTTCACGGAGGCGCCGCGCTTGGATACGCTGCCCTCGGAGGCGACGGGCTCGGATGCGACGGGCTTGGAGGCGACGGGCTCGGAGGCGATGGGCTCGGAGGCGATGACTGCCGGCGCATTCTTCTTCTCCATCGCCAGCAGGGGAGCGCGAGTACGGCGGTTGGGGTTTTTTCTTTCGATTTGGAGAAGTTGATGGGACGTGAGAGGCGTGGTTTCGTGCGTGAGCGAGAATGAGACGTACTGTGTGCAGAGGGAGGGAGAGAGGGGCTTACGCGTCCTAAATACGACCCGCGTCCTACGCGTCCACTATTGCGTGTCTGCACCGCGACACGCGTCAACAATTGCACGTCTTCGACTTCTGCACCGCAACACGCGTCCTCGAGTCTAACCCTGGAAATTTAGACATACTCAGGTATACCCTCGAGTTATATACTAGCATTTTTTGTATGCTCAGTTTTCCCCTTGAGTGCTAATACTGACTAGTGCATATACTCAGTTTTACCCTCAAGTGGCTGATCAACAGAGAGTCAACAAATGAGATTAACTAGTTAAATGAGTCATTTAGTGTGCAAAATATTCCAAAAAAGAGTGGCACTTACTCATGGAGTCTTCTTACGCGACCTGCCACGTTGGGAACCATAACAATCATAGATAAATCAAGTTTTACCACAAATTGCCACTTCTTAAATCACCTAGTAGCTATGAAGGTGCATGGTTTTCCACAATAAGCCCTACCCAAAACAGTTTTCCCCAAAACATACTTTGTCTGAATGAGGCCATAATTTTCACACTAATGTATATTTGTATCGCAAATAGTTTGAGGTAGTCCAAGATGGGTTTCATTGTACAAAACACGCATTTTCTATTTTTTAAATCTTATATTTGAATCCCTTAGTCTGTTTACCACTCACTTGCCCTTGGTTTCTTGATACTACTCAGTTTTGCCCTCTCCCTTCACAAATTCTCACAGATGCCCAACATTGCCCTGATTGGTCTAGCCCATGTCACACGGATCGTGCCCGCCGACCATTGATCGTATGATCTAACGGGCAGGATAACCCCTATTTCTCTCTCTCTGGTCGGGGCCACCACCCTCTCTCTCTCTGTCGGCGGTTACCCAATACGCAAAAGTTTGGTTTTCTGCATTATTTTTCACGAGCTAAATTATAAACCCTTTTAGGCATTATTTTTCACGCAAAAAATGATAAAAAATCACCGATTTGTTGTAGCCATTACTTTTCACGCAAAAAATGATAAACGATCACCGATTTGTTGTAGCCATTACTTTTCACGCAAAAAAATGATAAACCATCACCGATTTGTTGTAGCCATTACTTTTCACGCAAAAAAATGATAAACCATCACCGATTTGTTGTAGCCATTACTTTTCACGCAAAAAATGATAAACCATCACCGATTTGTTGTAGCCATTACTTTTCATGCAAAAAATGATAAACCATCACCGATTTGTTGTAGCCATTACTTTTCACGCAAAAAATGATAAACCATCACCCATTTCTTGTAGCCATTACTTTCCACGCAAAAAATGATAAACCATCACCCATTTCTTGTAGCCATCCCTCCGGTCTTATTTAATTGACTCAAATTTAGTATAAATTTGTACTGAATCAGAGTCAATTAAAAGTCACGCTAAAAATGATAAACTATCACAAATTACCATTTCTTTTCGGCATTACTTTTCACGGTAAAATGATAAACTATATCACGAAGTTCTATTTCCATCAAGATAGTCCGCATTACTTTTTTGTTGAGATATATACGTCCACAACGGTCATATCCTCCTTAATTTATTGTGTAAACCCCACAACGGTCACCTCCTCCTTAATTTATTGTGTAAACCCCTACAACGGTCATCTCTCCCTTATAAACACCCACAACGGCCATCCCTTGGTCAATAGGTTCTGCCTCTCTCTTCTTCGTTCACATACACTTGATCCATTGCCATGGCTTCCACGTCTCGGACGCCGACCGGAAGGGGAAGGGGCGGCCGGGGTGGTCGATCATCATCATTGCCACCACCACCATCAACATTTCCATTGATCATGGAGGAGTTCTTCATCATCGTCTATGAAGACCCTTTGGTCAAGAAGGTACGTACGTGTTCCCACATATATGATGCATGTGATTAATTATGGGCATGTTCTAAAAACATTTAATTCCAAACGATCGGCGCTCGATCTCTTTGCAGGCACTCCCAAAAAAGTTTGCGGACTATCTTGACGGCCAGGAGCCAGCTAAGGTGTATCTGCGAGCAGCTGACTGTGGTCCTCGTCTCTGGACGGTGGAGGTCCTATTTGACGGACAAGGCCGGATGTACCTCGACAAGGGCTGGGAGAATTTCACCATTGCGCACGGTGTGGATTTCGGCTGCTTCGTACACTTCAAATATGAAGGCGATGATGTGCTCACAGTGAAGGTGTTCGACGGAACAATGTGCAGGAAGTACTACTACTCGGACGACGAAGATACTGACGATGAAAGCGACGACGACGTGAAGCCATGCATCCATCCCCTTTAGATAAGGGGATTATGACCAAGAATATATATGTAGCTTCATATGCATCGATTTAGAGATCTAGCTATTTTCTATATATTATGCATGTAAAAAATAATATCGCAATTTCCCCCATGATTTGAGCACCACAGCCTCGAAACGATGCCGCTGCCGATGCCGATATCGGCATGGTCAGAACGGCTATGCTCGCCGCCACTGCTAGGTCACCGTCGGGATGCACCATGTTTAGCATAAGATTCACTTTAGATTAAGCAGCGAAAATAGTCACCTGCCATTGGCTGAGGTGGCCCTACAGAGCGGCTCTATATGATATTTTATAAATAAATAGACGACCCCAGCGGTCATTGGTTGCGGAGGCCCCACAAAGAGGGAATATATGATTTTCTCTAAATAAATAGAAGGCCCCACTGGTCATTGGTTGCGGCAGCCCCACAGAGCGGCAATATATGTCTTTTCCTGATAAATAGACGGCCCCACTGGTTATTGGCTGCGGCAGCCCCACAGAGCGGTATTATATGTCTTTTCCTGAAAAATAGACGACCCCACTGGTCATTGGCTGCGGCAGCCCTATAGAGCGGCCCCATTTGTCATTGGCAGCACCACGTATACAATCAGGAAATAAACAACCCATGCGGCAACGACAGATGGATGGCTACCCATCAGCACGGGACAGTCAGAGAGGAACTGCCCTCTGTGCAGCCCCACCCATCAGATTAACAGTAACGGCAAGGCCTCTGACCTGACGGCAACCCTCCCGTACGAGCGTCTGCGATTGGTTTCAAACTAGAGGGAGGGGTAAACTGAGGAAAAGTTAAGAGGCTGGGGAAAACTGAGTACAACTAACGAACCAGGGGCACGAGAACCAAAAAAAACCTTATTTTTAGTAAGCTCATTTAAAGGGCAAGCGATGGTGCTAAAATCTTTCACAAATCGTCTATAGAAGTCGGCAAGTTCATCGAAACTTCGAACTTGACCAACGTTGGTAGGAGTGGGCCAATTGTGAATGGCCTCGACCTTCGAAGAGTCCACTTCAATGCCATTGGCAGAAACAACAAACCCAAGAAAAACAACCTTGTTTGGTGCAAAGGTGCACTTGGAAATATTTGCAAAGAGCTTTTCGCGGCGTAAGATGCATAAGACTTCTCTCACGTGTTGCACATGGTCCTCGAGATTTTTGCTATAAATGAGAATATCATCAAAGTAGACAACCACACTCTTGACAATGAGAGGTCTCAAGATATGGTTCATAAGGCGCATAAAAGTTGATGGAGCAGTTGAAAGACTAAATGGCATGACAAGCCATTCATAGAGACTAAGTTTGGTCTTGAAGTCCGTCTTTCATTCATCACCAATTGCCATGCGGATTTGGTGGTAGCCACTACGCAAATCTATCTTAGAGAAAATCTTGGCACCAGTCAACTCATCAAGCATGTCATCTAAACGCGGAATGGGATGGCGGTATCGAACGGTAATGGCATTGATGGGACGACAATCCATACACATTCTTTGCGACTCATCCGGTTTAGGAACTAGAATGACTGGAACCGCACAAGGGCTTAAGCTTTCACAGACATACCCTTTTTCATGGAGATCTTGAGTTTGACGTTGAATCTCCTTTGTGTCTTCGGGGTTGGTGCGGTAGGCGGCGCGGTTTGGTAGAGGGGCGCCGGGTATGAGGTCGATGCGGTGCTCGATTCCTCTAAGCGGTGGTAGCCCATGAGGGAGCTCGTCGGGGAAGACATCTTGAAATTCCTTCAAAAGAGACAACAAAGACAAAGGAAGTGTTGTTAAGTTGTTAGTGTCCGAGGGTGGTCCCTTGCAAATGAACACATAGTGCAATTTGGTGGATGGGTTGTGGTGTACTTCTCTCATCTCACTCTTGGTAGCTATGAGTGACAAGGTATTAACTTGTCAATGCCTACGAGTTGTAGACTAGGGTTTCGCGGAAAGTAGAGGGAAAGTAGATCTCGAAGGTTTCATCCGAAAAGGTATTCGACTATGAAAAACTAGGGTGTATGTTGACAATGATTCGATCCTCTCTTTCTCCCTCGGCTCCCCTTTATATAGGAGGTGGAGCCGAGGCTTTCATATCGTACAAGTTTACAATGTTCGGAAGGTTTACACGAGTCCTTCTCGTATTACAACAAGACTTCCTAATATATCAATTTTCCATATCAATGTTTGTTGGTCTTCCGAGCTTCATAGACTTCGGGTCGTAGGCCTTCAATTATTCCCGGGTACCTTATTCGGCAAGCCCATCCGGGATGCCTATGTCAGTAGCCCCCGATATTTTGCTTGAATCGTAGAGTCGAGTAAAATCTCCATTGTAAGAACAATCCATAAGTTCTATGAATCTTTGTAATATTTTGCTCGAAGTATTTATATCTTGCACAGGGATAATGGTAAATGGGGCTGGTTCATCTGACAGATCAGGTACCAGTTAACTGCTCTTGTGGCAATCCCGCAAAAACCTACTTCAAGGTCAAGTCCCTGAACTCAACCTTAGGATACTGGCTTAATTCGACATGCGCCGCTTTAGCTTTTACCATATGCCGAATTCCAGTTGAATTTTTATCGAGTACCTAACGCGTCCGCTAGGATTTTTCTTTGCGTCTGTTGACACGGATAAAGTAGTAGAGCGCATTCGGGTGCGATACCACGCCGCACAGGATGGATCCCGGGGACTTGCCTTCGTAAAATATTACGGCATTCAGAGATTTTTATCGCGGCGGACGCGCTCTGAGAATATATTGTTGAGTGCCTTTGTCAGCTGCTGGAGTGGTATATTTATTCGAGTCATATGATGACATAATAACTTGACCTCCCGATGGGAGTACATAGAGAGTTATGTATAACTCGAAAATGTATGATGATGTACCAGCGCTCCCGATGGGAGTAGCCCCCGAGGCTACATCCAAGTGCTTGTACTTGGTTGTAGGCTCAACTTCTATTGTCTTGTCGCTATTTTGTTGACCTCCCTTTCCTCTTATCTCCTTTTATTTTTTCGTTTTTTTCTCTCTCTATTTTTATGTTGCTCCCTCTCTTTTTCATTTTATCGGGTGCGCGACCAGCGCTCCCGATGGGAGTAGCCCCCGAGGCTACAACCAAGTGCAAACACTTGGTTGTAGGCTCAACCTTTGCTATTTTGCACCAACTCAATCTTTTTCTTTGTCACCTTGTCCTCTTATCAGAAGTATGAACGATACTTCTGATAAGAGTAGCCCCGAGCACACGAACAAATACTTGTATTTGATCATAGGCTCCCGAAGTTTCTCTGTTGGAACACTCGAGATTTTCCTGTCGCTATATTTGATAAAAGCACTCGAAGTTTTCTTTGGAATGACATTAGTGCCGACGATAGCCACGATTGCCTCCTTGGGAAACCACGGTTCCTGTCATTTCTCTGAAATGTGGGTCCAAAGTTCTGCACCATCGACACGTTACGCAAGTGGGGGACACACGTCCTCCGTAATTTCCGGCATGCACGCAGTAACTCCAACCAGTAAATTGGAGGTGATAAGACCAGTTTACCCCTTGGAACACGTGTAAGGCTAAAAAACACTTCATCTTTTCATCCAACGGCGCGGCGGGTCAGCTTCCTGCTTATAAAATTACCTCATCGTCCTCATTCTCCCCCTTCGCCGCGCCGCATATCTGCTTCTATCTCTCTCTTCGCCATTGCTAGCCCTTAAGCTTGCTGCGCTCTTGCTCCTCTCATCTTGCACCCACACCAAAAGCTCTTCGCCATGGCTCCTCCTCGCACGAAGCTGCTGAAGCACAGGGTGCCCGGTACTGACGCGCCAGCGGTGAAGGCGCAAATCTCTGGATGGGAGCGGTGCAAGATCTCCGTCCAAGACCAAAAAATCTGAAGAAGCTGGGCCTGCTGAAGAAGCAGGAATCACTGAGGTTCCCCGGCGATGAGAGCTTCCCTCATCCTCCCATCGGATTCCGGGTAACTTTTATCGACTTCCTCATCTGTGGATGACATAGGCATCCCCAATGGGCCTGCCGAAGATAGTACCCGGGGTTTACTGAAGGCCCATGACTCGAAGAATAAGAAGAATCGGAAGCCCAAATTGACATTAAGGAAAGCTAGAGTTGTATTAGGAGATGATGTTTGTAATCTTGCAGGATGAGCTAGAAACCCTCCCGGATTCTGTAACTTGTACAATACGAATCCCTCGACTCCACCTCCTATATAAGGGGGAGTCGAGGGACAAAGAAAGCATCGAATCATTGTCTCTCAAACCCTAGTTTTCATAATCGTCGAGTACTTTTCGGCTGAAACCTTCGAGATCTACTTGCCCTCTACTTCCAACTAAACCCTAGTCTACAACCCGTAGGCATTGACAAGTTAATCCCTTGTCAATTGGCGCCGTCTGTGGGGATTAGAGGCGTCAAGGATCTGATCTCGATGACACGCTCAAGATCGTCGACTTCATCAACTGCAAGCAACGCGATGTCTCGAAATTCCGATCTCGTCGGGATTGTCGGCGGTTGATTCCGATTTTTCGAGCTCAACATCGTCAATCGAGTCAGGCGAAGAGGAGACTTCATCGCCACGCTTCATTAGCACCAGTGCAAGCGAAAAGCTCGCCAAGATCTTCAGCGACATGTCCTTCGAGTCATCCGCAGACTCCTATATAAGCGGTGACTCGAGCAGTGTCGATAGCTTCAACTTCATCGACAAATCCACTACAGTGGGCAAGGTCTTCACCAATCTTTATGATGGTGTCACCAAACCTAGCACAGATCTGAATACAAAATACCATCAGATTTACGTCATCGGAGAGCCAAGCTGCGACCAGGAGGAAACATCTGAGGCTTTCGACGATTTGGGAAATCCATACGTCGATCCCTCTGATTTACGACGAGGTTTAGGCAATAAATATGTCGGACCTGAGCCTCGTGATAGAGTTCAACTCCCGCAAGCAGCATGGGATAGAGCCGCAAGAGCTATGGATGGCTCAGAACCAATGGCCACAACAGCCACGCCAGCAGAGTTGCAAGCCTATCAATATAGGCTCGCGCGAGCTGCGAGGGAATTGGAAAAACAGATAGCTGCCCTGAACAGGAGAAAGGAGGCAGCCTCCGCGTCAAGCAGGCGAAGGGCAGAGCTGAGTCGACAATCTAGAACCTCGGGAGATAGCCACAGGGAAGCTCGGAACAGAGCAAGATCAAAGTTGCAACATATACCTGAAGGAGAAAGAGAGTACTTGGTTCAAAACCTCGACATGTCTTTTATGTCGATAGACACGAGAGGGAATATTATCCCCAAGACACCAGAAGCTGGGTATATGGCGACACAGGACTTTATCCTTGCATCCAGGCTACCTCCAGGAGATCCAAGGGAGGCACTGTACAACATGGCAATGGCAGGAGTTGGAGCCATGGGAACGGCGTTTGCATCAACACCTCCCGAAGGAACAGCAAGGCAAAATAGTCCACGACCTGCGGCAGCAGCAACAGCGACTCCCGAAGGAACAAGTGGAGCAAGAGACACGGCAGCGCAGGCAAGGGTGGACAGAGCACGACAAAGTAGAAAGGAACATCGGCACTCCCCAGAACTAAACGACGAGGATATGTGCGGTTTGCCATGCTTCACGAGGAGAGTACGAAAAACTCGAGTCCCTTCGGGATTTAAGTTGCCTGATAACTTCAAGAAATTCGACGGCCTCCAAGATCTAGAGGATTGGCTAGTTGATTACCTCGAGACGGTGAAGCTCACAGGAGGGACCAGAGCAACAGCTATGCAAAGCATCCAGGTGCATTTAAGTGGAGCCGCGCGATCTTGGATTAAGAAGCTTCCTCCAGGATCTATCGACAGCTGGGATAGCTTCGAGGACATATTCGTCAAGAATTTCCGGTCCACCTGCAAAAAACCCGCATCACTGGAGGAATTGAGGGCGTGTCGACAGAAGCCAGATGAATCAATGAGAAAATACATCCAAAGGTGGAATATCATCAAAAACTCGGCAGAAAATATATCTGACGAGAGAGCGATAGATGCGTTTGTCGCAGGAATCAGGCGAGGAGATTTTGTCGAGGATTTGGGGAGAACCAATCCAAAGACAGTATCCGCATTGATGGAAATAGCAAACAGATGGGCAGATGGAGAAGATGCTGTTCACAATAAACGGCATAGGTCACCAGAGGAGGACCGCGGCCGAAATTATCAAAATAGGCGACGATTTCCTCGGCAGTACTCGGGCTATGATGCACCTGGGCAAATTTCGGCTGGCTTCCGATCAAGCGCCGGAGGAAACAATAGAGATGATTACCAGAGGAGCAACGAGCAGCGATGCGACAATAGAGATGATTCTCGAAACAACAGGCAAAATACCGGGTCGAGGTTTTAGAGGCCTTTCGTGTCTCCCGAGGAGATGATGAACGGGCCGTGTCAGATGCATTTTTATCTTGACAACAACGGAAAAAGACAGTCGGGACACTTGCAAAAGGATTGCCGAAATTTCCAGGCAATGTTAAGGTGGGCAGGGCACGCCAATGCTCAGGCAGCGCCCAGAAATCCTCAAGGGCCCAGGAGTGAGATTCACCTGCCACCTCCTCCCGCAATTACAGACGATAATCGACATCAGCTGAGAATTGCGGCAGCACCTGCACCAACGCCTTATGTTGATCCCAATTCCAACGGAGCAGTCTCGATGATTCAGAAAGGCAGGCCATCCAATAAAGCTCAGAAAGTAATCTCGCGACAGGTGTTCATGGCAGAAAAGATGCCTCCACCAACAGTCGAGTATCTTAACTGGTCAGGGCAAGATATTGGCTTCACAATAGCGGATCATCCACAACAAGTTCCTCGACCAGGGAAATCAACACTTATCTTACCAGCAGTAATTGCAGGATTCGACGTATCTCGAGTGTTCATAGATGGCGGCAGCAGTTTAAACCTTATGTATGCAGATACACTAAGGAAGATGAACATATCCCTAGCAAACCTAAAACCAACCGACACGCGATTCCACGGTATCACACCGGAGAAGCCAAGTTATCCGCTGGGGAAGATTAATCTCGACGTTCAATTTGGGACCCGAGAAAACTACAGAATAGAGAGGCTGGAGTTCGAAGGCGTGGATTTCCCATCACAGTATCACGCTTTGTTGGGACGCCTAGCATATGCTAGGTTTATGGCGGTACCACATTATACGTACCTGTTGTGGAGGATGCCTGGATCTAAGGGACCAATCACAGTCAAAGGAAGCTTTGCGTTAGCCGATAAATGTGATAAGGATTTTCATCGACTGTCAGAAACTTTCGGGATGCAGGCAGAATACATGGCGTCAAGACTCACGACTGACTATGATGTGCTTCCAGACGTAGGAAGGCCAAAGAAAGAATCAACTTTCAACACTGAGAAAAATTCTAAGGAGGTGCAGATTCACCCGACAGACCCGAAGAAGACGACGTCCATTGCAAAGGACATGGACCTCGCATAGGAAAGCGCGCTCGTCGAGTTCCTCCATGAGCACTGGAAAATCTTCGCATGGTGTCCAGCTGACATGCCAGGAGTACCCAGGGAACTTGCCGAGCACCACCTAAACTTGGATCCACTAGCGAGACCAATCAAACAACCTTTGCGGCGTTTTTCGGAGCCAAACCGCAAAGCTATGCTGTCAGAAATCGATCGACTAAGAGAAGCTGGTTTTATCAAGGAGCTGCATATAGAGGCCACATGGGTAGCCAATCCAGTGTTGGTGCCGAAGAAAAACACTAAAGTCCTTTGCATGTGCATCGATTTTACGTGTCTCAATAAACATTGTCCAAAGGATCACTTTCCCCTCCCGAGGATCGATCAAATTATCGACTCCACGGCAGGATGTGAACGTCTTTCCTTCCTGGATGCATATTCTGGTTATAACCAGATCAGATTGAAAGAAGAAGATGAGGTCAAAACAGCGTTCATCACACCTTACGGCGTGTTTTGCTACAGAACAATGCCTTTTGGTTTGAAAAACGCGGGAGCAACATACCAGAGGATGATGCAGAAGTGTTTGGCGACACAGATCGGGAAAAACGTACAAGTGTACATCGATGATGTCGTCATAACATCAAAGAAGGGGACAACGCTAATCGAGGATCTGAAGGAAACCTTCGACAACCTCAAAAAATTCTGCCTCAAGTTGAACCCAACGAAGTGTTCCTTTGGCGTCCCTGCAGGAGAACTTCTTGGGTTTCTAGATTCAGCGAGAGGGATTGAAGCAAATCTCGAAAAAATCCAAGCTATCGTAACAATGAGGAAGCCAACGAAATTGAAGGAAATACAGCAGCTAACTGGGCGAGTCACAGCTTTAAGCAGATTTGTCGCGAGGCTAGGAGAAAAAGCGTTACTGTTCTATGCTTTAATCAAGCAAGGGGAGAAATTCCAGTGGAACGAAGAGGCCGATAGAGCCTTCGAGGATTTGAAATGCACAATTTCAACACCACCAATCTTGGTGGCGCCGAAAGAGAAGGAACCTCTCCTGCTATACATCGCAGCCACACCTCAGGTGGTTAGCACAGTGCTAGTCGTTGAAAGAGAAGAAGAAGGAAAACTCCATGGAGTGCAAAGGCCGGTATATTTCATCAGTGAAGTTTTATCGCCTTCCAAACAGCGGTACCCGCAGTACCAGAAGTTAGCATATGGAGTGATCACAACAACAAGAAAATTGCGCCATTATTTTTCGGCACACCCGATAATAGTGGTCAATGAAGCACCTCTATCAAACATATTGAACAATCCAGAAGCTACAGGGCGTGTCTCCCTTTGGGGAATAGAACTTTCCCCTCGGGACATCACGTATGAAAAAAGAAAGACAATCAAGTCGCAAGTTCTGCCAGATTTCATTGCAGAGTGGATGGAGCTGCAAAATACAGGACCCCCAGATTTGTCGAGAACGTGTGACATAGGCATCCCAAATGGGCCTGCCGAAGATAGTACCCGGGGTTTACTGAAGGCCCATTACCCGAAGAATAAGAAGATTCGGGAGCCCAAGATATTATTAAGAAAGACTAGAGTTGTAATAGGAAGTGTTATTTGTAATCTTACGGGATTAGTTAGAAACCTTCCCGGACTCTGTAACTTGTACGGCACGAATCCCTCGGCTCCGCCTCCTATATAAGGGGGAGTCGAGGGACACAAAAATCATCGAATCATTGTTCTCAAACCCTGGTTTTCATAATCGTCGAGTACTTTTCGGCTGAAACCTTCGAGATCTACTTGCCCTCTACTTCCAACTAAACCCTAGTCTACAATCTGTAGGCATTGACAAGTTAATACCTTGTCAATTGGCGCCGTCTGTGGGAATTAGAGGCGTCAAGGATCTGGTCTCGATGGCACGTTCAAGATCATCGACTTCATCAACCGCAAAATCATCGACTTCATCAACCGCAAGCAACGCAATGGATCGAGGTAAACATATCGCTACTGGTCCTGTTGATTTTGTCCTCACCCGCCCTCCCGTTTGGATGCATATGCGTATTTGGAGGAGCCTATGGAGATGACGTTCGGAAGGTTTCACTTTCGCGTCGAGAAAGAAGGATCGTATCGTGTCGAAATTCCGATTTCGTCGGGATCGTCGGCGGTCGATTCCGATTTTTCAAGCTATACATCGTCAACCGAATCAGGAGAGGAAGAAACTTCGTCGTCACGCTTCATCAGCACCAGGGCGAGAGAAAAACTCGCCAAGATCTTCAGCGACATGTCGTTTGAGTCATCTGCGGACTCATATATAAGCGATGGCTCAAGCAGTGTCGACAGCTACAACTTCATCGACAAATCTACTACAGTGGGCAAGGTCTTCGCCAATCTTAACGATGGTGTCACCAAACCCAACATAGATCTGAATACAAAGTATCATCAGATTTATGTCATCGGAGAGCCAAGCCATGACCAAGAAGAAACATCTGAGGCTTTCGACGATTTGGGAAATCCATACGTTGATCCCTCTGATTTGCGACGAGGTCTAGGCAATAAATATATCGGGCCACAGCCGCGAGACAGAGTTCGACTCCCGCAAGCAGCATGGGATAGAGCCGCGAGAGCTATGGATGGCTCAGAACCAATGGCCACCACAGCCACGCCAGAGGAGTTACAAGCATATCAATATAGGCTCGCACGAGCTGCAAGGGAATTGGAAAAACAGACAGCTGAGTTAAACAGAAGAAAGGAGGCAGCTTCTGCATCCAGCAGGAGAAGGGCAGAGCTGAGTCGACAATCTAGAACTTCGGGTGATAGCCACATGGAGGCTCGGAATAGAGCAAGATCGAGGTTACAACACATACCCGAAGGAGAAAGAAAGCACTTAGTCCAAAACCTCGACATGTCTTTTATGTCGATAGACACGAGAGGAAACATCATCCCTAAGACACCAGAGGCTGGGTATATGGCGACACAAGCTTTTATCCTCGCATCTAAACCACCTCCAGGAGATCCAAGGGAAACACTGTACAACATGGCGATAGCAGGAGTTGGAGCTATGGGGACGGCGTTTGTATCAACACCTCCCGAAGGAGCGGCAAGGCAAAATAGTCCACGACCTGCGGCAGCAGCAGCAGCTCCCGAAGGACCAAGTGGAGCAAGGGACACGGCAGCACAAGCAAGAGTCGACAGAGCGCGACAAAGCAGAAGGGAACATCGGCAGTCCCCAGAGTTAAACGACGAGGATATGTGTGGCTTGCCGTGCTTCACGAGGAGAGTTCGAAAAACTCGAGTCCCTTCAGGATTCAAGTTACCTGATAACTTCAAGAAATTCGACGGCCTTCAAGATCCAGAGGATTGGCTAGTGGACTATCTCGAGACAGTGAAGCTTACAGGAGGAACCAGAGCAACAGCTATGCAAAGCATCCAGGTGCATCTGAGTGGAGCCGCACGATCTTGGATAAAGAAACTTCCTCCAGGATCCATCGACAGCTGGGAAAGCTTCGAGGACGTGTTTGTCAAGAACTTCCGGTCCACGTGCAAGAAACCTGCGTCATTAGAGGAGTTGAGAGCATGCCGACAAAAGCCAGACGAGCCAATGAGAAAATATATCCAAAGGTGGAACATCATCAAAAACTCGGCAGAAAATATATCTGACGAGAGAGCGATAGATGCGTTTGTCGCAGGAATCAGGCGTGGAGATTTTGTCGAGGACTTGGGGAGGACCAACCCAAAGACAGTATCCGCGTTAATGGAAATAGCAAACAGATGGGCAGATGGAGAAGATGCTGTTCACAACAAATGGCACAGGTCGCCAGAGGAGGACCGCGGTCGAAATTATCAACCGAGGCGACGATTTCCTCGGCAGTACCCGAGCTATGATGCCCCAGGACAAATTTCGGCAGGCTTTCGAGCAAACACCAGAGGAAACAACAGAGATGATTATCAGAGAAGCAATGAGCAGCGAGGCGACAATAGAGATGACTCTCGAAACAACAGGCAAAATAGCGGGCCTAGGTTCCCGAGGCCTTTCGTGTCTCCTGAAGAGATGATGAATGGGCCGTGTCAGATGCACTTTTTCCTCGATAGCAATGGGAAAAGACAGTCAGGACATCTGCAGAAAGATTGTCGCAATTTCCAGGCAATGTTAAGGTGGGCAGAGCATGCTAACGCTCGAGCAGCACAGAGAAATCCTCGAGAACCCAGGAGCGAGATTCACTTGCCACCCCCTCCCGCGATTACGGAAGACAATCGACATCAGCTCAGAATAGCGGTAGCACCTCCACCACCGCCTTACGTTGATCCTAACTCCAACGGAGCGGTGTCGATGATTCAGAAGGGAAGGCCATCCAACAGAGCTCAGAAAGTAATCTCACGACAGGTGTTCATGGCAGAAAAAATGCCTCCACCAACAGTCGAGTATCTTAATTGGTCAGGGCAAGACATTGGCTTTACCATAGCAGATCACCCGTAGCAAGTTCCTCGACCAGGGCAGTCAACACTTATCCTACCAGCAGTTATTGCGGGATTCGATGTTTCTCGAGTGTTCATAGATGGCGGCAGCAGCTTAAACCTTATGTATGCAGATACATTGAGGAAGATGAACATATCCTTAGCAAACCTGAAGCCAACAGACACAAGGTTCCATGGTATCACACCAGAGAAACCAAGTTATCCACTGGGGAAGATTAATCTCGACGTTCAGTTTGGAACCCGAGAGAATTATAGAATTGAGAAGTTGGAGTTTGAAGTTGTGGATTTTCCGTCCCAGTATCATGCTCTGTTGGGACGACCAGCATATGCTAGATTTATGGCGGTACCACATTATACATACCTGTTGTGGAGGATGCCTGGACCTAAGGGACCAATCACAGTCAAAGGAAGCTTCGCCTTAGCCGATAAGTGCGATAAGGATTTTCATCGGATATCAGAAACTTTCGGGATGCAAGCTGAGTATTTGGCGTCAAGGAGTATGACTGACTACGATGTGCTGCCAGACGTTGGAAGGCCAAATAAAGAATCAACTTTCAATACTGAGAAAAATTCTAAGGAGGTGCAGATTCACCCGACAGACCCGAAAAAGACGACGTCCATCGCAAACGACATGGACCTCGCATAGGAAAGCGCGCTCGTCGAGTTCCTCCGTGAGAACTGGAAAATCTTCGCATGGTGTCCAGCTGACATGCCAGGAGTACCCAGGGAACTTGCCGAGCACCACCTAAACTTGGATCCACTAGCAAGACCAATCAAACAACCTTTGCGGCGTTTTTCGGAACCAAACCGCAAGGCTATGCTGTCAGAAATCGATCGACTATGAGAAGCTGGTTTTATCAAGGAGCTGCACACAGAGGCCACATGGGTAGCAAATCCTGTGTTGGTGCCGAAGAAAAACACTAAGGTCCTTCGCATGTGCGTCGACTTTACGTGCCTCAATAAACATTGTCCAAAGGATCACTTTCCCTCCCGAGGATCGATCAAATTATCGACTCCACGGCTGGATGTGAACGTCTTTCCTTCCTGGACGCATATTCTGGTTATAACCAGATCAGATTGAAAGAAGAAGATGAAGTAAAGACAGCGTTCATCACACCTTATGGCGTGTTTTGCTACAGAACAATGCCCTTTGGTTTGAAAAACGCGGGAGCAACATATCAGAGGATGATGCAGAAGTGTTTGGCGACACAGATTGGGAAAAATGTGCAAGTATACATCGACGATGTCGTCATAACATCAAAAAAGGGGGCAACGCTGATCGAGGATCTCAAGGAAACCTTTGACAACCTCGACAAATTCTGCCTCAAGCTGAACCCGACGAAGTGTTCTTTCGGCGTCCCAGCAGGAGAACTTCTGGGGTTTCTAGTTTCAGCAAGAGGGATTGAAGCAAATCCCGACAAAATACAAGCTATCGTAACAATGAGGAAGCCAACGAAGTTGAAAGAAATACAGCAGCTAACTGGGCGAGTCGCAGCTTTGAGCAGATTCGTCGCCAGGCTGGGAGAAAAAGCGTTACCATTTTACGCTCTGATAAAGCAAGGAGAAAAATTCCAGTGGAACGAAGAGGCCGACAGAGCTTTCGAGGATCTGAAGCGCACAATCTCGACACCACCAATCTTGGTGGCGCCGAAGGAAAAGGAACCTCTCCTGCTGTACATTGCAGCCACACCACAAGTGGTTAGCACGGTGCTAGTTGTTGAAAGAGAAGAAGAAGGAAAACTCCATGGAGTGCAAAGGCCGGTATATTTCATCAGTGAAGTTTTATCGCCTTCCAAACAGCGGTACCCGCAGTACCAAAAACTAGCATATGGAGTAATTGCAACGGCAAGGAAGTTGCGCCACTATTTTTCGGCACACCCGATAATAGTAGTCAACGAAGCACCTCTTTCAAATATACTAAACAATCCAGAAGCTACAAGGCGTGTCTCCCTTTGGGGAATAGAACTTTCCCCTCGGGACATCACGTATGAAAAAAGAAAGGCAATCAAGTCGCAAGTTCTGCCAGATTTCATTGCAGAGTGGATGGAGCTGCAAAACACGAGACCCCCAGATTTGTCGAGAACTTGGACCATGAACTTCGATGGGTCCAAGAGAGTAGAAGGAGCTTGTTGGGGGGATAACCCCCGGTATGCCAAAGGCATGCCAAACCGGATGGTTTGAGCCATCAAGATACCGTTTTAATGTTCTTACCGGAAGCCTGGTAGGAATTTGGGAAAGCAAGCTAAGCCGGTATCCCCAAAGGGGTATGCCGGAACCCGGTAAAGAAGACACCGGAAAGGAGGGCCTGTCGGCAGGACTGGTCAAAGATTCTCTTCAGAACAAGAAGACAAGGATGAGCTAAGCAAAGTAACTTTATTCAGAGCCCTGGCGCCAAAGAGAGAGGTGACGCTGAAAGAAGCCGGAGGACATCAGCGTTTCTGATTAAAGAAGACTCCGGCGTCACCTGTGATTAAAGTAGCTTTGTAAAGTAGTTTGTCCAGTCAAAGATGCCATTAGGGTTTCTTGTTCTGTAAGCCACCCTCTCCCCTATATAAGGAAAGGGGGTACTGCCTCTTACAGGCGCGAGACCACAGAAGGAATTAGACGACAGAACTTGTAACCATGTTGAGATCAATGAAGCTAGCGATCTAGTAAAGAGTTCTTCCTCTTGTCTCTCTTCTTGTATACCGGCCTTTGGTTGTGTTCTTGAGGAAAGCATCCGGAAGTTCTTCCCATCTAATCGCAAACCCTCCCCCGAATCCTTTAGCGTCCATTCGGCCCCAATCTAAGCCATCCTATGGCATCTGTCTGTTCACCACGACGACAGTTGGCGCCCACCGTGGGGCATGAAGTGGCGCTAGAAGGAGTTCACATTCGGGCGGGCATCCTCGAGGTCGCCGGCGAGCGTACAGTGTCCGCGCTCGTGCAGCGCATCTACGCCATGGATTTCATCAACGACAACGCAGGCTGCTTTGCCAACGGCGGCATCTTCCCCAAGAACGGCCGCGTCATCGAGTTCGGCAGCCACCGCGTCTACTTCGGCACCGTCCCTGTGCGCCAGCGCCTCTCGCCGGTGCTGGTGGCACCGGACCCGCCAAGATGGCTCTGTGCTGGTCGCGCCGTCGGCAGTGTCGAGGTAATGATGACCGGTGTGGCTGGTGCAGGAAAGGAGGCTGTGGGCGAGGGTGCTGGTCGCGCGGTTTCGACCCGTGCGGCCAAGCCACCGCTGGAGCGCGACGCAGGCGCAGCGGGAGCATCATCCGCGCCACCGGAGACACCGCTCCAAGCGGCGATGAACGTCCTCGCCACCCCCATCGCGCAGAACGTCGATCCGGCAGCGGCTCAGGCGGAGCTGGAGGCGCAGCGTCAGAAAGTGCTCGAGAGCGGCAAGGACATCCTCCGGGCGCAGCGCGAGCTGAACCTAACCCTACGTGAGTACAACGCAGCCCATGGCTTTGCTTCTGTTAGCGCACATGCTGCTAGGATGCCGGAAAACCGGCTAAAAGCTCGCAACCTAGATCAAGATTTGCGCAAAGAGATTCTTACCGGCAAGAGTGCCTCTGCATCTGTTAGCGTCGTGGAAAAACCTAAGTACAGTAGCCCGGATAAAACTATAAAAGCTGCTAAGGCTGCAGTAGAGCTATGCGAGTCGCTTTCCGGAGATGCTTTGGCAAAACAGCAAGAGCGTGTTAGAGAGCTGCTAGAAACTATTGAGCAGCAGAACGCTGAGCAACTGGCTAAGCTGAACAAGGCAGCAGCCTCAAAATCCGCGCGTTCAACAAAGAATGCCGGTAGCAAGTCCCATGGGCAGGCTTCGTCCCCCCATCCGGACAGGAGAAGAGAAAAAGAAGTGAATGCGCAGCAGATGACTGTGTATGATCCGGTTCTTACCGGAAAGCAACAAGCCGGGCAACATGATGCCGGTAGAAAAAGCCAAGGGGCGGAGCGAGGCTACGCCAAAGGAGGCTATGCCGGAAACAATCATGCCGGCAGATATGAGACCGGGCAAAATTATCGAGCTGCAAGGGCAGCGTACGATGAGGAGGAAATAGATCCCCCGAAGTACCGGCAGGCGAGGGCCGCGGTACCGGAATGTTATGATGAGGCTGATTCTGCAAGACCGGCAGCATACCGGAACCCATTGGGAGAACGCTTGGGAGAGAGATACTTACCGGAACGGGATGCGAGGCACCGTCTGGATAGGGTGTACTTATCGGAAATGATCGAGGAAGAAGGTCCTCCAGGTCCAAAGTGCTTTGGCCCAAGGATCATGAGAGAAAAACCACTAGTTCGCAACTTTACGTTGCCCCGCGACACAAAAACATACGATGGCACTACGAAGCCGGAAGATTGGCTCGCGGATTACGTGACCGCGGTATACGTCGCGGGCGGTGGAGGAACCGTAGCAGGAGGAGGAAACAGGCGTTGGGCCGTGAGGATCATACCATCGTTTTTAGTTGGACCGGCAAGAATTTGGCTGAACAACTTGCCGGCAGGAAGCATAAATGGCTGGCTGGATTTTGAGGAGGCTTTTGTGAGCAATTTCAGCAGCACATATCAAAGGCCAAACAGGCCGCAGCAACTTGCTCTGTGCGTACAGCGCCCGAACGAAACAGACCGGGATTATCTGGCCCGGTGGAACACTACGAGGAACTACTGTGAAGGGGTAATCGAAGCACAGGCCATTGCTTGGTTCAGCAGTGGGTGCAGAAGAGGTTCGCCATTGTGGCAAAAGCTGCAGCGGAACATGCCGACAACGTTGGCAGAAATGATACGTGTGGTGGATAGCTACGCGTTGGGAGACCCAACGCAGCCGGCAGTGCAACCTGAGCCGGAACAGCTACGCCAAGAGCAACACCGGGACAACCGGAATAACAAAAGAAGAGAAGATTTTCCGGATCGAAGGTACGGTCCGCAGCAAGTTGCTGCTGTGCAGGAAAACTCTGAGGCCAGCGGCAGTCAGAGGCAAAGGACCAGCTCGCAGCCGTGGGCCGGTCCTAAGAAACAATGGGTGGAAAAGAAACCCTGGGTCCAGAAAAGAAACTGGCAAGAACCCGCAAAATACACCATGGAAGCTGCCATGGACCAACCATGCCGGTGGCACACACCGAACCCGGCACACCCGTCAAACCACTTGATAAAGGATTGTACCTGGACAAAGTACTTGATGCAAAAGGGAGCGGTAAAAGATGCACAACCGCCACAAGACATGCCGCGGCAGCAACAGCTACCGCCACCACCGCCGCTTACCGGGGCAAACGCCTTACCGGTGCAGCCAAACCGGCAAGAAGCATCAAACAAGTTAACCGGGTGGAGCAAAACGATAACCAACCACCTCCACCGGCACCTTTAGGCCGGAATGTTTACGAAGACCCGCATCTGTGCTGTGTTGTTTTTGTCACTGAGCCAACAGACAGGCAAAGTATGCATCGACGCTCCATGGAAGTAAACGCCGTGATGCCGGCAGTTCCCAAATACATGCAGTGGTCCAACCAGGAAATTGCCTGGTCGATTAAGGATCACCCCAAAATCATGCCGAATCCGGGTGGATATGCTCTTGGTGTGGACCCAATCATGAAAGGGCCGCAAACTCGAGTAAAGTTCAGCAAGGTGCTGATAGATAACGGCAGTAGCATAAACATCATGTACAAGCATACCATGCATACGCTGGGCATAACAGAAAACATGCTTCAGCCAACGCGCACGACGTTCCACGGAATCGTTCCGGGCTTGTCCTGCGCCCCGATAGGAAAAGTTCGGGTGGATGTAGCATTTGGAGGCCGTGACAATTGCCGGGTTGAAAATGTTGAGTTTGAGGTGGTGGATCTAGACAGTCACTACCATGCATTACTGGGGAGACCGGCATTGGCAGCCTTCATGGCCACAACTCATACGGCTTACCTCAAGATGAAGATGCCGGCACCTCGTGGACCATTGACTGTGGTGGGAAACTACAAAGTCTCGCTGGAAACCGCATCTGCCGGATCAAACCTAGCGGAATCGCTGGTGATCGCGGAGGAAAAGAAAAGGATGCAAACAGCTGTTGCGCTGGCTCAGTCCTCACAGTTGAGCTTAGCGGCAATGAGTGGAAACTTGGGCTCACCAGCATTCAAGCCGACAAATGAAACAAAGGACATTGTGCTAGATCCGGCTTACCCAGAGCGCACCGTTCGTATCGGTGCCGGACTCGATCAAGCATAGGAAAGCGCGCTCGTCAGCTTCCTCCGTGAGAATCGGAATATCTTCGCCTGGTCAACTGATGATCTGGTGGGTGTTCCGAGGGAGCTGGCTGAGCACTCTTTAAACGTCCGGAAAGATGCCAAGCCGGTGCGGCAACCACTGCGCCGGTTCGCTGAAGATAGAAGGAAAATTATAGGAGAAGAGGTGACAAAACTGCTCGTTGCCGGATTCATTGTGGAGGTCACGCACACAGAGTGGCTGGCCAATCCGGTAATGGTTGAAAAGAAGAAAGATGAGAACCTGGAGGCAAAAGCTCCGAAGGTGTGGCGCATGTGCATTGACTACACCAACCTAAACAAGGCTTGCCCAAGAGACCCTTTTCCTTTGCCACGAATCGATCAAGTGATTGATTCAACTGCTGGGTGTGAGTTGTTGTCCTTCCTGGATGCATATTCCGGTTTCCACCAGATTCCCTTGAAAAAGGAAGATCAAATAAAAACTGCGTTCATTACCCCGCACGGGGCTTATTGCTATGTTACTATGCCGTTTGGTTTGCGCAACGCTGGTGCAACGTACCAACGCTGTATGCAAAAATGCTTGTTTGATCAAATCGGAAAAAATGTGCAAGTCTATGTGGACGACATTGTGATAAAAACTAAGGTAAAGAACACTTTAATCGATGACATCCGACAAACGTTCGACAACCTAAGAAGGTTCCGGATGAAACTTAATCCGGCAAAATGCACTTTTGGTGTCCCTGCCGGCAAGTTGCTCGGTTTCCTAGTATCAAGCCGGGGCATTGAAGTTAATCCGGTAAAGATCCGGGCAATAGAGAGAATGACTATCCCACGAGAGCTAAAAGATGTGCAAAAGTTTACCGGTAGCTTGGCATCGCTAAGCCGGTTCGTAAGCAGGTTGGGAGAAAAAGCTCTGCCGCTCTATGCTCTAATGAAAAAATCTGACACGTTCGTCTGGACCCCTCAGGCAGACGCAGCGTTTAAGGAGCTAAAAACAATGCTAGCCACAGCACCTATATTGGCTTCACCTTTGGAAAGAGAGCCTATGCTATTATACATAGCGGCAACAAACCGGGTTGTGAGTGTAGTAGTTGTAGTTGAAAGAGAAGAGGAAGGAAAAACCGTCCAGAGGCCGGTATACTACCTGAGCGAGGTGCTCTCCCTCTCAAAGCAGAACTACCCTCACTTCCAAAAAATGACTTATGGCGTGTACATGGCCGCCACAAAACTCAAGCATTACTTTGAGGAGCACCCCATGAAGGTGGTGAGTGAAGCACCAATCTCCGACATCATATGCAACAAAGACGCCAGCGGCCGGATTGCAAAATGGGCAATCCAGATATCACCATACGTGCCGGTGTATGAAAGGAGAGATGCCATAAAATCACAGGCTTTGGCTGATTTCCTCGTTGATTGGGCGGAGATGCAATACAAACCGCCAGATCAGAGGATAGAATACTGGAAAATGCACTTTGATGGATCCAAACTCAAAGAGGGCCTAGGTGCCGGTGTGGTGCTTACTTCACCAAAAGGAGACCACCTCCGGTATGTTTTGCAAGTGCATTTCAGGGCATCGAATAATGTCGCTGAATATGAAGCTTTGATCCATGGGCTTAAGGTCGCAAAAGAAATCGGTGCACACCGGATCATTTGCTATGGAGATTCAGATCTTGTGGTACAGCAGTGTTCCGGAGATTGGGATGCAAAAGATGCCAACATGGCCTCGTACCGGTTTCACGTGCAAAAGATTGCCGGATTCTTCGAAGGATGTGAGTTTCACCATGTGCCGCGCGCGGAAAATGAAGCCGCGGATGCTTTGTCCAAGCTGGGCTCATCTAGGCAAGAAATTCCTCCCGGAATAGCTTTGGCTCACTTAAGAGCACCATCGATCAAGCCAAGCCCGGAATCGGAATCAATTTTTGTACCGGAATCACACGTAGTGCCCATGGATATCGATGAAGGGAACCCGGGGACTGCTCCGGCAAGCTCGGGAACGGCTCCGGCAAGCTCGGGGACGGCTGTACCCATACCGGAAGAAATGATGCTGGTGGATAGCATGGAGATAGATGCACCGGTGTTTTTAGTCCGAGAGACACCGTCATGGGTTAAACCTATTAAGGAATTCCTGATCAACGGCACCTTGCCGGCTGATGAAAATGAGTCAAGGAGGGTACAAAGAAGGTCCAAAGCTTACACATTCATCAATGGTGAAGTATACAAGAGAAGCGTTACCGGTATCCTTCAAAGATGTGTGGAACCGGAAGAAGGAAAAGAAATGCTTGAGGAAATTCACCAAGGAGAATGTGGGCATCATGCTTCGTCAAGGGCGCTAGTAGCAAAAGTTTTCCGGCATGGGTTTTATTGGCCCACTGCTTTGGAAAACGCTGAGGATTTAGTGAGAAAATGCAACGGGTGCCAGAGGTACGCCAAGCAAAATCATACCCCAGCATCTGGTTTAAAAACAATACCACTAACATGGCCGTTCGCCGTTTGGTGCCTCAACATGGTTGGCCCATTCAAAACTGCAAGAAGCAGCATGACCCACATCTTGGTTATGGTAGATAAATTCACCAAGTGGCTAGAAGTGAAACCTATCGCAAAGTGTGATGGGCACACCGCGGTAAAGTTCTTAAAAGATGTCATCTTGCGGTATGGATACCCGCACAGCATCATCACTGACAATGGAACCAACTTTGCTCAAGGTGAGTTCAAAAGGTTCTGTGAGGACAAGAACATCCGGTTGGATTTGTGCTCAGTGGCACACCCACAAGGCAATGGCCAAGTGGAAAGAATGAATGCTTTGGTACTTTCCGGTATCAAGCCTAGACTCATTGATGCAGTGGAAAAGTCACCGGGATGTTGGCTCGATGAGCTACCATCGGTACTGTGGAGTATAAGAACAACTCCAAACCGATCTACCGGATACACTCCATTTTTCATGGTTTATGGAGCAGAAGCGGTCATACCAACCGATATCATTCATGATTCACCAAGAGTACAACTCTATACTGAGCAAGAGGTCAAAGAGGCCAGAGAAAATGATGTGGACTTGCTAGAAGAAGCGAGAGAGCTGGCTCTGGCAAGAACAGCCATTTACCAGCAGAACCTCAGACGCTATCATAACCGGAAGGTTAACCCAAGAGTTTTCCGGGAAGGAGATCTTGTGCTTCGACTAGTGCAGCGCACTGAAGGCCGGCATAAACTTTTGCCACCATGGGAAGGTCCCTTCATTGTAAGCAAGGTGCTTCACAATGATGCATACTACTTGATCGATGCACAAGAGTGGAAAAAAGGAAAGGCGGACAGGTCCGGAGAAGAGAGCAAGCGTCCATGGAACGTAGCTCTGTTGCGTCCTTTCTACTCTTGAAGTGGTGGTGTAAGAAGTTCCTTTTTGTACCTTAACTACTATGAATAAAAGTTGCCGGAACCTTGAATGAATCTCGGGGACTACCCCAATAAGGTTGCATGTAACTTGTTTATTTTTTCAGTATACCGGTTGCTTATTGAATGTTTTATCTTTCCGGTTTAGTAGTGTGCTAAATCCTACCGGAGTCTTCGACTCTGCTGCTGTCCGCAAACCGGCTTCATGGCAAGCAAGATAAACCGGTAGGGGATAAGCACATGAACTGTGGAGAGGAACAGCAGGAAAGAACAATCCGGAAAATTTAACTAACCCCGGTTAAACCGGTTTTTTGCAAAATTTCAAAGTTATTTCTAAATTCAAGAAGATGTTTGTTTGGTGAAAGAACCCTGTGCTCATACGCCAAAGAACGCCCAGAGAAGGCAGGCAGAGCCAAGGCAAAAGAACCAAGTATGCATCAAATTGGATGCGGAAACAATCTAGAAATCTTTGCAGTGCAGGATAAAAGCAGAACCAAAAGCCAATGTGCTAAAGCAAATTTAAGATAATTAGCTGCCGGTATAACTTACCGGCATAAACTGTTGTGCCACAACCAAAAGCAGATTTAAAGTTTTACATCATAAACCCCGGCATACCGGGGTAGAATTTAACAAGCATTGTTTTAAAGCAAGCAGGACCAACAGACATATTACAGGCAAGCATTTGATAGAGGATCATCAGGCAGCAGGAGCTTCCGGAGGAGCGTCGCCAGCATCAGCATCGTCTAGAGGCTCCTCGTCGGCTTCATCCTCCTCCTCATCAAGATAATCTTTGACGTCAGGAGGGGGAGGGATGAAGGTGCGCATGTCGGCGTACTCCGCAATGTGGTACGCACGATCCTGCCGCTTAGCGGTGAGGATCGGGTCCAGATCAGTTTCTGCGTCTTCGCGCACGCCGGTAAGGGCGTCCAGGTCGAGCTCCGGGTACCAGGAACAAGCGACGCATAGGGCGGAGTCCGCTCCAGCACGGGCAGCAGAGCACTGCCACTCGCGGATCCTCCTGCCGGCACCCTTAAGACGATCGCTGATGAGGGAGATGGTATCCGGCACCTCCTCGCCAGGCCATAGAGTCCTGAAGAGCTGGGTAGCTACGTCAGGAATGTCCGATAGATTGCGATCTATGGCGCGCATGTGAGACACCCGCGCGTTAAGCGCGACCAGATGGTCGTTGGGTGTCCATGGCACGGTAAGATTCGCTCGGCCTTGGTCTTTGCGGCGCGCGTCAACCTTCTTGACAGCGTACTTCTGCGAGTCCGGAAAGAGGCCTATGCGAAGAAAGAAAAAGGTTAAGGAAAAGAATCCGGAAGAAAAAGAGACCGGAAGGAAAAGAATCCGGAAGAAAAAGATACCGGAAGGAAAGATAACGGAAAGGAAACGGGGTCGGAGGAAAAAAGGCTCGTATGCAGTAGTCAAAATATGTAAAAGAAAAGAACTCACGGTAGGCAAGTGTGTCTGTTTGCAGGATCAACTGGTTGCATTCCTTGTGCTCCTCCTCCAGCCGCGCGGCCTTCTCCTCAGCACCCTTCCGGGCCTTGGCCAGCTCCTCCAGCTCAGCTCGCAGTACCACTGTGGCGTTGCTGGCGTCCTCCAGAGCCTCGTCCATCTTGGCCGCTGCATCAGCTTCAGCGGCTTCGAGGGCCTTGGCATGGTCAAGCCCCAGCTGAATGAGCTGGGACTTAAGCTCCTGGTAGCTGGTCTTGCGGGCGCTCAGCTCCTCCTGATGCTGCCGGATGAGCTGGTCCTTCTCCCCTGAAACCCAGGAAAGAAGATGTTAACAAGATTATGCTAATAAATATGAAAAGGAAACCAAGTTAACATGAGAAAGGAGAAAGGTTATACGTTGGGCGGCGGCGAGCTGCTCCTTGAGAGCGTCGATGGAAGCTTCCGGGATCACTGTTAAGCAGAAATTGCGAATGTTAGGAGGAAAAAAGGTTTCCGGTAAGAAAGATGCCGGTAGAACAATAACTTACCTTGGCACTTATCGTGTGCCTCAGCGAGCTCCCGATGCTCCCATAACAGCTCCTCAAAGAGGGCCTTCCGAGCGTCAGCCGTGAGCTGTTCAAGAAGAAGAAATGAGTTAAGTTTTGCGCTAAGAACAAAGTTCTTAACCCGAAACTCGGGGACTGGCAGTGCCGGTTTTGCGCGTTTCTAAAGTAAGTTGTGCGCTAAGAACAAAGTTCTTAACCCGAAACTCGGGGACTGGCAGTGCCGGTTTTGCGCGTTTTTAAGATAAGTTTTGCGCTAAGAACAAAGTTCTTAACCCGAAACTCGGGGACTGGCAGTGCCGGTTTTGCGCGTTTTTAAGATAAGTTTTGCGCTAAGGACAAAGTTCCTAACCCGAAACTCGGGGACTGGCAGTGCCGGTTTTGCGCGTTTCTAAAGTAAGTTGTGCGCTAAGAAGAAGGTATTCAACCCAAAACTCGAGGACTGGCAGTGCCGGTTTCACGCTAAGTTTTTAAGTTAAGTATTGCGCTAAGAGCTGCGCTCTTACCACAAAACTCGGGGACTGGGAAGATAGACAAGAGAGAAACCGGCATGAAACGAAAGAAAAGATAGAACAAAGCCGGAAAAGATAGAACAAAGCCGGAAACGAAGAAACCGGTAAAGATTGAAAAAAGTTAGTAGAACGTACCATCAGATTGTTCGTGGCATCATACCACGCGCTGTCGAGCTCCTTCACGGCGTTGCGAAGCCGCATGAAGTGCTCCTCGGAAGACCGGTCCCCGACAGGGTCAGGTGCCGGCAGCCTATCCTTGCCCAGACCACGGGTCTGCCGGAGTTATGTCCGCGGCGTTCCACTTTTCGGCGTAGGGCAGGAGATGCCCCAGGTCCCGGCCTTGGCGTTGGAACTCAGTAATACGGCCAAGAAGACCGGTGGCCTTCGTGGCGGTATCTCTGGCGGCCTTGGAGACATGCAGCACCAGAGGCTGCTGGCCGACGGAAGGGGCGCTGGAGGCCGTCGCCTTCCCCTTAATGAGCTTGGAAGTCTTGGGCGGCGGCGCGGAAGGAGCGGCCCCGGAAGTCTTGGGCGGCGGCGCGGTAGGAGCGGCCCTGGAGGGCTTGGCGCGAGGAGCGTCTGGCGGTGGCATGAGGATGGTCCGTGGAGAAGGGGGAGCGCTAGGCGCGTCACCCGGGTTGGAGCCTTCCGGCGCGGAAAATTCCGGCGCGGAAGTTGTCTTTTCAAGAACGGGAGGAGCTGGAGGCTCCGCCCGCCCGGCAGCTTGTTCTTCTCCGGCGCCGATGTTGCTGGCGCCGGTGTCTTGGTTCTCAGGGGGAAAGGAAAGATCCTCCTCCGTGCGGTGATCTGATGAGGAAGGGGCCGCACGCCCCGAATTTGTTGTGCCCCCCGAAAGGGAGGCAGAGGTGTTGCCGGCACCAGATGGTGCCGGGCTTGAGCGAGGAGGAGGGGTTGAGGTCCTTGCAGAACCCTCAGAGCCCGATGGCCTTGGGCCAAGCTTGAGTGCAGGGCTGAGAAAAAGAAAGAAAGACAGTTGGAAAAAAGCAACCAGAAAAAGAACTTGGCAAAAAGAGGCAAGCAAGAAAATGAAAAACTTACCCGGAAGCGGTTGGCATAGCCTTGCGCCCGTAGCGGCGCACGCCCACTTCCTTCTCCCCCACGGGCTCGGTCCGGAAGCGCTTGGAGGGAGGGGCCTCGCTGGGACCGGCATTAGATGCCGGCTGCTTGTTCTTTTGGCCCTGGGCCATGAGTTTGTCCACAAACTCAGAACCGGCCTCGGCGCGCAGGGGCGGCACACGCTCGTGGATCTAGGAGTTGAACATGGCTAAGAAGCAATTCGCAAGAAAGCAATAGCTGTAAAGTACAGGAAACCGGAAAAGAAGGTACCTCGAGCACGGTCAGGTCATCGGAGGTCCCGGTTGGCTCCGGCGGGTCCCGGCCTAGGCGCGAAGCCGGAGTCTTGCCCATCTTCAGATCCTTCCAAAAGATGTAGGGATCTGGGTCGAAGGAGTCAAGGGCGCGCTTCCGGCAAGTTCCTCGCCGCTCTGCTTGGATGAGGGGGAAGCGGTCCTTGGCCTGAAACAAGATAAAAAGGAAAGTTAACAAAAGCGGAAAGTTGCCGGCAAAAGACAACCCCAAATTGCGCAATCTCTTACTTCTTGAGTCGGAGGGTTAGTAGTGCTGAGGGGAAGGAGGCCCCATTCCCAGGCAAATGGCATAGCAGTTTGGCGAATCTGCTTAGCCTTGCGAACAACATCCTTCCTGCTAAGAGGACGGCCTGTGATCTTGGTAGGATCGCCAGGGCCATACATCTCGCTCATCCTATGCGCACGGCGCTTCAGAGGAAGCACCCGGCGTGAAATAAAGGTGCGGATGATATCATCAAAGCAGATGTTGGTCTCCTTCTTCAAAGAGGCCAAGAAGCATACTACCCGGTTGGTTTCGGCGTGCTCCGTCTTCGGGTGGTAGCTCCAATTGGTTCTGCTAGGAGGCCCCGCTTGGAAGGGAGGAAGATCGATAAGATCGGCGCGGCCATTGTTCTTCACATAGAAGAAAGTTCCTTGCCAGGCGCGGCAGGACTCGAGGCCGGAAAATTTAAGAAAAGTGCTCCCTGGGCGGGAGCCAACGATGCAAGATCCGCACTCCACGGGCGGTTTGGGCTTAGGGATTTCCTTGCCCTGGATGGAGTTGATCCGCAAATTGAAGAAGCGGGCAAACGTCTCGCGAGTGGGACGAATGCCGATATAGGCCTCCATGAAGGTGGCATAGCAAGAAAGGTAGAAGATGGCGTTGCCAGGAAGGTGGTGAGGTTGGAGTTTATAGAAGTCTAAAAACTCCCGGAAAAAAGGGGAGGCAGGAAGGCCGAAGCCACGCTCAAAGTGAGCAAGAAAAACAACATATTCACCGGGTTCGGGGTCCGGTTCGATTTCGTCACCAGGAATCCGGCAAGTGACTCCTTCCGGAATCCTCCGAGACCGGTATAACCAATCGATTTCGTACTCAGTGACATTGGAGCCCATCCAGGCTCCGCGAGTGATTGGGGAAGGCTCTGCGCCGGAAGATTGGCTAGAGCTACTAGAGGCTTGGCCAGAGCTACTCGCTTCTTGGCTACCGGAAGCTTGGCTAAAGCTACCGGATTCTAAATGGCCGCCAGACTCTTGGAGGCTACCGGATTCCTGCTGGTTGCCGGAATCAGTCTCCATCGGATCTGAAGCCGTGGATTCGCCGGGAGATTGTCTACGGCGCTTAACAGAAAGAGAAGAGGAAGATGCGGAGGAAGATTCCTCGTCAGACATTGGATGGCTAGGCAGAAAAACAGAAATCCCACTCTTGAACCCCGCGTGAAGATCTACGAGTAAGAGGAAAACCAAAGAAAAAGAGGAAATAAGAACACCGTAGGCCCAAGATCTGAAAGGCAAGCGGAGGGCGAGCAAAGTAAGATTGCTACCAACCTTGAGCGGCGCAGTTGCTGAGGAGGACTTTTGCCGGCGGAGGAGAGGGCCTGCGGTCGCCAACGACCACCGTCAACGGCGAGGAGGATAAGCTTGCGAAGAAGCGCGAATGCAGCAGGCGCGGTGGAGATGCTGCTGAAGTTTCCCGCACAGCGAGGTCCGGCGGAAGCACGGCGTAAGTTCGCCGGGCGCCGGAGCTTGAACGAGCGACGATGGACGGAGAGCGGCGGTGGCGCAGAGGCGTGGAGCACTGTGCGCGAAGGATGAGGAATGCGAAGAAGATGAAGAAGAAGGGGCGGTTGTGCTTATAAAGGAGAGAGAAGATGGGCCGCAAACCGCTGGGCCGCGACGGTTCGCCTCGCGGCCCGCGACGGTTCGCGCCGTGGGCCGCCACGTGGCGGGGAGATACACGCGAGAAAATGGACGCCACACGGAGGCGCGCACAGGATCCAAAACGGCTAGTGGGATCTGTAGTGGGGCATTTAATGACCGCGCGGGAGTCGAAACGAAGTGACAACTGACACTGGCGTGGCAGTTAACAGTGCGCATGTCACTGACAGGCACGGGGCCCAAAATATTCTCGACTTCGCCGAGGAAAGAGTAAAGGCAAATGACACCGGAAAAGAGAGATGCCGGAACATGCCTTGCGAAGAGAAGAAGATGAACAAGGGTGAAGGTGCCGGAACCAAGTTCTAGGCATGAGTGATTAAACCGGTATGTTAAAAAGATGAAAACCTGGCATGGTCTGTAGGATAGAGTCCTCCAGACTATACCAGCTTCGGGGACTAATGTTGGGGGGATAACCCCCGGTATGCCAAAGGCATGCCAAACCGGATGGTTTGAGCCATCAAGATACCGGTTTAATGTTCTTACCGGAAGCCTGGTAGGAATTTGGGAAAGCAAGCTAAGCCGGTATCCCCAAAGGGGTATGCCGGAACCCGGTAAAGAAGACACCGGAAAGGAGGGCCTGTCGGCAGGACTGGTCAAAGATTCTCTTCAGAACAAGAAGACAAGGATGAGCTAAGCAAAGTAACTTTATTCAGAGCCCTGGCGCCAAAGAGAGAGGTGACGCTGAAAGAAGCCGGAGGACATCAGCGTTTCTGATTAAAGAAGACTCCGGCGTCACCTGTGATTAAAGTAGCTTTGTAAAGTAGTTTGTCCAGTCAAAGATGCCATTAGGGTTTCTTGTTCTGTAAGCCACCCTCTCCCCTATATAAGGAAAGGGGTTACTGCCTCTTACAGGCGCGAGACCACAGAAGGAATTAGACGACAGAACTTGTAACCATGTTGAGATCAATGAAGCTAGCGATCTAGTAAAGAGTTCTTCCTCTTGTCTCTCTTCTTGTATACCGGCCTTTGGTTGTGTTCTTGAGGAAAGCATCCGGAAGTTCTTCCCATCTAATCGCAAACCCTCCCCCGAATCCTTTAGCGTCTATTCGGCCCCAATCTAAGCCATCCTATGGCATCTGTCTGTTCACCACGACGACAGAGCTGGCGCAGGAGTGGTACTTATATCACCTGAAGGCGACAAGTTAAAATACGTCCTCCGGATGACGTTCCCTAACGCATCCAACAATGAAGCAGAATATGAAGCCCTCATACACGGGATGAAGATGGTGAAAGCTTGCGGTGCAACTCGATTAAAAATCTTTGGCGACTCACAATTGGTGGCTCAGCAAGTTATGAACCAATGTGACGCAGTCAATGATAGCATGATGGCATACAAGGAGGTGTACAATGAGCTCGAGAAGCTGTTTGATGGATGCGAGGTAAATCACATCAGTAGATTGAGCAATGATGAAGCCGACGTTCTTGCAAACATCGGGTCGCAGTGCCTCCCAATCCTGCCAGGAGTATTTTGGGAAGAAATAGCGGAGAGATCCACGAAGCCGAAAAAGGTGCAGAAAAAAGCAAAGGAAGAAAAAACTTCGGCGCCCCTCAAAGAAACCACGGAGGACGAAGAGGACCAAGAGCTTGTGATGATGGTAGAAGTTCCTTGGATGCAAGCATATATATCATATATCCTCAGGAAAGAAATACCCGATGATCCAGTTGAGGCAAGGCGAGTTATTCGACGATCCAAAGCTTTCACAGTGGTCAAAGGGGAGTTATACAAGCGAAGTATTTCAGGCGTCTTGCAAAGGTGTGTCACACCCGAAGAAGGAAGAATAATTCTGAAGGATGTACACGAAGGAATATGTGGCCACCACGCAAGTAGTCGAGCCATTGCAGCCAAGGTTTTTCGGGCAGGATTTTATTGGTTGACAGCAATCGAGGATGCAAAGGAAATAGTATGAACCTGCGACGCGTGCCAAAGATTTGCCACAAAACCTCACTCTCCAGCGGCAGAATTAACACCAATACCATTGTCGTGGCCCTTTGCCCAATGGGGACTTGATATAGTGGGCAAGTTGCACAAAGCTTCGCCAGGAGGATATGAGTACCTGCTGGTCACTGTCGACAAATTCACCAAGTGGGTAGAAGCGAAGCCAATAAATTCACCAGATGCAGCGTCGGCAATAAATTTTGTGAAAGGCCTCGTTTTTCGGTTTGGAGTGCCTCATAGCATTGTTACAGATAACGGTTCAAACTTTACATCCAAGGAATTCAAGGAGTACTGTGCAGAAGTAGGCATTAAATTGCACTTTGCGTCAGTTGGGCACCCGCAAACCAATGGCCAAGTCGAGAAAGCCAATGGCATCATCTGCAACGGCATCAAAAAGCGCCTGCTAGGACCGCTTGAAAAAGCTCGACATACCTGGCCAGAGGAATTGCCAAGTGTTTTGTGGAGCATCCGAACAACACCAAATACGGCGACACAAGAAACTCCGTTTTTTCTCGTCCACGGAGCCGAAGCTGTATTACCAATTGAAATAGAGTATGATTCTCCAAGAGTAACAGAGTATGACGAAGAAACATCACAAAAAGCTCGGGAGGATGATATGGATGCACTCGATGAAGCCCGAGATGAAGTACTTTCACGAGTCACCAAATACCAGCAGGACCTCAAAAACTATCACAGTCGATGGTTAAGACCCAGATCTTTCCAGGTCGGGGATTTGGTCTTGCGGTTAAATCAAAAAAGCACCGAGAAGCTCGAATCACCGTGGCTAGGCCCTTACGTCGTCACGGAAGTCATCGACGGAGGAGCATATAGGATCAAGGACAAGAAGACAAGGGCTCCCGAGAAAAACCCTTGGAACGTGGCGCAGCTCAGGCGGTTCTACGCCTAGAGTCAAAATATAGTCCTCCTCTGTAAAAATACAATGTACTGAAACGCCCACGAGTTTTCAGACGCACTCTTTTCCTTTTCGGGGCACCGAGTGGGGCCGGAAAGGTTTTTAATGAGGCGGGCTCGCGGTGCTGCAATATAATAAAGATAGTGGAGATATACTTCTTATTCTTCGACACGCTCGGGGGCTTAACGCCTCCAAATCTCAAAATAAGTACAATATAGATAAATTAGACTTACCGAAATATTTCGCCTTGGTACAATAATACCTCGCCAAATATAACATCGGAAGCTAACAAGTTATAAATATAGTATACTCATTGCTTTGGTCTGAAAACCTCGCAACAAAAATATAGAACTTCGACACTAAGATACTCGGGGGCTTGTAACCTATCGATGGAAAAATAAAGACATCTTCTTACGACAAGAGGAAAAATTTTCGAGATGGCAAAACAATATAAACTCTATCCAAAGGCTCGGGGGCTTCAACAATATAGACCACTTTACAATGTAAAAAAAATTTCTTTGGAAACAAAAAAGAAATCAAAAAAGATACAGACACAATGTCTTGCAATATAGTACAGCTCAATCGAGGCCTAAAATACTATCTATGGACAAGCCTCTGGTTGTTTTGTGTTTAGCATAAGTCCCCTTGACGAAAAATTCTGAATCCATCCGAAGAAGCTCATCCATCATCGACTCGGCCACAGGAGTTACCATCTCATTGATTGTGTCAATATCATTTTTTCGCCGTGATTTCTTGGCCAGGCAATCAGCAACAATCTTCGTCAGGTCCAACTTTGGATGGCAAATGTTTATCATAATCATGGCGAACCTTGCTCCGGCAGTCAATTGAGCTCGCACAAAATTATGGATGCGAGGGGCATCTCTAAAAGTCTCCAGCAATCCAGGAAGAGTTTTGGTAGCCTCATTTCGAGGAAATAAAGTCTTGTAAACAAGGGTTAACGTTGTCGTGCAAAAATTGAGAAATTCGCGCACCTGGCAAGCACGATCTTGGAACCTGACAATTTGCTGGGTTCGTTCAGGGGTGGCCCAGAACAGACACCCATGGTTAAGGGAAAGGTTGACGAGAAGATTCGTTCTCTCGTTCACTCTTTGGTCTTCGGCGGCAGCATCAAGAACCGAGCCTATTAAGCGACAAGGCAAGAAATTTAAGGGGAGGCACAGTAAAGCAAAAAAAGAGGCAGTGTGAGGTTGGAAAAACATACCTAGCATATCTGTGCTAGCCTCAGACATCAGCTCGAGCATGCTATTTTCTCGGGTAGTGGCTTTCTCAGCCTCCAACACAGCAGCATCCTTGGCAGCCAGAGCCTCTTTGGCTTGTTGAAGAGCGATTTTCTCTTTTTCAGATGCTTTTCGAGATTGTTCCATCATTGCCAGAGTTTGTTTCTTCATGGACTGAAGTTGTTGTCGAAGTTCTTGCAAATCTGCCGACAAATGTTTGCTTGAAGAACCTTCGAGGGGGTTATCATCGACTAGCATTTTCTTCGAGAAGGAAGAAGCAGGTGAAGCATCGGCAGAGCAAGGATTGGTCGAATAGTTATCAAATATTAACTGGAAAAGAAAAGTCCCAGGATCAATGATAGTGCCAGGAGGAATTTCATTGATTTCTAGAAAATTTACATGGACATTACAAAAGAAGTTCTCCAAAAGGACTACCAGGATAATTGTTGCCAAAGCTAAAGTGGCGACAAGGGCAAAAGAAACAGAGAAAGCAAAGAAAAGAAAAAAAAGAGGCATGCAACTAGACCTCCGGCCTTGATGAGCTAGGAGTTGCAGATGGCTTGATCCCGAGATAGGCCAGGATTTTCTTCGTGTTGGGCTTGGCTGCCTTGATCAGCGACCGCCATTTTGTTTGTTCTATTTGCTCGGTGTCGCCAACCTTCATCCAGTCAACAGTCTGTGCTGTCAGCGACCAAGGCAACAGTGCTCTCGACAGCAATCTTCATGTTCTCCTGGCGCATCTTCAGTCCAAGATCCTCCGGTGGATTGAAGTCCTTGGCAAGGGCAAGGAAAGTCTTGGGCTCTTCTTTCTTCGGGAAGAAGTAGGGGAACAGCTTCGACAATCCTGCGTCAGCATTCACCACGCCTTCGCGAACTTCTTGGCCATGAAATTCCAGATAAGAGAGTGCGTCAAGGAGAGGATCATTGGTGGGATTCTCAAGATCAAACTCTTGGTTTGTTTGACCTGCCATAGAAAATATATGTTGGTCGACAGCAAGTAAAAAGAAAAAAAAAAGCAAGTCCTAAGAAAAATAGAAGGGATCGACAAAGTTACCGAGGAAGCGCCGATTTTGCGTGTTCAAGCGCTTGAGGATCCCCTTTTCACGAGTAGCCTGCGCGGCCTTGTGCTCGTTTAAAGCAGTTTCGGAATCCTCAAGTCTCTTTTGCAGATTTTCGACACCAGCAGTTTTTGCCTTGGCTTCATCAGCCTCTGCTTTGGCTTGGCTAGCGTCAAGTTCAGCCTTCTTGCGAGCCGTTTCACTTTGCTCCAGTTTCTGAGCAAGAGTGTCGACAAGCTTGTTGGCCTCTGCAAGTTTCTCTACCAAAATAGAAAGGAATCGTCAAAATTGCGACAAAAACAGAAGCAAGAAGTTATAAATAAGGGGTAGCAAAAAAGTTATTACCTTCAGTCTTGCTGGCATACTCACGGTACCCAATGAATTGGGACCCGATGCGAACAAGTTCTTTGATCATAGGCTATCAAAGAAGAACAAAGAAAGAAAACATCGGTACGGGAAAAATATGAAGGCATAAAGAAGCAAACAGAGGAAATATAGAAACGGGCAAGAAAATAAAAAACTTACATCATCTAAGAGAGGATTAGAGGAGCTACCCAACTGAGGGGTAGGCTCCACGATCGTTTCCACCCTTGTCCTTTTTGGTGAAGGAGCAAGAGGGCTTGAAGGAGGAGTGGTGGTGACGACGTTTTGTTGAGGAGGCGAGGATTCTTCTCCCTCAACTGGCGTCTCCGAAACAATTAAAGTATGTGACGTGCTTGTTCGAGGAGCCACGTCAAGAGTTGGTATTTCTTCCTCATCATCACTGTGATTAAAGATCGACAGCACAAAAAGCAAGATAAGACAAAAACCTTCGAGTACATAAATAAGGGGATATCAAAGTGACTTACGAGCTGATGAGGGATTCAAGATAGGGATCATAAGTTGCCTTCTGACGTGAAGGATCAACTTCTTCGGCTTTGGAGGTGCCGGAATCTTCGACATCATTCCTCTTCCTTTTGTTCCTTGGAGAAACAGCAGGAGGAGGAGGAGACAGTGCCGACGCAGTGCCTTCGGAGGCAGCATCTTTTTCAGAAGATCCCGCAGATTTTAGAGAATCCACGGGTTCATTCACAAAAGAGGGGGCCTCTTGGTTGTCATCAGTGACAACGGCCCTTTCTTCGACTTCTCCACCTTCAGGAAGAGGAGGAAGCGAGACAGGGTCTGGATGGTTCTGTACAAAATAAAAATAAAATAGGGGAAGATATCAGAAAAGGAGTTACAACAAAGATAGCAAAGCAGTAACAAGACAATCGATAAAGATTACCTTGGGAAGTGGATTGGCGGCGCTGAATGGTTTTACACGACAAGAAGAAGGGACAGGATCTTTTTTGCTGAGAGACGAGATTTTTCGGACAAGTTTTTCTAAGTCCTTGACCTCCAAATCCACCGACAGCCGATCTGCGTCCTTGTCGCCAGCATATTTCCAGAGAGGGTATTTGCGAGCCTGAAGCGGCTGCACTCTAGTCCTAAGAAAATAAGCCGTGATTTGGATACCCGACAGCTCTTTGCCGCGAGTATTTTGCAACTCGTGGATGCGAGCTATTAAGGTTTCTGTCGACGCCTTTTCTTCTTCGGTAGCCTCTGCGTCCCAGGAGCGGCGGCGAAGGATTTTTTCGGCGCCATCGAAAGGAGGGATGTTGTCTTCAGCACATCCGTGGTTCTCCTCCTGAATGTACAACCACTTCTTGCGCCACCCTTGAACTGAGTCAGGGAGTTTGACATCGAAGTAGTCGACAGTGGGCCGAACAGAAATTACAACGCCGCCTATATTATAGGCGACATTGGGCGAGCCATTACGGCGGCAGAAGAAAATGCGCTTCCATAGCGCCCGATTAGGGCCGGACGCCAAGGAAGGCCTCGCAAAGGGTGATGAAAATGGAGATATGGAGGATTGAATTTGGCGTGAGGTGGTGGAGTTGCAGACCATAAATAAAGAGCAGTCCGCGGAGAAAAGGATGAATGGGGGCAGAAAGACCGCGGATGAGGTGGTCGACAATACTTACCCGGTACCCCATTGGAGGGGTTGGGTAGCTCTCCTCACTGGGGAAGCACAGCGCTTTGGGCTTCTTGATGATCCCCAGTTTCTTCAACATGTTGATGTCCTGGGTGGAAATCTTCGATCTTTCCCACTCCGCCGTCCCCAGATCCACGGCGGCCATGGAGGACTCCGGCGTGCTGTGCCTTGTCAAACGACGCGGTGGCATCAACAATGGCGCAGGGTTTGCAGCTTGGAGATGAGGAGCTTAGGTGGCTGTGGGTCGCAGGAGGAAATTTGCAGATGAGAGCAGGAGAACGGCGCGAGCGGAAGTGCTCGAGGAGGAAGAAGAAGATCTTATATAGAGGTGCGGTGAAGCGGCGGACCGTTGGATAAGAAAAATGTGTGGCAGATGATAACCACGTGGACACGAGGGTAAAAAGGTAATTCAACATTGGAGAAGTTACGGTACGTGCGCCAGAAAAAGCGGAGGACGTGTGTCCCCCACTTGCACGACGTGTCAAGATAGTGGATCAATTGGGCCCGCAAGGCAGTGGGAGAAGGCTTTTCGCGATTTTTGACTCGCAATCGCGGCTATCGTCAGCAATAACGTCACCTTGGCAGAAGAAAAAATTCGACTCTACAGTTTCATAAAAGGCGACATGGAAAAATAATGCAGAGCTTTTGATCAAATACAAGTTTTTGATCAAATGCTCGGGGGCTACTTTGGAAAAAAGAAAAAAGATCCAGAAAGACAAAATAGAAATGGCATGAGCCTATGACCAAATACAAATATTTGTTCATGGCCTCGGGGGCTACTCCCATCGGGAGCGCTGTTCGCGCACCCGAGAAATTATAAAACTTCGGGAGATAAAAAGAAAATATAGCGGCATAAGGCGTGGAGCCTACAACCAAGTACAAGTCCTTGGCTGTAGTCTCGGGGGCTACTCCCATCGGGAACGCTGCTCGCGTGCCCGATGAAATCATGAAAAAAGAAGCGAAAAAAGAAAGAGAAAAAAGAAAGATAGTAGAGCAAAAGAGTATATTTCGAGTTATAAATAACTCTGCATATACTCCCATCGGGAGAGCAATACAAGTCATCTTTGACTCGATAAAATGTGCCATTCCAACAGCCGAATAAGCACTCGACAATATATTCTCAAAACGCCAAAGTTGCGATCAATTTCTGAATGCCGCAAAATTTGCGAAGGTAAGACCCCAGATCTGTTCTGCTGGGCGTGGCATCGCCGAAGACTGCGCTCTGCTACTTTTATCCGTATCAGCAGATACGAAGAAAAATCCTAACGGACGCGTTAGGTACCCGATAAATTTTACTGGGACTCGACAGAATGGTAAGACCTTAAGCGGCACCTGTCGAAGTTTACACCAGTATCCCGAGATCATGTCCAGGGACGTGATCTTGAAGTAGGTTTTTGCGGATTGCCACTAGAGCAGTTAACTAGTACCTGATCCGTCAGATGAACTAGCCCCAACTACCATTATCCCTGTACAATATAGAAGTTTATGAGAAGAAATATAGAAAAGTTAAAGTTGTCGAATAAAAATAAACAGTGGAGATTTTCCTTGACTCTACGATTCAAGCAAAATCTCGGGGGCTACTGACATAGGCATCCCAAATGGGCCTGCCGAAGATAGTACCCGGGGTTTACTGAAGGCCCATTACCCGAAGAATAAGAAGATTCGGGAGCCCAAGATATTATTAAGGAAGACTAGAGTTGTAATAGGAAGTGTTATTTGTAATCTTACGGGATGAGTTAGAAACCTTCCCGGACTCTGTAACTTGTACGGCACGAATCCCTCGGCTCCGCCTCCTATATAAGGGGGAGTCGAGGGACACAGAAATCATCGAATCATTGTTCTCAAACCCTAGTTTTCATAATCGTCGAGTACTTTTCGGCTGAAACCTTCGAGATCTACTTGCCCTCTACTTCCAACTAAACCCTAGTCTACAATCCGTAGGCATTGACAAGTTAATACCTTGTCAACGTGGACCATGAACTTCGATGGATCCAAGAGAGTAGAAGGAGCTGGTGCAGGGGTGATACTCATATCACCTGAAGGCGACAAATTGAAGTATGTCCTACGGATGACATTCCCAAACGCATCTAACAATGAAGCAGAATATGAAGCCCTTATACACGGGATGAAGATGGCGAAAGCTTGCGGAGCAACTCGACTAAAAATCTTTGGCGACTCACAATTGGTAGCTCAGCAGGTTATGAACCAATGTGATGCAGTCAACGATAGCATGGTGGCATACACGGAAGTGTACAACGAGCTTGAAAAGCTGTTTGATGGATGCGAAGTAAATCACATCAGTAGGCTGAGCAATGATGAAGCCGACGTTCTCGCAAACATCGGGTTGCAGTGCCTTCCAATTCCACCAGGCGTGTTCTGGGAAGAAATAGCTGAAAGATCCACAAAGACAAAGAAGGCGCAGAAGAAGACGAAGGAGGAGAAAACTTCGGCGCCTCTCAAAGAAATTCCAGATGAAGAAGAGGACCAGGAGCTGGTGATGATGGTAGAAGTCACATGGATGCAAGCGTACATATCGTATATCCTGAGAAAAGAACTACCCGACGATCCAGTTGAAGCAAGGCGAGTTATTCGACGGTCCAAAGCCTTCACAGTGGTCAAAGGGGAGTTGTACAAGCGAAGTATTTTGGGCGTTCTGCAAAGGTGCGTTACACCCGAAGAAGGAAGGATAATCTTAAAGGACGTGCACGAGGGAATATGTGGCCACCACGCGAGCAGTCGAGCTATTGCGGCCAAGGTCTTTCGGGCTGGATTTTACTGGTTGACAGCGATCGAGGACGCAAAAGAAATAGTACGAACCTGCGACGCGTGCCAAAGATTCGCCGCAAAACCCCACTCCCCGGCCGCAGAGCTGATGCCAATACCATTGTCTTGGCCTTTCGCCCAATGGGGACACGATATGGTGGGAAAATTGCACAAGGCTTCTCCAGGAGGATACGAGTACATGTTGGTCGCTATCGATAAATTCACCAAGTGGATAGAAGCGAAACCGATAAGTTCACCAGATGCAGCGTCAGCAATAAAATTCGTGAAGGGCATCGTTTTTCGATTTGGAGTACCTCACAGCATCGTCACAGACAATGGTAGTAACTTTACGTCCAAGGAGTTCAAGGCATACTGCGCAGAAGTAGGCATCAAATTACACTTCGCGTCAGTTGGGCACCCGCAAACCAACGGCCAAGTCGAGAAAGCCAATGGTATCATCTGCAACGGTATTAAAAAGCGCCTGCTAGGACCACTTGAAAAGGCTCGACATACCTGGCCAGAAGAATTGCCAAGTGTCCTGTGGAGTATTCGAACAACACCAAATACGGCGACGCAAGAAACTCCGTTCTTTCTAGTCCATGGAGCTGAGGCAGTACTACCGATCGAAATAGAGCATGACTCCCCAAGAGTCACAGAGTATGACGAAGAAACTTCAAGAAGAGCTTTGGAGGACGATGTGGATGCACTCGACGAAGCTCGAGATGAAGTACTCTCACGAGTCACCAAGTACCAGCAAGACCTAAAAAACTACCACAGTCGACGATTGCGGCCAAGATCTTTTCAGGTTGGAGATTTGGTCCTACGGCTCAATCAACAAAGTACTGAAAAGCTCGAGTCACCATGGCTGGGCCCTTACGTCGTCACAGAAGTAATCGAAGGAGGAGCGTACAGGATCAAGGACAAGAAGACAGGGGTTCCCGAGAAAAACCCCTGGAACGTGGCGCAACTCAGGCGGTTCTACGCTTAGAGTCGAAATATAGTACTCCTTTGTAAAAATACAATGTACTGAAACGCCCGCGAGTTTTCAGACGCACTCTTTTCCTTTTCAGGGCACCGAGTGGGGCTGGAAAGGTTTTTAATGAGGCGGGCTCGCGGTGCTGCAATATAGTAAAAGATAGTGATGAGATACATCTTTTTTCTTCGACAGGCTCGGGGCTCATAACCCACGACAGCAAAATACATACATTCTCGCAAAAAAATAAATTCTTCGAGACGACAAGATAAATATAAGCTCTAGCCAAAAGCTCGGGGGCTTCGCAATATAGATTACACTTTACAATATAGACAACTTCATCAATACAAAGAATTCGACAAAAAATATAGACATAACTTTTTGCAATATAGTACAACTCAGTCAAGGCCTAATATACTATCTATGGATAAACCTTTGGTTGTCTTGTGCTCAGCATAGCTCCCCTTGACGAAGAATTCAGAATCCATCCGAAGAAGTTCATCCATCATCGCTTCGGCCACAGGAGTCACCATGTGATTGATCTCGTCGATGTTATTTTTTCGTCGCGATTTTTTGGCCAAGCAGTCAGCGACAATCTTCGTCAGATCCAATTTTGGATGGCAAATATGTATCATGATCATGGCGAATCTTGCTCCAGCAGTCAACTGAGATCGTACGAAGTTATGAATACGAGGGGCATCTCGAAACTTTTCCATCAATCCAAGAAGAGTTTCGGGAGCTTCATCCCGAGGAAACATAGTCTTGTAAACAAGGGTCAAGGTTCTCGTACAGAAGTTAAGGAATTCGTGAACCTGACAGGCGCGGTCCTGGAACCTGACAATCTGTTGGGTTCGCTCGGGAGTGGCCCAGAACAGACAGCCATGTTTCAGAGAAAGGTTAACAAGGAGGTTCGTTCTCACATTCACCCTTTCATCCTCAGCAGCAGCATCGAGAACGGAACCTATTGAGCGACAGAACAAGAAATTCAAAAAAAGGGGGGTACAGCAAAAGATAGAAGTGGTTCTGGATTGAGAAAGCATACCTAACATATCCACACTCGCTTCAGTCATTAGCTCGAGCATATTATTTTCTCGAGCAGTTGCTTTTTCAGCTTCCGAAATAGCAGCTTCCTTGGCAGCTATGGCTTCTTTAGCTTGTTGAAGGGCAATTTTCTCTCTTTCGGATGCTTTGCGGGACTGCTCCATCATCGCAAGCATTTGTTTTTTCATGGATTGAAGCTGTTGGCGAAGTTCTTGCAAATCTTGCGAGGAGTGTTTACTCGAAGAACCTTCGATAAGGTTATCATCGACAAGGGTTTTCTTCGAGAAGGAGGAAGCAGGAGAAGTATCGGCAGGACAAGGATTGGCGGAGTAATTATCAAATATCAACTGGAAAAGAAAATTTCAGTATTAATGATCATGCAAAATAGAATTCCATTGATCTTCGGGAAATTTACACATATATTACAGAAAGGGGTCTTCAAAAAGATTGCTACGGCAATTGTCGCCAAAAGCTACTATGGCGACAACTTCAAAAGAAACGGGAAAATAAAAAAGATAGGGCATTCTACTAGACCTCCGGCTTCGACGAGCTAGGAGCAGGAGTGGGCTTGAATCCAAGATAAGCAAGGATCTTCTTTGTGTTGGGCTTCGCAGCCTTGATCAGCTATCGCCACTTCGTAGTCTCCATCTCCTGCATGTCGCCAACCTTGGTCCAGTCGATGTTTTGTTGACTGTCAGCAACCAGGGCGACAGTGCTTTCAACGGCAACCTTCATATTTTCTTGGCGCAGCTTCAGTCCAAGATCTTCTGTCGGATTAAAGTCCTTGGCAAGAGCAAGGAAAGTCGCGGGTTCCGTTTTCTTCGGGAAGAAGTAAGGGTAGAGTCGCGACAATCCTTCCTAGGCCTGTTCAATGCCGTCACGGGCTTCTATTCCGTGAAACTCAAGGAAAGCAAGTGCGTCGAGGAAGGGATCATTGTCAGGATCTTCAAGTTCAAATTCTTGGTTTGTTTTCCCTGTCGAGGAAAAAATGTGTTGGTCAACAAACAAGTAAAGAAAAGTAAGTCCAAAGAATGCAAAATAGATCGGGTACTTACTGACAAAGCGACGGTTTTGCGAATCCAAGTGCTTGAGAATCGCCTCTTCGCGAGCAGCTTGTGTGGTTTTATGCTTGCTCAAGGCAGTCTCGGCGTCATGAAGCCTCTTCTGAAGTTCTTCGACACCAGCAGCTTCTGCTTTGGCCTTGTCAGCCTCTGCCCTAGCTTTACTAGCATCAGATTCGGCCTTCTTACAAGCCTCCTCACTTTGCTCTAATTTCTGAGCAAGAGTGTCGGCACGTTTGTTGGCCTCCGCAAGTTTTTCTACCAAAATAGTCAAAATTACGACAAGAAAGGAGCAAGAAGTCATGGGCAAAGAGAAGCAGGAAGTCAGTACCTTCAGCTTTGCTAGCATACTCGCGGTACCCAACGAATTGGGCACCGAAGCGGATGAACTCCTTAATCAAAGGCTGTTAAAGAAAGACAAAGAAAGAAAGTGTCGGTAGGAGACAAAAATGCGATAGCACAAAATAAAAAGAAGCAAACAGTGAAAATATCGACAACATCAGAAAGCGTTCAAGAACTCACATCATCCAGAAGAGGAGTCGAGGAGCTACCCAATTGCAGGGTAGGCTCTGTGATTGTTTCAACCCTCGCCCTTTTTGGTGAAGGGACAAGGGGGCTTGCAGGAGGAGCAGGTTCGTCGGTGTTTTGTTGAGGAGGCGAAGACTCTTCTCCCTCAACTTGCACTTCAGAAACAACTAGAGTATGCGACGTACTCGTTCGAGCAGTCGCATCAAAAGCTGGCATTTCTTCCTCGTCGCCACTACGATTAAATGGCGGCAGTATAAGAAGCAAGATAGACAAAAATCTTCAAGTAGCAAAACAGTAAGAAACAAAAGACTTACGAACTGACGAGGGCTTCAAGGTATGGATCGAAAGCTGCCTTCCGACGTGAAGGAGCAGCTTCTTCGGCTTTGGAAGTGCCGGAATCTTCGACATCCATCCTTTTCCTTTTGTTCTTTGGAGAAACAGCAGGAGGAGGAGATTGTGCCGATGTGGTAGCCTCAGAGGCAGCTTCCTTTTCAGAAGATCCCGCAGATTTTCGAGAACCTGCGGGTTCATTCTCAAAAGAGGGAGCATCTTGATTGTCATCAGTGACAACAGCTCGTTCTTCGACTTCTCCACCTTCAGGAAGGGGAGGAAGCGAGACAAGATCTGGATGGTTCTATACAAAAAAAAGGGGGAGGCGTCAACAAAAGAGTTATGTAAAGGATGGCAAATAAAAATGAGCCAGCCAACAAAGGTTACCTTGGGAAGCGCATTGGTGGCGCTGTATGGTTTTACGCGACAAGAAGAAGGGACAGGATCTTTCGAAGTCAGGGAGGAGATCTTCCGGACAAGTTTTTCTAAATCCTTGACCGACAAATCTACCGACAACCGATCCACATCATTGTCGCCAGTATACTTCCAGAGGGGATTTTTGCGAGCCTGCAGAGGCTGCACTCTGATTCTAAGGAAGTACGCTGTAATCTGGATATCCGACAGCTCTTTGCCGCGGGTATTTTGCAGCTCGTGGATGCGGGTCATCAATGCCTCCGTCGCCGTTTTTTCTCCCTCGGTAGCCTCTGCATCCCAGGAGCGGCGGCGATAGATTTTCTCGGCACCATCAAAAGGAGGGATGTTGTCTTCAGCACACCCATGATTTTCCTCATGGATGTACAGCCACTTCTTGCGCCACCCTTGAACTGAGTCAGGGAATTTGACATTGAAGTAATCGACATCAGGGCGAACGCAGATAACAACGCCGCCTATGTTATAGGCGACATTGGGAGAGCCATTGCGGCGACAAAAGAAAATGCGCTTCCACAATGCCCAGTTAGGCTGGACGCCAAGGAAGGACTCGCAGAGGGTGATGAAGATGGAAATGTGGAGGATAGAGTTGGGTGTGAGGTGATGAAGTTGCAGTCCATAAACAAATAGCAACCCCCGAAGAAAAGGGTGAATGGGGGCAGAAAGGCCGCGGATGAGATGATCGACAAAACTAACCCGATACTCCATTGGAGGGGTTGGGTAGCTCTCTTCGCTGGGGAAGCACAGCGCCTTGGGCTTCTTGCTTATCCCCAGTTTCTTCAGGAGATTGATGTCTTGGGTTGAGATTTTGGATCTCTCCCATTCAGCGCTCCCTAGATCCGCGGAAGCCATTGTTGATTCTGGCGTGATGTGCCTTGTCAGTCTGCGCGGTGGCATCAACAATGGCGCATGAGTACAGCTCGAGGGAAGTTGAGCTCAGGGAACTATGGGGCGCAAGAGGAGATTTTTGCAGAGGAGAGCAGGAGAGCGGCGCGAGCGAAAGTGCTGGAGGAAGAAGAAGGGGACCTTATATAGAGGTGCGGCGAAGCGGCATACCGTTGGATGGAAAAAGTGTGCGGTAGATGATGTCCACGTGGAACGGGGGTAAAAAAGTAATTTTACCCTGGAGGAGTTACAGTGCGTGCGCCAGGAAAAGCGGAGGACGTGTGTCCCCCACTTGCACGACGTGTCAATATGATGCGTAATTTGGGCCCGCAAGGCAGCGAGAGAGAATTTCTCGCGATTTCCAGGAATTGCGGTCGTGGCTATCGTCAGCAATGACGTCATTTTAGCAAGAGAAAAATTCGACTTACCAGCTTCATAAAAAAGGCGACAGCAAAAGATATTGGAGAGCCTTTGATATTGAAGAGCCTTTGATCAAATACAAGTTTTTGATCAAATGCTCGGGGGCTACTTTGGAAAAATGAAAAATTCGAGAAAGACAAAATAGAAATGGTGTGAGCCTATGATCAAATACAAATATTTGCTCATAGCCTCGGGGGCTACTCCCATCGGGAGCGCTGTTCGCGCACCTGAGAGATTTGAAAATTTCGGCAGATGAAAAAATATAGCGGCATAAGGCGTGGAGCCTACACCCAAGCACAAGTCCTTGGCTGTAGACTCGGGGGCTACTCCCATCGGGAACGCTGTTCGCGTGCCCGATGAAATTATAAAAAAGAAAGAAAGATAGAAAAACAAGAGAGTATATTTCGAGTTATAAGTAACTCTACATATACTCCCATCGGAAGAGCAATATAAGTCATCCGTTGACTCAATAAAATGTGCCATTCCAACAGCCGAATAAGCACTCGACAATATATTTTCAGAACGCCAAAGTTGCGAACAATTTCTGAATGCCGTAAAATTTGCGAAGGTAAGACCCCAGATCCGTTTTGTGTGGCGTGGCGCCGTCTCTGACGTCGGTTTGCTACTTTTATCCATATCAACAGATACGAAGAAAAATCCTAACGGACGCGTTAGGTACCCGATAAATATGACTGGGACTCGACAGAATGGTAAGACCTTAAGCGGCACCTGTCGAAGTTTGCACCAGTATCCCAAGATCATGTCCAGGGACGTGATCTTGAAGTAGGTTTTTGCGGATTGCCACTAGAGCAGTTAACTAGTACCTGATCTGTCAGATGAACTAGCCCCAACTACCATTATCCCTGTACAATATGGAGATTCATATGAAGAAATATAGAGAAGCTTAAAGTTGTCGAGTAAATATAAACAGTGGAGATTTTCCCTGACTCTACGATTCAAGAAAAATCTCGGGGGCTACTGATATAGGCATCCCCAATGGGCATGCCGAAGATAGTACCCGGGGTTTACTGAAGGCCCACGACTCGAAGAATAAGAAGAATCGGAAGCCCAAATTGACATTAAGGAAAGCTAGAGTTGTATTAGGAGATGATGTTTGTAATCTTGCGGGATGAGTTAGAAACCCTCCCGGATTCTGTAACTTGTACAATACGAATCCCTCGACTCCACCTCCTATATAAGGGGGAGTCGAGGGACAAAGAAAGCATCGAATCATTGTCTCTCAAACCTTAGTTTTCATAATCGTCGAGTACTTTTCGGCTGAAACCTTCGAGATCTACTTGCCCTCTACTTCCAACTAAACCCTAGTCTACAACCCGTAGGCATTGACAAGTTAATCCCTTGTCAGTGGCCTCTCCACTCCTATCCACGAATTCCTTCGTGGCCTTTTGTTTATCTACGGAATCCAGCTACACCAGTTGAGCCCGAATTCTCTCCTCCACATCTCTATTTTCATCACTCTTTGTGAGTGTTTCCTCGGCATCCATCCTCATTGGGGCCTATGGAAACACATTTTCTATCTTCGCCGCAACAGGTCCCGCAACGTCACCTACAATGTGGGTGGTGTTTGCATCTGCTTCCGTCCCGACGTGGATTATTTTGATGTTAAGTTCCCCGACTCCATCCAAGGCTAGCGGAAGAAGTGGCTATACATTCAAGACGAATCCTCCTCCCCTCAAGAATACGATATTGCACCATTTGAGGGCGCCGCAGGAATTCAAAGGCGCCGATCTGCGGGGTTGCCACCGGTGGCGCGGTAGAGGTGCCGGTGATGATCTCGTCGCGCTATGTTAGAGGCTTTGTCCTGCGCCCGGACTTGGCAGGCCCAACGCCCTCTTCTGTGGCTTCTTTGCTAGCGCTACCTGCGCCGGCCATCATCACCTCGACGCTGCCGGCGGCGCAGTCGGTGCGTGTCCCGCGGGAAGCTGCAGATCTTGGCGGGTCCGGTGCCACCAGCACCAACGACGGGTACCGGGGCTCCGGCACGGTGCCGAGGTTGACACGGTGCGAGCCGAACTCGATGATGCGGCCGTTCTTGGGGAAGCAGCCGGCGTTGTTGTTGACGAAATCCAGCGAGCCGAGGCGCTGGACGAGGCCGGACACCACATGCTCGCCGAAGATGGTGAGGAGACCCGCCCGGATATGAACTCCAGCAAGCGCAGCTGCTGGCCCCATGGTGGGCGCCAACTGTCATCGTGGTGGAACGACAGATGCCATGGGATGGCTTAAGTTGGGGCTGGATGTACGCTTGAGAATCTGGGTGAGGGGATAGTTAAGGGAGATCGAACTCAAGATTGTATTGATTCTCAAGAACTTAGCCAAAATGGCCAGAGGTTGAAGAAGGTACGGACTACAAGGTGAGAACGTCTACCGAACCCTAGATCGATTATCTTCTCAACCATCCCCCGCAGGGGTGCCCCTCCTCTCCTTATATAGGGGATAGGTGGCTTACAAGGGAAGAAACCCTAATGGCATCTTTGATGACCTAAGCTACTTTATAAAGCTTCTTTGGCTCCAGGGATGACACTTCTGTCTTTAATCAGAGGCTGGTGACCTCGTCCGGTTTCTTTTACGTCATTCTCTGCTTTGGAGTCAGGGCTTCGATTAAAGCTGAAGTGCTTCGCTCATCTTGTCCTTTACTCCTTGAGGGAATCTTTGACCAGAGTGCCGACATGCTACAGTTGAGCCTATGCCGGATCTCCGGTACCTTTACCTGCGTGCTATGTCATCTTTGCCTTGGTAGTCGGAGGATGTGAATACCTTTTACCTTACCTCCCCGGCAACGGCGCCAGAAAATAGCTTGATGTCTACGCACGCTTCTATTCCTGTAGACAGTGTTGGGCATCCAAGAGCAGAGGTTTGTAGAACAGCAGCAAGTTTCCCTTAAGTGAATCACCCAAGGTTTATCAAACTCAGGGAGGTAGAGGTCAAAGATATCCCTCTCAAGCAACCCTGCAATTACGATACAAGAAGTCTCTTGTGTCCCCAACACACCTAATACACTTGTCAGATGTATAGGTGCACTAGTTCGGCGAAGAGATAGTGAAATACAAGTAATATGGATGATTGTAAGTAGTAATTGCAATCTGAAATAAAGATGGCAGCAAGCGAACATGTAACAGAACTTGTTGGAAACGGTGTTTCAATGCTTAGAAACAAGGCCTAGGGATCATACTTTCACTAGTGGACACTCTCAACAATGATCACATAACTGAATAAATAAATGCTACATTTAAACATTCTCTTGTTGGATAACAAACACCATTCATTGTGTAGGGCTACAAAAGCACACCTCAACCCGGAGTAAACAAGCTCCACAACATCCGAAGTTCATATTAAAGTAACCTCTAGAGTGCATAATAGACCGTTGCAATTTAGACCGAGTACTAACATAGCATACACACTGTCAACAATAGCTATGAAAGGGGGAATAGGTCGCATCAATACTATCATAGTAATAGTTAAATTCATAATCTACAAGAGATTACAATCATAACCTACGCCAAGTACTACATGATACACACACTGTCAACATTACATCATGGAGGAGGAATAGACTACTTTAATAACATCACTAGAGTAGCACATAGATTAATAGTGATACAAAGCTCATGATCACATAAAGATCACACCATGGGAGAGAGAGATGAACCACATAGCTACCGGTAGAGCCCTCAGCCTCGGGGGAGAACTACTCCCTCCTCATCATGGGAGACAGCAACGGCGATGAAGATGGCGGTGGTGTCGATGGAGATGACTCCGGGGGCAATTCCCCGTCCCGGCGGCGTGCCGGAACAGGGACTTATGTCCCCCGAAACGGAGTTTCGCGATGGCGGCGGCGGCCCTGGAGTTTTTCTGGAGTTTCGTCAATTGGTATCGGGTTTTAGGTCTCGAGGGATTTTATAGGCGAAGAGGTGGCGCAAGGGGGTGCCTGGGGGTCCCACCCCATAGCTGGGCGCGGCCAGGGGGCCACCCGCACCGCCATATGGTGTGGGGGCCCTGGGCCTCCTCTCCGTCTCCCCTTCGGTGTTCTGGTCCGTCTCGGTGAAATAAGATGTTTGGCTTTTGTTTCGTCGAATTCCGAGAATATTGCCCGAACAGCCTTTCTGGAACCAAAAATAGCAGAAAACAGGAACTGGCACCTCGGCATTTTGTTAATAGGTTAGTTCCAGAAAATGCATAAAATCATTATAAAGTGTGAGCAAAACATGTAGGTATTGTCATAAAACTAGCATGGAACATCAGAAATTATAGATACGTTGGAGACGTATCAAGCATCCCCAAGCTTAGTTCCTGCTAGCCCTCGAGTAGGTAAACGACAACAAGGATAATTTCTGAAGTGACATGCTATCATAATCTTGATCAATACTATTGTAAAGCATATGAGATGAATGAAGTGATTCGAAACAATGGTAAAGACAATGACTAAACAAATGAATCATATAACAAAGACTTTTCATGAATAGTACTTTCAATACAAGCATCAATAAGACTTGCATAGGAGTTAACTCATAAATCAATAAATTCTTAGTAGAAAGTTTTGAAGCGACACAAAGGAAGATATAAGTTTCAGCAGTTGCTTTCAACTTCAACATGTATATCTCATGGATAATTGTCAACACAAAGTAATATTATGAATGCAAATAAGAAAGTATGTAGGAATCAATGCACACAGTTGACACAAGTGTTTGCTTCTAAGATAGAAAGAAGTAGGTAAACTGACTCAACATAAAGTAAAAGAAAGGCCCTTCACAGAGGGAAGCATGGATTCCTTATGTGCTAGAGCTTTTTATTTTGAAAACATGGAAACAATTTTGTCAATGGTAGTAATAATTCATATGTTGCATAAAACATCCTATAAATTGCAAGCCTCATGCATCGAATACCAATAGTGCTCGCACCTTGTCCTAATTAGCTCGGATTTCCATGGATTATCATTACATTACATATTTTTCAACCAAGTGTCACAAAGGGGTACCTCTATGCCACCTGTACAAAGGTCCTAGGAGATAGATCGCATTTGATTTCACGTTTTTGATAGATCTCAACTCGAGGACATCCATACCGGGACAACATAGAAAACAGATAATGGACTCCTCTTTAATGCATAAGCATTCAACAACAGATAATATTCTCATAAGAGATTGAGGATTAATGTCCAAACTGAAACTTCCATCATGATACATGGCTTTAGTTAGCGGCCCAATGTTCTTCTCTAACAATATGCATACTCAAACCATTTGGTCATGATAAATCACCCTTACTTCAGACAAGACGAACATGCATAGCAACTCACATGATATTCAACAAAGGTGTAATAGTTGATGGCGTCCCCAGAAACATGGTTACCGCTCAACAAGCAACTTATAAGAAATAAGATACATAAGCTACATATTCTTTACCACAATAGTTTTTAAGGCTATTTTCCTGACTGTCTACAACTGGCGCGTGGTTGACGTGGGAGGAAATCTCTTGTTCCTTCAGGTCCCAGGCAACGGCGCCAGAAAATAGCTTGATGTCTACTCACGCTTCTTTTCCTGTAGACAGTGTTGGGCCTCCAAGAGCAGAGGTTTGTAGAACAGCAGCAAGTTTTCCCTTAAGTGGATCACCCAAGGTTTATCGAACTTAGGGAGGAAGAGGTCAAAGATATCCCTCTCAAGCAACCCTGCGATCACAATGCAAGAAGTCTCTTGTGTCCCCAACACACCCAATACACTTGGTCAGATGTATAGGTGCACTAGTTCAGCGAAGAGATAGTAAAATGCAAGTAATATGGATGTATATGAGTGGTAATAGCAATCTGAATAAAATATGGCAGCGAGTAAACATGCAATGGAACAGTAAACAAACAGTGACAACGGCGCCAGAAAATGCTTGCTGGCGTGCAGTTGACGTGGGAGATAGGAATCTTTGTGGTGTAGCTTTTCTATTCGGAGACAAGGCCTAGGGATCATACTTTCACTAGTGGACACTCTCAACATTGATCACATAATAAAACCACTCTACACTCTCTTGTTGGATGATGAACACCATTAATTGTGTAGGGCTACAAGAGCACCTCAATGCCAGAGTTAACAAGCTCCACAACATTCGATGTTCATATTTAAATAACCTTAGAGTGCATGATAGACCAATGCAATTATACCAAGTACTAACATAGCATGCACACTGTCACCGTCAGACTATGAAAGGAGGAATAGATCACATCAATACCATCATAGTAATAGTTAACTTCATAATCTACAAGAGATCACAATCATAAACTACGCCAAGTACTACATGATGCACACACTATCACCATTACATCATGGAGGAGGAATAAAGTACTTTAATAACATCACTAGAGTAGCACATAGATTAATAGTGATACAAAGCTCATCATATGAATCTCAATCATGTAAGGCAGCTCATGAGATCATTGTATTGAAGTACATAGGAGAGAGATTAACCACATAGCTACCGGTACAGCCCTTAGCCTCGATGGAGAACTACTCCCTCCTCATGGGAGACAGCAGCGGTGATGAAGATGGCGGTGGTGTCGATGGAGAAGCCTTCCGGGGGCACTTCCCCGTCCCGGCGGCGTGCCGGAACAGAGACTCCTGTCCCCCAGATCTTGGCTTCGCGATGGCGGCGGCTCTGGAAGGTTTCTCGTACCGTGGCTTTTTCGTCCCGAAGATTTAGGTCAGGGGGCTTCTTATAGGAGAAGAGGCGGAGTCGGAAGGGCTACGGAGCCGCCACACAATAGGGGGGGCGCGGCCCCCCTCTTGGCCGCGCCGGGCACATGTGTGGGCCCCCTGTGGCTCTCCTCTGGTCCCTCTCGGGTGTTCTGGAAGCTTCGTGGAATTATAAGATACTGGGCGTTGATTTCGTCCAATTCCGAGAATATTTCCTTACTAGGATTTCTGAAACCAAAAACAGCAGAAAACATGAACTGGCACTTCGGCATCTCGTCAATAGGTTAGTTCTGGAAAACGCATAAATATGACATAAAGTATGTATAAAACATGTAGATATTGTCATAAAACAAGCATGGAACATAAGAAATTATAGATACGTTGGAGACGTATCAGCATCCCCAAGCTTAGTTCCTACTCGTCCTCGAGTAGGTAAACGATAACAAAGATAATTTCTGAAGTGACATGCTACCAACATGATCTTAATCATACTATTGTAAAGCATATGAGATGAATGCAGCGATTCAAAGCAATGATAAAGACAATGAGTAAACAAATGAACCATATAGCAAAGACTTTTCATGAACAGTACTTTCAAGACAAGCATCAATAAGTCTTGCATAAGAGTTAACTCATAAAGCAATAAATTCAAAGTAAAGCATTGAAGTAACACAAAGGAAGATTTAAGTTTCAGCAGTTGCTTTCAACTTGTAACATGTATATCTCATGGATAATTGTCAACATAAAGTAAAATAATAAGTGCAATAAGCAAGCATGTAAGAATCAATGCACAGTTGACACAAGTGTTTGCTTCTAAGATGGAAGGAAGTAGGTGAACTGACTCAACATAAAAGTAGAAGAAAGGCCCTTCGAAGAGGGAAGCATGGATTGCTATATTTGTGCTAGAGCTTTTATTTTGAAAACAAGAAACAATTTTGTCAACGGTAGTATTAAAGCATATGCATTATGTAAATTATATCCTACAAGTTGCAAGCCTCATGCATAGATTACCAATAGTGCCCGCACCTTGTCCTAATTAGCTCGGATTTACATGGATTATCATCGCAATACATATGTTTTAACCAAGTATCACAAAGGGGTACCTCTATGCCGCCTGTACAAAGGTCTAAGGAGAAAGCTCGCATTGGATTTCTCGCTTTTGATTATTCTCAACTTAGACATCCATACCGGGACAACATAGACAACAGATAATGGACTCCTCTTTAATGCATAAGCATTCAACAACAAATAATATTCTCATAAGAGATTGAGGATCGTTGTCCAAAACTGAAACTTCCACCATGGATCATGGCTTTAGTTAGCGGCCCAATGTTCTTCTCTAACAATATGCATACTCAAACCATTCAACTCATGATAAATCACCCTTACTTCAGACAAGACGAACATGCATAGCAACTCACATGATATTCAACAAAGATAGTTGATGGCGTCCCCATGAACATGGTTATCGCACAACAAGCAACTTAATAAGAAATAAGATACATAAGTACATATTCAATACCACAATAGTTTTTAAGCTATTTTTCCCATGAGCTATATATTGAAAAGACAAAGAATGGAATTTTAAAGGTAGCACTCAAGCAATTTACTTTGGAATGGCAGAGAAATACCATGTAGTAGATAGGTATGGTGGACACAAATGGCATAGTTATTGGCTCAAGGATTTGGATGCATGAGAAGTAATCCCTCTCAATACAAGGCTTAGGCTAGCAAGGTTATTTGAAGCAAACAAAAGTATGAACCAGTACAGCAAAACTTACATAAGAACATATTGCAAGCATTATAAGACTCTACATTGTCTTCCTTGTTGTTCAAACCCTTACTAGAAAATATCTAGACCTTAGAGAGACCAATCATGCAAACCAAATTTTAGCAAGCTCTATGTATTTCTTCACTAATAGGTGCAAAGTATATGTTGCAAGAGCTTAAACATGATCTATATGAGCACAACAATTGCCAAGTATCACATTATTCAAGACATCATACCAATTACCACATGTAGCATTTTCTGTTTCCAACCATATAACAATTAACGAAGCAGTTTCAACCTTCGCCATGAACATTAAAAGCTAAGAACACATGTGTTCATATGAACCAGCGGAGCGTGTCTCTCTCCCACACAAGCATTTATTCAAACAAGAACAAAAACAAAAACATACAGACACTCCAAGTAAAGTGCATAAGATGTGACGGAATAAAAATATAGTTTCAATAGAAGAAACCTGATAAATTGTTGATGAAGAAGGGGATGCCTTGGGCATCCCCAAGCTTAGACGCTTGAGTCTTCTTGAAATATGCAGGGATGAACCATGGGGGCATCCCCAAGCTTAGACCTTTCACTCTTCTTAATCATATATCATCCTCCTCTCTTGACTCTTGAAAACTTCCTCCACACCAAACTCAAAACAAACTCATTAGAGGGTTAGTGCATAATAAAAAATTCACATGTTCAGAGGTGAAACAATCATTCTTAACACTTCTGGACATTGCTCAAAGCTACTGGAATTCAATGGAACAAAGAAATCCATCCAACATAGCAAAAGAAGCAATGCGAAATAAAAGGCAGAATCTGTCAAAACAGAACAGTCCGTAAAGACGAATTTTTTAGAGGCACTGGACTTGCTCAAATGAAAATGCTCAAATTGAATGAAAGTTGCGTACATATCTGAGGATCACGCACGTAAATTGGCAGAATTTTCTGAGTTACCTACAGAGCCTACTGCTCAAATTCGTGACAGCAAGAAATCTGTTTTTGCGCAGCAATCCAAATCTAGTATGAACCTTACTATCAAAGACTTTACTTGGCACAACAATGCAACAAAATTAAGATAAGGAGAGGTTGCTACAGTAGTAACAACTTCCAAGACTCAAATATAAAACAAAAGTGCTGTAGAAAAATAAACACATGGGTTATCTCCCAAGAAGTGCTTTCTTTATAGCCATTAAGATGGGCTCAGTAGTTTTAAGATGCACTCCCAAGAAATAAGAGTTGAAGCAAAAGAGAGCATCAAGAAGCAAATTCAAAACACATTTAAGTCTAACCTACTTCCTATGAAAAGGAATCTTGTAAATAAACAAATTCATGAAGCATAATGCAACAAGCATAGAAAGACTAGACAAGCGCAGCTTCAAGATTTTCAGCAAAAAGAGAGGTGTTTTAGTAACATGAAAATTTCTACAACCATATTTTCCTCTCTCATAATAATATGCAGTAGCATCATGAGCAAACTCAACAATATAACTATCAAATCAAACATTCTTATCATGAGCCTCATGCATAAAATTATTACTACTCCCAACATAAGCATAGTCAATTTTATTAGTAATAGTGGGAGCGAATTCAACAAAGTAGCTATCATTATTATTCTCATCATCAAATATAGGAGGCATATTGTAATCATAATTAGATTTATCCTCCATAGTAGGTGGCACCAAAAGACCACTATCATTATAATCATCATAAATAGGAGGCAAAGTATCATCAAAGTAAATTTCCTCCTCAATGCTTCGGGGACTAAAAATATCATGCTCATCAAAACCAGCTTCCCCAAGCTTAGAATTTTCCATATCATTCGCAACAATGGTGTTCAAAGCGTTCATACTAATATGTTCCATAGGTTTTTTTAATTTTCGCAGCAAACAATCCATGTCTTAACTCAGGAAATAGATTAAAAAGCTCACAGTTGTTTTCCATTATGCCTTACTAGTGTAAAACAAGAAACAAAAAGATGCAATTGCAGGATCTAAAGGAAATAGCTTCGAGCACTTACAACGGTACCAGAAAATAACTTAGTTACCTGGGACCGGAGTGTGAATGCCTTTTACCTTTCCTCCCCGGCAACGGCGCCAGAAAATACTTGACTGTCTACAACTGGCGCGTGGTTGACGAGGGAGGAAATCTCTTGTTCCTTCAGGTCCCCGGCAACGGCGCCAGAAAATAGCTTGATGTCTACTCACGCTTCTTTTCCTGTAGACAGTGTTGGGCCTCCAAGAGCAGAGGTTTGTAGAACAGCAGCAAGTTTTCCCTTAAGTGGATCACCCAAGGTTTATCGAACTCAGGGAGGAAGAGGTCAAAGATATCCCTCTCAAGCAACCCTGCGATCACAATGCAAGAAGTCTCTTGTGTCCCCAACACACCCAATACACTTGTCAGATGTATAGGTGCACTAGTTCGGCAAAGAGATAGTAAAATGCAAGTAATATGGATGTATATGAGTGGTAATAGAAATCTGAATAAAATATAGCAGCGAGTAAACATGCAATGGAACAGTAAACAAACAGTGACAACGGTGCCAGAAAATGCTTGCTGGCGTGCAGTTGACGTGGGAGATAGGAATCTTTGTGGTGTAGCTTTTCTATTCGGAGACAAGACCTAGGGATCATACTTTCACTAGTGGACACTCTCAACATTGATCACATAATAAAACCACTCTACACTCTCTTGTTGGATGATGAACACCATTAATTGTGTAGGGCTACAAGAGCACCTCAATGCCGGAGTTAACAAGCTCCACAACATTCGATGTTCATATTTAAATAACCTTAGAGTGCATGATAGACCAACGCAATTATACCAAGTACTAACATAGCATGCACACTGTCACCGTCAGACTATGAAAGGAGGAATAGATCACATCAATACCATCATAGTAATAGTTAAATTCATAATCTACAAGAGATCACAATCATAAACTACGCCAAGTACTACATGATGCACACACTGTCACCATTACATCATGGAGGAGGAATAGAGTACTTTAATAACATCACTAGAGTAGCACATAGATTAGTAGTGATACAAAGCTCATCATATGAATCTCAATCATGTAAGGCAGCTCATGAGATCATTGTATTGAAGTACATAGGAGAGAGATTAACCACATAGCTACCGGTACAGCCCTTAGCCTCGATGGAGAACTACTCCCTCCTCATGGGAGACAGCAGCGGTGATGAAGATGGCGGTGGTGTTGATGGAGATGCCTTCCGGGGGCACTTCCCCGTCCCGGCGGCGTGCCGGAACAGAGACTCCTGTCCCCCAGATCTTGGCTTCGCGATGGCGGCGGCTCTGGAAGGTTTCTCGTACCGTGGCTTTTTCGTCCCGAAGATTTAGGTCAGGGGGCTTCTTATAGGCGAAGAGGCGGAGTCGGAAGGGCTACGGAGCCGCCACACAATAGGGGGGCGCGGCCCCCCTCTTGGCCGCGCCGGGCACACGTGTGGGCCCCCTGTGGCTCTCCTCTGGTCCCTCTCGGGTGTTCTGGAAGCTTCGTGGAATTATAAGATACTGGGCGTTGATTTCGTCCAATTCCGAGAATATTTCCTTACTAGGATTTCTGAAACCAAAAACAGCAGAAAACAGGAACTGGCACTTCGGCATCTCGTCAATAGGTTAGTTCCGGAAAACGCATAAATATGACATAAAGTATGTATAAAACATGTAGATATTGTCATAAAACAAGCATGGAACATAAGAAATTATAGATACGTTGAAGACGTATCATTTCCTATGAGCTATATATTGCAAGGACAAAGAATGAAATTTTAAAGGTAGCACTCAAGCAATTTACTTTGGAATGGCAGAGAAATACCACGTAGTAGGTAGGTATGGTGGACACGAATGGCATAGGTTTTGGCTCAAGATTTTGGATGCACGAGAAGAAATCCCTCTCAGTACAAGGCTTTGGCTAGCAAGGTTGTTTGAAGCAAACACAAGTATGAAACGGTACAACAAAACTTACATAAGAACATATTGCAAGCATTATAAGACTCTACACTGTCTGCCTTGTTGTTCAAACACTTTACCAGAAAATATCTAGTCTTTAGAGAGACCAATCATGCAAACCAAATTTCAACAAGCTCTATGGTAGTTCTTCATTAATGGGTGCAAAGTACATGATGCAAGAGCTTAAACATGATCTATTGAGTAAAACAATTGCCAAGTATAAAATTATTCAACACAATATACCAATTACCACATGAAGCATTTTCTGTTTCCAACTCAGGGAGGTAGAGGTCAAAGATATCCCTCTCAAGCAACCCTGCAATTACGATACAAGAAGTCTCTTGTGTCCCCAACACACCTAATACACTTGTCAGATGTATAGGTGCACTAGTTCGGCGAAGAGATAGTGAAATACAAGTAATATGGATGATTGTAAGTAGTAATTGCAATCTGAAATAAAGATGGCAGCAAGCGAACATGTAACAGAACTTGTTGGAAACGGTGTTTCAATGCTTAGAAACAAGGCCTAGGGATCATACTTTCACTAGTGGACACTCTCAACAATGATCACATAACTGAATAAATAAATGCTACATTTAAACATTCTCTTGTTGGATAACAAACACCATTCATTGTGTAGGGCTACAAAAGCACACCTCAACCCGGAGTAAACAAGCTCCACAACATCCGAAGTTCATATTAAAGTAACCTCTAGAGTGCATAATAGACCGTTGCAATTTAGACCGAGTACTAACATAGCATACACACTGTCAACAATAGCTATGAAAGGGGGAATAGATCGCATCAATAATAACATAGTAATAGTTAACTTCATAATCTACAAGAGATTACAATCATAACCTACGCCAAGTACTACATGATGCACACACTGTCAACATTACATCATGGAGGAGGAATAGACTACTTTAATAACATCATTAGAGTAGCACATAGATTAATAGTGATACAAAGCTCATGATCACATAAAGATCACATCATGGGAGAGAGAGATGAACCACATAGCTACCGGTAGAGCCCTCAGCCTCGGGGGAGAACTACTCCCTCCTCATCATGGGAGACAGCAACGGCGATGAAGATGGCGGTGGTGTCGAAATGGAGATGACTCCGGGGGCAATTCCCCATCCCGGCGGCGTGCCGGAACAGAAACTTCTGTCCCCCGAAACGGAGTTTCGTAGTTTCCCCCGAAACTTCTGTCCCTGGAGTCTTTCTGGAGTTTCGTCAATTGGTATCGGGTTTTTAGGTCTCGAGGGATTTTATAGGCGAAGAGGCGGCGCAAGGGGGTGCCTGGGGGTCCCACCTCATAGCTGGGCGCGGCCAGGGGGCCACCTGTGCCGCCATATGGTGTGGGGGCCCTGGGCCTCCTCTCCGTCTCCCCTTCGGTGTTCTGGTCCGTCTCGGTGAAATAAGATGTTTGGCTTTTGTTTCGTCGAATTCCGAGAATATTGCCCGAACAGCCTTTCTGGAACCAAAAACAGCTGAAAACAGGAACTGGCACCTCGGCATCTTGTTAATAGGTTAGTTTCGGAAAATGCATAAAATCATTATAAAGTGTGAGCAAAACATGTAGGTATTGTCATAAAACTAGCATGGAACATCAGAAATTATAGATACGTTGGAGACGTATCATGTTGCAACAAATATGAGGACCAATTTCTCTTTCCAATGGTTTGTATGCACACATGTTGATATTTTGGACACTCTTCCTTATGTGTTTTGGCCAAATTCTCCACTTATTTCTTCAAGGATGTTGAACAGTTTCTCTTTCCTATGCCTTGAGTGCAACAATGAAAATGAGTTTCTACATGAGATGGACACCATGGTCATCTCACAATTTGGAAGATGTTCATACGGAGATCTTACACATTGACCTTGCACATGCATTATTCTTGATAAATTTGTGTTCTGCTAACGGTGTTGTGAACATGAAAGGACATGTCATCGATGATGTGCTCCAATATCACACACAAACATAGTTTGCTTGGTCTTTGTTGTGTGAAGGTACAAGTGACTTGTGTATGAGCGTCAACGAATGGGTTCAACCCCACACATCTACTACACAAGACCTCTCCATGAGAGCACACCAACATTATGATAAGGTGACCTCCTTATACTTGGGACATACGACTAAAGCCGTTGAACATTGGCTACGCTTTGAGTGTTCTCTTGCTTCTCTTGTGCTATTGATACGGTACATGACTTTCAAGTGGACATTCAAGCGTGGTTGTCATCTACCTCCTATACAAGTTCATGAAGAGCTATCGTCGAGGACGACTCTTTTTCAAGTGGGGGGAGATGATACGGGGCGACTTTCGGTCTTCACCGCATCTTGTGCTTCTTCGCCAAGACGACACGCAAAGGTGGATCTTCTCCTTTATGCGTGCCTACAATCGCCTATTTGGAACGATATACTACTTCATACTCCATCCTATCTTGATGAGAGGAACTCGACGACAAGTATGGAGGGAAGGTAGGATGCCATGGAGACCCGAGGATGCAAGGCCGATGTCACGGAAGCATGGAAGAGAAGGAGAAAGAGGCGTTGGACGCTCCAGGCCGGAACTACCGCCCGACCTGATCGGTACTTCCGCCCAGATACCGTCCAAGACGGAAGATGCTCACGGTAAACGAGCTGCAACCGGAACTTCCGCCCACCGGTACTACCGCTCAAGTTCCGCCCAGTTCCGAAAATGCACCACAACGCTCCGGGATGCTACTGCAAGCAAAGAGGTCATTTGCGGAACTAGGCCGGAAGTACCACTCAGACCGGAACTTCCGCCCCTTAGGACCAGAACTTCCGCCGCGACCGAAACTTCCACCCCTAGAGACCGGAACTTCCGCATGTACGCGTTTCAGCACGAAACTGCCTGTTTTTAGCCTGTAACTTACCCCTTTGGCCCCTACCTATAAATAGGCACCTACTCCCATCTTCATGAGGGAGAGATGAATTTATATGAACTTGGCTCATGCCGCTATATCCCTTTATGGATTAGGGAAACCCCCTCCTTAGATTAATTTCAATTGTACAACTCGATCGCCTTGTTGAATCATTGTGATCTCTTTGGTGACTTCTATCAATCGTTGGTCTTTTGCTTGCACTTCTACCTTTGGGTCTTTTGCTTGCACTTCTACCAACCTTGATATTTTCACCCTTCTAGATCTCTTAGATTCGACTCGCCGATCTTTCTCTCGGGACTTCTACCTTGTGTCTTTTCCTTGAGAGCTTCTATCGGGGAGGTGGTTCGGGCCTTCGAGAACAAACCGGATCGTATCGGGTTATTTGTGCGTGTGTTCTTGTGTTCATCCATCACCCCCTCGTGTTCTTGGTCGAATTCGTGAGATCGGGCAACCCACACGGGCTCAGCCCGCATCATAACTATGGTGAGAGAAACAGACACCCGCTGAGCCACTTATGCAATACAAGTTGCATGTCAAGCGTGGAGCAAGTCTCATGAACGCGGTCATGTAAGGTTAGCCTTGGCTGCTTCATCCCCCCATCCCGCAAGATGCAAAGTACACGAAAAGCAAGCGACAACAAAAGCATCAACGCCCACAAAACCATTGTGTTCTACTCATGCAACAGATCTACGCATAGACATGTCTCTGATACCACTGTACGGAACGTAGCATAGAAAACAAAAAATTTCTACCGCAAGAACGAATAAAACCAATATCCAATCTATGGAAAAGCCAAGATCTAATCTATGAGATCGGAGCAACGAGATAGATGAGAGACTAACCCTCGAAGATCCAAAGCCTTAACGAGACCTGATCTCGTGGTTGATGAAGAGGTTACTTCCGGTGCTGCGGTCTGGCAGCACTTCCGTACTCGGTCACACGTACGAAGTTGATGGAGACCTTCCTCTCCCTGTTCCAGCGGGCAGTGGACGTAGTAGATCCCCTCGGAATCCCAGCAGCACGACGGCATGGTGGTCTTGGTGCAGGAGAAATTCCTGCAGGGCTTCGCCAAGCCTGCGCAGGAAGAAGGAGGAGGGAGAGACGTGGCGTCTAGGGTTTGGGGGATGATGTGCTGCGCCCCAACCCTCCCCTCCCTCTTACATAGGCGTGGGGGCTGCCTTGGCTCCTCCTCCAAGCCCTAGGGCCGGCCAAAAAAGGGGAGGAAACTTTCCCCCAAGTTAAGTTCCTATTTTCAAGGGATTTGATCTTATCCACTTGACCCAGCCTCATGGGCCTTGGGGGGCTGGTGTACCTGGCCCATGTGGGTCTATGTGACCCCTCCAGTCCATATTGGTCGTCCGGGATAGGTGGGCCCCACTATGGTACCCTCAGGAACCTTCTAGAACCTCCGGTACAATACCGAAAAATCCTGAACTTTTCCGGTAACCCTGAAAATGACTTCCCATATATGAATCTTATTCTTCAGCTATTCCAGACCTCCTCGTGATGTCTTGGATCCCATCCGAGACTCTGAACAACATTTGGTGTCCATATCATATTTCATATCTACTTAAACAACATCGAACCTTAAGTGTGTCACCCTACGGTTCGTGAACTATGCAGCCATGATCGAGACACCTCTCCGACCAATAACAAATAGCAGGACCTGGAGATCCATAATGGCTCCCACATATTCAACGATGACTTCGTGATCGAAAGATCCATAAACATACGATATCGATTCCCTTTGCCGCGCGATACTTTAATTATCCAAGATTCGATCATCGGTATCTCCATACCTAGTTCAACCTCGTTACCGATAAGTACTCTTTACTCGTACCGTGATATGTCATCCCTTGTGACCTAGTCACATGCTTGCAAGCTAATTGGATGACATTCCACCGAGAGGCCCCAGAGTATATATATCTGTCATCAGGATTGACAAATCCCATTCTTGATCCATGCACTTCAACTCATACTTTCAGAACACTTAATCCCATCTTTATAACCACCCATTTACGAAGTGGCGTTTGATGTAATCAAAGCATCCATCCGGTGTAAGTGATTTACACAATCTCATGGTCGAAGGATTAGGTTACTATGTATTGAAAGCTTGTAGCAAAATGAACTTAATGACTTGATCTTATGCTATGCTTACTATGGGTGTGTGTCCATCACATCATTCTCCTAATGACATGATCCTGTTATTAATAACATCAAATGTTCATGATCAGGAAACTATGATCATCTATTAATCAACAAGATAGTTAAATGAGAGCCTTACTAGGGACTCTGGTTGTTTACACAACATACATGTATCAATATTTCCACTTAATACAATTATAGCATGTGATGTAAACATTTATCATGAACACTAAGATATAACAATAACTACTTTATTATTGCCTCTCGGGCATATCTCCAACAGTAAGAACAAGCACTTCTCCATCTTCTTGACGAGCACGTGTAATTTCATCCCACCAACGCAATGCATAGCCATCAAATTCTGAGGAAGCAAGCTTAATCTTCCTATCTTCAGTATAGTCATGTAAGCGCCACAACTTCTCAATTTTCAGCTCCCATGTGAGGTATTCTTCAACATCAGGACCTCCTTCAAATTTGGGGATTGAGAATTTTGGCTTACCCAAACCATCATCTTGCGGTTGTGGAGGAACACGGCGGGCTCCGAGTTCGACAAAACCACGACCACGGGCACCACCTCCAACACCATGACCAACACCACGCTCTTCAGCAGCGGGTTCTTCATCAAAATTACCATGATTACTCTCCTCATCTTCATGATGTGACTGTTGTCGCTGTTGAGTAAGATTATCAATGGCAAGAGTCAACGCTTGCAGATTGCGCTGAATATCCGTTATTTGTACTTTGATTGTATTGACGGTCTCATTAGTAGTGTCAAGCTTCTTGGTGACCTTCTGTATGTCATCATTAAGTCCTTTTTCCTAGGTGCGGAATTCACGTTGCATCTCATTACGAAGAGCTTCATACTCCCTCCAAGAAACAAGATCAGCTCCATCCTTGTTTTTATGGTCAACAAGTTTAGCATCACTAGAAGACATGGTTAGTAGGTTAGTGCACAAAAACAAATATCTGTGGTGGTACTCTTACAACTCACTCAAAACTGATAAGAAAGGTAAATCTGACCGCTCCAAAGTGAATTAGTATTTCTTACCACTTGGATTGACAACTAGTGCACGGATGTACCAAAGCGAATATCAAGGGTATAAGAACAATCACACGACAAAGCATGATATATGTGGGGCTATAGGTAGGCTACCTATTTGCACCAATAACAAGCTCTATCGCTGACCGTAGAACAACCAATGATACTCACACAAGGCGATAAATGTGGCAATGCAACTATATGGATGAACAGGTTGCAATGCACTCGAGAGACACTAGCAAAGCTAAACAAAACAGGCACAAGATTGCTCAACTACGGGTGCAGAAAAGTAAACAAGGCCTTCACTTAATCTTACTAGCACTTCACTTTTTTTACTTTCTTTTTATTACACGCAGCACTTGTAGCTCTTTTTGGTTCTTTTCAATTTTCTCTCCTTTTTATGACTCTACTCCTTGTAACACGGCCAAACAGAAATTGCAAATCACCAAAACCCTAATGAGCAGCCTGTCGAGTGGTAAAACTAGTCTCTTTTGGGAAAGTTCCTAGTCACGTATATCGAAAGGCTGTGTCTATGGTTGGGAGCAAGCAAACTGTACGATATGTGGACTCGGGGCAACAAAAACTAAAAACTAGATGATAGCGAAAATACAAACCCTAACAATCTACGAGATGGGAGAAAGATATACACAAAAACAACTACGAAAAGCAATTAAAACTCGAAATTGATGCAATCTAAGGCTATGGCAAACCCTAACCCTAATATTTTTTGTTGGCTTTTTCTGGATAGGAAACAATCACAACTCAACTATGGGGTGGCTTGTGGATGGCTTACCGAGGAAACGCTAAAATCTGATACCAAGATGATAAGGGGTTGCCCGATCTTCTCAGTAATTAAGGTGGATGGTGATGAATACACGATGAACACAGTGGAGATACACGATGATGAAGTGGAGATAACTTGTATGACGTCGACGAAGTCTCTCGATGTAGCACCCTACCTTTTAACAAAGGCAAGATACCTGTGTATAGTGTTATTCCCGGGATCACTGATAGCACACACATTACAAAATGTAGTAATCATTGCAATAGTATCAAATTACTACATCGTTGATCCAAAGGGTAAAGTAAAACCTTACAAATTGCATAGTCGCATGGACTAGCTCAAATAAATTGTATAGAACAAACACATCGGAAAGTAAATCATCAATGAGCCTTCATCATCTTCATGTGCCACAGGCAGTCATGTTGGAACGTAGACTCGAGATCCTATCAAGTACTTCTCCTCAGAAAATCCTGCACGTTTGAATATGCAGCCCCACGAATGGAGGTCAGTACAATGATGTACTGGCAAATGACACTTATTTGGTAGCAATTTTAGACATAACTATCTACATGATATTTGGCTAGTGGAGTTTAGGAAAATTTGCATAAAGCCAATTTTATCCTACATTTTATTTAAAACAAAACATTTTTACAAAACTTATAATAATGTCATAAACAGTACCATGGTTACATCTACCATGTACTATTAGACAGTTGCTACTCAAATTTTAACTTATTCAGAAAAGGTGATGAGATTCTTCCGGACATTCTTTGCCTAGAAGCTCAAATTGTCCATAACCGGGGACACGGCTAAGATCTTAGGTTTAACTCTCCAGAGGTTGTGCACTTTCACCTTACGACCCACCCTTCCCAAGAGAAGAATGAGACAAGATCTTTCAGAAGGGTTTCAACCATACTAGCATAGACTCGTACCCATTTGGCAACAGCCACATCTTCCTGTCTATCAAACAAGTTGGACCTCACAACTTACTTAATCCCGGCAGAGCCCATAATACCATAAGGCTGCACTGGAAGCTATCTAAAACATGGATGACGTAATAATCTCTTCAATCCTGGGTGGCCAACCACAAGTGAAACCCACAGGCTTAAAACCCATTACAGATAGTAAACCCCACAAGACCCCCTGGTGAAAACCATGTGTGCAGTCTAGAGCAACCACTATTCAACTGCGCGCTCTCAGGTACCCACCTGTCCACTGGTTAACCCCAGGGATCGGAGCCCTGAGCAGCCGCCCACCACACAACCATTCCTCTCTTAGACACAAATCTATGAGTTGTATCAAGGCTCTCTTTATGTGATTGATCTCTCGCTTGTGTGATTCTACTTTGGTCTCTCGCACTAGTGATTCTATCGATTACATACCGGTCTTTTTCTCGGGGATTCTACCTCGTGTCTTTCCCTTGAGTGATTCTATCGGGATAGTGGTTCAGGGCTATTGAGAGCAAACCGGAATTATATCGGGTTGTGTTGCGTGCATTCGCCGTGTTCTTCGTGTTCTTCCTCTCCCCCGCCTTTCCCTCTGTCAATTCGTGAAATCGGGCAACCCACGTGGCCTTAGGCCTCATCAGCATGCTTTCATCTCGGCATGTCCTCGTGGGTTCATATTGTATAGCTCTCACTGGGGAAGGTGTATATGTATGTGGTGGAAGGAAAAACTACACAAGTACCCCACCTTTCAAGAAAGTATCGGAAAAATGGTTCAAGTCAAGAGCAAAGTCAAATTGTACCGGGGCTAACTACACACACTCAAAACACATGCAAAAGGCTAAGAACTCTATATGGTGGTGGGTGCGGAAGTGGATAGCAAATGGAAAGAACCCAAAAAAAGTGTCTATTGTCAAATGTGGGTAAGATCCAAAGTCAAATGTCAAAAGTGATGATCTAGGTTAAGGAAACACGAAAACAGACACAAGGAGAACAATGAGGTTAGCGCGACCAAGGAAGTGAGCAAGTAACAAAGATGGTCCAATGAAGACTATTAGCTCGTTGTCACGCCAAGACAAGAGAGACCGTAGCTTGGTTGCATATGAGAGAAGCAACTAGATTTGCACAAGATGTCACTCTTCTCTTTTCTCTCTTTTTGCTTAGAAGATTTGGACTCCTTTGTATCGGTGGCACACACTCTCTTTTTGTATTTATTTTTTTCCACTTTTTTCTATGCTTAGAAGCTTTATTTTTATCTATTTCACACTTTTTTCTTTGTGTATCTTTCTCACCGAGCTTGCTTCGGAGCTTTGCTCAACATAATGCACACAAACCCTCTCACGATCGTGACACTTGTGCAATGCTTCGCAACACTCAAAAATCCACTCTCAATAGGATAGGTACACAAAGGAAGAAAGTTTGGCTACAAGGTGAGGCAAGTTATACATATTGACGTTAGGCGGTGTCAAGCACACGAATTTGCGATGATGGTGTCGAAGTTGCGCCAGAATCCGGGGTGCCAACGATGTCGTCGCGGTGTTGATGTAAGCGCGGAAGCGAAATAGACAACTGATGCACTCCACAACGGGATCCGAACAAAAGTCAAAGCGCTGTAATCCTCTAGGAGGTACAGAGGCGCTGTAATCCTGACATTATTTTCTTATGTGAAACTCATTTAGACACTTATCCTGCGGAGTGTCTCCGTAGAAGTCTGAACATGGATTTCAAGATTGTGAACCCTACCCCGACCACTAGGAGTGGAGGGGTGTTACTTTTTTGGAGACAAGGTATTAACATTCAGCAAATTTTCTCCACTCCCAATTATATTGATATTCGATCCATGAGAGCCAAGATAAAGTTTAGAGGCTAACTAGTTTATATGGCGAATTGAGATGGGAAGATAAATACATGACTTGGAACAAACTGCGGGAGCTGAAAGCCCAAAGCAATCTTCCCTAGGTTGTGATAGGCGATGAAATTTTGTATCCTAATGAAAAAGAAGGGGTAATCCTAGGCCACTTCATTTTATGGAAGCGTTTAGGGATGCTCTTACAGACCGTGACTTGGAAGATCTGGGATTCATCGGTGATCCGTTCACGTGGAGACATGGCGCATCCGAGAACGTCTGGATAGAGCTATTGCCAATTCTTCGTGGATGGCTATGCATCCGGACGCATCTCTTACACATCTGGATTGTATGAAGTCTGATCATCGGCCAATCCTCCTAGAAATGGAACAACAAGAGAATATATAAAACCTAGCTATCCCAACAAGATTTAAAGCTAAATGTCTTAGAGAAGATTCGTTTAGATAGGTGGTTGAACAAGCATGGATCAAAGCTGGGACGGAAGTTGGTTCAGCCGGGGTCTTAGCAAAGTTGGCAAATATGCATGCATCGCTCCATGCATGGGACAAAGACATTCTCCGGAAGCCGAAGGGACGTATGCGAGCGGCACAAAGAAAGCTAGAACGAGCCATGGCCGAGCCTATGTCGGAGGAGAACAAAATTATTGCAAAGGAACAAGATGCTCTAATTGCCCTATTACTAGAACAAGAGGAAGTACATTGGATGCGGTGTTCTAGGGCAAATTGGCTTCAGAATGGTGACCGCAATACGTATTTTTTCCACCAATTTGCGTTGGCTAGGCGAAAAAAGAATCAGATAAAAAGGCTATGATGTTAGACTGTATATATGTAGCGTTGTATATGTCTTGTATTGTACCTCTTGGTACCCATATATATATGAGATAGCCACACCCGTATTGGGTGTCGAGCAGTTCCCAAACCCTTTGTTTTACATGGTATCAGATTAGGTTACGATGGCTTCCGCTGCCTCCGCCGCCGCCGTGCCGCCGATCGCATCGGCTCCCGCCGCCGCCGCCGCTGCGCCGGCTCCTACTGTCGCCGTGGCCGCCCCGGCTGCCGCTCCTGCCTCGCCCTTCCTCGCCTCCCGGCCGCTCGCCATGTGGTGGCCAACTCCCGGCGTCGCACCTCCGGGTGCCCTAGCTGGGTCGGCCTCCTCATCCGCCGCCGCCGGCCCCGGTGCTGAGGGTGATCCGTCGCCGCCGATCGCCACGGTGGCCTGCCTTCCTCGACCACCGCGCCTTTGCCGCCGTATGGTGGCCCTCTGCCGCCGCCGGCCTACGGCGCCCAGTACGCGCCGATCTACGGCGCCTCTTCGTCGCACTATGGGGCTCCGTCGCCACCGTCGGGTTGGCCGGCGCCACCTCACGGTGCGCTGCCCTCGCAGCAATACGCTGCGCCGCCCCTGCCGAACTACGCGGTGCATCAGCAGCCGCCCTATGGGGCTGCCTCTACAACGCCCTACGGGGCCCCTGCTGCCCCGATCGTCCCCTACGGCGTCTATCCTGGGGCGATCACCGCCCCTGTGTCATCCACGGAGGTGGCACCGCAGGCGCCGTTCTACGCGCCGCCATCACCGGCTCAGATGGATCCTGCGGCGCCGTCGCCGTTTTACTTCTCGCACCTTCTCCCGCTGAAGCTAACGCCGGATAATTATTTGTCGTGGCGCGCGCAGGTGCTCCCGCTCCTTCGGAGTCGCTACTTGGAGGGGTACGTCGATGGCTCGCTTCCATGTCCACCGCAGTATCACCCGGCGCATCATACATGGGTGGCCCAAGATCAGGCCATCCTTTCTGCCATCCAGTCGTCGCTCACGCCGAGCGTCTCGACACTGGTTCTCTTCGCCTCTACGTCGCGGGATGCATGGACGGCACTTCACAGCAGCTTCGCCTCCCAGTCACAGGCGCGTGCCCATGCTATTCGCACCGAGCTGGGTGAGACCAAGCTCCATGACAGCAGCATCACGGACTACTTCAACAAGATGGCCGGCCTCGCCGACACACTCGCCTCCATTGGACAGCCGCTTCGCTCCGAGGACTTCACCACCTATGTTCTGAATGGACTTGATGATGACTATGATAATCTCATTGAGAACATCAGTGGCCGCGATGACCCATTGCCGCGCCGTGAGCTTTACTCGCGCCTCCTCGGTCGTGAACAGCGCGTCAAGGTGAAACACGCCTCTCCGAGCTTCTCCGCCGCCAATGCCGCTACTCGCGGCAAGCCACAGAAGCTGCCAACTGCCGGGGGCAAGCCGGCGCCAGGGCCCCTGCAGCCTCAGCGGTCCGCCGCACCGCCTGTCACGGGTGGCAATCGCCCGCGGGCCTGCTGCTCCTCATGTGGCGCTCAACAGGCGTGTCAGCTATGTGGCCTCGACAACCACATCGCATCTCGCTGTCACCGGCGCTTCAAGCAAGACTTCCTCGGCATCGGCAACAATGGCAAGGGCAACGACAAGCAGGTTGCTGCTGCTGTGACGGGTCAGGAGCACGGATATACTCCTTCCTATCCCATTGACTCGTCCTGGTACATGGACACCGGAGCTACAAATCACCTGACAAGTGAGATGGGTAAGCTCTCCACCCAGGAGCCATATCGCGGTCATGATCAGGTTCGCACCGCCAATGGAGCAGGTATGCGCATCTCACATGTTGGTCAGGCTTCCCTTCTTGCACATAATTCTCGTCACTTGCATCTTCGTAATGTCCTTCGTGTTCCTTCTGCCACACGTAGTCTGTTATCTATTCCTCAACTTACTCGTGATAATAATGTCCTTGCTGAATTTCATCGTTTTCATTTTTTCATCAAGGACCGGGACACGAGAGCCGTTCTGCTTAGAGGTCGTCTTCGCCATGGCCTATATGCGCTTGATGCGCCCCCTACGCCGCATGCCCCCCAGGTGTTCAGTGGTGTGCGTGTGTCCTCTACACACTGGCATGCACGCCTCGGTCATCCTGCTGCTCCCATAGTTCGTCATGTTCTGCATCGTCATGAACTTCCAGTTGTGTCCAATAAAAGTGTAGAAACAATCTGTGATGCCTGTCAGCAAGGCAAGAGTCATCAGCTTTCGTTTTCAGAGTCGAGTCGTGTGGTTAAACATCCTCTTGAGCTTGTGTTTTCTGATGTATGGGGCCATGCCCAGACATCTGTTAGTGGCCATAATTACTATGTCAGTTTTATTGATGCTTACAGTCGATTCACCTGGCTTTATCTTATTAAGCGTAAATCTGATGTGTTTGATGTGTTTATTCAGTTCCAAGCACATGTTGAGCGTCTCCTTAAGCATAAAATTCTTCATGTTCAGTCCGACTGGGGGGTGAATATCACAACCTCAACTCGTTCTTTAATAAGCTTGGAATCTCGCACCGTGTGTCTTGTCCTCATACACATCAACAGAATGGCACCGCTGAACGGAAACATCGCCATCTTGTAGAAACTGGCCTTACTTTACTATCTCATGCCTCTGTTCCATTTCGGTTTTGGAGTGACGCTTTTTCCACCGCCTGTTTTTTAATAAATAGGCTTCCAACACGACTCTTACACATGAAAACTCCCCTTGAACTCTTGCTCAATGAACTCCCAGACTATACGTTTCTCAAAGTTTTTGGGTGTGCATGCTGGCCTCATCTCCGTCCCTATAACAAGCGCAAGCTAGAGTTTCGGTCTAAAAAGTGCGTCTTTCTTGGGTATAGTTCCCTTCACAAAGGGTACAAGTGCCTACATGTTCCCACCAATCGTGTTTACATATCTCGTGATGTAGTGTTTGATGAGAACGTGTTTCCCTTTTCCGCACTCCCGACTAACTCTTCTACACCCACCCCGCCTGTGCATTCCAGTATACCATTGCCTGATCAATTTGTAGATGCTGCATATACTCCTGCGTTGCTTCCTAACCATGCTGCAGGTATCGGCCGCGGTGTTCGCCTTGAGCTGTTGGACGATCAGGCACCGGACGTGGATCAAGCCCAGGACGTCGATACCCTGCATGCCCCATGCATGCCGGGTCGCGCCCGTCTGCCCGCTGCTGCGGCGGCTCCCTCCGTGACGCCGCCCGCGTCGCCCGCCTCGCCCGGCCCAGCCGCTGCTGCGGCAGCTCCCCCCGTGACGCCGCCTGCCTCGCCCGGCCCAGCACCGGCGCCGCTGGATGTCCCCGCCTCGGCCCCGCTTGGGCCGCCTCTCCTTGAACCATCATCGCCTGGCTCCCCGTCGCTGTTGGGGACTCCTGCGTCGAGCTCGTCATCACCGGTACCGCCAGCTCCTGTAGCTCGTGGACCTCGCACGCGCAGTCAGACTGGGGTCTTTCGGCCTAAGGAACGCACGGATGGGATTATTGCATGGATTGCTGCTTGTGTTGCTGATGCTACTGCTGATCCCACTGCTGAGCCTCGTCATTTTCAGGCTGCTCTAGGTATTCCTCACTGGCGCGCTGCGATGGAACAGGAATTTCAGGCTCTACTGAAGAATGATACTTGGCGTCTTGTTCCTCCTGTGTCTGGAGTTAATGTTATTGATTCCAAGTGGGTCTTCAAAGTAAAGAAGCATGCTGACGGTTCTATTGAACGCTACAAGGCACGCTTGGTTGCTAAGGGATTCAGACAGAGGTATGGTCTTGATTATGAAGATACGTTCAGTCCAGTTGTCAAGCCCACTACCATTCGCCTGCTGCTTTCTTTGGCTGTTACTCGAGTTTGGTTCCTTCGTCAGCTTGATGTGCAGAATGCGTTTCTGCATGGCATTCTCGAGGAGGAAGTTTATATGCGTCAGCCTCCGGGCTTTGTTGATCCTGCCCGTCCTCAGCACCTCTGTCGCCTTGTTAAGGCCTTGTATGGACTCAAGCAGGCTCCTCGTGCGTGGCATGCACGACTTGGCTCAGTTCTTCGAGCTCATGGGTTTGTTCCGTCCACTGCTGACACCTCATTGTTCCTTCTTCAGCGTCCTGAGGTTACGATGTACCTGCTGGTTTATGTTGATGATATCATACTTATCAGCTCTTCTGATGCTGTTGCTAATCGCCTTGTGTCTGCCCTCAGTGGTGATTTTGCTGTTAAGGACTTGGGTGCTCTGCACTATTTTCTTGGTCTGGAGGTCTCGCGGTCTTCTGCTGGGCTGACTCTTACACAGCAGAAGTATGCTCTGGACTTGCTGCGCCGTGCTGGTATGTTGAAGTGTAAACATGCTACCACTCCTATGTCTGCCACTGATCGCATGTCTGCTCTTGATGGAGACACTCTTTTGCCTGATGATGCCACTGAGTACCGCAGTCTCGTTGGAGGTCTGCAATATCTTACTATCACCAGACCAGATGTTTCCTATGCAGTCAACCGTGTGTGTCAGTATCTTCATGCACCCAGGACGTCTCATTGGTCAGCTGTGAAGCGCATCTTGCGCTATATCTGTTTCACTGCCTCGTATGGTTTGCTTCTCCAGCCGGCTCCATGTTGTGCGCTTTCAGCATTCTCAGATGCGGATTGGGCTGGTGATCCAGATGACAGGCGATCCACGGGGGGCTATGCAGTATTCTTTGGTCCTAACTTGATCGCCTGGAATGCTCGCAAGCAGGCTACCGTATCTCGCAGCAGTACTGAAGCTGAATACAAGGCAGTTGCCAATGCTACAGCTGAGCTCATATGGCTACAGTCCTTATTGAGAGAGTTGAGAGTCTCTCAACATCAGTCTCCAGTCCTTTGGTGTGATAACATCGGTGCTACATACCTCTCATCTAATCCGGTATTTCATGCCCGAACGAAACACATTGAAGTGGATTATCATTTTGTCAGGGAACGCGTTGCAAAGAAGCTACTCTGTATCAAGTTCATCTCCTCCAAGGATCAACTTGCTGACATCTTCACGAAGCCTCTTCCACAGCCACAGTTTGTAGGTTGTAGGCGCAATCTTAACTTGATTTGTACTTCAGGCCACAATTAAGATTGAGGGAGGGTGTTAGACTGTATATATGTAGCTTTGTATATGTCTTGTATTGTACCTCTTGGTACCCATATATATATGAGATAGCCACACCCGTATTGGGTGTCGAGCAGTTCCCAAACCCTTTGTTTTACATATGACACAATGACATGTGGGTCGAGGGTACTAATGCTCTTAAACCAGTCATTTTATTATTATTTTACTTATCTGTTTCCTCTGAAGTTCAGGATGTTGATGTAGATTTGCTGGACAAAATTAACCTAGTTGTGACTGACCTCATGAATGAGAAACGGTTGGCTCCTTATACCCCGGAAGAGGTCAAAAAAGCTTCTTTCAGTATCAGCGATCTTAAAGCCCCGGGGTCTGATGGTCTCCATGCTATTTTTTGTAAGAGGTTTTGGAGTATTTGATGTGCTGATATTACTACTGAAATTTTGCAAGCTCTGAACACTGGTGTTATTCCAGAAGGTTAGAATGATACTATTGTAGTCCTCATCCCTAAGGTTGATACTCCTGAATCAATTTCACAATTTCGTCCAATTAGCATTTGCACTGTAATCTACAAAATAATATCAAAGATGTTGGCTTTGAGGTTGAACCAGATTCTTCCAGATGTCATCTCACCTATGCAAAGTGCATTTGTTCATGTGCGTCTAATTACTGATAATATCCTTGTGGCATATGAAAGTATCCATACTATCAAAAATAGAAGAAATGGATCGAATGGGGCTTGTGTGGTGAAGCTTGACATGCATAAGGCGTATGACAGAGTTGAATGGATCTTGAAAATATGATGACAAGGTTGGGCTTTGCTGATAGGTGGATATCTTTTATGATGACATGTGTGAGGTCTGTGAGGTACCAGATAAGGTTTAATTCGGATGAAACTAACATGTTTTCGCCTATGAGAGGTCTTCATCAGGGGGATCCTCTCTCCCCATATTTGTTCTTGTTGTGTGCGGAGGGTTTATCCAGTCTATTGTTGCATGAAGAAGAAGTTGGTGGCATTGATGGGGTAAGAATGTGCAGAAATGCACCATCAGTCTCCCATCTACTATTTGCTCATGATTCTCTTATTCGCATGAAAGCAGATACGGATAATGCAACTTCTTGCAATATGTGTTGGATACTTACTATGCTAATTCCGGTCAAATGGTTAGCTTAGCAAAGTCGAGTATTTTCTTCTCCCCAACACTAATGTTCTTACCAGAGAGGAAATTTGTGAAGCCCTTCACATCACCACTGAAGCCATATCAGATAAATATCTTGGACTCCCAGCCTTGGTGGGAGCTGACAGGAGTGACTGTTTTGAGCATTTTATAGAAAGGATTATCAAGCGTATAAACGGATAGAAAGAAAAACAATTGTCAATTGGAGGAAAAGAGATCTTACTGAAGGCGGTAGCACAAGCAATTCCTGTCTATGCTATGTCGGTCTTCTTAATTCCAGAAAGGAATATGCAAAAGGATGATGGATGCTATCTCTAGTTTTTGGTGGGGAGATGATGAAAATAGCAATAAGATGCACTGGTTTGCTTGGTGGAAGCTATGTTATCCGAAGAGAGGTGGTGGCATGGGATTTAGAGACTTCCATTCATTTAATCTAACTATGCTAGCCAAGCAAGTTTGGAGACTTATTACTAATGAAGATTCTCTCCGCGCTTCTGTTCTCAGGGCTAAATATTATCCGCAGGGTGATATTCTTAAAGCAGGACCAACAGGGGGATGTTCTTTCACGTGGCAGAGTATTGTAGCTGGGGTCACTACTTTCAAAAGGGGCTACATATGGAGGGTTGGTACCGGTGAAAATTGTTAGATGTATATATCTGTATATTGTAGTTTCCCCATATGTTAGGGGGCTTTCTGCATATGTGCACCTGTACATGTACTATATATTGTGGCCTTTGGCCCCCTGGTAATACAACAAGTATATTCCCTAACATGGTATCAGAGCCCCAGGTCTCGAGTTCAAATCCTGGTTTCGCAATTAAGCCTAAAAATTGCTGTTGCCCCCCTCTTTAGCCACCGTTGTTTCGGTGTGCTCTTCTTCTTTCACGTGTTAACTTTCTCTTCTCTCGTCACACGCGAGTGGGGGTGTTGTGAAGTGTATATGTGGATTGCCTAGCCCTTTCCATCAGTTCGGACTTTTGGTTCAAGTGGCTAGTGCATGAAGCTTAACATGGTATCAATATTTACACCGACCCATGGATTCCAGCAAGTGTTAATATCCAGATTCTAATCCCGAGTGGGACAGGATTTTTTACAAAAGTCACGGAGTTGATCGATCCGACCACGAGAAATTGGGATGTTGAGCTGCTCAAGTCCCTATTCATTGATATTGATGTCAACCGGATATTGGAAATTCCCTTAAACAATCAAGGTTTCGACGATTTTATTGCTTGGGTTATCATCTTCAATGGAGACACACGTTTGGTCCGAGAGAAAATTTATTTGCATTACGTGGCTCTTCTGCAACAAACCTTGTCTAGAAGCTTTTGTGGAAATTGAAAATTCAGAGCAAGGCTAAAATCTTCTTGTGGCGTGCTTTGCATGGGATCGTCCCTCTCAAATCCATCCTTGTGAATAGACATATTGGCTCTTCTGGGCAATGTCCCATATGTATGCATGAACCAGAAGATGTGTCTCATTTGCTCTTCCAATGTGACACGACAAGGCAGATTTGGTCATCTCTTGGTATTATAAATTTTATTGATGAGGCCTTGCTTACTGATCGTGCTGGTTCGGCCGTGTTGGAGCATATCATGTGGAGCGATGATGCAACAATGCCGGGTTTTAAAGATCTTGGACTGAAGGAGACAATGGGTGGCATGCTGGTATATCTGGTGGATTCGGAGAAGGCGCACTCATGGTGAAACGGTTCCTCCAATTTATAAATGCAAGATGTCGATTCTTTCCATTACCTTAAATGCTGCTAAAGTGGGTGCCAAGCCAACTCCTAATCGTATCCAATGGGAAAAACCTGGTGTACATGAACTGAAGGTTAACATAGATGGCTCCTTTTTCAGCGATTCACACTCCAGATCTGTTGCAGCTGCCATCCAAAATTCTGAGGGAGTGTTCCTAGCGGTATCCTCTATCTTCATCCCAAATGTCTCATCGGCTGCGGCATCTGAAGCTTTGGTTATGATGGAAGGCCTAGCCCTGGCTAATCGCTTTGGTTGCAACAATGTCATAATGGAATCAGACTCGATGGAAACGGTGGATGCTTGTTCAGGAAATGAAGCTTGGTGGGGCGAATCTTCAGCCATCTTTGCGGATTGTATTGATCTTGCAACACTAATCGACAAGGTTTTAAACACTGCCCAAGAGAAGCAAATGGAGTCGCTCATGAGTTAGCTAGGAATAGTTTCCCTATTCAAAGTTCTTGTAATTGGGTCGATGAACCCCCTAGTTTTATTATTAGCAAACTCCTAGATGATGTAACCATCCTGTGATTTGAAAGCAGCAAGTTCTAGACACACTATTTTCCATACCAGTGTACCTAAGGGGACTGAAAGGTTTTTAATGGGGCGGCTTGCTAACTTAATATATGATGTTTTCAAGAAAAAAATGAGGTGGGACTAATCTACGCATCTCTTTTACCAGTCCTAGCGATAAGCGAACTTTTTTAAGAAGCGAAGCGATGGCCTAGGTTTCTGAAAGTGCTGGTGAACTGGTTCATGCCCTCGCATCTTCGGCCGTCCTACACGCGATCCGGCCCACACGATGGAATAAAATCCCACATCAAGCGAGCGGTCGACTGGCAAGACATGGTCGGGCAAACCGTTTTCTCGTCTACATACGCGTGGTGACACTCTGTAATTCGACAAAAAATCGAGGGCTGGGCGAACCGTTTTCTCGTCTACATACGCGCGGTGGCACTCTGTAATTCGACAAAAAAATGAGGGCAGTTTTAAAACGGACGAAAATTTGGAGGATAAACTTTACTTCCTTTATTAGAGCATCTCTAGCAGATCCCCCATCTGCATAATAACTGCCGATTTCCAGTTCAGAGGCGAAAAAGGGACCGTTCAGAGCCCGCATCGGACACCTATTTTTTAAAATATTTCTAGGCCGCCCCGATTCGAGTCGCGCAAACCTCAAATAACCAGTTTCGCGAGCCCTTTCGAGAGCGAACCCCATCCCAACTCCCGTGTTGGTGCCAAGGAAATTTCAGCCCGTACGAGCGCCAGAGTCGCCAGAGTCGCCAGAATCAAGCCAAAGTTCACCGGAATTCGGAGCGTGAGGCTGGCGGAAGTGAGCGGCGAGGCTGCAGGGAGCAGGTAAGGGTGGGCGCGGCCGGGACGAGCTCGGCCGGCGGTGGGCGCATGCGGGGCGAGTGCGGCCGGGGCGAGCGCGGCTGGGGGCGGCCGGCGGCGGGGCTGGCCGGCTGTGGGAGGGGCAACACCATGGGCAGAGGTTGGGAAAGAAGAAGGGAAAAAAGGAAAAAATAGACTGACCGTGGGCCCAAGACGAAATATGCTGTTTTGGGGTTCGTTTTGTGGTTTCTGGGCTGCACGACATTTTTTCGACCCGTAAAACGCGTTTGTGGTGGCCTAGATACACCGATTTGGGGTTTGCGGTTTGGGGTTCTGCTAGAGATGCTCTTAGTAAGGTAAAGATAAAGATTATTGTAGAACGGGTGAGTCAATCCATTCAAATCGCTTCGCCCAAGCATGCACAGCCGTCCGCTCCACGCGAGCCCAATCGAACCCGGTGGGTCGTGCCCGCTGGAGATGCTGTTAGGGCATCTCCAACGTGGCTACCCAAACGGACGCGTTGGGCCGTACGTTTTGGGCCGCTTGGGTGGTCGCGCGGACACGCGGATAGCACCATGCGTCCACGTGTCCGTTTGGGTCGCACGCTGGGCCCAACGCAGCGGTCACCTATTTGCCCATTTGGCATTTCTTTGGGAAATAGGCCATTTGGCCACAGATACTTATAAATAATATCTATATCAAATAAAATGTAGCATGATCAAGAAACGAAATGTGTCATAGTTTGAACAAATATAAAAATTACAAATTGATATTGCCAACTCAATTTGTGCACTCTACGATCTCCTTCTGCCTCTTCTCGAACCAAGCTCTCTTCACCTTGTTCATGGTGGTCAAGTCGACGTTCATGATCATGTAGTCCTCGGCTTGCCATTTCAGCTCAACTTCCTTCTCCTTCAACTCCACTTCTTCGTCACTTGCCGCCGCTATGAGCTTCAATTCTTTCTCTTTGAGCTCAATTTCCCTAGCCTTCGTCTTGGCCTTCTGATGAGGTCTACGGCCTAGATTGTGGCCCGATCTCGCGATTGACCCAAAATCAAAAGGGGAAAAGAGGGAGAGGATGAAGAACGCGAAGAACACGAAGAACAAGCACACGCACACCAACCCGATACAATCGAATTCTTACTCTCGTGGCTCGATGGACCACGCCAATAGAATCAACCGGAAGAGATGCGAGGTAGAATTCCGGATGAGAGACCGGGGTTGGAGACGGAGACCGGTGAGGGAGAGAGAGTGGAGCACACTAGAATCTCACTCACAAATATCCAATTCCTCAACAAGAGTAGCCTTGATTACAAAGGGGATCTAACCCTAGGGAGACAAAGCTCAAAAGTAGTTTTAAGCTTAGATTTTGTCTAAAGAGTAAAGGAGACGTCCAAGGTACTTAAATAGGTCTACAAGGCAACACAGGTAGAAAAGGTATCAAAGTAACCGGTTCAGGCCGATGTGGTCAAGTCAAGTCGAGGGATCCGGTCACAGGGCCGGACCAACCGGACATGGGGCCGGCGCGTCCGGTCCAGACCGGGTCCTGGGCCGGGTGACGACCGGACGGGGTTCCGGAGCCTCAGTACTGCGCCCGGTTGGCACCGGTCTGGGGTCCGGTTTGGACCGGCTGGCCGGTTGGGAATCCGGTTGGCTGGGCCTGAGACGGGTGGCCCGGTCATGGATCCGGTCGACCGGGTCCTGGGCCGGCTGGCTCCCTTCCTTCCTTCGCGCGCTTCAGATGACGTCGAGTCTAGCTCCATGCCCATCTTCACGTCCAGCTGCTCCTCTCCTCCTCTTGACCATGGTGTGTCCTCCTCTCCGGGGCCTTGACGCACCTCGTACCTAATGACACAAAGCACATCGGCATGAGGTAGCATTCCATCCAATGAAGAGTTCAAGGTAAGTGTTGAGAGGAGCGAGTTCACCTCTTGGTGTATGGCTTTGGCCCGAGCTCGTGTCATTGGACCACGAGGAGGGCTTGACGGTCTTGAGGAGGAGGTGTCCAAAGGCCACCCCGCATCATCTCCCCCCTTGGGAGAGAGTCGTCATCGACTCTTGTTCCTCCTCATCTCCATGATAGGGTGAGGAATCCGAGATGTTGAACGTGTTGCTCACCAAGTACTTGGAGGTTGGTATGTCGATGACGTAGGCGTTGTTGTTGATGCGTTTGAGGACTTTGAAAGGTCCATCTCCTCGGGGCTTTAGCTTGGAGTTGCGTTCAAGAGGGAACCGCTCTTTGCGAAAGTGAATCCAAACGAGGTCTCCTTCTTCAAATATCCTTTCCTTCTTCTTGGCGTTGAGGCGGGTAGCTTGACGAAGCACATGTTCTTGGATGGTTGCTCTTGTTTCTTCATGTAGTTTCTTCATGGCGGTGGTGCGCTTGTCGAAGTCCATGTTTGTCCTCTCATGGAGGGGGAGTGGGAGGATGTCGAGTGCCGTGGGAGGGTCGAAGCCGTAGACGATCATGAAGGGACTCCGTGATGTTGTAGAGTGCGTGGCTCGATTGTAGGCGAACTCCGCGTGCGGAAGGCACTCTTCCCATGACTTCAAGTTTTTCTTCACTAGTGTGCGTAGAAGAGTCGAGAGGGTCCGATTGACCACTTCCGTTTGGCCGTCCGTTTGCGGGTGCGAGGATGACGAGAACAAGAGCTTCACTCTGAACTTTGCCATGAGCGACTTCCATAGATAGCTCATAAACTTGATGTCTCGATCCGACACAATGCTTGTCGGTATTCCGTGTAGGCGAACAATTTCCCTGAAAAACAACGAAGCAATGTGTGAAGCATCATCGATCTTATGGCATGGTATGAAATGAGCCATTTTAGAGAACCTATCCACTACCACAAAGATTGAATCATGACCATGTTTTGTGCGAGGTAATCCTAGTACGAAATCCATGCTTATATCGGACCAAGGGGCATAAGGAATAGGCAACGGTGTATAAAGGCCATAGGGGTTGGAGGTAGACTTAGCTTGTAAGCAAGTTGTGCACCGTCGGCAAAGGCGTTCCACATCGCGGTACATTCTTGGCCAATAGTAGTGGGTTGAAAGCATGGCATATGTCTTCTCTCGTCCAAAGTGTCCCATGAGGCCACCACCATGTGACTCTTGCAAAAGTAACTTTCGAAGAGAAGACTCGGGTATGCAATTTTGTTAGCTTTAAACAAGTAGCCATCGTGCAAGTAGAAGTCATTAAATCCTCGTTCAACGGAACACTTCTAAAATATTGGTGCAAAGAAAGAATCGGAAGGATATAGTTCTTTGATCTCCTCAAGTCCCAAGACATGAAAATCCAAACGAGTAAGCAAAAGGGTGTTTTTGCGGGAAAGAGCATCCGCCACTACATTGTCCTTGCCCTTCTTGTATTTGATTACATACGGAAAGGACTCAATGAACTCAACCCATTTTGCATGTCGTTTGATCAAATTGTGTTGGCTTTTCAACTACTTCAAAGACTCATGGTCGGAATGAATGATAAACTCTTTCGGCCAAAGATAGTGTTGCCAAATTTCAAGAACATGAACAAAAGCATAAAGTTCCTTGTCATAAATAGGATAGTTGAGGCGTGCGCCATACAACTTCTCACTATAGTATGCCACGGGTTTTCCATCTTGCATAAGAACGCCACCAATACCAAGTCCACTCGCATCACACTCAATCTCAAAAGTTTTTGCAAAGTTTGGAAGGACGAGAAGGGGAGCTTCGGTAAGGCGTTTCTTCAACTCATCAAAAGCATTTTGTTGAACCTTGCCCCAGACAAACAGAACATTCTTTTTGGTAAGCTCATTCAAAGGGCAAGCAATGGTGCTAAAATCTTTCACAAAGCGGCGGTAGAAACCGACAAGTCCATGAAAACTTCGTACTTGACCAACGTTTGTAGGAGTAGGCCAATTGTGGATGGCCTCAACCTTCGAAGAATCAACTTCAACCCCATTGGCGGAAACCACAAATCGAAGGAAAACCAACTTGATTTGAGCAAAGGTGCATTTATGGAGGTTTGCATAAAGCTTCTCATGACGCAAGATGCATAAGACTTCTCTCACATGTTGCACATGGTCCTCGAGATTTTTGCTATAAATGAGAATATCATCAAAATAGACAAGCACACTCTTGCCAATGAGAGGTCTCAAGATGTGGTTCATAAGACGCATAAAAGTTGATGGAGCATTGGAAAGACCAAATGGCATGACAAGCCATTCATAGAGACCAAGCTTGGTCTTGAATGCCGTTTTCCATTCATCACCAATTGCCATGCGGATTTGGTGGTAGCCACTATGCAAATCGACTTTAGAGAAAATCGTGGCACCACTTAACTCATCAAGCATGTCATCTAAAGGCGGAATGGGATGGCGGTATCGAACGGTAATGGCATTGATGGGGCGACAATCCATACACATTCATTGCGTCTCATCCGGTTTAGGCACAAGAATCACGGGGACGGCACAAGGACTAAGGTTTTCACGAACGTACCCTTTAGCGAGGAGATCTTGTATTTGACATTGAATCTCCTTTGTATCTTTGGGGTTGGTGTGGTAGGCGGCGCTGTTTGGGAGCGGAGCGCCGGGTATGAGGTCGATGCGGTGCTCTATACCCCGAAGCGGTGGAAGCCCATGAGGAAGCTCGTCGGGGAAGACATCTTGAAACTCCTTCAAAAGAGACAACAAAGACGAAGGAATGTTGGTTAAGTCATTAGTCGCCGACGATGGTCCCTTGCAAATGAGCACATAGTGTAATGTGGTGGATGGGTTCTCTTGCACTTCTCTCCACTCGCTTTTGGCGGCTAGGAGGACACTCTTTATCTCACTCATGTATGGCTTGTGGCGCTCACTATCTTTTTGGTGGGTCACTCCCTCTCCTCTCAACTCACTATGGTTGTTGTGATGTTGTGCCCTCGCTAAAGCCTTCGCATTGTCCGCGATGATTTGGCTAGGAGTCATGGGGCGTAGCTCAAACTTCTTATCCTTGACCTTGAAGGTGTATGCATCGGAGTGTCCATCATGTATATCCTTCTTGTCAAATTGCCATGGTCGGCCAAGCAACATGTGGCATACCGTCATGGGCACTACGTCACACTCAATAGTGTCTTCATAGGGTCCAATCTTGAAGTTGATGGTGACGGTATGTTGTATCTTGACATTGCCCTTGTCGCTCAACCATTGGACATGGTAAGGATGAGGGTGCTTGCGAAGTGTGAGATTGAGCTTCTCACACAACTCGGTGCTTGCGAGGTTGTGGCAACTTCCTCCATCGATGATGACCTTTATTGACTTGCCACCAATACCGGCACGGGTTTGGAAGATGTTGCACCTTTGGTCTTCCATAGCTTGAGGTTGCGTTGTTAGCACCCTTGTGACCACAAATGAAGGGCTTGGGTCATGCACACATAAGAGAGGGTCTTCTTCACTTTATTCATCATAAGCTTCTTCATTTGCGACGACGGCTTGTACAAGAGCTTCATATTCATCTTCACTAAGCGTCTCTATGTCACCATTCTCCATAGTGATCATGACCTTGGTATTCTTGCACTCAAAGGACTTGTAGCCTTGTGTGCCACACTTGAAGCAAGTGACATTAGAGGGTCCCGTAGAGGCCTTTGAGGAGGCGGTGGAGGACACCGTTTGCTTCATGCGACTTTGGATAGTCAGTTGCTTCGATGGTGTAGAGGATACGCCGGGTTTGACACTTGTTGTGGGAGTTGTTGTAGCGAGCTTGGAAGCGAAGTATGACTTGGACTTGGAGTACTTGATGTCCTCATTCAATTGGCACTCGGCCTTGGAAGCTTGGTGAACCAACTCAACCATGTTGGAATATTGTTGCAACTCCACAATTCTCTTGATTGGGTAGTTGAGGCCATTGAAGAATCGAGCTATAGTTTGGCTCTCGGATTCTTGGATGTTGGCTCGCATCATAGTTAACTCCATCTCCTTGAAGAACTCCTCAACGGTCTTGGTGCCTTGTTTCAATTTTTGTAGTTTGTTGAAGAGGTCGGTCATGTAGTGTGTTGGTACAAAGCGAGCGTGCATCTCTTCCTTCATCTCTTCCCAAGTGTCAATTGGGGGTTCACCCTTTTCTTCCCTTAGAGTGAGTACTTGCTCCCACCAAGTGTTGGCATAATCCTCAAACTCAAGAGACGCCATGGCCACTTTCTTGGCACCGGAGTAGTTGTGGATGCGGAAAATCTTGTCAACTTTGAGTGCCCATGAGAGGTAGGCCTCGGCATCGTCTTCACCTTTGAACTTGGGCATGTTGAACTTGAGCTTTCCAAACATGTTCTCTTCATCTTCCATATTTCTTCGGCGAGGACGGATGCCTTCATCTCTTGCGGCTTGAGGTGGTAGAGGAGGTCTTCCACGACCAACCATAGCATTGGGTTGGCGTTGAAATTGAACACTAGATTCACTTGATTCACGGTGATGATGTTGTTGAAGATCTTGATGAGGTTGTTGACGATGTCCATTGATGGCCATCTCATCTTGAGCATGTTGCGGGTCTCCTCTTCCATGTTGGTTATGGCGAGGATGATTGCGGAAATCACGCCGAGGTTGATCTTGATGACCTTGGTCTTGAGCATCAACATGTGGCTCACGATGAGGTACCGGCTCCATGTTGTGGATGACGTTGTCTTGGGGTTGAGCAAAAAATTTCCTACCGCAAGAATGAAAACCAAGCCAAGATGCAATCTAGAAGATGGGAGCAACGAGAAGATCATGAGACTAACCCTCAAAGATTTCCAAAGCCTACGAGATTAGATCTCGTTGTTGCAGAAGATGATCACTTGCCGCTTTCAAAAGCGCGTAGAAGATCTTGACGGTGCCACAGTCGGGCAGCAACTCCGTACTTGGTCACACGTTCGGTGTTGATGACGACGTACTTCTCCCCGTTCCAGTGGACAGCGGATGTAGTAGATCCTCCTCGGAATCCCGACAGCACGACGGCGTGATGTCGGTGGTGGTGGAGATCTCCGGTAGGGCTTCGCCTAAGCATCATGGGAGAAGATGGAGGAGGGGAGAGGCTAGGGTTTGGGAGAGGGAGGGCTTTGGGGCGCTGGCCAGGGGGGGCCCTTTGGTGGTGCGGCCAAGAGTGGCTTGCCCCTCCCTCTCCTCCTCTTTATATAGGTGGAATCCCTAGGGTTTGGCCAAAGTGTTCGAATAAGACCCCAATTCAAAAACTTCCATATGGACGAAACCTAGAGGGACAAGGACTCTCCCTTTCCCCCCTTTCTTGGCCGGCCAAGGAGGTGGAGTCCACCATGGACTCCACCCTCCCACTTGGTTGGCTGGTTAGGGTTGGTGGAGTCCAAGTTCTAGAACATTCTAGCGCCTTCCATAAATGCACCGGATCATTTCCAAACTTGGAAAGTGACTTTCTATATATGAATCTTATTCTCCGGACCATTCCGGACCTCCTCGCGATGTCATGGATCCCATCCGAGACTCCAAACAAACATTCGAATTACATTCCATATTCCATATCTACTTAAAACGACATCAAACCTTAAGTGTGTCACCCTACGGTTCGTGAACTATGTAGACATGGTTGAGACTCCTCTCCGACCAATAACCAATAGCGGGATCTGGAGATCCATAATGGCTCCCACACATTCAACGATAACTTAGTGATCAATTGAACCATGTACATACGATACCGATTCCCTTTGTCACGCGATACTTTACTTGTCCGAGGTTCGACCATCGTTACCTTGTTCAACCTCGTTACCGACAAGTACTCTTTACTCGTACCGTGGCATATCATCTCTTGTGACCTAGTCACATGCTTGCAAGCTAATCAGACGACATTCCACCGAGAGGGCCCAGAGTATATCTATCCATCATCGGGATGGACAAATCCCACTCTTGATCCATATGCCTCAACTCACACTTTCCGAATACTTAATCCCACCTTTATAACCACCCATTTACGCAATGGCGTTTGATGTAATCAAAGTACCCTTCCGGTATAAGTGATTTACATGATCTCATGGTCGAAGGATTAGGTAACTATGTATCGAAAGCTTATAGCAAATTGAACTTAATAACGTGATCTTATGCTACGCTTAGTTGGGTGTGTCCATTATATCATTCATCTAATGATATAACCTTGTTATTAATAACATCCAATGTTCATGATCACGAAACTATGATCATCTATTAATCAACAAGCTAGTTATACAAAAGGCTTACTAGGGACTCCTTGTTGTTTACACTAGATGAAACCCGGCGCGTTGCCGCCAGAATGTATGTGTGAAGACACAATTATAAGATGTCAATGCCACTATATATGCCGTGGTTTCAAAGAACAATTTAAGTCCATGTATGCAGTGGCATCACACTTTGTTACGGTCCGTGGGAAATGGTAATACAATTTGTAAAATGTCTTACGTGGTCATTTTTGGATCTTCTTTCTGCTGCTTGTGCAAACTCAGGTGCCACAGTGATGATCATTGCCACATTTTTTATGAGAAGAAAATTATTGATCATGAGAAAATTATTGACCATGAGATATTTTCCTCTGAACTTCAACTGGGGTGCACAACAACGTATTTATTTGAAACTGAACTGTACAACAATTTAGAAGTATTTCTTTTGCCACAGAAAAACCCAATGATTAGTCATGCTGGACAGGCAACATTGATATCATCATACAAAGAAAAATGCATCAATGAAACGGAAGCTTTTTTTTTTTTTGAACAAAGTGAAACGGAAGCTGAACAGAGCATTACAATACAAAGGTCTGTCAGTTATGCAGCCTACACAACAACGCAAACCAGAAAAATAAATCGAGACTAATACTGCTCAGACTTATCAGCAACAACACGAATGTGGGGAGAGGACCGATCATTAACCTCACAGATTCAAGTCCCTTCAAGGAAATCTAGGCATGAAAACGCCACGAATAAAATTCGAAAAAAAAGCCAAGAATAAAAAATAACCGTGCAAAATTAGATTACCCAGTGCTTTGTATGTAGATTCAAGTCAGGGCAGTAGAAACTCTTCTGATGACGTCAGATTATGGCACATAACTTCTTGACGCTGGCCTTGCCGTTCTTGGCCGCACAGCTTGAGTATGGCCGCCGGGAGGTGGTTGTTCCGGCAGGACGAAACACTCCGAGAGCACACCGTGGAGTCCTAGCGGTGGGGCGGTGGCACCGGCCTTCTTGGGGTAGAGTGATAGCAAGAAGGATGAAACGGCACAGCCAGGGTAGCCATGCCACGTCACCGGGAACGCCGCGAGCACCTTCACGCGGCAACTCTGTCGGCCGCTGCCCACCGCAGTGTACACCCCGTCTCAAAGCCGCACCATCCACCCTGTCTTGGTAGTCCGGGAAGGTGATCCCGATTCCCTACAACAGCACATGCGACCGCGCTCTCTCCCCATCCTCTGTCAACTTCCCTGCAGACAACAACGGCGAGCCTGCCATTTCTAGCGAGTTGGTCAGTTAATTCCTGTAGCTGCAGCGACAGAGGGCGGAAGGTTGTCATCTCGTTGGAACAATGGTGCTCGCTCACTCAGGATGGCAAATAATGAGGGAGGGGAGAAAATTTATGGAGAGTGGCAGAGAAGAAGAGACAGGTGACGGGATAAATGCTGCACTGGGATGAGTTGAAACGGGTGCTAATGAATGCGCGGAGGTGAGGCGACCGCGACAATAGTCGATGCATGCAGTTGAAGAATATCGAACGATAACTGAAGGGAACCGGCTGCTGTAAACGTTACGAGCGTTGCTCGTGCCTCCCAAATCTAATAGGGTGATGTGGCTGCACGAAATTGCAGAGAATTCCTGCTAGTAACACACATGTATCAATGTTTCGGTTAATACAATTATAGCATGGTATGCAAACATTTATCATAAACACAAAGATATATTATAATAACCACTATTGCCTCTCGGGCATATCTCCAACACTATCATTGATATGAGAGATGGAATAATTCGTTATTAATTTCCACTCAAAAGAGGTATGGAACACTTTCCTAGAAAAATAAAGAAGTCACCTTATGACTCTATTTATATAAAAACTTATGGTGTTGATGAGCCACCTCTTGATAATACTTGATTGCACCCTTTCTGCGTCTAGCTCAAAGGCGTTAAAGAAAAGCGCTTATGGGAGACAACCCATGTTTTATTTCTGTTATTTTTGCTTTGTTGAGTCTTGGAAGTTATTGCTACTGTAATAACCTCTCCTTGTCGTTTTTATTTCGTTTGTGTGCCAAGGGTAGCCTCTAATAGAAAGAAAGCAGTGTTTGGGGTATTTGCAATTCTGAAACAGATTCTGTGCTGGTCACGAATTTTTTTTTATTAAAAATCGCCAGAACGTATTTTGAGCTGAAATGTTTTGTGCTTATGCCCCAGTATGTTAGCTAACTTTCGTTAGTTTAGCATTTTTCGATTTGAGCAACATAACTATTTCTTCAATTTCGATCTCTGTCTGCTGGTCTGTTTTGATAGATTTCTGCCATGTTTTGCATTTGCATCTTATGCTTCGTCTTTTTGAGTTTTTGTGAAAAAGAGCTTTGGGAAGAAGTAGCTACAGTAGCATATGTTAAAATGAGTGTTTGATATGTGCCATTACTGAAGCCTTGCTGGTTTGATATATTTTTATTTGCACTAATGTTGCTAATCAATTGTGCTGAGTTTTGTGTGAAGGAAGTTTTCAAGTGTAGGGAGAGAAGAATGATGCAATAAGATGAAGTATGGACAAGAGCTCAAGCTTGGGGATGTCCCCTGGACCCCCCAAGAAATATCCATGAAGTACAAGCGTCAAAACTTAGGGATGTCCAAGGCATCACCTCTTCATCAACAAAAAGCACCAGGAGATTTTTCAACACACTATATTTTTTATTCCTTCATGTGATATGTGTTATCCTTGGAGCGTCTTTACTTTTTGCTGTGTGTTTACTTTCAATAAAGTTGGATCCCATCATTCATGTTTACTTTGGAGTGAGACACGCTCCACCGCTTTGCGTATTTACTTTGGAGTGAGACACGCTCCGCTGTTTTGCATGTTTATTTTGGAGTGAGACACGCTCCACTTTTACATTTATTTGAGTTTCAATAGCTCTCTGGACATTTACTTGTTTTTCATATATGAGAGTTGTTTGGTTTCATTTGGTTGGCATTGGAAGCATGAAAAAAGTTTTATGTGTATGTGATGCAAATGGAAGCATTTTCAGACTGTGGCATAGTTATTTTTGCATATCTTGCTAGTTGTTATTCTCATGATGAGCTTGTTAATTATGTTTTCATTATGATTAGTCTCAAATACTGAGAGTGTTTAGTGTGCCATTGAGGGTATCATGCATTGTTTTTAGCATACAATAGAAAAGCATAATATTGTGGTATATATTCTCCTGCAAATGTTTTTATTTGGATCGACTTGGCACATGTTTTGCAACATGTTATGACTACATTCCAGTCAATTCTTGCCTCTATGATCATTTAGTTTGCAACTTGTGTATCACTTTATGCTTTGATTAATATATTTTATCATTGTGCATGATTACGGCCATTATGCTCTCTTAGTTGGTCGCACCCGGTATTTTTCTAGCCTCCATTTGTATGAGTATTTTACACTTAGATTAATCAAAGTAGTGTGACAGCATGTCATCTCAAAAATTATTTGTTTGTTATCACTTAACTACGCGAGGACGAGCAGGAGTTAAGCTTGGGGATGTTGATACGTCCCAAATGTATCTATAATTTTTGATGCTCCATGCTTGTTTTGTTACAATTCTTATATGTTTTATGTGCACTTTTCCAAACTTTTTAGCATTTTCTGGGACTAACCTATGAACGCAGTGCCGCAGTGCCAGTTCCTGTTTTTTGCTGTTTTTGTGTTTCAGAAAAGTTGTACATGAAAGTTTCTCGGAATTGGACGAAACAAAAGCCCAGAGTCTTATTTTTTCCGGGACGAAGACGGAGCCAGAAGGACACGCACATGAGAGCTGCCACGTGGCAGTACATAGGGCAGACGCGTCCCCACCCTTGGCCGCGCCTGGCCCATGTACTGGCGCCTCGTCGCCTCGTTTGCTCCGCCATTCCGCCTATTTATTCCTCGTATCGGGAAAACCCCAGGGCCCAGAGCCTCCATCCACGAAAAGTTCCAACACCGTCGGCAACTGAAACCCTAGTTCAGGTGGGTTCTGCAGTCCATCCCGGCACCCTACCGGAGAGGGAAATCACCACCGGAGACCTCTACATCGCCATGTCTTCATCCGAGGTGATGCGTGAGTAGTCCTCCACGGGACCATGGGTCCATAGCAGTAGCTAGATGGCTATCCTCTCCTTGTTGTGCTTCATGTATAGATCTTGTGAGCTGCCTAACATGATCAAGATCATCTATTTAATTGCTACATGTTGCTTTGATGTGGATCCGATTTATAGAGAGATTGCTTTGGTTGAGGTTATGTATTATGTTATTATGATCTTGCATGTTCTCCGTTTCTAGTAGATGTTATGGCCAAGTAGATGCTAGCGACTCCAAGAGGGAGTATTTATGCTCGATAGTTGGTTCATGCCTCTATTTAAGCATGGGAAGTGACCTTGTTCTCTACGGTTGTAGATGTGCTGTTGCTACTAGGGAGAAAACAACGGTGTTCTATTCAAGGGTAGTTTCATCGTTTACTTTACACACATTGCTTAAAGCGATAGTCCGTTGCTTGCAACTTAATACTGGAGGGTGCCGCGGATGCAATCCTGAAGGTGGATTATTAGTCATAGATGCAGTTGAATTACGGTCTATGTATATTGTTGTAATGCCCACATACTTTCATAGCATGTATTCTGCACCAACCTTTAGCGTAGAATCTCTGTTTGTCAATTGCCCATATGTAATTTGTTTACCCAACATATTTATTTTATTGAGGAGACACCTTTAGTGAACTGTGGACCCCGGTCCTTCTTCTTTTAATTGCAATCTTCTACAACATTTTCCTGTTCTGTTCTCTACAAAAAAATTCTTTTTCCACACGGTTCATTTAATCCTTTGTTTTCAGCAAAACCAGTGAGCTTGACAACCTCGCTGAAAGTTGGGGACAAAGTACTTGGTTGTTTGTGTGCAGGTCTCCACGTTGCTGCTGACGCCGGCAGTGCGCCCTGCCACGAGTTGGTTCGCAACACCTCGGGAGAGAACGTTTTTTCTCCTACTGGTCGATAAACCTTGGTTTCTTACTGAGGGAAAACTTCCTGTTGTGCTCATCATACCTTCCTATTGGGGTTCCACTCAACGTTGCACATAAATTCTCCTTCATCAACTTCGCGCCCAGCAGCCGCTAACAGGAATCCGCTTCACGTGATCATACGCCGCCTGGAACTTGTTGCATTCCGTTTGAATTGTTCCCCACCTGTTTTGGAGGGAGCACTCGTTGCGGTCGCTGTCAAATGGCTCCTCTCCGTGCCGGCGATGTTCATGGAAGTAGTCATGGATCCGGCGCCAGAATACGGTCCCCTTCTGCTCGGCACCTATCAATGGATCTTGCCTAATGGTCAACCATGCGTCGACGAGCATTTTGTCCTCCAGCTGCATGTAGCTGCTGGTTCTTTTGCCAAGCCGGCGATCTCGAGCTTGTGCAAATGCGGCTTGTGTGAGCTCGTCACCGAACAATGGCTCCTGGTCGATGTCCATGGTGTCGAGATGGCTAGTGGTGTCCTCCTCTATGTCAATGGGAGGTGGCGGGGGATCCTGCTCGGTCGACGGATATGGCATGGTGGTCGGCATCGTTGGCGGGTAAGAAATCGGGGCTCTGATTCATGGGCTTAAAGTCGCAAAAGAAATCGGTGTGCACCGGATCATTTGCTATGGGGATTCAGATCTCGTGGTGCAACAGAGTTCCGGAGATTTGGACGCAAAAGATGCAAACATGGCCTTGTACCGGTTTCATGTGCAAAAGATTGCCGGCTTCTTTGAGGGCTGTGAGTTTCACCATGTGCCACGAGCGGAAAATGAAGCCGCGGATGCTTTGTCCAAGTTGGTCTCATCTAGGCAAGAAATTCCTCCCGGAATAGCCTTGGAGCACTTGAGGATACCATCGATCAAACCGAGCCCGGAGTCGGAATCAATTTTCGTACCGGAATCACACATAGTACCCATGGATATCGATGAAGGGAACCCGGGGACTGCACCGGCAAGCTCGGGGACTACTGCAGCCATACCGGAAGAGACAATGCTGGTGGATAACATGGAGATAGATGCACCGGTGTTTCTGGTTCGAGAGGCACCATCATGGGTTAAACCTATTAAGGAATTCCTGATCAACGACACCTTGCCGGATGACGAAAATGAATCCAGAAGGATCCAGAGGAGGTCCAAAGCATACACCATCATCAATGGCGAGGTGTACAAGAGAAGTGTAACCGGTGTCCTTCAAAGGTGTGTGAAACCGGAAGAAGGAAAAGAAATGCTTGAGGAGATTCACCAAGGAGAATGTGGGCACCACGCTTCATCAAGGGCGCTGGTAGCAAAGGTATTCCGGCATGGGTTCTACTGGCCCACTGCTTTGGAAAATGCTGAGGATTTGGTAAGAAAATGCAATGGGTGCCAGAGGTACGCCAAGCAAAATCATACCCCAGCGTCCGGTTTAAAAACAATACCGCTAACATGGCCATTTGCTGTTTGGTGCCTTGATATGGTTGGCCCATTCAAGACTGCAAGGAGCAGCATGACTCACATCTTGGTCATGGTGGATAAATTCACCAAGTGGCTAGAAGTGAAACCTATCGCAAAGTGTGATGGGCGCACAGCGGTGAAGTTCTTAAAAGATGTCATTTTGCGGTATGGATACCCGCATAGCATCATAACAGACAATGGAACCAACTTTGCTCAAGGTGAGTTCAAAAGATTTTGTGAGGATAACAATATCCGGTTGGATCTGTGCTCGGTAGCACACCCACAAGGCAATGGCCAGGTGGAAAGAACAAACGCGTTGGTACTTTCCGGTATCAAACCAAGACTTATTGAAGCGGTGGAAAAGTCACCGGGGTGTTGGCTCGATGAGCTACCATCAGTGCTGTGGAGTATAAGAACAACTCCAAACCGGTCCACCGGATACACTCCATTCTTCATGGTTTACGGAGCAAAAGCGGTCATACCAACCGACATCATCCATGACTCACCAAGAGTACAGCTCTATACCGAGCAAGAGGTCAAAGAGGCCAGAGAAAACGATGTGGACTTGCTAGAAGAAGCAAGAGAGTTGGCATTGGCAAGAACAGCCATTTACCAGCAAAACCTCAGACGCTATCATAGCCGGAAGGTTAACCCGAGAGTATTCCGGGAAGGAGATCTAGTGCTACGCCTGGTGCAGCGCACTGAAGGCCGGCATAAGCTGTCACCTCCATGGGAAGGTCCCTTCGTTGTGAGCAAAGCTCTCCACAATGATGCCTATTACTTGATCGATGCACAGGAATGGAAAAAAGGAAAGGCGGACAGGTCAGGAGAGGAGAGCAAGCGTCCATGGAACGTAGCTCTGTTGCGTCCTTTCTACTCTTGAAGTTGTGGAGTAAGAAGTTCCTTTTTTGTACCTTATTATATGCTATGAATAAAAGATGTCGGAACCTCGAATGAATCTCGGGGACTACCCCTAAAGTTGCATGCAATATGTTTATTTTTTCAGTTCACCGGTTGCTTAGTGAACATTTTTTCTTTCCGGTTTAGTAGCTTGCTAAACCTACCGGAGTCTTCGACTCTGCTGCTGTCCGCAAACCGGCTTCATGGCAAGCAAGATAAACCGGTAGCAATTAAGCACGCGAACTGCGAAAAGAGAGAGTGGGAACGAACAATCCGGAAAAGCTTAACTAACCCCGGTTAAGCCGGTTTTTTGCAAAAATTTCGAGTTATTTCTAAGTTCAAGAACATGCTTGCTTGGTAAAAGAACTTTGTGCTCATACGCCAAAGAACGCCCAGAGAAGGCATGCAGAGCCAAGGCAAAAGAGCCAAGTGTGCATCGAATTGGATGCGGAAACAATTTCAAAATCTTTGCAGTGCAGGATAAAATCAAAACGATAGGCAAATATGCTAAGGCAAACATAAGATAATTAACTACCGGTATAACATACCGGCATGAACTGTTGTGCCACAACCAAAAGGGAGATTAAAGTTTTACATCACGAACCCCGGTATACCGGGGTAGAATTTAACCGACAGTGTTTTGAGTCAAGCAGGACCAACAAGCATTTCACAAGCAAACAGTTAACAGCAGATAATCAAGCAGCAGGTCCAGAGGCTCATCATCGGCTCCGGCCTCCTCGTCGCCTTCACCTTCCTCCTCGTCGCTCAGATAGTCCTTGACGTCTGGAGGAGGGGCGATGAAGGTGCGCATGTCAGCGTACTCCGCGATGTGATACGCTCGATCCTGCCGCTTAGCGGTGAGGACCGACTCCAGATCGGTTTCAGCTCCTTCGCGCACTCCGAGGAGGGCGTCCAGGTCCAGCTCCGGGTACCAGGAGCAGGAAACGCGAAGCGCGGAGTCTGCTCCGGCACGGGCAGCAGAGCACTGCCACTCCCGGATCCTTCTACCGGCACCCTTCAGGCGGTCGCTGATAAGGGAGAAGGTGTCTGGCACCACTTCTCCAGGCCAGAGAGTGCGGAAGAGCTGCGTGGCCACATCAGGGATGTCGGAAAGGTTCCGATCTATGGCGCGCATATGGGAAACCCGCGCGTTCAGCGCAACCAAGTGGTCATAGGGGTCCCACGGCGCGCCCAGATTCTCACAGCCCTGGGCAACCCGGCGATCTCCAACCCTCTTCACAGCAAACGACTGGGAGTCCGGAAAGAGCCCTGTAAGGTCAAGGAAAGAAGTTAAGCATATGCTACCGGAAAAGACAAGCTTGTAAACAGAAACCGGAAAGAAAAAGGAAGAAACTTACGAAGGGCGAGCGCGTCAGTCTGCGTGACCAGAAGGTCGTACTCCTTCTGCTCCGCCTCCAGCCGCGCGGCCTTCTCCTCGGCTGCCTTCTGCGCCTTGGCGGCCTCCTCCAGCTCAGCCTGCAACACCACATTGGCATTGCCGGCATCCTCCAGCGCCTCGTACAGCTTGGCCTCCGCAGCGGATTCAGCAGCCTTCAGCGCCTTGGCATGGTCAAGACCAAGCTGGATAAGCTGGGCCTTGAGCTCCATGTAGCTGGTCCTCTGGGCGCTCAGCTCCTCTTGATGCTGCCGGATGAGCTGGTCCTTCTCCTCTGAAACCTGGAAAGAAAATGTTAGTAAAGTTGTACTGATACAATGAAGAAGGAGCAGGCCAACCAGAAAACAGGAAGTTGTACCTTGGGCGGTGGCAAGCTGCGTCTTGAGGGCCTCAATAGAAGCTTCCGGGATAGCTGTTGAAACAGAAAATCGTAAGTACTCAGGGAAAGAAAGGTTACCGGTAAGAAGATGCCGGAGGCACAAGAGTTTACCTTGGCACTTGCTGTGTGCCTCAGCGAGGTCCCGGTGCTCCCAAAGAAGCTCCTCAAAGAGGATCTTCCGAGCGTCAGCCGTGGTCTGTTCAAGAAAAAGATGTTAGCTAAGTTTCGCGCTAAGAGCAAAGTTCTTAACCCGAAACTCGGGGACTGGCTATGCCGGTTTCGCGCGTTTCTAGTTAAGTTTCGCGCTAAGAGCAAAGTTCTTAACCCGAAACTCGGGGACTGGCTATGCCGGTTTCGCGCGTTTCTAGCTAAGTTTCGCGCTAAGAGCAAAGTTCTTAACCCGAAACTAGGGGACTGGCTATGCCGGTTTCGCGCGTTTTTACTTAAGTTTCGCGCTAAGAGCTACGCTCTCAACACGAAACTCGGGGACTGGGAGAATAGCCAAGATTCAGGAAAAAAGAGAAACCGGCAAAAGTTTAAAAGATGAAGAAAACATAGACAAGGTCCGGAAGAAGAGAATCCGGCAAGAGTTGAAAAAGAGAGAAGCTGGTGAAACTTACCATCATGTTGTTCGTGGCGTCAAACCACGCGCTGTCCAGCTCCTTGACGGCCCGCCGCAGTCGCATAAAATGCTCCTCTGCGCACCGGTTGCCAGCAGGGTCAGGCGAGGCAGCCGGTCCTTGCCCATGCCACGGGTCGCCGCAGACACGTCCGCGGCGTTCCACTTCTGGGCGTAGGGCAGCAAGTGCCCCAGCTCCCGGCCTTCGTGCTGAAACTCCGTGATCCGGCCAAGCAGGCCGGCGGCCTTCTCGCCGGCAGCGCTAGCGGCGCGGGCGACGTGCAGCACCAAGGGCTGCTGGCCGCCTGAGGGCGTGCTGGAGGCCGTTGCCTTCCCCTTGACTAGCGTCAAGGTCTTGGGCGGCGGCGGCGTTGCAGTGGCGCCAGCTAGCTCGGTGCGAGGAGTTTCCGGCGATGGCGTTGGTACGGTCTTTGGAGAAGGGGGAGCGCCAGGCGCATCACCCAGGTTGGAGGAAGCCGGCGCGGAAGTTTCCGGCGCAGCTCTGGAGGGGGAAGACGTCGTGGTCTTCTTCTTCTTCTTCTTTTCTGGGACGGGAGGAACCAGAGGTTCCGCCCGCCCGGTAGCTTCTTCTCCGGCGCCGATGTTGCTAGCGCCGGTCTCTTGGTTCTCAGGAGGGGAGACAAGGTCCTCCTCCGCGCGGTGATCTGGCGGTGTAGGGGCCGCGCGCCCCAAACTTGTAGTGCCTCCCAAAGGGGAGGCAGAGATGTTGCCGGCACCAGATGGTGCCGGGCTTGAGTGAGGAGGAGGGGTTGAGGTCCTCGCGGTACCCTCAGAGCCCTCAGGCCTTGGGCCAAGCTTGAGCGCAGGGCTGAACGAAAGAAAAAGAAAAAGTTGGAAAAAAGCAATCGGCAAAAGAACTTGGTAAAAGCGAAACAAGCAGGAAAATGGGAGCTTACCCAGAGGAGGTCGGCATTTGTTTGCGCTTGTAGCGCCTCACGCCTGCTTCCTTCTCCGCCAAGGGCTCCGTCCGGAAGCGCTTGGATGCAGGGGCCTGGCTCGAGCCGGCGTCTGAGGCCGGGGCCTTGTTCTTCTGGCCTTGGGCCATGAGCTTCTCCACAAACTCATGGCCATCCTCGGCCTGCAGGGGCGGCACGTGCTCGTGGACCTGTGGGTTGATGTTGGCTGAGGGAACATCTACAGAGAAGCAATAACAGAAGAATATGAGAGATCAAAAAGAAGAGCTACCTCAAGCAAGGTCAGGTCGTCAGACGAACCGGAAGGTTCCGGTGGAGACTTGCCGAGGCGCGAGGCTGGAGTCCGGCCCATCTTCAGGTCCTGCCAATGAATGTAGGGGTCCGGGTCGAACTTGTCTAGACCACGCTTCCGGCAAGGACCTCGGCGGTCTGAATCAATGCGGGGGAAGCGGTCCTTGGCCTGAAAACAAAAGAAAAGAAGATTAGTCACAGTATAAAAGTTACCGGTAAACCGACCCGAGTTGCGTAATTTCTTACTTCTTGGGTCGGAGGGTTAGTGGAGCTAAGAGGCCGGAGGCCCCATTCCCAATCATCCGGCATGGCAGTCTGGCAGATCTGCCTAGCCTTGCGGACGATGTCCTTCTTGCTGAGAGGAAGGCCGGTGATCTTGGTGGGATCACCGGGGCCATACATCTCGCTCATCTTGTGCTGCCGGCGCTTAAGAGGAAGCACCCGGCGCGAGATGAAGGCGCGGATGATATCGTCGGAGCAGATGTTAGTCCCCTTCATCAGCTGCTCCATGAAGCGTACCACCCGGTTGGTTTCGATATGATCTGTCTTCGGGTTGTAGCTCCAGTTGATCTTCCGGGGCGGCGCCGGATTAAAAGGCGGCAGATCGATGAGATCTGCGACGCCGGTGTTCTTCACATAAAAGAAGGTCCCTTGCCATAACCGGCATGACTCGAGACCGGAGAACTTGAAGAAAGGGCTCCCTTGGCGGGAGCCGATGATACAAGACCCGCACTGCACGGGGGGTTTGGGTTTAGGAATTTCCTTGCCCTGAACGGAATTGATCCGAAGAGCAAAGAAACGGGCGAACGTCTCGCGAGTGGGACGAACGCCGATGTAAGCCTCCATGAAGGTGGCGTAGCAAGAAAGGTAAAAGATGGAATTGCCGGGAAGGTGATGAGGTTGAAGTTGGTAAAAATCAAGGAACTCCCGGAAGAAAGGAGAGGCGGGAAGGCCGAAGCCGCGCTCAAAGTGAGCGAGAAAACAACACGTTCACCGGGTTCAAGCACCGGTTGAATCTCATCGCCAGGGAGCCGGTAGGATACTCCCTCCGGAATCCTCCTGGACCGGTAAAGCCAGTCGATTTCGTACTGGCTAACGTTGGAGCCCATCCAGGCCCCTCGCGTGACACCGGAAGGATCTACGCCGGAAGCTTGGCTAGAGCTACCGGCTTCTTGGTCGCTACCGGCATCGACGTCCATCTGGACGAGATCGGCGGTTAAACCGTCGGAGGATTGGCTACGCCGGCTACCAGAGGAAGAGGCTGAAGAAGAGGCAGAAGAAGAAGCAGAGGAAGAGGCAGAGGAAGACTCCTCGCTAGACATGAGATTAGATGCGGAAAAACACGAATCCCAAGATTTGCCCCCGCACGAAGATCTACGAGTAAGAGAAAAAGCAAAAGAAAAGGGGAAATAAATATACTACCGACCCAAGATCTGGAAAGCAAGCAAAGAGGGGTAAAGGTAGATTGAACCTAACCTGAGGCGACGAAGTCGCGGTGGAAGAAGTTCGCCGGCGGAAGGGAGAGCTTGAGGTTGCCGACGAGGTCCGTCGACGGCGAGGTGGAGAAGAGCGCGAGGAAGCACCAATGCTACGGACGCGAGAGAAGCACCACGGAGATTCTCCGCGCGGCGAAGTCCGGCGAACTCCGGCGGAGCGGCAGCAAGGACTCACCGAGCGCACAGGTTCGACCGGCGACCGAAGCGGCGGAGGCGCAGAGAGCAAATGGCACTGTGCGCGAGGAAGTGGAGAATGCGAGAAGAGGAAGAAGAAGGGGCGGTTTCGCCTTATAAAGGAAGAGAGAGAGGTGGGCCAAAAACCGTCGGGCCGCGGCGGTTCGCTCCGCGGGCCGCGACGGTTCGCTTCACGGGCCGCCACGTGGCGCACCGATACACGCGTAAAAACAGGAAGCCACAGGGAGGCGCACACGGATCCGGAACCGTGACTAGGATCCGCTGTGAAGCAATTAATACGCGCGCAGAAACCGAAGGGAAGTGACCCCTGACACTGGCGCGTCAGTCACAGTGCGCATGTCACTGACAGGCGCGGGGCCCGAGAAATTCTCGACTTCGCCGAGGAGAGAGTTAATGGCTAAGATACCGGAGGAAAAGGTACCGGAAGAAACCTTGCAAAGAGAGAAAACGTAAGTCCGGGCAAAGATGCCGGATCCAAGCTGAGCAACGGAGAGATTAAACCGGTACCCTAAAAACAAGAGAACCTGGAATGGTCTGTTGGATAGAATCCACCAGGCTATACCAGCTTCGGGGACTAATGTTGGGGGATGACCCCCGGTATGCCAAAGGCATGCCAAACCGGATGGTTTGAGCCTTCAAGATACCGGTTTAATGTTTTACCGAAGCTCAAAGATAGGAGTTTGGCTAAGTAAAAGCCATGCCGGTATCCCCAGAGGGGTATACCGGAACCGAATAAAGAAGATACCGGGCTACCGGAAAGAAGAGCATGTCGGCAAGACTGGTCAAAGATTCTCTCCAGAACTACAAGACAAGGATGAGCTAAGCAAAGTGGCTTTAATCGAAGCCCTGGCGCCAAAGAGAGGGATGACGATGAAAGAAGCCGGAGGACGTCAGCGTCCCTGATTAAAGAAGACCCCGGCATCATCCATGATTAAAGTTACTTTGTAAAGTAGTTTGTGCAGTCAAAGATGCCATTAGGGTTTCTTGTTCTGTAAGCCACCCCCTCCCCTATATAAGGAGAGGGGGCACTGTCCTTCACGGACACGCCCAGAAGATCAGTCTCTAGGGAAACCTTGTATCCAGAAACCTGTAACCATGTTGAGATCAATGAAGCTAGCGATCTAGAGCAGAGTTCTTCCTCTTGTGTTTCTTCTTGCATACCTGCCTTTGGTTGTGTTCTTGAGGAAAGCATCCGGAAGTTCATACCATCTAGTCGCAAACCCTCCCCCGAATCCTCTTGCGCCCATTCGGCCCCAACTTAAGCCATCCCATGGCATCTGCTCGTTCGCCACGACGACAGGTCTGCATGGTGGACGATGCCCGCATAGATGGCGGCGCACGCTCGCTCGACAAATCGTCGAACAGGTTGCGGGCTCCGGTCATCGCTGCTGCTCCCAGGTGCTTGGGGGCCTTGGAGTGCGCCGCCGGCGCACGGTTGAGGTTAATGGACGAAGGGGACGGCCCCATCATGGACTCGCCCACCTCCGGTGACCCATCCCGTGAAGGGTACAAGTACCACCCTGACGGCGCCACCATTTCCTGCGCGTCGGGCGTGTACCCAAACGGGGCAGTCGGCGGGGCTATTGACCTTGGAGGAAGGGGCTGGGTCACGGACGAGGCGGAGCTTCCCGCCGAGGCCGTACCGGCGCCCGAGACGATCATGTGCTGAGTGAGCACAGCGTGGCCGTAAAAGAGCATGACATGCTCTTGCAAGGCCTTCACCTTCGCCTCCGTTTGGAGTTGGAGGAGCTGCTCGGCCACCCTCTGCCGCTCCTCCGCGGCAACGACCTCCTTCTTCCGTTGTTCGTGCGTCCTACGCCTGTTGGCCCGCTTCTTATTCTCGATCGCCCTCTGCTCCGTGGTGACCTCGGGCTTCGCCTTGTTCGTCGTCGACGCGGGCTAAGGGACCACCAGAGCGTCCAGGAAAGGAGCCTCCTCCACGGCAGGAGCGACAACTGCCGCGAGCTGGGCCTCATCTTCCGATGGTGGCGGTGGTGGCGACAGGAATTTCGTCGGCCATCTCTACGTTTTCGGAGTGGAGTGGGTGTGTTTTACGAGGAGGGCAGCTGCACCCGGCACTACTAATGAGTGACCGGTTAGGTTTTGCCAAGATCCATGTGTACAGACCGGCTTCACCCGACCCCGTCCACAACTTCCCCAATCGGCCGTTACGAGAGATGGGGAGGCGCCGCCGGTTCACGCAGCAGCCCACCAGCGACGATGACGACGACGACGACAGAGCCGCCCCACAGGTGCCTAAAGCCACCAAGCCCGCAGCCCCTGCCTCCTCGGGAACCAAGAAACAGCAGCGTCATATTGCCGACGAGGACGATGACGAGGATGACCTGGAACTCGAGGAGGAGGAGGAGGATGAGAAGGACCTGGAGGAGATGAGGAGGAACGAGGAGGAGGAGAGGAGGGAGGAGACGCAGACGCGCCGCCGCCGGGGCCGCAAGCCCAAGCGCCCAGCCGAGGAGAGCGAAGAAGAGGCGGAATCGGAGGAGGAGGAGGAGGAGGAGGCTCGCGAGGAGGAAAGCACGGAGGCGGTACCCATCGGGGAGCCTGTGAAGGTGACCGGCAAGGGGAAGAAGCAGCGGAAGCACTACTACTCCTTCGAGTACGAGGGCAACACCTTCGAGCTTGTAAGCCGCCGCCCTGCTATCCTTACCCCCTCTTTTTTTGCTTATTCCACATTATAGGTTTTTGGCGGTTGAGAATATTTTTGTTATGGATTTCTGTAGGAGGACCCAGTGCTTCTCACGCCAGAGCAGCAGAACGAGAAGCCCTATGTCGCCATCATCAAGGTCTGTGACGAGTGATACAATATTGTGATTTCTTAGTACATTACCATGCATATATCTTGCTGATTGATATGTTTGACATTACAGTCTGTTGTTGATAATGAACTTCATAGTATACAACTCTACATACATATTACTCACTAGGCCCTTTGTTGTAGGCTTGGTTTTGGCTGCACTGACCCTGTGATGTTATTTCCATCCTAGGCTTAGGTCATGATTTGTGTTAAGCTGTTTCTTGTTAGGCCTAGATTGCACTATATAGTTGTGGCTATTGCCATTCCCAGTAGCTGTGGAATGAGAATGCTTCGTCCCTCATGAGTGCATAAATGTAATGACCCTTTATCGGTTACCTCTTTCTGTTATCCATCAATCTCTGGTATAGTCCGATCTATGCTGATTTATCTTATTTATCATTGATCAGGATATAACAGAAAATGATGGGAGCTTATCGGTAACCGGTCAATGGTTTTATAGGCCAGAAGAAGCTGACAAAAAGGGTGGTGGGAACTGGATAGCAAGTGACACAAGGGAGCTATTTTATAGTTTTCATATTGATGATGTGCCAGCAGAGTCAGTTATGCACAAATGTGTGGTCCATTTCATTCCTCTGAACAAGAAGATTCCAAGTCGAAAGGAACACCCCGGATTCATTGTCCAAAAAGTGTATGACACAGTTGCGAAGAAATTGTGGAACTTAACAGATAAAGATTACGAGGATAACAAGCAACACGAAATTGATCTCCTTGTAAAGAAAACAGTGGACCGTATAGGGGAGCTTCCAGACCGTGAACCTACACCTACAGATATACCTGGTGAGAGTGCTGATCAGTTCTCAAATAAAAGAGGCATACGAAAGAGACCTCTGAACCCTATAGATGTCTCGAGAGATGCATCAGGCAAACCTGAGCAATTCGTAAAAGCAGATACGCCTGGTAGTGATAATCTGAAGCACTACGCAATCCTTGCCAAATATAAAGTAGTTACTGCTGACACCTATCGTGATAGGTGGCTTGATAAATTAGTAGACACTATTCCGTTAACATCAAAGGAAGGTGCTGAGACTTCTCATGTTGATCCTGGTAGTGTGGTCAAAATTTCAAATAACGGTTCATCTACAAGGGATACTGGTTCTGGTGTAAGTTACCCCTTTTTTGCAGTTCGAATGGCTTAAACTCTTGCACGTCAAATTAATAGTAGTAGAAAGTAGTATTGAAATCGCACGGAGTATGACATGAAACTTGTATGTTCTCCAGAAATTTCATATTGTATCAATAGAAAACCATTTCATTGGTTAGGTGTGAAGCCTAGGTAAAGTACCTAATTTACTTCCATAAGTTCTCTAAATAAGTTTACTTGTCGACAAAATGGTGCATGCATGCATCTACAATCATTTGTTAACCTCCTTTTCAAGTTCTAGACTCAGTATGCTTGCTGTTGTAAACTGAGCTGTTCTGAACTAGTTTTATAGTCTGCTGTGGGAAAATAGCCTCAGAGGTAAATATAATTTGTTAGCCAAAGCAAAAAGTAGTCAAAAAATTATTGGAAAAGCTAGATACTTGTACCTCAATTCCGAATGCAATCTTAGAATATGATATATGTGTTGTTAATTTTTCATGTTGGTTTACTGTCTTATCTTATCGCATTTCATAAAATATATATACGAACCTTCTACATGTTTCTTTGATCCCTGTTTTTCGTTCCTTTATCTTTCCTCCTCAGACGATTTGTGATGACTGTTTTCAGGATAATGAAAATTCTTATCCACCAGATGTGGTTGTTTCAATAATGGCCTCCTTAGAAAGGGCTACATATGAGGCTTTTCCTTCTGACTTCCAGAAGTACAATCAGAAAATGAGAAAATTAGAATTCAACATCAAGGTACATATGTTCTATGCAGATCTTTTTTTTGGGGCTTATTTTTCTTGGCAATATCTTTTCAACGCTAACTCATACTACTATGCTACTAAATAACTGTCTTACTAGCTCATTACTCCCTCCATTCCAAATACATGTCATATTTTGTTTTGTTAGGACAATCAGTGACTAAAATTACACTGCTGTAATTTAGGTGATACGAAATCATAACCACAAGTAAGAAAATTCACTATGTGTACCAATCTAATGATATAAATTTCATGTCAAATAAAATACATAACAAGAAATTACTGTTACCAAAAGTCCTGTCATATTGAAACAAAATGTGCTATGTATTTTCAAACTGAGGGGAGTGAGTTATAATGAGGACTGAAACATACTGCATCAACTAAGCTAAGAATTCCGCCACCCTCATTCGCTGTGACCTTGACACGGCTGCGCCCGCCGTCCCGCAACTGGGTTGACTTGTTGTTGAGCTACCCCTAACCTACCTGGACATCGACCTCACTATTAGAGCTTCTCCAATAGTGGCGCTATATCGGGGCACGCTAAAAGATCTCATCGAGGAGTGGTGGAAATCGAATGGCAAACAATAGTTGCATGTTTGTTCATTTGTTGAAAAACAATTTGTTGTAGTGGTGATGAAACACTTCTTGTATTTGTTGTATTACTCATGTACTATTTGCTTGTGTTGTAATAATAACTAGACAATTTATTGTTGAATTATTTGGGTTTGTTTGATCTTGTTGATTCTGTAGTTGCTTGTGAAATCTGTTTGCGCCGGCGCTACCGCGCTGCATTTTAGCGCGCCTGCTGGGGGGGGGGGGGGGGGCGACTTTGGCTAATTTTGGCGCACCGCTTTTTAGCGCTGCCGGTGGAGGAGAAACCGGCGCCGCGCGCTATACTAGGATGGAATGTGCTGCAAAGTGGTTTTAGCCACTCTGTTCTCTTCTATGCACTTGCACAGGAACCCCCATCAAGTCAAAAAAGGAGTACTCCACATCTTTGCCACGATTGTCCTCTATGATCATGTTATGCATGATGACACAAGCGGTCATGATGTACCAAAGGCAATCTTCGTCCCAAAATCTAGCCGGTCCTCTCACGATAGCAAATTGGCCTTACAAAATCCCAAATGCTCTCTCCACATCTTACCTAACCGCCGGTTGTGCATTGTGAAATTGAGTATGTTTCTTACCTTTGCGTTTGACCACTGGCTTCACAAATGTTTGCCACCTTGGGTAGATGCCGTCGGCAAGATAATAGCCATACTTGTACTTGTGGCCATTTGCTTCAAACTCTACTTGTGGCCCTTCACGCAATGCAATCTTGTTCATAACTGGTGACTGTTGAACAACATTGATGTCATTGCACAACCCAAGCATTCCAAAGAATGCATGCCAAATCCAAGTTTCGTAATCTGCCACGGCTTCAAGGATGATAGTGGAATCCTTCTTGTGCCCTTTGAATTGTCCATGCCAAGTTGCTAGACAATTTTTCCAACTCAAGTGCATACAATCAATAGAGCCAAGCATTCCTGGAAACCCGCGAGCCTTGTTCTCCTCCAAAAGCCTTGGTGTGTCTTCAACATTTGGGGATCTCAGGTAGGTGGTGCTGAACAGGCGCACAATTGCAACGGCAAAGTGCTTGACACACACTCGATGGCTTGACTCTCACCCATAGCCAAATGGTCATCAACTAGATCTGCCGGTACACCGTATGCCACCATACGCAAGGCGGCGGTCACCTTTTGGTAGGTGCTATGCCCAAGTTTTCTGTCGGCATTCCTCCTTTGCTCAAAAAGCCGATCAAACTTGGCCACCTCCGCGGCGATGCGCTTGAACAAGTTGATGCTCATCCTAAAACGCCGACGGAAGTAGTGCTCGGGAAATGTCGGATTTCCGTTGAAATACATCCGCATCAACCTATTGTGGCCATTGATTCTTTCGCTCCACAACTTCCGTCTACCAAAAACCGAGCCACCTCGCTCCGGTTGTTTCTTGGCGCGCCAAGACAATAGCATCAAGATGTTATCGTAGGACCTCTACAAACACACAAAATTTGAACTCATTTCATCTACCTTGGGAAAAAATAGCGCGGCGGAGGCGGAAACATACCTTTCGGCGATTTCGCCGAGCACCTTGCGTGCGCCATGTTGCGTCGCGGCATGAGGAGGACATAGTGGCCGTGGAGGCAACGCGGCTGCACCTAACTGGCCGACGCGTGGCGGCGGCAGCTCGCTAGACTCGCCTGGGAAAAAGAGGCGCGACGGCGGTGGCTTGCTCGCGGCGTCCTCAGGGAAGCCTTATCGAGGCGCGCCGCCGGCAGATCTACCGCGGGGGAGCGGAGAGAAGCGCCGACGAATCGGTGCGGCGGCGACAGAATCGCAGTCCTGAAATGGGGAAGGAGAAGCGCGGGTGAAGTTTTCACCTCGGCGGTTGGCTGTTTGTGCGCGAGCCGCAGCGATAGCACGCGCTCGACCGGAAGCGCTATTTTTGGGGCGTTGGAGGGCGTAGAATGCCGCGCGTGGAAAAAGATTTAGAGCGCGCTCAACTTTAGCGTGTCAGCTGGAGGGCGCAAATCAGCTGCGCGTGCGGTATATCAGCTGTTATTTTAAGCACGCGCGATATAGCGCCACTGTTCGAGATGCTCTTAGGAAGCCCACAGGCACCCAAATGCAGCTACTGGTCAACAGGGTTGCCGGAAAACTCCCAAAGACAGGGCTCATGAACAAAGCCAGCCGGCTCACCCTAGTCAAATCTGTCCTCGGGGCGATCCCCATCCATCAACTCCCCGTCTTCGCTCCTGCAAAGACGATCAAGTTGATCTAGAAAATTCAGAGAGGGTTTCTGTGGGCTGGACGCGCTGCTGCCAATGGAGAATTGGTGCTGTGTAGCCAGCCCCATCGCCCTCGGTGGCCTCGGAGTACATGACCTAGAGTGCACTGGCCTTGCCCTCCGCTTGCGCTTGCGCTGGCTCTGGCTCAATCACACTGATGAATGGCGCGCATACTGGGCCTCAACCTGCAATTCTCTGTGGAGGAACACACCTTCTTCGCCTCCACCACCATGCTTGTGGGTAATGGCCTCACTGCCAAGTTCTGGGAAGACCGCTGGATCGACGGGCACTCCACCAGCGAGATTGCTCCGTTCCTCCACGCCTACATCCCCAAATGGTGCCGGAGATCGAGAAGCGTCGCTGACAGCCTGCAGGATCACCAGCTGGGCACAGGACATCCACGGAACCCTGGGCATCCATGAAAAATCGGCATATATCTGCAGGTTTGGCATGCGGTCGAGGGCATGACCCTCTTTGAAGAACCTGACCGCCTTCTCTGGAAGTGGACCGCCAGTAGCACGTAATCTGGCTGCTCTGCATACCTTGTCTCTTTCCACGGCTTGTCATCCTGCTCAGCCTGGAAACACATTTAGAAGCCTTGGACACCATCTCGCGTCAAGTTCTTCCACTGATTGGCCAACCAGGACTGCTGCTGAATGGCCGATCACCTCGCGTTTCGTGGCCTTCAGCTCCACCTGCGATGTCTCTGCAACCGCGACCAGGATCCAGAGACCATGCCCCACCTGCTACTCGAGTGCCCCTTCTCCAAGCAGATCTGCCATGAAACACTATCTTGCCTTGTGAGGACCTTCATAATTCCAAACAATGATACCTCGCCCCTTGACTGGTTGACCGATGCAAAGCTTGCCACCCCAAAGCCGCTGTGCAAGAGATTTTGCACTGTGGCACTTCTCCTGCCATGGATGATTTGGAAACATCGGAATGACTGCATCTTCGAAGAAGCACAACCCTCAGCCAGCCACCTGATGGCCAGAATTAAGGAGGGAACAGCGCTATGGACTCAAGCCGTCGCCATTGGCCCAAGGGCGGCACTGCCGACCACCTGGGATGTTCACTAGGATTCTCACTTTCATGCTGTAACCCACCTCCTTGGAGGCTTGTAAACCTAAACGGTAAAACCCTATATTTTCAATGAATTAAACACAAAGGTCCTTTGTGTTTTATCAAAAAAAAAAGTGAGTTTGCCATTGTTCCCTCAAGATCGATAGTTCATTACTTCAGATATGCATGTGTGCGTTTGATGAGCATCATATATCTGCTCAAGCATGGCTCTTCTACATAAAGACAAAATATTCCAGATTATTCCTATGGCTATAAAAGTAAATTTTACACATATCTTCATGTGCAGTAACGCTAAGATCCAGTAGCTAGGAAAGTTACGTAAGTTAAAGTTATCCAGCTTCTCATATAACAGAGGATGTGTACCCCGTGGCAATCAGGGTCAAAGTAAGTGTGTTATATTTCTTAATAGGGGTGTGTACCTAGTGCCGGAAACTCCGACACATTGTGGGGTCTGGGGAAGGGAATTTCTAGGCAACCTTTCCCTTGGTATTTAGGCAAGGAGGCTGATTTGAACCCAGGACCTCCAGGACCAGCACACAAGTGAAGATACTCTACCACTGCACCAGGCCCGCCCTTCATAGGTCCAAATATAGGAATCGTAGAAAATGAGCTGGTCATTTTGACCAGTAATCAGCCTCGTAAAAACCTTGAAGGAACTGAAGGTTTACCGAACTATGTGGCAGAACTACAGATTTGACTCCTGCCTGGCAGAACTACAGATCTGTATATCCTATGGCTACTGAGCCATGCTTGTTCCAATCGCCACTTGCTTTCAGCATATCCACAATATCTATATATCATATACCACTAAGTTACATATATAAAAGGTGTTCTTTATGTACATTAATGATAAATATTGTTGATTTAACTCCTGTGAAGGAACAAACTGAAAAAATAAGCTGGCTTCTTGATCTTGTGCAAGAACTGTCAGTTCAAGACCATTCACGCTTCCAGTTTGTCCAATAAGACTTTCAATTCTGGATATATATTCATCAAAATTTGTACAATTATCTTCTAATGAATAGTCATAGATTCCTGTTGAAAATGTGCTTGATGACCAACTCTGTTCTATTTGAATGAGACTGCATTTTTTCATAAGAAGTTTTTAACTTTAACCATTCTCCTTCAGACTAATGTTTAACACAAACTTTAGCTAGTAAAATAACATTTCTTAATTTTAGGGTGATTTTTGTTTCTATGGTTGCTGTAATTATGTTTCATAGTGATAATAATGATATGCGCTTCTTTAATTATATATCTTGGGGTCTTTGGCCGTACAGATCTTTAACTCATATACAGTGCCGCTCATATCATTGTTATTTTTGATGTGCAGAATAGCCCTGTATTGCGCAGGCGACTGATGAACAAGGAACTTGACCCTCCAGTTCTTTTAACAATGTCTCCTGATGAACTAAAGGTCTAATCATCATTTAAAGTACTTCACATTTTGGCTTTATGACAACCATTTTCCGTGCTTATAATGTGTTTGCTATAGTACTCTTGTAGGGTTCTAGTACAGTTGATAGGAAAAAGATTAACAACACTGAAATGTTTCTAAATAGGAAACATACTTAGTAAAAACAGTGTTGGTTCAAATGAAAATAAATACTGTAACAAGTTTCTGTAAATAATTCTGAAGTCTAATTTTTTTCGAGATAAATATCAGGAAAAATGAATTAGAAGGAAAAGAAAGGATTTATGTTATTACCTGTGGACATTTCTTTTTCCGTTTGGTTCTCCCACATACTGATTTTTCAACCTAAAATGCGAAGCCTACTAGTGAGTTGCACTTCACAATTTTGTGCACTTGCAACTAGCTAGTGATTTCCACTAGCTATGCCCCTTGTGTGTAAGCACCAGTAGACAGTGTACCATTTCGATAAAATTGGAAGCGGAGAAGGGTGAGAATAGAAGAATAGGTTGGCACTGAAGGTCGCACAGTGTGGAATCAGATAGGGTCCTCACCTATGCGAACAATCAGATTGATGCTGGCAGATGGTGCCGGGAAAGAAAAGTTTGGTGGTAATGCTCCGGCAATGCTAACCTGAATTTGATTGAGGCAGAAACACTGATGGTGCTAGAGGGAGGTATTTCTCAAAGGAATTTAGAAATGGTTTCCCTCTGGCAAGGACTGATGGGGTGGCAAAGAAGGTTTAAGGCCAGACTTGGAGAACATGGAGCAGGGAGGCAGCTTTGCCAACAAAGGGAATAGGGGACACCGAGCAGAATGATGATCGTCGCTTGCTCTTGGCGTGTGGAGCTTGCCATGGTAGTGGGCAAAAGTTCTGCTGTTGAAAGCACGTAGTACAACAGGAGTAGGAGGAACTAACCCTGATGATTTCAATATTTTTATACTATCTGCTGAGCCATCCGCCATTCCATGTTGGACATTGTCAGCGACTCATTTGCCATATTTGCAAAAATTTGGGGGTGGGGGGAGTACAATCGAATGGGTTAAGTAGACACATGCCTAAACTCTGGGGGTCAAACCGATGTTTTCCAGTTCTAATTGTAGCTGTTTAAGAATTTCAGGCTGGATCGACACCAGCAGAGAAAACATCTGAACCCGAAGAATCAAGGCGACTGCAGGTATTGCACGCCATACTGCCTTTAAATTCATTAATTTGTGAAAACTGGCTCAAAAAGAATATTCAGTACAATTACTAATTTTTTTCATGTTGAGTTGTTTACTTTGCGATTCTCATACGTATGCTTATTTTAACTAGATGACTGATGCACGATGCGAAAGATGCACAGAAAAGAAAGTAGGCATTGCTGATATTATTCATGCTGGTCATGGAGATCGATATCAGGTATTTAAATGTTGTTCTTTCCTGTACCAAGATGAGTTTGCTTTAGTTATTTATCTGGATGCCACATTGGACTTTTTGGCTTTCCTTGTACTACATGTATTTCATTATTAAAATAAGATACTTCCGTATGTCGACAAAATGAGGTGCTAATTTTATTATTCCAGTAGCGGGAATGCGATTCAACTACCAAAACTTAAGATCTGCCTCTAAACTCCTGTTCGGTTGGTGCCTTTGTGGGCTTCCAGTTTTCTTTGAAACTGCTGGGTCGTGCTAACCTGTTACTTGTTAGCGCCATTGTTGACTGATCTGCTTGATGCTCTTGTTGCAAACATGATATTCTATATGTTTATTCAAATAATCTGCACTGACTTGACGAAAATAAGAAAATACATAAGTTGATGCCTTTGAGTCAATTCTTGGTAATTTACAGTAGGTCTAGGACTACTTTCTGGGGATTTTTAATGGGTATTTTACATCCGTGCACTGCAAACTGTTGCTTGTTGCCAGGAGCTTGTTTTCAGTTATATAATTTCACACATAGAAGTTGCCTTAGGTTAGTCTAATGTGCCAAAACGTTAGTCAAACCACCTAGGTTGTGTTTGTGCCTGATCCCGAAGTTTAGAATAAAAGGGGGTTTGATGGTATTATAAGAACTTTGTGAACATTTGGCTTAATTTTGAAAAGTTGACATGATCTGGTCATGTGATAAGTGCATATTGCCCCCGATAACGTATGACCGAGTGTAATGTTCAACCCTTCGGGTTAAACTGGTTAGAATAGAAACCATTTAATCTCCCCCCTTAACCAAACCAGGGTGGTTTCGCTCCTGCGTGTCATCGACATTATTGTCAACTTTGATGTGAAGCTGCTGAGTTGGCTTGCCACATGACCGTAATGGAGTAGACACCGAAAATTAAAAAACTCCATGCATCTAGAGATATAGGTAACTCGAGTAGACACCAAAAATTAAAAAATGTGAAAGTAATGGAGTATCAGGATTTTTAAAAGATTAAGGGAATCAATTAAAAATGTAAGAAAACTTCATTTACTGGCCATACACAGCACATCGACCAAATAACGTGCTTGGATTATTTTTTTAGATTAACAGGAATTTTCTCCCCGGTTCCATTTCATCGAAACAAAACCTTACAGAGTTCGAAATGCAGAAAGTAAACTACAGTTAGATTTTTTTTAGAATGATAGGGGTCAACCTGCGACCAAGATAGAGTTTTCACCACCCAAACTTAAGCTCATTACAGAGCCAAGATATATGGGCAGAAAAAAAGGGCACCAACTTCATTTGTTCAGCTCTTGACAGGTTCTCCATCTCCCTCTCTGTGTTCCTCTGGGATTTTGCTTTCTCTAGTGCAGCTGCTTCACCCCTCCACATGGATAGAAGAGGACCCTTCAGGGTGCTCCTTCAGATAAGTCAGAGTGGCTCGGCCACCGTTAGCAGCCCCTTCTGCTGAAGTTTTCCACTAAGTGATCCAACCAAAGTCGACGCACCTTAAGATTCTATTAACGCCAGAGAGGTATTGAGTCTGAGAATCATCCTGTTCAAGAACTGATTGAGTTTTCCACCTTCCAATTCTTTACATATATAAGAACCGGGCACCACACCGGTTTCATATTAATCCAAGTAACTACTCCCTCCGATCCTAAAAAAATGTCGGACGAGCCATTTTATAGAAACAACCTTGTTTATTTTTTTCTTAACCCGCACTCCACCTTCAAGCCGGGTGGATCTCCATCATCGCTCCCCAACCGAATCCTCCCGAAAAGCATGAAGTCTGCAGAGGAACCAGACCTATCTTCTTCCCAGAAAAATGGCGGCGTGCCCTGCCCTGCCCCAGCCTTGCGGCCGCCCGCCGCCCTGCTCGCCCCGAGCCGTGCGGCCGATCTGCCCCTGCTCACCCCCAACCGTGCAGCCGCCGCTGCTCTCACCGGCGGGACCACCACTCCGGCCTCCTCCCATCGACGGGGCCATCTCGAGCGGCTCTCCCCGCTCCGCAGCATTCCCCTGTTCGCACCGCCGACCTGCATCGCAGCCACACCCCGACCCTTCCACCAGATAGACTCGGTGCTGCGAGGGACCTGGTCATCAGTTTTTAATCAGCGTCAATCTCCGGTTTTAGAAGGGCTTAATGGTAAAACGCAATTATACTAAGCGTTCAACACTCTTTTCGGATCGGAGGGAGTATTAAAAACTATGTTATTCCGGTTATTCCACACACCCCAGAGGATGGCAGAAGTGACTGCAAAAAACGATTATTGCAAAGCCACTTAGAAGCAACAGATTCAAAGTTGATGAATAATGCTATGTCAAAAACATTTATTGCAGAGTCACTTAGAAGCAACAGATTCAGCGTTCAAATCCATTACAATACTTCAACTACATCCTGAAGCAACATAGCCGCAATACAGTCAAAGAATAAATGCTTCACAGATTCAGTTTCTTTACAAAGCTTAAACTACAGAGGTTTTGGCATTCCTCTCCCTCAAATTATATCTTAGTCATGATTTTATTTTGAGAAAAAAAACCACAAGATATGAATTCCAGATTGGACTTTGACATCCCAAACAGTTCGAAGATACACTGGTTGTATCCCCCTTTTTCGAGAATGCACTCTGGAAGGTGTATCAAGCAACGCCGGAGGCCGACTGTTTACGCTACCAACATGAGGTTGACAGACCAAGGTGTCGTCGCTCTCCGGAAGGAGCTAGACGTTGGCAAGCAGGTGCCAAGTGTGGAAGAACTCCGCAATGGCCACCTCTTCCATGTATGGTCCACAATCCCCGAGCCACTAGCCACCACATGGGGTGCCACATCCACCACCCGCAGTCCGTTTAGCCACCTGTATGTCCAGAAGCGAGCTATCTCGCCGTTGCCCAGCATGTAGCAAGTAGCTGAATTGAACAAGGCAAGCGACAGGTGGGGGAGTTGGATGTTGAACTCAGCCCAAGCTTTGTCGGGATCCACTTTCTTCAGCCACGCCCACCTGCATCTCAATGCAAGGTTGAGCAAACAGAGGCTGGGGATCCCTAGGCCTACAAAGTCCTTGGGGGAGGCCACCTTGTCCCACGCGACCAAACACTGGCTACAATTGATGTATCTTCTCCCTTTCCAAAGGAAGGCCCCTACAGATTTTGAGGAGGGCTTCCAGGTCTTCGGCGGTATGTCCAGGGACATCATAGCATGCACCGGGATAGCACACAATGTCCCCGTACGTCCACCTCGAGTTAGAGGAGGGCTTCCAGCGTCTTGGGTGGTATCCCCTAAAATTAACTATTGCATACATGGTTTCGGAGGAATAAACTCCTTTGGACTCACATTGCCAGATAGGCTGGTCATCATTATCTGAAAAGATGATTTCCTAGCAATCTCTAGGATTTCATGCCATCGAGACATCATATCATCTGTGAAAGTTCTCTAAGGTACACCTAAGTTGAAAACCATCCCAGAGTTCAGCAATGGTTTTTGTTTGCTGATTGGACAGGAAGTAGATTTCCTAGAATTGTGTAGCCAAGGGAGAATTATTCAAACCAAATGTCCCCCAAAATTTGATTGATTTTCCATTATCTACACGCCATCTACTTCTAAATCATTATTGAATTTCCATTAATTTTGTTTTCAAAACTTCTATTTTTTTCTTAATTTATGTGAATTTTCTGATGTTGATTGTCCTATTTGAAGTTTTGTAATGATTTTGAACGTTCATTTTAAAATGATTTCCTGTTTTCCCCAAATTTTATAAATTTCCTTGTATTCTCTGATTTTCTTGAATTAAAATTCCCTGAAATCTAGATGAAGCAGAGTTGCTGACTCAGCTACTTTTGTTCCGTGTGTAGCAAAAGTGAAAACGTTGACACCTACGCACCATGAGAGCCCAAACCACTCTTATTTGTGTATAGAGACTAAAGTAAATGGTTTTAAGAGTTCAGGGTGGTGTTCCAATCGATTTTAGACCAAAGGTTTGAACTTTAAACTTGGACGTAAGTTAGAGGGTAATGTGCACTTATCTTGTTAGTTGACTTTTTAAAAGATGCGTTGTTGATGTTGCTGCCCGCTGCTGCCATCACGGAGAGAAATTGAGAGATATGGAGGGTAAATGAAGGATGCAGTGGGAGCTTAATCGGCAATTGGGCATCATATTAGTAGCCTACCATCCTGTCACTTTCTTGTCTCTGTCTCTTCTACTTAAATCTGGGAATCAGGCTGGATTGGCCCGTTTTCTCTTTTTCTCTTTTACTCTTTTCCTAGGTTTCCTGTTTTTTCTCTTGAAATGTGGCTGGATCATACTCCATCGATTCCGAAATACATGTGACTGTACCTTACAATGTAAACATGGATAGCCTCCAACATGCAAATTTGACCATTATTCTGATGTGAATATGTTAGCAAAAGAAGTAGAAATCACAGAATTGTGATAGAATCGTGAATTTTTTTTGGTAGTCAAACATGTAATTTCCATTTGACCAATCTCAGTGATTGTTTCATACATTAATAGTCAATGTTAGAGAAGTTGGATGGCATGCCTTCTAAGACATCATCTATTCTGGAACAGAGGTAGTATTAAGCTATAGTTAGAAGCTTGGTAGTTAAATGGTTGTCGATGACCCAAGTCCTGCAATCCCCATTCCTTGATCTGCCTTACCGGGGTTCCTCGTAAATATGGGCCCCCTACCTGTCGGGAAATCTTTCAGCAGATGATAATGAATTTCATTCTTTTACATTCAATGAGTTAGTGTTATGATTATATTTTTCTTAAGTTGCATGCGCATGTTATGTTTCCCCAATAAAATTACAATCGTCCCACATGGTGGCAGTCTGGGTGAATGTCTCCAGAGTAAATAAAATACTACCTATGTCATCCGTATTAGGTGGTGGATCAATTGGTTATATTGCTGAATTTATGCTATTGATGCCACCAACGTGCATGATCAAGTCCTAGAACAAGTGGTAAACAATAGGTATATTTACGATGTTCTTATTAGCGAATGGTTAATAAGTACTTCTAGCAGTCTGATAATAAGTACTCCCTCCTATCCATAATAAGTGTCAGAGGTTCAGTTCAAGAGTAGTTTTTTCATACAAGAGTGTAATAACCCTGAATCTAGGACATGCATGTCTCATATAATTTGCCCCTCTTCTTTTTCAGCTCGAGTGCATTTCCTGTGGCCACACGTGGTTTTCGTCAAGAGATGCAATATCATCGCTGACAGTTGATGCTCCAAGTACTGGTGGGAATGTAGGCACCGCTCCATGGGCAACTGCAAAGTTTGATGTCCTCCAGAAGCAGCTAGCGAGCCCACGCGATCAGCCAGACAAGCAGCTAGGTACTGATGCCCTCCAGAAGAGCACGGTTGCAGCCATGCCTAAACTCGAGAAGCAGAAATCATTCATCAGGCCGAAGCCGGATGAACCCTCTTCCATGTCTACTACACTACAGAAGCAGAAATCGTTCACCAGACCGAAATTGGAGGAACCTGCTGCACATTCAACTAGTCATGAGTGAAAGTCGGATGCGCGTTAGGACAGGGAACTTTGTGTTGGTGTTCAGCCTCTACTGCTGCTCCAGCTTTTTCAGTGTTGTGCACGTAGCCGTTCCTTGGGAATGAGTTGGCATTGCTAGTTTGGCTGGAACATTTCTGACAAAAATATTTCTTCAGTTGTCAATAGGAGAAAGAGATAGAGAAACGTCATGCAGTTTTTTAGCCTTATTGCTAAGATTCTCAATTTTACCAATAAAGTTTTGTTGCCTCACTTGAGAAACAAGTATACAACAAATTCATCATTTTTTAGCGGTTTGCTAACAAAGTAATTTCTCGCATGGACTATTGCAGCAGCTCTTGAAGGAAGTCTAGTTTAGCCCCTTGGCACGGCTAACTTTGTTGTCTCAGAATATTCGTTGGCATGTGTTTGATTTATTGCACACTTTAGTAGCCAACCATACGTTCTCTTTGTTTTTCGGTGTTTGTATTTCTTATTCCAATCATCCTCAAAAAAGAAATCTGGTGTTTGTATTTCTGTTTTTTTGAACATTTTGTATTTCTTATTTCAATTATCCTCAAAAAAGAGATCCGCTGCAGTAACCATATTACAGCGTATGAACGTTCCTTTCATAGACTAGTGTCCAGTGGTACAGGTGCAATGCATGTTTTCTCTAGTAGACATACATCGCATACGCATAGCTTAGGTAAACTTTAAAATTATACTAGCAGAAGTGCCCGTGCGTTGCACCAGAGAGCACCAAAAGTTGATACAATTAATTTTTATTAACAAAACTTGACCTTAAAAAATTAATTACTGGAGTTCCAATTTTCTTGGCAGGACTTGTCTACGGAAAATATATTTTGATAGGTTTTTGTTTTGTTTTGAATTCCAATAGTGGAAAAGACTAAGAAGAAATATATATGGCTAACATTTTCTTCATGGTTTATTTATATTTACATATAGTCAAAAGTAAGAGCATGTCGTGACTACTCAAGGAGCCCAGTACGATTAACCTACAGGTGATCAAGAGTCAATTAATCTCACAATTAGAGAAATGTGAAAAAATTGTCTTCTATTAGTTCATCATATTTAGCCCAATATGAAAGCTCCAAAAATGTTGAAAGAAAAATATAATTAGCCTCTTTGTTTACTCATACAATCTTTGTGGTAGTTGATTAGGTACTTGTAAAAATTTACACCTTTTTTCTCAACATGGAACGATGATGTAGCCCAGCTCGTTTCCTTTATTTCAGCCCAAATAGAAACATATCCCATCTGTTTTAGTAAAAAAATATAGGAGAAGACCTCCCACCCGGTCAGGCCAGCTAGCCCAGCCGGAGGCCACCTAAGCCCCACATGTAACCCTAGTGAGGAAAACCGGTGCCCCTTGTATTTTTCCACTCCACCCCCGCCGTCGGACATTTGCAAAAATCCCCTACTCTCTCATGTTTTTCGTTCCAGTCCTCCCACCACCACTCTCTCTCTGCTCACGTGAGGAGAGGCCCGAGTCCCCGTCGCCCTCCTTCAGTCCTTTCCTCCTCGATCCCGTCCTGACCACACCGTGAGGAGAGCGTCGTTGCCTCCCCGTCTCGTGGCCGCGCGTCCATGTCTCCTCCTCCGCTCCACGGCGCTCGACTCCACGACGCTCCCCGGCCTCAGGCGTCCCTACACCTTCCTGTAACATTCCTTAACCCCCGCTTGTCCCCAGCCTTGCGCGTGGTCCGATGAGGGCGCATTGCGCGGCTGGTCGGCCCTCCCCTCGCCAATCTCGTATGGAGCGCGCGTTGCGAGTTGCGGTCTGGCACGACATGGATGGGCGGAAGCGGTGGGGCGAGGTCGTGCGGACCTTGGCAGGGCCAAGCGTGGGTGGGCGGCGGGCGGCGTTGACCAGCTGCTGGCCGAGGCGAGCGGAGGTGTTGTGTGCGGGGACGGGAGAACCAGGCGCGTGGGCCAGGTGGCGGAGGGGTGTGTAGGTGGTGGCCGGGCAAAAAGAAAAACTAAACAAACCGACACCGTGGCATTTTTATGTATTCTAAGTTTGTCGCATTAATCAATCATAGTTAGGTGTGCCTTTATTAGCTGATCTACCCACCGATTCGATCTCGCTATACCATACATGAGACAGTACAACATCAATATATCGTTGGCATTGATGGTTAAATTAATTCAGTTTAATTGTATTACAAAAGTTATCCCCAAATAAACTCTAATTTACATGGTACCAAGATGTGATATTAAAATATGTAAACAAAACACAATGGCTCACAGTAAGGATGCGACACCCCCTATGCCACTCATTTTCTTCTTATTTTTTCACATAAGGAGGCCGTATAGCACAGGGCGCTCGAAGCTCCCTGAACTCCACTACTCCCATGTCCCATCCGATCCAGCGTCGCTGCGTTCAATCTCATCCAGGCGGTTTGCTTTCCTGAGATTTCCTTCCTCCCTCTTTAGCGTCGCTGGAGGTCGCCGCCAACGCAGCGATTTCTTTTTTTGCAATTTCTTTGCAATTTCTCATTTGATTTGCTTTCCTGAGATTTTTCCTTCCTCCCTCTTGATGTAGCCCTATCCAAGGTCGATACTACATCAAAACCGACAAACCCTCCTCGTGGTCCAATGACACGAGTTCGAGCCCAAGCCCTACACCAAGAGGTGAATTCGCTCCTTTCCACGTATGCTTTTGACACCCCTTTGGATGGCGTGCTACTTCATGCAAGTACCCTATGTTCAATCAGGTACATCGACCAAGACGCGAACCATGGAGACCAAGCCAATGGAGAGAGAGCTGGAAATGATGAAGATGGAGCTACAGCGCCCAGGCCGGAACTTCCACCCCCCAGGACCGGAACTTCCGGCCAGATGCCTTCCAGCGTCCAGAGAAATGGATCAGGCCGGAACTTCCGCCCAAGTTCCGCTCTACTTCCGGAAATGCGCGAAAACAACACTGGATGTTACTGCGAGGAAATCGCCAATTTCCGGAACAAGGGAACTTGGCCGGAACTTCTGCCCCGACCGGAACTTCCGCCCCACAATACCGGAACTTCCGCCTCTGACCGGAACTTCCGCCGAAGATGACCGGAACTTCCGCCCCATCGAACTTCAGCACAACAGCACTTTTCAGCGTGTAACTTATCTCTTCGCCCCCACCTATAAATAGCCTTGTTGGCTCAGATCTGAGATTAGACTTGATGTGAAATTAAACCTGAGCTTAGCTCACCCTTGTGGGAACCCTACCTAGATCTTTGATCTTGTACCCACCCGGGCTCCTTATCGACTCGTGAAGATCTCTTTGGTGACTTCTACCGTTTGTTTGATCGTTTGCTTGCACTTCTACCTATTTGGTCTTTTGCTTGCACTTCTATCAACCTTCCGGTCTTTTCACCCTTCTAGATCTTGCGAGCTTCGATTTGTCGATCTCTTTGCGGAACTTCTACCGGAAGGTCTTTTCTCGCAACCTCTATCGAGTTGGTGGTTCGGGCCAACGAGGGAAACCGATTTGTGTGCGTGTGTGTGTTGTATCCCCACGATTCCCCCTCGCGTTCTTCGTGTTCATCGCGTTCATCCACCTACCCCCACGAATTCCACCCAAATCCGTGAAGATCGGGCACATCCTTGGGCTTAGCCCTTATCATATGGTATCAGCAGCTCTTTGGTTGCCACGGATTTGACCCCCACATCACCCAATTCCACCGATTTCGCCCAAAAAAATTTCCAAATTTTTTTCCCAAAAAATAGCCCCAAATTGGCCTTGGATCGATCTCGCGATTTGTTGAGTTTTTGGTGGTTTTGCTCCAATAGAAACCTGTCTTTGGTGTTGATCTGCAATTCCCCCACCTTCCCACAGCTTTTAGTGCCAAATTTTCCTCGAATTCGAAGGATTTCGGACCGGATTTCCGCCCAAATCGACGAACAGCCCGCAGATCTGATTGCGACCGGAAGTTCCGCCCGGCAGAACCGGAAGTTCCGCCCGGGACCGGAAGTACCGCCCCTCAGGACCGGAAGTTCCGGCTGGCCGAATTTTTCACAGCTACCTTCGTTTTTCGTTTTGGCACTAACCCCTTGTGTTTGGACTTCGGTTTGTGTGCCCTTTCAGCTACCACAAAGCTTCCGCAACATCATCAACGACGACGACACCCCGATGATCCAAGCGGTTCATTTGACACCTCCACCATAGCAAGTTCAAGATCGTCGGCCACCATCATCAAGTGGTATAACTTGCTCCTAACTTGTAGCCCTAGCCTCTTTTGCGTACCTTTCCTATCGAGAGTGGCTTTCTAGTGTTGCGAAGCATTACGCAAGCGTCCCGACCGTGAGGGTGTGCGTGTGTTGAGCAAAGCTACGAAGCAAGCTCGTGTGAAAAGATAAGCAAAAGAAGTGTGGCATACTTGCATAGATAGTAGTATCCTTGCATAGTGAGAAAAAGAAAGAAAAATACAAAAAGAAAAAGAAAAAGTGTGTGAGTGACACCTATACACAAAAGAGTCCAAAGCTTAGAAGCAAAAGAGAGAAAAGAGAAGAGAGGCGTCTTGCGCAAATCTTGTTGCTTCTCAATTTTGCAACCAAGCCACGGTCTCTCTTGCGTTAGCGTGACACCGAGCTAGTAGTCTTCGTTAGGACCATTTTGTTCTTGCTCATTTTCCAAGTCGCGCTAACCCCATTTTGTCCCACGTGTGTGTTCCTCCTTGTGTATGCCTTTTGTGATCACCGCCTTTGACTCGTGACTTTTGGATCTTACCCACTTTTGACAATAGACTTTTCGTTTGGTTCTTCCATTTGGCTTTCCACATCCATACCTAACACCATATAGAGTTTTTGTTTTCGTGTGTGTGCATACATATCGGTTTCCCTCCGCCTTGAAACACCTTTTCGATTTTGGTTTGCAAGTTTTGACACTTTTGGTAGTCTTTCCTAACCACCCACCACACAGTTCTTGTTTTAGTTGTAACCAAGTCTAGTGGAGAAGGGAACCAACTACCGATGACGCGACACCAACATTGGATAGCTACTCAAGCCGTCCATGCCAAGCTCAATCAATTTGAAGCCATGCTCAAGGATACCAACGTCCGCTATGAAGAAAGAGCTCAAGTGCAACGGAATGACCTCAACAATCAAGTTCTAGACCTCAATGAGAAGATTGAAACTCAAGGAAATGAGTTGAAGACAACACTTGCCATACAAGGTCAAGAGACAAGGGAAATGAAGACAGCGTTGGACAATATCCTTCATACACTAAACCGTCAAGAAGAGAGAAGACACCACTCAAGGTCTTCCCGCTCTCATAGTTCAAGGTCAAGAGCTCCTACACCGTCTCACCATGATTCCAATGAAGACCCACGCCACCATAATGTGGATGTTCAAGTGCTTCACCAACAAGCTCAAGAAGCGGAGCAAGCTCGACTTCGCCTTGTCCAAGAACGTCAACGCCTTGAAGAAGAGCGCCTTCAACAAGAGAATCTCAATGCTCAATTTCAACAAGAGAAAGAACGCCTTCGCCATGATCAAGAGCTAGTTCGAGCAAGGGAACAAGAGCGTCTCCGCAATGAACAACAAGCACTTGAAGAACAAGAGCGGCAACGACAAGTACAAGAAGCTCAAACTAGAAGACAATGCCTTCATGAAGAAGAAGCGAGGCAAGCGCGTCAAGAGCGCCAAATCATCAATGTTGTTCATCCTCAACACCCTCAAGGTCAAGATAATCGCCGCCATCATGATGATCGTCCTCATGCTAGAAGACCTCCTCCAAGGGCAAGAAATGAAGACTCAAGTCATCACCAAGCATCAAGTGAAGAAAGTGTGATGCCTCGACAACGCCACAACAATGATGATCAAGATGAAGGTCATGGAAGACCACCTCCTCGTCAACAACATAGCAACAACAATAGAGATGCTCAAGGTCCACAACATCTACCTCAACAATGTCAAGACCTTGGTGAAGAAAGACACCTCCTAGACGCAATGACCGCAATGAAGAGGAAATCTTTGGGAAGCTCAAGTTCGCCATGCCAAAATTCCACGGAGAAGAAGACCCCGATGCATACCTATCTTGGGTTCTCAAGGTTGACAAGATTTTCCGCATACACAACTTCTCCGAAGCAAAGAAAGTGGCCATGGCATCACTAGAGTTTGAAGGATATGCAAATGTTTGGTGGGAAGAAGTGAACAAGAAGCGTGAGAAGGAAGATCTAGAGCCCATTGACACATGGGAAGAGATGCAAGAAGTCATGCACAAGCGCTTTGTGCCCAACCACCATAAACGCGACCTCTTCAACAAACTTACTCAACTCAAGCAAAGCTACAAGTCCGTTGAGGAGTACTACAAGGAGATGCACATGACCATGATGAGTGCCAATGTGGATGAGCGAGAAGAGCAAACAATGGCAAGATTCTTGAATGGATTGAACATTCTCGTCAAGAGGATAGTGGAGTTCTTGCCTTACACCAACATGGTTGAGTTGCTTCATCAAGCTACAAGAGCCGAGCACCAAGTGCGAGAAGACATAGCAAGTGCAAAAACAAAGTCATTCTTCGCCGCGCGCAATGCAACAAACACCTCCTCAAGCATCAAGAACACAAGTGCTATTGCTCCCAAGGATCCTCCCAAGCAAACGAAGAGTGCCTTCAAGACAACAAGCTTCAAGCCGGATCAATCAACTATATCCTCCAAAGCTTCCACGGGATCTAGTAACATCACTTGCTTCAAGTGTGGGGCTCAAGGACATAAGTCATTTGAATGCAAGAACACAAGAGTTATGATAACTCGAGATGATGGAGATGTGGAGTACTTGAGTGAAGGTGAATATGAAGCCTTGGTACAAGCCGCAACCAATCATGAAGAGGATGACTTGGAAGACCAAGAGCAAGTCCTATGTGTGCATGATGCAAGCCCATCTCTTGTGGTGACCAAAGTGTTGACAACCAATGCACTCCCCAATGAAGATCAAAGGTGCAACATCTTCCAAACAAGAGCCGGAATCAATGGCAAGTCAATAAAGGTTATCATCGATGGAGGGAGTTGCCACAATCTTGCAAGCACCGAACTATGCTCCAAGCTCAACCTCACACTCCGGAAACACCCCCACCCTTACCATGTGCAATGGCTAAGTGACAATGGAAACCTCAAGATATAACACACCGTCTCCGTATCCTTCAAGATTGGCGCCTATGAAGACACCGTTGATTGTGATGTAGTGCCCATGACGGTGTGTCACATGCTACTTGGTCGCCCTTGGTAATATGACAAAAGAGCAAGCCATGATGGCTACACAAATGCCTATAGCTTCAAGGTCGGCGACAAGACATTCATCCTACGCCCAATGACTCCTAGCCAAGTAATTGCGGACAATGCAAAGGCTTTAGCGAGGGCTAAGGAAGCTACCATCGCCAGTGAGATGAGTGGTGAGAGAGTGACCCACCAAAAAGAAAGTGAGCGCCACAAGCCATATATGAGTGAAATGAAGAGTGTCCTCATAGCTACCAAGAGTGAGATGAGAGAATTGCACCACAACCCATCCACCATATTGCACTATGTGCTCATTTGCAAGGGGCCATCCTCGGAGACTAACAACTTAACAACACTTCCTTCGTCTTTGTTGTCTCTTTTGAAGGAGTTCCAAGATGTCTTCCCCGACGAGCTTCCTCATGGACTCCCACCGCTTAGAGGAATTGAGCACCGCATCGACCTCATACCCGGCGCCCCTCTACCAAACCGCACCGCCTACCGCACCAACCTCGAAGACACAAAGGAGATCCAACGCCAAATACAAGACCTCCTCGAAAAAGGGTATGTTCGTGAAAGTTTAAGCCCTTGTGCGGTTCCCGTGATTCTTATTCCTAAACCGGATGAGACGCAACGAATGTGTATGGATTGTCGCCCCATCAATGCCACTACCGTTCGATACCGCCATCCCATTCCGCGTTTAGATGACATGCTTGACGAATTGAGTGGTGCCACGATTTTCTCTAAGATTGATTTGCGCAGTGGCTACCACCAAATTCGCATGGCAATAGGTGATGAATGGAAGACGGCATTCAAGACCAAACTTGGTCTCTATGAATGGCTTGTCATGCCATTTGGTCTTTCAAATGCTCCATCTACTTTCATGCGACTCATGAATCACATCTTGCGACCTCTCATTGGCAAGAGTGTGGTTGTCTATTTCGATGATATTCTCATTTATAGCAAAAATCTCGAGGACCATGTGCAACATGTGAGAGAAGTCTTATGCATCTTGCGTCATGAGAAGCTTTATGCAAATCTTCCAAAGTGCACCTTTGCACAAAACAAGTTGGTTTTTCTTGGATTTGTGGTTTCCGCAAATGGTATTGAAGTTGATTCTTCCAAGGTTGAGGCCATCCACAATTGGCCTACTCCTACAAATGTTGGTCAAGTTCGAAGTTTTCATGGACTTGCCGGTTTCTACCGCCGCTTTGTGAAAGATTTTAGCACCATTGATTGCCCTTTGAATGAACTTACCAAAAAGAATGTTCCGTTTGTGTGGGGCAAGCCACAACAAAAAGCTTTTGATGAGTTGAAAAAGAGACTTACCGAGGCACCACTTCTTGTTCTTCCAAACTTTTCCAAAACTTTTGAGATTGAATGTGATGCGAGTGGACTCGGTATTGGTGGAGTTCTTATGCAAGATGGAAAACCCGTGGCATACTATAGCGAGAAGTTGGATGGCGCACGCCTCAACTATCCTATATATGACAAGGAACTTTATGCTTTGGTTCGTGTTCTTGAAGTTTGGCAACACTATCTTTGGCCAAAAGAGTTTGTTATCCATTCCGACCATGAGTCTTTGAAATATTTGAAAAGTCAACACAATTTGAACAAACGTCATGCAAAATGGGTTGAGTTCATTGAGTCCTTTCCTTATGTAATCAAATACAAGAAGGGCAAGGACAATGTTGTTGCGGATGCTCTTTCCCGCAAGCTCACCCTTTTACTCACTCGTTTGGATGTCCATGTTTTGGGTCTTGATGAAATCAAAGACTTATACGCCTCCGATACTTTCTTTGGCCCAATCTTTGCAATGTTCTAGTGAGAAGGGCATCGATGATTTCTATTTGCACCAAGGATTCTTGTTCAAGGGCAACAAACTTTGTATTCCCATGTCTTCGCTTCGCCTTTTGCTCTTACAAGAATCACATGGTGGTGGTCTTATGGGACACTTTGGGCGAGAGAAGACGCTCTCCATGCTATCTACCCATTACTATTGGCCAAGAATGAAGCGAGATGTGGAGCGCCTATGCAACCGTTGCACGACATGCTTACAAGCTAAGTCAACATCCAATTCTTATGGTCTTTACACCCCATTGCCTATTCCTCATGCTCCTTGGTCCGATATAAGTATGGATTTTGTGCTAGGATTGCCTAGAACCAAATATGGTCATGATTCAATTTTTGTAGTGGTTGATCGATTCTCTAAAATGGCTCATTTCATACCATGCTCTCTAACGGATGATGCTTCACACATTGCCTCCTTGTTCTTTAGAAATTGTGAGACTCCACGGTGTACCAAGAAGCATTGTGTCGGATTGAGATGTCAAGTTCATGAGTTACCTTTGGAAGACACTAATGGCCAAGTTCAACGTCAAGCTTTTGTTCTCGTCATCCTCGCACCCACAAACCGATGGGCAAACCGAAGTGGTGAACCGAAGCCTCTCCACTCTGCTACGAGTCCTTGTCAAGAAGAATTTGAATTCATGGGAAGATTGCATCCCGCATGCGGAGTTTGCCTACAACCGCGCAAAGCACTCTACAACAATGAGAAGCCCATTCATGGTTGTCTACGGGTTCGAACCACCTACGGCGATTGACCTCCTTCCTCTTCCGCTACATGAGCAAGTAAACATGAACATCGACGAGCGAGCACAATACATGAAGAAGCTACATGAAGATACAAGGGCAACGATCGAGCAACAAGTTCTTCGTCAAGCAACACGCCTCAACATAAAGAAAAAGGCACGGATCTTCAATGAAGGGGACCTAGTGTGGATACATCTTCGCAAGGACCGTTTCCCTCAAGAAAGAAACTCCAAGCTCAAGCCCCGAGGAGATGGTCCCTTCAAGGTCCTCAAGCGAATCAACGATAACGCCTACGTCATCCACATACCAACATCCAAGTACTTGGTGAGCAACACATTCAATGTGTCCGACCTCTCACCATATCATAAAGATGAAGAGACCATAGAGTCGAGGACGACTCTTTCCCAAGGGGGGAGATGATGTAGCCCTACCCAAGGTCGATACTACATCAAGACCGACAAGCCCTCCTCGTGGTCCAATGACACAAGCTCGAGCCCAAGCCCTACACCAAGAGGTGAATTCGCTCCTTTCCACGTATGCTTTTGACACCCCTTTGGATGGCGTGCTACTTCATGCAAGTACCCTATGTTCAATCAGGTACATCGACCAAGACGCGAACCATGGAGACCAAGCCAATGGAGAGAGAGCTGGAAATGATGAAGATGGAGCTACAGCGCCCAGGCCGGAACTTCCGCCCCCCAGGACCGTAACTTCCGCCAGATGCCTTCCAGATGCCTTCCAGCGCCCAGAGAAATGGATCAAGCCGGAACTTCCGCCCACCAGAGCTTCCGCCCAAGTTCCGCTCTACTTCCGGAAATGCGCGAAAACAACACTGGATGTTACTGCGAGGAAATCGTCAATTTCCGGAACAAGGCCGGAACTTGGCCGGAACTTCCGCCCCTGACCAGAACTTCCGCCCAAGATGACCGGAACTTCCGCCCCATCGAACTTCAGCACAACAGCACTTTTCAGCGTGTAACTTATCCCTTCGCCCCCACCTATAAATAGCCTTGTTGGCTCAGATCTGAGATTAGACTTGATGTGAAATTAAACCTGAGCTTAGCTCACCCTTGTGGGAACCCTACCTAGATCTTTGATCTTGTACCCACCCGGGCTCCTTATCGACTCGTGAAGATCTCTTTGGTGACTTCTACCGTTTGTTTGATCTTTTGCTTGCACTTCTACCTATTTGGTCTTTTGCTTGCACTTCTATCAACCTTCCGGTCTTTTCACCCTTCTAGATCTTGCGAGCTTCGATTTGTCGATCTCTTTGCGGGACTTCTACCGGAAGGTCTTTTCTCGCAACCTCTATCGAGTTGGTGGTTCGGGCCAACAAGGGAAAACCGATTTGTGTGCGTGTGTGTGTTGTATCCCCACGATTCCCCCTCGCGTTCTTCGTGTTCATCGCGTTCATCCACCTACCCCCACGAATTCCACCCAAATCCGTGAAGATCGGGCATATCCTTGGGCTTAGCCATTATCACCTCTTTAATTTGTTTTCGTTTCCTTCCTCATGCCACCAGCCCTTGGAATTCCTCTTTTAAATCCGCTCCCAAATTACATCTTTATGTTGCTGGTAATGGCTTGCTTCAATTCAGAAAACATACGGATACAAAGTGGTGGAATTTCTTATACGGGGGCGAGGTGGGACTATATGTAGGTGTAGAGTCAGATTGATAATTTGTTCCGTGTTGGTAAATCGTTCTGATCGTTTCTTTTGCTCGTTAATTGGGACGTTCGTTCCGCAGCCTAATCCAGGAACGACGCCCACATCGCCCGCCGCCCCGATGCGCACCACCGCCCGCTTCGTTCCCCAAAGATTTTTCCCTGCCCAATCTCTCCCATTCCAATTTCTTGCATGCCGGGGCGGCGGCGTCCCGTTCGTACCGCATGTGGGTGAGTTGTGCGATGCGGGCCTTCTGCTGCCACGCGTGCCTGTCCTTCGCAGGCGCCGACGCTGCCGGCGCTGCTGCTGAGACGAGAGGCCGCCGATTTCCGCCGCCGCACGGAGGGAGCTCCCGCACCACAGATGTGTTGGGTCGAATCAAACTATGTCCGCCGCCTCTTAGTCCTAGGCCAGGGGCTGCGCCAGGCAGGAAGGCGTCCTCGCCGTGGAGGTCCAGGCAGCGTCGGGACCCTCGCTGTCGCCGGCCTTCCCGAGCAGGCTGAGCTCAGTTTGCGGGCGAGGCGCGCCTTGAGCTCCCCTGCCGCCTGGACCGACGGTTCCCTGAAGTTGTGCGCTCCGTCGCCGGCGACTGGGAAGCGGTAGGTGGACCAGTCCAGGCAGGGGACGGAGGCGGCGCGTGTGGCCTGCCCACTTGTCCCGTCCAGCGGGAGGAGAGGCAGCACTTGATGTGCTGGATTGGGCGTGCTTCGTTTGGCAAATACAAAAAGAAAGAAAAAATCAAGACGAAACGGTATGTAATGGCATGGTGCGTATTATGTACTCCGGTGGGAGGGCAAAATGGTCCTAAAAATTGTTGGACGAAATTTTTAGCAGAAACCTTAGCTCCTTTATTATTAGGTATAGATATGCACTCAAGATCGTGCACCCGTGTCGCTCCTAAGCGGGCGACCCGGGGGCGACCCGGGGGCGACCTCGAAACCCTAGCTGCCGGGGCTCCTTCCGGCCATCCTCGCCGCCGTCGCCGCTGGATCCTGCCGCGGTGGTGGCGGCACTCGTCTCCCGAAGGGAGCGGGCACCACACTGGCCCCTGAGCGGAGGAGCTTGCGTTGAGGAGCTTGCGTTCTGCTGGCGCGGGAACGCCGGGGCGGCGGCCCTGAAAACCTGCTCATCGACGGTGTTCTCTCGGGGCGGCGGCAACGGCAGTTGGTCTCGGCGGCGGTGCCTCGGCCGCTCGAGTGGTGAGGCAACGTCGCGGTGCGTTGGGGTGCGGCCCAATGGCGCGTCGTCCGGTGGCCGGTGCTGGCACGCGGGTGGTCAGCGGCTGGCCGCGGTGTGCAACGATGGCCCGTTCTGCGACGAGCGGTGCTGGCCTGCGTCGACGAGGTGCAGCGGCGCTGCTGGTTGCAGCAGGCAGGGTGGTTTGGCGGCGCTCAGGCTCATGTCCAGATCTTGTCCCTGCGATTTGGCTTCAGCAGGTGGATGCCGGGGCGGCGGCCTCGGGATGGGTGGCTGCCGGCGTGGTGCTGCGGTGGCTGGCCATGGTCGTCGGACCTGGCTCCTTCTTGCATCTCTGCCGGCTGGTTGTGGTGGTTGTGGCCGTTGGAGCTTGAGGTGCTTCAACGGACGCGTGCCAGGGTGTTGTTCGTTGGAGATTAATGTTGGGAACCCGTGCTTGTCGCGCCCTTGGTGGTGTATTGGAGTTCCGAGCCAAAGCTGTAGCATTGACTTTGTCGGTGCCGGCTGCGGCGGCACATTCGTCGTGTCGTCTTCCTTGTTGGAGGCGTTGGCCGTGGAGCCCCATTCATACACTTATGGGTTTCGCCTCTCCGGGAGAAATCCTAGCTCCGGTTTCTCGGGCGGACGATGGCGTCGGCTACGTTGCGACCTTCTTGGAGGCATCATCTAGGAGGGCTTGTTCAGTTGATGGCTTGTGGTTTTCTCATCGTCGGATTGGTGGATGTCGGGGCGGCGGCTCCGAGTGGAGGATGTTTGCAAGTCGAGGCGGCGGCCTCGGAATCCACAGCAGGTGGCAACTTCATGGGGCGAAGTTGTTGTCCTTTGTGGCTTGGGCGACGATCTGGTGTCGCTAGTGCGGCGAGATTGTTGGCTCGGTCAATGCTTCTCAGCGGAGGCGGTTCGACTTTATGTCGGGCGGTGGCCCTGGATGTTGGTGTGGCGGCCGTGGTCTACGAGCGGTGTGCTCTGTGCAGCTTGGGCTGCGGGTTGCCGAGTCGTGCGGCATCGTGGCTCCAAGTGCGAGCGGCGGTATGTCGGGATGGCGGTCCTGGAAGGTGGTGTTGGTGGTCTCGGTGCTGGGAGTGGTAGGTTAGTTGGATGTCGGGGCGGCGTCCCGGAGAGCTTGACAGTGTTGAAGGACATCGACCTTGTGTCGTGAGGACGACAAGGTCATTTTGGCGCAGTTCTTTGAGAGGTTCGTCTTCAGCTATGTTGGTTGAGAGGTTCGTCTTCAGCTATGTTGGAGTGTCCGGTGTCTACTCCTCCCATAGTAGGCACGACGTCTTCTCTCCGGCTTTGGTTTGAAGGCAAGATGGTCTTGGCGAGTGTGTCGTCTGCTTGTATCAGTGGTGTGTTTGATTGGGCATAGCCCCGTGGTGTCTTATTGTATGGGTCCGGTTTTCTCCTAAAAACTATGCACTTTCTTCTGCTTAATTAATGGATGAGGTGCTTTTGCCTCTGTTTAAAAAAATGCTAAAAATACTTTTTTTAAATAAGACAGGCACAAAGAGTCTATTAACCTGAAATTCGATCGCATTAGGAAATTATCACTTGGAAATATCTCGAGTCGTGGCTGTGAGCTAGTATATTTACTTACAAGTTGGAGGCTAGCCACACTGACCACGATCCTGTACATCTGTTCTTCAGGAGGACTGTTTGTGTGCTAAACACGGATTCAGAGAACAGTTTCACATGGCGCAGATTCGAACAGAGATCATAGTCAAACAAATACAAACAAAACGGCTAAGCTCAAATTTATTCCAAATGCAAAATATTATCGTATACTGTAGACAGCATTAGTTTCACAACAAAACAGCCGTCTATCACAGCGCAACCCATTATAGGCCAGAAAGAATGGCAAACGGCATTGTGAAAACAAGTTGGCAGAGTGGTCTTGCAGCAATCTTGCATGGGACTAGGGAGATCGGTCCTCATATCCTCTCAGAAATGTAGGCCGCCAGTCTTTCAGCAGGCCTCTGGCCTTCAATTTTCACTTCTCCATGGCACCTGAGCTTTATCCGCACCAAGTAATCCACCGCCACCCATGCAAAGCTAAGCTTTACCGGCATTTCTTCACCATCTGGATCCAGCATTGCCCTCGATTTCTCGATCCATTTTGGGTGATAGGTTACCTGGTACCACGCCGATGCCTTCATCTCGTACACATGTTTCTTCTCATCATCAGAGATTTCACACTCATCTGATGTGATGCTTTCAAAAATAGATCGGTACTCCTTCTTGAATGCATTGTACGCATTCTTGAGCTTCTCCTTTATCTCCCCCTGCTTCCTGCTGTTGGTCTTGGTAAGGGACCACATATGCCCTGTCACAAGCTCTGCTTCGGTGCGGACCCTGTATTGGTTAAGCAATGCGTTCAGCTGTGCTTCATACGAGCACTTGCATTGCCATGCATCTACAAGGAAATCTGATGCACCCGGAACTTCCAGATCAGTGTCATAAGGCACATCATTTGAGGTGCAAGCTTCTTCTGACACAAAATCACCGCCGGAGGTGTCCCGAATAGACCGATAAAGCCTTCCAAGAATCTTCTCCGATTTATACGATTTTGAATCTTCCTTCAACATGAAGTCAGGGTAGATTTTTGGTCGAAGTTCTGATGGCATCACCACAAGTTTCCCCGTCTTGGGGAAGTCCACAGCAGTCGCAGCTAGTTCAGCTAAGCGAATGCACTTCTCATCCTTTGCTCCATACTCACTAAGGTCAGCATGAACAACATGAGCGTTGCAGATCAAACCAAGATTCTCACTTACCATGTTCTTCAAGAAGAAATCAACAATATCCTGTTACAAACACATGATATTATTAACACAATGAATTACAACACGGATTATTTCTTCACAAATCAACAAAGCTGTTTGCAGATACAAGACCCAAGGAGTTTTGGCTCTCACGAATCAGTACAATCATCTTCAAAAAAATTATAAGTGTGTTCTCAAGTTATTAATAAATAAATAAAAAATCCCAACTGTACATGTGGGAATACCAAAATATGCTCCGAACCTGCAGATCATTCATAATTTGTAGGCTGCGCCCAAAATGTGAGGAGCTAAATACAAAATAGTAGTGCCCCAAAGCAACATATAAAAATTTGTCTTTTCCCACACAAAAAATGCAGGTGTACCTAGTGTTGCACCATTGACATTTCCGATTTTTTTGAGACTTCTTTCGCATTGCACAATCTATTCATTTTCACCCAGGAGGATGGAGCTTGGGAGCTATAAAGAATTTTCCTACAACATATACTTCTATTTTCTGTCAGTATATGCACCTCATCAAGGACCCGGCTATGCAAACATTCAAATCCAAATAAAAAATCTAATTGATAAAGGATTGAGTAAGTGTTTATCTAGTATTAAGTAGAGCTTAGCCATACAAAATATCAAGAGTTATGAATTATTTTTCAACAAAGGAAAAAAAATGGCAGGTGGCAACATAACCAAATAAAACAAAAGAACCGACTCTAGCTGAACAGCTAATTTGATTATACTCAATAGCTGCACTTCTATAACCAGGTTCCGATCGTTGAACATGTTAGCCTTGTTGACATCCACAGTAAGAACTGACTTCATGCCAAAAATTATTCAGACCTTGTCAGGTAATAGCTGCACTTCTATAACCAGGTTCCGATCGTTGAACATGTTAGCCTTGTTGACATCCACAGTAAGAACTGACTTCATGCCAAAAATTATTCAGACCTTGTCAGGTAATAGCTGCACTTCTATAACCAGGTTCCGATCGTTGAACATGTTAGCCTTGTTGACATCCACAGTAAGAACTGACTTCATGCCAAAAATTATTCAGACCTTGTCAGGTAGACCGACAGTTCCATCTAAAGATTTGGTTATATGTAGTTCAGTACGCATCAATACATGTAACTGCTCTTTTCTCCTACTAGCTCTGTTGAGTAACTAAATTTGGCATGTGTGGGGATTACAAGAATTCTCAGTTTTCCTGTTCTCCAAGGCGTCGCACAATAGGTGCAGGCCTGGCACACAGCCTTACGCGAAGTATGGTCGTAGCATGACGATCACCAACGGCACTATTTTGTCGGGATCCCCTACGACGACCTCGGCTAAGGTTTAATGTTGTTACTCAGCAACATTCATCAAGGTGATGGGCTGATGGCTGCAGATGGAGAAAGGATGAGACGAGAACAAGGTCCTTGAGAGAGCGCTGTTTCTGTTTTGGAAACAGAGGCTGGGAGTGGATTTTGATGTACTAAAAACCCATGTATCAACAATACCGCCTTTTTTTTTTTGTAAAAATACGGTACTTGTTGGGACCAAACACATCAAAGTGTTCAACGCAGCACTTTATCAGAAACCATGGTATTACCAAAAAACTTTAAAATAAAATGCTTCCAACAGACTCTAACTTTATAGGGTACCAATTGAATGTTGATATCACTTGATATGTTCTTCCCTATGGTCATACCAACCGATCTACTCCCTCTGGTCGTGTTTAATCAACGCGGACATAGTACGTACATAAGCTGTTCTCTATTCACACTTCGCGTCAATTTTATCCAACTGGAGGGAGTACTTGTTAACGAACAGTTGAAATTGAGATGGGAAGGGATTCTCAGTCGCCACTTAATACTTTGCAAAAACGTCCTGGACTACCATGAATTTGCGGGTTGCCAAGCAGCTCCTAAATTCAATAAAGGAACTAGTCTTGCTAACATGTATTGTGCCTTCTTTTGGTCCGTCGCAACACACGTGTTTCTTGCAAGTAGGAGAAAGAGCAGAAAGGAGCATGAGAAAGAGTAGAAAGAGCATGGGAAAGAGGAGAAGGAGAAACAGAAGAAGAAGGAGAAGGAGAAGGATACATGGACAACAACACATCAAATAGCAAATACAAACAGCACTAGAGACATCTAGATATAGACCATATATCTATGTAAAGAAATAATAGCATGCCACAAACTGTACAACTTACTTTTTGAGATACTTGCCGTGGCAGCTGTTTAGCTTCAGGTGGGGAGTAGTCCATGGGGTTCCAGCTCTTCTTTCCTGGAGGTATAAGTTTCTCGTCCCATGTCACGAAGTAGAGATCCCCATCAAGATCACTTCCTGATGCTTCATTGGGATGTGGCCTCTCACCATTTTGTGGGAAAACCAAGCAATCAACCAGGTGATGCAGCTCAGGCACATCAACCGCTTCAAGGATTCGGATATCCCCTGGATGAAGGCATGGGTTTTTTGCTACCACCACTGTACCTACGACTGTGCTTTTGTTTGCTGCAGAGAATCTTGAGCCATGCTTCATAAAACATTGATCAAGAGATGGAGCTGAGGCCTGAATAAAGCACTGCCCTTGTTCAAGGACAGCAAGCTCATCAAGGCAGCCCATCAACCACCTACCCTTTGGCACAAAGATCCTTGTTTTTTCTAAAAGATCCATCAACTGTGATGACCTTATTGCCAAGAGCATTGCTCTCAAGTGTGGCTCAGTTCCAGGACCAAAGCCGGCACTCAGCATCAGCGCTGCGGTGTTTCCATTCTCGGCACAAGAGGTTGTTACAACCTCAAAGGCAACATCACTATCTGACAAAATCTTGTTGAGATTACAAAGCATGGACTCCTGCATCTGTGAAAAGATATCATCTGAGACTTCCAAGGATGACAGCAACAGTATAATCTGACGGTTCAAGAATCCTGGCTGGAACCTTGTCCAGCCAACCACCTCCAAGACAGAATGGTTAGACTCAAACTTCCTCATACTTGGCCTTAGGGAGAGTCGTATCCCATCATCGCCATGTCCTTGCCAGACTGCTATAACACCCTTGAAGCCTGCATACCTGATCTGATAAGCAGATGGGGGAGTATCTGTAAGCTGCAGCCTCTCGGCGACTTCCATTGCAAGGTCGGGTGTAATCTTGCCAATGCCATCAGAAAAAGTATATGAATTACGCTCAACGTCCTCAAGATTCTCATTGACCTCATGCGGCTTCACCATTACTGTGGCATATGTGGATGAGAAGCACTGGCCCATTCGAGCGGCGTGCTTTGCTACGTTCTTGCTCGTAAAGCGTCCCATCCACTTCCTAATGCTGTCCACCGTTGTCTTGCTGTCGTCAGCGAAAAACCAAGCTGACCTATCCCTTAGCTGGTTGGACGAGAATGCAAGAAATGAATACTTCCTGCCACACAAGTGGAAACCTTCTGTTAGAAAGGTCTTGACACGCTTGTACACTGTTGTCTTCTGCTGGAATGAGTTTGACATCAAGTCCCTGACGATAGGCGCCGCATAGAAGTTGAGCACATTGTTGTTCAACGGCTGCATCCCCTCATCCATAAAAGTGACTCTCAGGAATCTATCAGCTACATGGTAGTAGTGCCGTATGACACGGTTTGAGAGCTCAACTTCTGGTGGTAAACAATAAGCCCTTGTCGGCGTGATGACGAGCCGCCGCACCTCCACATTGACTACATCCCCAGCCCTCCCCACTGCACTGCGGAGAAGTTTAGGGTTCCTGACGACCCTATCATGCGCCTTGCTCAGCCTCCGGCACGCATCAAACATTGGGAACCTGTCCCCCCAAAAATCCTTCAACGCGGCGACATTGACCTGATCATCTCTTGCCCTCAGCAAATCGAGAAACTCGGGAGTGAGCTGGTGCTCGCTAATGATCCCCTTGTGCACCAAAGTATTGACGAGGAATAGCACGGGAAAGTTGAGGCCGTGGGCATGCTGTAAACAGAAGAAGAGGTCCTGCATTGGCTCCTCGAACTCTGGCTCATCGCGTACCTTGAGACCCCGCCTGGGCCCTGACCAGTCGGTGCAGTCCATGACGGGCACCCTCCGTCCCTTGAGGTATTCAAGTGCCTTGTCCATCTTTGTGAGCTTCCGTGGCGAGATTTTGATTCTGTACACCGCACAGCGGCCAATGGCACCGCTTGGGGTGATGTCGCCGGTCCGTATCCACGGGTCATCATCATCGAGCAAGTCGAAGGGCACCGAGACGTGGATGTCATCATCAGCCGTGCGATAGTACACCATGGGCGCGGCCGCCAGGCGGAGGAGCAGCGAGCAGTCGTTCCTGTACACCCTGACCTCGGAGATGTCGCGTAGGGAGAAGTCGAGCTTAACGTCGCAGCGCATGACAGCGACCTCGCGGTATCCGGGGAAGGCGAAGGCGATGTGACGGGAGAAGACGAGGCGGCAGCAGGCGTCGAAGGGGTCGACCATAAAGTCGAGGCCTTGGGGCGGTCCGCGCCAGGCGGCGAGGAAGGTGTCGTGCGCGGGGAGCGCGCCAATCTCCAGGCGCGCGTCGGGGAAACGGAACGGATCGGTGGTGTGGCGGCGGAACGCACGGAGGGAGCTGTCGAGCGCGGTGGCGATGCGGAGGGGCTTCCCGGCGAGGATAAGCTCAGATTTGCCCACCGCGTTGGTGGCGCGGCGCGCGGCCTCCGGGCGCGCGAAGTGGACGAAGGCGTGAGGGGGCACGCGGTCGTAGGGCGGCGTCGCGGAAGCGGAAGCGGCAGTGGCGGTGGGGTGGAGGAAGTCGGGGTAGGAGTCCGGCGGGGTCCAGGAACTCTTGACGCGGCATCGCCAGACCAGGCCGGCCTCGCCCTCGAGGAAAGCAGCAAGCTGGGGCGCGGTGACGCTGCCGTCGAAGCCGCCGAGGCTGACCTGGGTCGTCACCAGGTCGCGCGGCGCCGGCGGCGGGACGGACGCACCGTCGCTCAGCGATCCCATGGCGGCGCCTCCGGTGGTGGGGGTTAATGTTTGGTTAAGGATCTGGAGGGGTTTAGAGAGGGGAATTGGTCGATGGATGTGTTTGCGGTTGGGAGATGTTGGTCGAACGGTTCCCAAAGAAGAAGAAGAAGAAGTTGATGCTATGTGTAAATGAACTCGATATTGGTGCCAATGCCGTGATTTTGTTGGTACCGATGCTGGCTGTGATCTTGGAGACTTGATTTTTTGATAAATGCGAGGGGCATGATCAGCAACCAACAAAACTCAGCAGCTACTGGAATCACCACATCCACATGCATGTACTTGTATCAACTATTTGTTGTACAATTTAGGTGGGGAGGCCCATCATATCTATCCTGCCTAACTCAATAGTACGGGAGTTTTAAGGCGATTTACACAAAAATAACCCAAAACTGAAAGAAAAGCACAGACTGACCCTCCGGCGAAACTATTTCACGGATCTAACCCTTTTGTGTGGCGCCCCCCCTGGCCCTGGCGCCACACACCTATCCGACGTGGCCCGTCGACGCTGAGCTGGTGACCCCGATCCGACGTGGCAGCACGAGTGGCGCCGCTCTCGCCGGCGCCACACTTTGAAAGTGTGGCGCCCGTGGCAAGGGCGCCACACATTCACTTAAGTTTGGGCCGCGCGCGCCCCCGCCCGACCCTTCTTCTTTCTCCTCCCTCTGTTCTTCTCCGCCCTCTCCCCCCCGCCCCGTTCTCGCTCGCCTCCCCCTCCCCCCCCCACATCCACCACCAAATCGTCAGATCTGTCCGTGGAGATCGTTCCCCATCCATTTGTCAAGGTAATCTCCTTCAAATCTTCTCCATTCATCCACTAATTTCATAGATCGGGCTATATTTGGACATGAACCCTAGATATGTTTTTTTTCTTTTGTGCACTCTATATTGTATTGTTTGTGTTGGAGATGGTAGCCTCATGTATGCATGTGTTTGAACCATAGATTTGTAGAAATCTACATATGAAATTTCACATGTATGTGTATGAACTCTATGTATGTATGTGTATGTATGTGTATGAATCCACATGTATGCCTAGTATTTGTGATGGAGTAACTCATATTTGTTAGTGGAATGGATCGTAATATGGTTAAAAAATGTAAACATGTAGGATGGCCGGTCCCGGTGGCCGGGGAAGGGGCCGCCGCGGTCTGGCGCCCCGGGCCGGGGAAGGGGCCGCCGCGGTGGAGCAGCAAGGGCCCCACGGTCACCGTCACCGCATCCTCCTCGTCTTCGCATGAGGAACGCCGCCGAGTTCCTCCTCCGCATCGACAACGACCCACTCGGCATCAAGCGGCTACGGACAAGTTCGCCGAGTTCGTCGACGGCCACGAGCCGGCGCACTTGCGCCTACGGGAGGCTAGCCGCAACTTCGCCGCTGGTCCGTGGAGGTCTGTTCGACGGGCGGGGCAAGATGTACCCGCACACGGGGTGGGACAAGTTCGCCCGTGACCTCCACCTCGAGCCCGGCTGCCAGCTCACCTTCCCGTACGAGGGGACGGCGAGATGATCGTCAAGGTGTTCGACGACACCGCCTGCCGTGTGCACTACCCCCACACCGGCGAATCCGGCTCCGACACCGATAGTTAGATCGTCGAGTGTTGTCAACTCTATCTTCGTTGCTTCGTGTTGTTTGAATGCTATCTTAAATTGTATGAAACTATGTGCTACGATGTTAGGTATGATGATGTTATGTCCATGATGTGTGTACAAAATGGCTGTTGATATGATGTGTGTATGACATAGCTTTTCACATGATGGCAGTTTTGTTGGAATATGGTAGGATTATTCATGGTTTTAACACATGTCAATGTGTGGCGCCCTTCCCACTGGCGCCACATTGCCTTGTATTGGCGCCCGTGCCACAGGCGCCACACATGCATGTCTAATTGCCCAAAACATACTGTAAGACAAATCGTCTGGGACTTAGCCGTTTTGGCGAGGCTCTTTGTGTGGCGCCGATGCCACGGGCGCCACACAAGCATGTGTGGCGCCGATGCCACGGGCGCCACACAAAGAGGGTCGCCAAAACGGCTAAGGACTTATCGTCCGGAGCCCCTGGATGTTTTCGACCCAGTAGTTCATATAAGTTGGCACGTGTGGCGCCGATGCCACGGGCCGGCGGGAAGGGCGCCACACATTGACTTGTGTTAAAACCATGAAAAATCCTACCATATTCCAACAGTTTTTTGACAACAAGAAGATTGCACTGAATATGTACCACACATTGACACAGCATAATGGTTCAACAACAAGAACATAGGCAAAGGGACATCACTGCGTCGCAAAGGCTCCCTCCCCCCTTGCCTTCTTCTTCTTAGCTTCTTCAGCCAATTCTTCCTTCTCCCTTAAGTCACGAGCCAACTGAACGACCGAATCGAAGAAGTGGTGGCGCTCCTCCGTCTTTGCAGCTTCCGCTTGAGCTCTCTCCTCCTTGATGCGTTCAGCCTCCCTAGCCACCTCCTCTAGGTGCATCCTATTGGCCCTCTCCCTCGCAATTTGCTCAAGTTGGCAGCTCCTCAGGAATTTTATCCGTGCCTCGCGGTCCCGTTCGGCCTTCAGCTTGGCATTCCTCCTCTTGTGGAACAATATGTATTCCTCATACTGTTTTTGCATACGGGCACGCTCCGCCATCTTGTTGTCTTCCTCCTCCTTCTTCTTCCTCTCTAGTTCTTCCTTCTCCTTCTTCCGCACCGTCCTTACCGCCTCCTCCCAAGCGGACTCCTCCTTCTCATTGCCCTCCCATGCTCCCTTCCCCTTGTTGGGTTGAGTTGCCATACCTGTAAACCAAATTGAAAAACCAAAGTTAGTCATGGAATATGAAAATAGAAAGTACAATGCAATTAGTAACTTGGAGACACATACGGATAAGGCCCCGCTAGGTATCGTAGCATACTAGCACCGCGACGGCCACCTCTACTAAGCCCTACGTGAATCCTTTGTTGCCTTGGAGCTTGTCGCCATTGTGGTTGATGCCTTGAGGCTTGTTGCCTTGGAGGTTGTTGCGTAGGAGCTTGTTGCCGTTGGGCTTGTGTGCTTGGGGTTTGTTGCTGTTGGGCTTGTGTGCTTGGAGCTTGTTGACGCGTTTGGCTTGGAGGAGGTTGGCGCGTTTGGCTTGGAGGAGGTTGACGCGTTTGGCTTGGAGGAGGTTGACGCGTTTGGCTTGGAGCTTGTTGGCTTGGAGCTTGTTGGCTTGGGGTTTGTTGGCTTGGAGGTTGATTTGAAGCTTGTTGGCTACTTGATGCTTGACTTGTGCTAGCATCATTGCCCTTTGATTTTTTGCCGGATGTGCACTTCCTTTTATTGTGGCCCTTACTATTGCATGATCCACAATTAGTTGGCTCGCGAGACTCTTGGAATAACTTGTTTCCCGAATGACCCCATCTATCCATATCTCCGTGATACCTCTTTGTCTTTCTTCTTCCACGTTTCACAACCTTCCATTCCGGATCTGGCCAAACTTGCACTCCATGATACTCCGGCCATTGTGATTGATCCAAGTAAGGAGAAAACCTTGGAGCCCATGTCCTCTTTGTGGCTTCGATTGAGAACTCGGACTCCCTAACGGTGAGCGGGTTATTGTAGTCGACACGTCTAGTGCGTGCCGCTGTGAGCAAGTGGGAGCAAGCCAAATGAAGCAAAGAGGGCCTCCTACATGTGCTTTCACATGTCTTTAGGGACACACGGAAAGCCCGGCCTCCATGTTGGACACCACCTTGTGTGGTGCCTCTCGGCTCATTCACTTGGTAAATCCATTCAACATTGTCATAACATGTAGCTGTTTGGGAGTCCGCCTTCCTCGCCTGAAATTCCATGAACTCTTCAACCTTCGTAGGGAACTCGCAATTCCTAGCAATTTCCTTCTCCGTTTCATCGGTGTAGTTCTGGAAATAGACATTCAACTTCTCGAATGTGTATTGAATGATTGCCGTCACGGGCAATGCACGGACACCCTTCAACACATTGTTGAAGCACTCGGCCATGTTGCTTGTCATTTGGCCATATCTCCTCCCATCCTCATCATAAGCTCTTGCCCACTTTGAGTTAAATATGAGGTGTCTATGAAGAAACTCTTGACCACCCGCGTTGAGGTCTTTGTGCTTCAGCAAGCCGTTGTATAGGTTTGCGAAGCGGCGCTCAGAGTAAGCGAGGCAACAATCTTGAAGGAGGTCAGACAACTCTTTGCTCTTGCATGCCCGGTAGAAGTTTGCACAAAAATGCCTCATGCACCATCGGTGATGCAAGGGAGCATGCCCGGGAATTGCAACCTCCACCGCATTGAGAATTCCTTGATGACGATCGGAGATGACACACACTTCCTTTGAGGGTGGTATGACCCTCGTCCTCAATATATGGAAAAACCATTGCCAGTTATCATTGTTCTCAATCTCTACCAATGCAAAAGCCAATGGTACTAAACGGTTGCTCGCATCACTTGCTATTGCCACCAATAGTGTGCCCTTGTACTGACCGGTCAAGAAGGTACCATCCACGGCTATGACGGGCCTACAATGTTCGAATGCCCTCGTGCATTGCTCGAATGACCAAAATGCACGGTGAAATACCCTCACTCTTTTACCATCATGCAATGTCATTTTGGTTGCGGAAGGCTCCACCACATGCACCATGCCCGGGTTAGTTGCGGCCATCGCTAACAACAACCTAGGGATACGGTTGTATGCTTCCTCCCAATCACCGTACAACATCTTGAATGCGGCTTGTTTGGCCTTCCATGCCTTCCCGTACTTGACGTCGTAGGCAAACCGGGATTTGACCGTATCTTGCACGGACCTAATGCTCATGATAGGAAGTGATGAGATCTCCGCCGAGAGCTTGTATGCAATGAACTCGGATGTGAGTTGACGGTGGTCCGGCTGTGCATCCTTGCCATCAAGCTTCGGCCCCCGGCACATGTGAGTGGCTACACAACTTGTTATGTGCCAAGAGGGCCCTTTTTTGAAAGGTCGTGCACGGACAACCCATGGGCACCTTTTATCCACACATTTTAGCGTGTACCGCTTCTTCAAGTCCGAGTGAACAACGATGTAAGGGCGATGATGCTTAATGGAGAACTCCTTCAACCATATCTTCAATTCCAAGAATGTATCAAACGTTAGCCCTTTAGAGATCATAGCCGTCCTACCATCCACATCTCTCTTGGATAGTGGCCTAGCTCCAAGAAGTAAACTTTTGCCACCATCAACCACGGCTCCATCCGCAAGACTAACATCACGGAACAATGGTACCCGGATATCCCGTCCGGTTACCTTCTTGAAGATCTCGGCTCTTTCGGCTTCCTTAGCCGTGAAGCCATCCTCGTCAACCTCCTCTTCGGGTCCATCATCATCCGAGTCCGACGCATAGCATCGGGAATAAGGAATGGAGTGGTCCATCTCCTCTTGCGTCCAATATTTATCCAAATCACCGATATTGTTGCAATTCATCTCGAAACCATCATCACCATCGTCATGCTCATCATACTCATTATCCAACGGAGGTCGTTGGGCAATGGGAGATTGGACAATGGGAGATTGGGTGGCCTCTTCTTGGCTCATGGGTGGAGGAGTCCTCTCTCGAACGGGGGAGGAGGGCCGGTTAAGGTCAAGCTCGATACGAGCCTCAACCGTCTTGGTTGCAAACAACTCCAAAGCCTTATCTTGTGACCCGGCCACCGTCTCCTTGTAAATGGACCAACGTTGCTCGGAGTTGATACGCATTATCTTCCAACGGGTGTGCATTCCAAACCCCACATTATGCCTTCCCTCTAGCTCAACACCATCATTTGGCTCATTCCAATTCAACTCAACCCTAACTTGTGCTACCACCTCCGCAAAGCTAGGGCTAACGTCAAACACCAAGTCAACCTCTTCCGGGTCCGGCTCTATGTTTCCCTTCAAGAAAGCATCCTTCTCCACATGATGAACATGAACAATTCTTTCCATCCCCCTAGCATAATGGGAACACATACACACATGTGTTCATTAGTTACCATAATCAACATAATCTACCCATACAAACTAGCACACTACCATTTCTTCTACTTCAACAACCCTAACATCCAACCAAATCCATCTCCACCCTCAAATCAACCAAATCCACATCTAGGGTTTCACATATAGATTGGAGCAAATACACAAAATCAATGGATGAAAAGAGGGGAAATGGAGGAGATTACCTCAAGCAACGAGTTGGGAACGATCTCCACGGACAGATCTGACGATTTGGTGGTTGATTTGGTGGGGGGGAGAGAGGGGGAGAGAGAAAACCGGGCGCCTTTGAGGAGAGAAGAAGAACAGAGGGAGGAGAAAGAAGAAGGGTCGGGCTGGGGGCGCGCGCGCGGCCCAAACTTAAGTGAATGTGTGGCGCCCTTGCCACGGGCGCCACACTTTCAAAGTGTGGCGCCGGCGAGAGCGGCGCCACTCGTGCTGCCACGTCGGATCGGGGTCACCAGCTCAGCATCGACGGGCCACGTCGGATGGGTGTGTGGCGCCAGGGCCAGGGGCGCCACATGGACATGTGTGGCGCCCGTGAGTGGGGCGCCACACAAAAGGGTTAGATCCGTGAAATAGTTTCGCCGGGGGGTCAGTCTGTGCTTTTCTTTCAGTTTTGAGTTATTTTTGTGTAAATCGCCGAGTTTTAACTAGTGTAGCACAGGTATAGAAGCGCTGTTGGGGCGGTAACTCACACGCTGTTGGGGCAGTAACTCACACGTAGTTTCCTGGAGGACTACTCCATTACTAAGGCTGGTCATAGTGGGGAGTAACTTAGACTAGTAACATATGCCATGTTACTAGTCTAGGTTACTATCTTCATAGTGGGTAGTAACTTATATGTGGTGTCATGCATTGTGTTATTTATTATGTTGTAGACTCATTTTCCCTTGGAGTGTGATGTTATGGTAACATAGCTAGTTACCACCTCACTATCTTTCTTCATTTATTGGCATGCCATGTCACCAAAATGCCTTGAGATGTATGATGTTACTAGCTATGTTACTCCCACTATGAGCAGTCTAAAGAAACAAAGTTATGCAACTGATAAATACTACGACATATCACCACCTAGAGAGAAAGCATATGCCCTGCCTCGCCCAATTTACAGGAACGTGCAACGTGTAACTCTACATAAACAAATAGTAACAACTAAATGTACACGTTGCTTACAGACAGACGTGTATCAATCCATCAAGGTAATATCAAGTGAGTATCAATTTTACACTGCTCAATTTTGTGTTCTAAATAAATAAACTGTGTGTCCATTATTCTCAGATTTTAAAAATACAAAGAACAACATGTCCCCTGAGCGGGAATATTTCCTGTTAACAGACAAAAAGGAATTCCTGATAGCAAACAAAAAGGAAGACCGAAAGATATGAACGCATTGCGATGGCCCATATCACAGCCTGGCTGCTGGGAGAAGGCTTTCATAACTCGTGACCTTGCGTAGAGACGTAAACGGGTACAGGTAAGAAGGGGAATGGAGCTACAGAAGCATAGGCAACTGGAGGGCGTGACTGAACACGAGAATGTTTCTTCTGGTCTTCCCGTTTCTGTCTAGCTCTTTCTTCATCCCGCAGCTCGGAATCATAGAGAACCCCAGCAGCCATCTCACTAGTCTGGTGGATGTTTTGCTCCTTTTGTTCGTTAGGCAACCGATGCAATATAAGTCCAGCCATTAAAGCAGGGAGATACAAAAGGCTCCCATGGAACATCCTTCTTGCACTTTTTCTAGTAGGATCCAGGACAAATGATAATGCTCCAATTGTAAGGCCCATTGTTAGAAGTGATGCTTCAAAACTGAACCACTCAGATGTTAGACCACCTACAAAACATTAGTTCCATGAGAAGATCTTCAGTTAGCCAAAGTTTATACAAGTAAAAGAAAATGAAAACTAGAAAATATATATGATTAGTACTCACAGTTATATGCAAATAACCCCAACGGCAGCATGTACAGACAATTTCTGAGTGATACCCATGCAGTTCTTTTACCAGTAGGATCAGCAAAAGAGAGCATTCGGTACCTGAATCAAGCAGCCAATCACATGTAAAGGATACAAGTCAGGTTGGTTTCACACCTGTAACTTCTACAGTAGATCTGCTAATGACCAGTTGGATAAGTGAGTTACCCTCCAGCAAGGTAGTCTTCACGGCATAGGTACGCAAGGGCCATGAAATGTGGTAACTGCCAGAAGTACAATGCAGCAGGCAGTATCATAGAATTGAGTGACACTTCAGATGCTGCTGCTGCCCACCTGTATGAAGATAAATAAGGACCACATGTCTAGTAAACATATTGAACAGCTCCCTTGATATCAATACACAAAATAGTAGATGCCTATATAGGATATGCTCGTCAGGTTATTAAGCATCATACACAACACCATGTGCAGGTATTCTATTAGACCAATGCTACATATACTGAAGGGTTTACGGAATAAAAATGTAGGGACGGAGGATAGGTGTAAAGGCTTCTTCACAAGTATATTAGCCTGGATAGATTGAAAAGCCATATGTCCAGTTACTTCAATATGTGTGTTCAGGTGGTACATCTAGATGGTTCTATGCTGCATATGTTGCTTTATTCTGACAACTATGAGTGGTTGTCTGTAGTGTCTGTAGGTGCACAACTGCACAAGGCAGCAGGGAAAATAGGCATATCTGTGAAGGCATTAGATAGGTTTTGTTGGAGATAGTTAAGTTAAGAAAAGGAATAGCTCAAGTAGTAAGTATCCTTGTTCGATATGGTTGGATCTATTAGAAAGCGTCCGGTTAAATTAGGAAGAGTTCAACTAAACTAGGAAGGTAGAGTTATGGTTTGGTCCCGAGTTTGAACTGAAGCCGGTCCGAGGATCAAGTTAGTCCTCCTATCAATCTCTCATCGACCTAGTTCATCCTCCCAACCATATGCTTATTACCCAATTCGCCATGCCATCCAGTGATCTTCATGGCGGTAGTTACTCAGGTTATTCAGTGGACAAGCCATTAAATTATTAAAGCAGGGAGCACAATAAGAACTTAAACTAGGAGGTGAAGAACATAAACTCCATATTTCAACATATAAAATGCCCCCTTCAGCATGCCAGAAATGTGTGTTCAGCAGTGGCATACCCTAGAAGTGGCGGAATGGCACCAACAACTGCTCCCACCCATGTATTGATAGGGTGTATTTGCTTCAACGGAGTGTATACAAATGCATACAGAACGAGATTGGATGCTGCAAGCCCAGCAGCTAAGCCATTAGCCTGCACAGACCTTGCCAAAAATTTGCAATGTTTAGTTCCAATAACAGAATTATAGCAACTAGAGAGGCAGTGCACACTTAAAACAAAAGTGTAATACAAGTACAGGTAAACAAAGAAGAGCCGAACCTTGCAAGCCAACAATGCTGTTCCTGCAGCTCCAACACTTGTAGCCCACATGGCAGCATGCACAGGACTAATGCGCCCTGATGGTAGGGGCCGTCGCATTGTCCTTTTCATTTTAGCATCATTCTTTATCTCGAACACCTGAAAAGGATGTAGATGCATCAAGTTCATTATTTCTAAGCGTAATAACTAGGTGTAAAATGATATTTACAAATCCTGATATAATGTAACTATGCAGGAAGGTAGGAATAAAATTTAAAAGGTTGAGATTGTGCTACAATAAACGTTAAAGGATTTAAAAAATGTGAACACAATGAATATTAGTTTAGTTAATCATCATGCTAATGGCAAAATCTGCTCCAAAAGAAGGGCATACCTGGTTGAGAGTATTGGCAGATGCTGCGACCATCATGGTACCAGTGCATGTGTAACAAAGCCCAGCAATATCTACAATGCTTCCACTCCCGAGCACATATCCAGCCCCCGATGTTGCCACAACAAGTGCGCTAAAACATAAAAATGGAGCAGATGATCAAATAACGAATTGCAAAAAAAGACAAACAATTTGTCAGTTATAAGGGGTTCCAAGATGCAAGACACAGACCATGGCAAATTCAAAAACAGAAGATTGTCCAAATATATTCCAAGGGACAGATATTAATCCATACAACCATCTCCAGAGCCCACTCCCACAAAACATTTCCATCAAAAAGGCATAAAACTAGCAGTTCTGATGCTACAAAATGAGAAAGTGGGGCATCATTTTGCTTAGGCAGAAATGGAGAATGGATGATTATGCCTACTGTCCAAGCAATTCTCACCTTGTTTTCAGATACTGTATCAAACTCATTATACAATAAAAAAAAACATAACTATTGTTAGCTAGTGCAGCCAACTTTCAATTGCATCAGAGTTGTGTTCAATGTTCTAAATAGGGGTCATTTATAAATGATGTACGTGCACTATTAATTCTATAAAAAACAAACAACTAAAATTGGATTAAATACATATGGGATATAGTTTCATATGTGAGGACAGATAACTAGAAGTTGAGTGTCATTTTAGAGGATCTGATGGCTGGAAAGAACAATGGAGACAGAACACCTTCGGACCAAGACAAAAATGAAACAATGAAATTATAGCTCATTTTTTCTGCTATAAAGTTTAGTTTAGCTTTTCCAAGGAAGACAAAACCCCTACTTGACCACTATGCATATATTGTCAAGGTGGATCAACCAAGACAGCAATGATTTGTCAGAGGCCGCTATCTCGATTGGAACATTGATACATATTTCAAAAGATGGATCTTCACCGCGTGGAGAAGTTCTGGCCAACCCATAAAACTTCAGGACATGGGTCCAAAAGAACTGAATGGTGAAGCAAAAAGAAGAGAAAAAAAGAGGTCATGTGCCTACCGAACCTCCAGCGGCCTGTTTGATTCAAAGAAAAAGTGAAGGGAATATATAGAAATAGGAATTTTTCCTATGGTGACACTATTCATCCATTTGATTCAAAGGAATGGAGAATAGGAAAAAATTTCCTTTGGTATAGATTTCAAAGAAAAAACAAAGGAGTTCTGCAATCCACTCAACTATTCAAGCCTCTTGTTTAAATTCCTATGCACAAAGAACAAGGTAAAGGCTATAAGTTGCATAATAATGACACAATCTTACCTTTGCATTTGTTTTGACCATGATTTGGTTATGCATTTTAGGTTTCCTGTGTTTTTCTTATTCCCGTGAATCAAACATTCACTTTCGCAGAATTCCTGTGTTTTCCCAATCCTACCCAATTCCTAAATTTCTCCTATTCCTACGTTTTGGAGATCCTGCGGATCAAAGAGGCCAAGTATAAAGGTGTCTACTGCATAACACCTCTGTTAAGTGTGTTTAGGTAACTTGAATAGCCTTTTGTTTATCAAGAAATCTGGGACTTCCATCCTTGCAGTTATAACAAATAGAGGTGTGGCTTTTCAGTCTGCAATACACTTACAATTCTATTTCTAGATCATACACAAAAGGCATCATATGTTTGCAGAAGAGCATCACAAGGTTAATTTCGCACAGCCAGTATCATAATTCATAAAGCCAATTTAGCACTATACACGGCACGAACCCTAAAGGGCAGTAATGAGTTCGTGCTCAACCGTAATAGATCCTAAATCAAAAAGTTGGTGGTAAATATTCATTTCCTTGGAGTTTAACGTGAGAATCGAAGAGCTAATTTTATCCTAAAAGAAAATAAATTCTTAGAACAGAAATGGTCTTCTAAAAGGAAGCGAGAGCAAATCGCGCACCTGAGGCGGGCTTTGGAGAGCTCCCAGTAGCACCCCCCGTAGTGTCGCAGTACGTCTGAGGCAGATCCAGCTACCGAAGAGACAGTGGCTGCGGCGGCCGCCGCTTCAGCGACGGTGGGCGCAGGGGCAGCGGCAGAGGGTGCGGAGCAGGCGGCGCGCGCCGAAGCGATGGGAGCGATAGCACCAGATGGGTGGCGGATGGGGTCTGCGAGCAGGCGCGAGCGGAGAGCCCTCGCGGCGGAGGCGGCCGTGGCGCCGCCTCTCCACATGGCGGCGGAGGGTACGACGACGAGGCCGGAAAGATTGGGGAATATTGATCTTTTGCAGAACTAGGGACTGATTTGTCGAAAACTTCGAAGTGTGCCCGAGCTTGGTTGCTCCTTTTATCCCACCCTTGTCAAGCCGTTCATTTCTTACAGTGACGTCAGATCTCGTTTAGTATATGGTTCTGTAAATAGGGACATGAATACACAGCCGTGAGGCCCCCAACCACCTTACTCGTATGCATCCTACCACAAGGAGATCCAAAAGCTGCCAGCCTTGATATCTACCGGACAACCACCTAGGGTGTGAAATAAATGCAAGACGTTGTCAAGAGGTTCGTTTCTAAATCCTAATACCCCTTCCGTTTTTATATGTAAGACCACTTTGTATTTTCAGCCAAAATTTTGACCAATAACTTAATCAATAAAATGCTACTCCCTCCGTTTTTATTTAGTTTGCATTTTAGGTTTAGTCAAAGTAAAACTTTATCAAATTTAATCATGAATATAGAAAAATAGCAACAACCATCATATCAAATGTATATAATATGAAAGTAGAATTGTTGACGATTCTAATAATATAGATTTTATTTTATAGGTGTTAATATTTCTTCCTAAATATTTAGTCAAACTTTATTAAATTTGACTTTGACTAAACTCATAACGTGGTCTAATTGTGAATGGAGGGAGCAAGCTATATGATACCAAAAGCATATTGTCGGAAACATCTTTTGAATAGAAATTAAATGGTGTAATTTTGATGACATATAACTCATATTTTGTTGATCAATTTGTTAGTTAAAGTTATACCTTAAAAATATGTAGTGCCTATATTTTAGGACCGGTGGAGTACATATCACTACTCCTCTTCCTCCAAAGAATATCTTCAGGCAAACAAAATTAGACAATTAGTACAAAATAGTCCCTCTCCGATCCATAATAAGTGACGGAGATTTAGTACTAAGTTATTATAATTTTTGTACTAAGTTCCCGACACTTATTATGGATCAGAGGGTAGATATTTACCTTTTCAACCAACAATCCTCATAATTAAGGAAAAAAATTAGAGTTATGTTCACACGTTATCGTATTATTCTAGAAACTACAGGTCAGTAGCAAACTAAACAGTAAAGTGTATGTTTGCTGCATACATTCCAATCAGACGTGTCTGCAATTCAAATGGGTATCGATAAAAAAATGTTCATATGACATGCCTAAATTATAAAAATCAAGACAGTTAAGTTCGCAAAAGTATCAGTCTAATTAATATTATCCATGTACATACTATCTTTACATTCTTTCAAAACAATTTTTGTAAATCTACAAGTTAAATTTTGCACGATACTAGTTGTTGAAATCAATAACAAGCGAACCGGTATGTGTTATGCGATTAACCATGCCAATTATAGCAATATTAAACATGCATTGAATCAACAACACAAAACTTTTAACAAAACCGCATAATATTAGAACAGATTTTCGCTAATAAATTATTTGTAACTCCTCGAAATAGGATTTCTCTCCCGCTTTATAAATAAAGCCGCAATGGCCGAATTGATACAAGGTGGGGAGAAGATCAAAGCCCCCAAGAGGTAACAATGCACTTTGCCGCCGCCGTCGAGACCGTGAGGTCTGGGTTTTCACCCGGAGAGGTACCACGGGGAGGATACCCACCACAGCACCCCCAAGATGGTTACGACACCCATAGACAACACCAGCATTGGCATCGAGGCGTTGTGCTTTCGCTCGGAAGCATCCTCACACCACGCCCGAGAACTCAGCTGCCCGCTGCCCCCGAGATAGGTTTTCGAATCGCGATCTGGGAGCTGGCAAAGTCGAAATGATGCCAACACCAAGATCCCCCATCGCCCGCTCCACGCCATCCCCATGATGGAAGAGTGGGACCACCCGCCGTCGCCACGAGCACGCCCAGGGGCGCGCCGTCTCTATGCCGATGTCGGAGCTCCGCGCCGCCACGCCCGACACCCAGCGCGGCGCCCTCACCGGCAGCGGACGGCCCGCGCCGCCAGCACCGCGCAAGGGAGAGGGAGGCCCGGCGACGCCCTCTAACGGTGGCGAGGGGAGGGGAGGTGAGAGGAAGGGTGTTGAGGGGCGCCGCCAAGGGGCTCTCGGTCGCAGGCGAGCGCGACGCGAGAGCTAGGGTTTCTTACTAGCAGGAGCATGTGTCCTACAACTATATTCAATTTATCTCAAACTTCATATATTCTGTTCTGGTTGATTAATAAAGCACATACGTTCTCTTAAAAAAATACCAAATGACCGGGTTGTGCCCTTAATCACCGGTCCAGGATGTGTCAAACGAGATTCAAGCTCGTGGTACACGTCTGGCCAGCTGCACAGACCAGACCAAATTTAATTCCTGTACCACCTGTCCAGCAGTTACATTAAATTTTCTACGCTTCACCTCCTCCATATACGCATGTATTGCAATGTATATTGATACTCAAACAATTGTTAAAGACTAGCATTAATTGCCCAAGAAGTCACCACAGCCACACACTTTATCGTGAGCAAACGAGCCCGAGCGCCATTCGTCCGCCCACCTGATTTGTTGCCAACAATCCATTTTCTCCTATTTACTGGGCTAAAAAGCTGGCGTGGGCAAAAGTGGGTCATTTTAAATCTACAAAAACGATGAGTCGGTTTAAAATATGCTGAATACGAAAAAGATGCACGAATCAATTCCCACGAATGATTTTTTAGTTTCGTGGAGTATTTGAATGGTAATTTCGTGTCCTATTTGAAGTTTTTTTTTGGCTGATTTTAGTCAAATTTGTCTTACCGTTCACGTGTTTCAAAATTCTTTCGACGAGTAGCTTCATCTCACTATCGCCCACCATTTTTATGTTCATTGTTCTCCATTTTGACATTCGTATACCAGTACATCTACGTCTTCCTAGTATATTGTATGTACTTGTCTACTTATTTAGGAATGTCGAAACCAAAAAGTTTGAACACGAAAGTAGTGCGAAATGGTAAGGTGAAGCTACTCCCTGAAGAAATTTTGAAATGATCTACCGTGTGCGGAAATCTTTTATCTCTAAATAGGAGCACCCCACTACCTAATTTTGCTATCTTCTCGTGAGGCCACGTCACCCTCTATTTCCGGCAGGCTGCGCGAATCGTGTTTGATAGCTACTTCCCTGTCAGTGTTCCTGCATTTTGGTGGTCAGTACGTCCTTATGTGGGCTGGACACCGAGACGCCCCTAGGTGGGCTGGAAGAGGCATGCCCCATTGAGCCATTTACTCCTTCCAGGTTCGTCCGAGAAAAACACTACCCTCAGGCAAAAAAAAAGAAAGGTGCGTCCCAAAGAAAAGTACTCCGCCGTCACGACCTACGGCCTCCCGAGCAAAATGCGCCGCCGCGACCTACTGCAAGGATTCATCGACCATTATTGCCTATAATTGCGCAAGAAACTGCTCGGATCTAGGGAGTCGCCGCGTCCATATTTAAACCTACACGTGTAACCATTGTGCTGGTAACCATGGTGACCCAGCGCCTCTGCCTGTTCGCCTCATCATCTTGGACACAGACAGGTAGTTCTCTGCCCCCGGGTGATTTGATTGGATTTTCTTTGGATTCTCAGTAATGCGCACTGAAGCCAGTCGCGCCTTTATTGGATCTCGATTGGATTCGGCGTCCTGGTCGCTCAAGCAGGGAGGAACCGGATCTCGATCGGATTCGTCGTCCTGGGAGCAACTTCCTTCGAATGTGGAAACATTAGCTGCTTCCGTTGGTACACAAACTCTCAGATCTTAACTCTTAGTTTCAGTTTAAAAATTTTAAGCACATGCATCCTCTGTTTTCGTACTCTATTTCGTCGCATGTATTGTTCCCGTGGAATCGCCTCTGAAATTTATTTGTTACATTGGAATTCTCTCCCACTGAATCCTTCATCAAATGAATTTTGTAAAACAGGTTGGCTAGAGATCAAAACAACCCACCATGCTTTATTTGTGGGTGTGTGCTTTGCAAACTACCTAATTTTGCTGTCTTCTCGTGAGGCCACGTCACCCTCTATTTCCGGCAGGCTGCGCGAATCGTGTTTGATAGCTACTTCCCTGTCAGTGTTCCTGCATTTTGGTGGTCAGTACGTCCTTATGTGGGCTGGACACCGAGACGCCCCTAGGTGGGCTGGAAGAGGCATGCCCCATTGAGCCATTTACTCCTTCCAGGTTCGTCCGAGAAAAACACTACCCTCAGGCAAAAAAAAAAGAAAGGTGCGTCCCAAAGAAAAGTACTCCGCCGTCACGACCTACGGCCTCCCGAGCAAAATGCGCCGCTGCGACCTACTCAAGGATTCATCGACCATTATTGCCTATAATTGCGCAAGAAACTGCTCGGATCTAGGGAGTCGCCGCGTCCATATTTAAACCTACACGTGTAACCATTGTGCTGGTAACCATGGTGATCCAGCGCCTCTGCCTGTTCGCCTCATCATCTTGGACACAGACAGGTAGTTCTCTGCCCCCGGGTGATTTGATTGGATTTTCTTTGGATTCTCAGTAATGCGCACTGAAGCCAGTCGCGCCTTTATTGGATCTCGATTGGATTCGGCGTCCTGGTCGCTCAAGCAGGGAGGAACCGGATCTCGACTGGATTCGTCGTCCTGGGAGCAACTTCCTTCGAATGTGGAAACATTAGCTGCTTCCGTTGGTACACAAACTCTCAGATCTTAACTCTTAGTTTCAGTTTAAAATTTTTAAGCACATGCATCCTCTGTTTTCGTACTCTATTTCGTCGCATGTATTGTTCCCGTGGAATCGCCTCTGAAATTTATTTGTTACATTGGAATTCTCTCCCACTGAATCCTTCATCAAATGAATTTTGTAAAACAGGTTGGCTAGAGATCAAAACAACCCACCATGCTTTATTTGTGGGTGTGTGCTTTGCAAACTACCTAATTTTGCTGTCTTCTCGTGAGGCCACGTCACCCTCTATTTCCGGCAGGCTGCGCGAATCGTGTTTGATAGCTACTTCCCTGTCAGTGTTCCTGCATTTTGGTGGTCAGTACGTCCTTATGTGGGCTGGACACCGAGACGCCCCTAGGTGGGCTGGAAGAGGCATGCCCCATTTAGCCATTTACTCCTTCCAGGTTCGTCCGAGAAAAACACTACCCTCAGGCAAAAAAAAAGAAAGGTGCGTCCCAAAGAAAAGTACTCCGCCGTCACGACCTACGGCCTCCCGAGCAAAATGCGCCGCTGCGACCTACTGCAAGGATTCATCGACCATTATTGCCTATAATTGCGCAAGAAACTGCTCGGATCTAGGGAGTCGCCGCGTCCATATTTAAACCTACACGTGTAACCATTGTGCTGGTAACCATGGTGATCCAGCGCCTCTGCCTGTTCGCCTCATCATCTTGGACACAGACAGGTAGTTCTCTGCCCCCGGGGGATTTGATTGGATTTTCTTTGGATTCTCAGTAATGCGCACTGAAGCCAGTCGCGCCTTTATTGGATCTCGATTGGATTCGGTGTCCTGGTCGCTCAAGCAGGGAGGAACCCGATGTCGACTGGATTCGTCGTCCTGGGAGCAACTTCCTTCGAATGTGGAAACATTAGCTGCTTCCGTTGGTACACAAACTCTCAGATCTTAACTCTTAGTTTCAGTTTAAAAATTTTAAGCACATGCATCCTCTGTTTTCGTACTCTATTTCGTCGCATGTATTGTTCCCGTGGAATCGCCTCTGAAATTTATTTGTTACATTGGAATTCTCTCCCACTGAATCCTTCATCAAATGAATTTTGTAAAACAGGTTGGCTAGAGATCAAAACAACCCACCATGCTTTATTTGTGGGTGTGTGCTTTGCAAACTACCTAATTTTGCTGTCTTCTCGTGAGGCCACGTCACCCTCTATTTCCGGCAGGCTGCGCGAATCGTGTTTGATAGCTACTTCCCTGTCAGTGTTCCTGCATTTTGGTGGTCAGTACGTCCTTATGTGGGCTGGACACCGAGACGCCCCTAGGTGGGCTGGAAGAGGCATGCCCCATTGAGCCATTTACTCCTTCCAGGTTCGTCCGAGAAAAACACTACCCTCAGGTAAAAAAAAAAGAAAGGTGCGTCCCAAAGAAAAGTACTCCGCCGTCACGACCTACGGCCTCCCGAGCAAAATGCGCCGCTGCGACCTACTCAAGGATTCATCGACCATTATTGCCTATAATTGCGCAAGAAACTGCTCGGATCTAGGGAGTCGCCGCAAACATATTTAAACCTACACGTGTAACCATTGTGCTGGTAACCATGGTGATCCAGCGCCTCTGCCTGTTCGCCTCATCATCTTGGACACAGACAGGTAGTTCTCTGCCCCCGGTTGATTTGATTGGATTTTCTTTGGATTCTCAGTAATGCGCACTGAAGCCAGTCGCGCCTTTATTGGATCTCGATTGGATTCGGCGTCCTGGTCGCTCAAGCAGGGAGGAACCGGATCTCGACTGGATTCGTCGTCCTGGGAGCAACTTCCTTCGAATGTGGAAACATTAGCTGCTTCCGTTGGTACACAAACTCTCAGATCTTAACTCTTAGTTTCAGTTTAAAAATTTTAAGCACATGCATCCTCTGTTTTCGTACTCTATTTCGTCGCATGTATTGTTCCCGTGGAATCGCCTCTGAAATTTATTTGTTACATTGGAATTCTCTCCCACTGAATCCTTCATCAAATGAATTTTGTAAAACAGGTTGGCTAGAGATCAAAACAACCCACCATGCTTTATTTGTGGGTGTGTGCTTTGCAAACTACCTAATTTTGCTGTCTTCTCGTGAGGCCACGTCACCCTCTATTTCCGGCAGGCTGCGCGAATCGTGTTTGATAGCTACTTCCCTGTCAGTGTTCCTGCATTTTGGTGGTCAGTACGTCCTTATGTGGGCTGGACACCGAGACGCCCCTAGGTGGGCTGGAAGAGGCATGCCCCATTGAGCCATTTACTCCTTCCAGGTTCGTCCGAGAAAAACACTACCCTCAGGCAAAAAAAAAGAAAGGTGCGTCCCAAAGAAAAGTACTCCGCCGTCACGACCTACGGCCTCCCGAGCAAAATGCGCCGCTGCGACCTACTGCAAGGATTCATCGACCATTATTGCCTATAATTGCGCAAGAAACTGCTCGGATCTAGGGAGTCGCCGCGTCCATATTTAAACCTACACGTGTAACCATTGTGCTGGTAACCATGGTGATCCAGCGCCTCTGCCTGTTCGCCTCATCATCTTGGACACAGACAAGTAGTTCTCTGCCCCTGGGTGATTTGATTGGATTTTCTTTGGATTCTCAGTAATGCGCACTGAAGCCAGTCGTGCCTTTATTGGATCTCGATTGGATTCGGCGTCCTGGTCGCTCAAGCAGGGAGGAACCGGATCTCGACTGGATTCGTCGTCCTGGGAGCAACTTCCTTCGAATGTGGAAACATTAGCTGCTTCCGTTGGTACACAAACTCTCAGATCTTAACTCTTAGTTTCAGTTTAAAAAATTTAAGCACATGCATCCTCTGTTTTCGTACTCTATTTTGTCGCATGTATTGTTCCCGTGGAATCGCCTCTGAAATTTATTTGTTACATTGGAATTCTCTCCCACTGAATCCTTCATCAAATGAATTTTGTAAAACTGGTTGGCTAGAGATCAAAACAACCCACCATGCTTTATTTGTGGGTGTGTGCTTTGCAAAGATTGGCAAGCCTTGAAAATTCTGTGAGGAATCCTGGTACTCATTCAATCCGACGCCGTCGCTGAACGGCTACCGGAACAGGCGATTTTTTGTGCCCGCGTCTTTGTCTACATGATGTTCTGCAGGTCATCCCTCAATACCCGTTTGCTGATGAAGACGTGATGTATGGATTATCACGCTTTTAGGCAAATACAGTTAGACAATACTGACAGTGTTTCTTATGGCATTCCAGTCATGTTCAATCTTGAAAAAAAAAATACTTATTCCAGGCTGAAAGTGTTGATTAATTTTCTTTGGCTCGGGTCTAATTAGGCATGAACAAAAAGTACAGACATGAAGAAGAGTATTGTATTTCCAAGCAGATTTGTTTGGTCAGATTTGTTAAAATGGTTTTGTAAATATTGGTAATTCGTGATTCATGTATGCATATGTTTAATGATACCACTATAAAGATATGGATACTTCATCGTTCATGGATTATTTGGTAGTTCACCGTCCTTTGTTTTTTCATATATTGAAGTTTAGTCTTAGAAAATACTGTGAATGGTCTAGATATATTTATTGTTCGTTTTCTCAACCCATAGTGCTCAACAGATTAGAATGACAGGAGCCTCCTCAATGTGAAGGTTGTATGAGGTTACTCTCACTCTCTCACACACACATACACACAAATTGTAGGAAAAAACACAATCAGTAAAAACAATTAGTAATAAATTAATCAGTGTGAATTCAATAGTCACAAAATGACGTAGTTTTTTCATATAAACATCCATTTTGAATGTATTGTAACAATCCCTTGAAACAATCATGGATCATCTATATAACAGTAAAAGTCCAATTTTATTCATTCATATGAAAGAAATACAACTTTCATGCTACAAGCTTCTCTCACCTGTGATACATGAAGGCATGAAGCTACAACCAGGGAAAACATTGCTATTTCTATTTCACATTGCTACCTTAATGTACAGTTAACTATCGAGGGCCACCACATATGTATTTGCACATTCAACTCACGGATGCACAAAAGTTAGCAAGATGAAAACCGAGGCAATACAACAAAAAAGTGAAACCGAATGACCACTTCATCAAAACTTCAATAGAGGGGAGCCAATACATACATTCACGTGCATACATTGCAAGCAATTTGGATGTGGTCATCCGTTCTTCACAGTTGAATACATCAAAAATGGAAAACAACATGTCACGAGCACCCTTTAAAATTATGATTGCACTCATCAAGCACCTACATCATGTAATAAACCTTTAATTACCTACACTGTTTCGCGTGAAAAGAATGACAACGCTATGAGAGTCATCACTAAAATGAATCCCGCTGCAACGCGCGGGGTATTATCTAGTTTGATAAAACTTGACCACAAATGGCTCAAAAAGGAACACAAAACCGAGTTTGAAACACTCGGGAAACGACGAACCAGTGATGGGAATGAAATTACAACATCGAGGCGAATCTTTTCCATTTCAATGTAGACCTTATCTCAAATCGATGAATGGTTAGAAAAATTAGAGGTGATTATGATTGAACTAGTTTAGTTAACTAGATCCCTCCTCTACATGCACACTACCAATCGAACCGCCTCTCCTTTCTCTACTCGAGTCCAAGTAAAATTGTTAGCATCCAAACATAGTGATAAAGTTGGTCCAAGCCTTGTTTCTACTCATACAGTAGCTATTGTGCCAACTTGCACGAGAGGGGAAGAAATGGAGGAATCTTTGTTTGCAACCAAACAGGCCCTAGTAGTTTGAGGATTCTCCCCGAGTTAGTTTGGACCTTGATGATTTATTTTCCTTGTGATAGGTTGGGCCCGTGTGCAAAGACGATTTAGATAGTGCCGAAAATAAGTAGTATAACCAATTTACAGAATGCCGAAATAAATTAAAAAGATTAGAAAATAACCCTAGCTAACTAGAGCTTCTCTCATTGCCGGTCCTTTTTAATTGACTCAAATTTAGTACAAAGTTATACTTAATCAGAGTCAATTGAAAGAGACCGGAGGAAGTACTTGTCATCTTCGTTGTCGATGAGGTCGATGAAGACCCGAGGCACCCGAGGCCACGACAGGTGCTAAAGGTGTTGAGGCATCGACGATAGTGTTGGTGTAGGAGGAGGGGCTGCTGCTCGTTGGGCGCCTAGGAAGGAAGTGGATGTGTCCTTGGTGGCGGTACATGGTAGGAAGGACGCGGCACGGGCCACGGTGACCAAGTTGGCGGTATCATGTTCGAGACATGCATGGACAAGCTCATGCCCTCCTCCTTTGAGAGGCCGGGAGGCATGACCGCCGAGGCACAACGCGGTGGCGCGTGTGGCGGTGGCGGTGGAGGCTGCTTCTGCGAGGCCTTCATGGTCAGCCTCATCGTCTCCTCCTCATCCATGTCTTACGGCATGAGGGGGAGCTTGTCCACCTTATCTTCCTCCTTGGCCTTCTCCGCGAGGTACGCCAAGTAGTCGAGGTAGTCCTCGGTGTCATCCTTCACCAGCTCGAGCAGCATGGGAACCCTCCACCTCTCCCCCTCCTCCTCCTTCACCGGCTCGAGCGGAGCGGTGTAGTTGTACAGGTCATCGCCGGGGAACCCCTCCCAGCGCCTCGGATCCCATTCGAGGTGGCCGAACAAGTCCCACATTGGGGAGTCAACATCGTATGTCGGGTCGGCGAGGAGGTTTGGCTACAAGAGGCCCCTGCGCAGGCAATCTCCTGTCGCCGCTCTCGTCCCTATCGTGGCACCAGCGACATGGGAACCCTCTGGTGGCTAAGGCGCCAGCCACCGGGAAGGTGGACGTCGGTCCACCCAGGGGCGCATGGCTTACGCTTGCAGCATAGGGTGTGGGCCACGTCGACGGTGATGGAGACGCGGATGCGTGGCTTCTTGTTCTTCTTCACCGTCGGCGACTCAACCTCGGGGTCATGCTTTGCCTACTGCCATGGCCATCCCTTGCCCATGTCCGATGAAACGGAAAGTGAGCAACTAGAGGGGGTGAATATGCACTACACAATTTTTATCCTTTTCAATTTTATGGCGGTGCAAGAAGTAAAGGTGGAAACTTGAAAGTAGATGTGAACCTATATGATGTGATGCGAACAAGATAAGGAAACAAAAAAGTAAAAAAGAGTGAGGTAAAAATAAGCAAGACAACCGGGGAGCGGGTGGAGACGAGACGCGTGAGATGTTTCTCGTAGTTCCTTCCCAAGGGAAGTACGTCTATGTTGAAGAGGTGTGGCACCACGAAGGTTGCGAACCGCCACAAAGGCATCACCTTATTCTTCGTTGAGGACACCACAAAGGCCTACCCACTTCTCCACTAAGCAAGGCCGGTTGAGGCGGCTAACCTTCACACGAGGTTGGGGCAAGACTCCACATACAACTTGGAGGCTCCCAACAACATCAAGAGCTAGTACAAACCAAATCTAGCCTCTAGATGAAGTCTCAACAAGAATCTTGACCAAGGAAATCTAGGGTTTCCAAATCCACAAAGGAAAGGTTGGGGGTTGATACGTCTCAAATGTATCTATAATTTCTTATGTTCCATGCTAGTTTTATAACAATACTCACATGTTTTATTCATACTTTATATTATTTTGATGCATTTTCCGGTACTAACCTATTAACAAGATGCCGAAGGGCCAGTTCCTATTTTCTGTTGTTTTTGGTTTCAGAAATCTTACACAGGAAATATTCTCGGAATTGGACGAAACAAAAGGCCACGTTCTTATTTTCCAGGGGCTTCACGGAGTCCGAAGGAGAGACGAAGGGGGCCACGAGGAGCCCACACCATAGGGGGGTGCGGGCCACCCCTTGGTCGCGCCACCAGGTGGGGACCCCACCTCGGGACTCCACCGACATCGCCCCTTCGCCTATATATGCTCCCAGATGTGAAAACCCTAAAACAACTGACGATATTCCACGAAGAGTTCCGTAGCCGCCGCCATCGCGAAGACAAGTTTCGGGGGACAGAAGTCTCTGTTTCGGCACGCCGCCGGGACGGGGAATTTCCCCCGGAGTCATCTCCATCGACACCACCGCCATCTTCATCACCATTGCTGTCTCCCATGATGAGGAGGGAGTAGTTCTCCCCCGAGGCTGAGGGCTCTACCGGTAGCTATGTGGTTCATCTCTCTCTCCCATGTGATCTTTATGTGATCATGAGCTTTGTATCGCTATTAATCTATGTGCTACTCTAGTGATGTTATTAAAGTAGTCTATTCCTCCTCCATGATGTAAAGTTGACACTGTGTGCATCATGTAGTACTTGGCGTAGGTTATGATTGTAATCTCTTGTAGTTTATGAAGTTAACTATTGCTATGATAGTATTGATGTGATCTATTCCCCCTTTCATAGCTATTGGTGACAGTGTGTATGCTATGTTAGTACTCGGTCTAAATTGTAACGGTCTATTATGCACTCTAGAGGTTACTTTAATATGAACTCTGGACGTTGTGGAGCTTGTTTACTCCGGCTTGAGGTGTGCTTTGTAGCCCTACACAATGAATGGTGTTTGTTATCCAACACGAGAGTGTTTAAGAGTAGCATTTATTTATTCAGTTATGTGATCATTGTTGAGAGTGTCCACTAGTGAAAGTATGATCCCTAGGCCTCATTTCTAAGCATTGAAACACCATTTCCAACAAGTTCTGCTACATGTTCGCTTGCTGCCATCTTTATTTCAGATTGCAATTACTACTTATACGCATCCATATTACTTGTATTTCACTATCTCTTCGCTGAACTAGTGCACCTATACATCTGACAAGTGTATTAGGTGTGTTGGGGACACAAGAGACTTCTTGTATCTTAATTGCAGGGTCGCTTGAGAGGGATATCTTTGACCTATACCTCCCCGAGTTTGATAAACCTTGGGTGATTCACTTAAGGGAAACTTGCTGCTGTTCTACAAACCTCTGCTCTTGGAGGCCCAACACTGTCTACAGGAATAGAAGTGTGCGTAGACATCAAGCTATTTTCTGGCGTCGTTGCCGGGGAGGTAAGGTAAAAGGTATTCACATCCTCCGACTACTAAGCTTTGTCCTAGCACTGTTGCCGGTGTGTGAGTGCTCAAAGCTATTTCCTTTAGATCCCGCAATTATATCTTTTTGTTTCTTGTTTTTATTTTCACTAGTTAGGCTTAATGGAAAACAACAACAAAATTAGAGATCTTTATGAAATTTATATTGAATTAGGACATAATATGTTTGAAGAGAGAATTAAAAAACCCATGGAACTTTGTTTGCAAAATAGTTGTAGCAATGTTATTAGCATGAACTATTTGAACACTATTATTGCTAATGCTATGGAAGAATTTAAGCTTGGGGAAGCTGGTTGTGATATTTTTAGTCCCCTAAGTTTTGAGGAGAAAATTTTCTTTGATGATACTTTGCCTCCCATTTATGATGATTATAATGATAGTGGTATTTTGGTGCCACCTACTATAGAGGATAAAGTTTATTATGATTATACCATCCCTGCAATTTATGATGATTACAATGACGGTTGTGATAGTTTTACTCCCACTATTACTAATAAAATCTATTATGCTTATGTGGAGAGTAATGATACTTTAATGCATGTGAATAAGAATGCTTTATGTGATAGTTATATTGTTGAGTTTGTTCATGATGCCATTGGAAATTATTATGAGAGAGGAAAATATGGTTGTAGAAATTTTCATGGTACTAAAACATCTCTCTACATGCTGAAAATTTTGAAGCTACTCGTGTTTTATCTTCCAATGCTTGTCACTTTGATCTTCATGAATTTATTTGTGTACAAGATTCCTATGCATAGGAAGTGGGTTAGACTTAAAAGTGTATCTTATTTACTTTTGATGCTCTCTTTTGCTTCAACTCTTATTTCTTGCGAGTGCATCATTAAATTTACTGAGCCCATCTTAATGGCTATAAAGAAAGCACTTCTTGGGAGATAACCCATGTTTTTATTTTGCTACTGTTTTGTTGTTTCTTGGAAGTTGTTACTACTGTAGCAACCTCTCCTTATCTTTATTTTATTGCATTGTTGTGCCAAGTAAAGTCTTTGATAGTAAGGTTGATACTAGATTTGGATTTCTGCGCAGAAATAGATTTCTAGCTGTCACAAATTTGAGTACATCTCTCTGTAGGAAACTCAGAAAAATCTGCGAAAATTCATGAGTGATCCTCAGATATGTACGAAACTTTCATTCAAGTTGAGCTTCTTCATCTGAGCATGTTAAGTGCCTCTAAAAAATTCGTCTTTACGGACTGTTCTGTTTTGACATATTCTGCCTTTTATTTCACATTGCCTCTTTTACTGTGTTTGAGTGGATTTCTTTGCTCCATTAAATTTCAGTAGCCTTGGGTAATGTCCAGAAGTGTTGGGAATGATTGTGTCCTTTCTGAACATGTGAATTTTTGATTATGCACTAACCCTCTAATGAGATTACTTCGAGTTTGGTGTGGCAGAAGTTTTCAAGGGTCAAGAGAGGAGGATGATATAATGTGATCAAGAAGAGTGAAAAGTCTAAGCTTGGGGATGCCCCCGTGGTTCATACCTGCATATTTCAAGAAGAATCAAGCATCTAACCTTGGGGATGCCCAATGCATCTCCTTCTTCATCAACAACTTATCAGGTCACCTCTAGTGAAACTATATTTTTATTCCGTCACATCTTATGTGCTTTACTTGGAGCGTCTGTGTGTTTTATTTTCATTTTGTTATTTTCATTCTCTGAATAAATTCGGATCCTAGCAATCCATGTGTGGGAGAGAGACACGCTCCGCTTTTTCATTTGAACACTTGTGTTCTTAGTTTTACTTTTAATGTTCATGGCAAAAGTAAAAGCTGCTGCATTTATTGCTATTTGGTTGGAAACAGAAAATGCTTCATGTTAATTGGTATATGGTCTTGAATAATTTGATACTTGGAAATTGTTTTGAGCTCTCAAATAGATCATGTTTAAGCTCTTGGATTATGTAGTTTGAACCTATTAGTGGATAATTACTGTAGAGCTTGTTGAAATTTGGTTTGCATGATTGGTCTCTCTAAAGTCCAGATATTTTCTGGTAAAAGTGTTTGAACAATAAGGAAGACATTGTAGAGTCTTATAATGCTTGCAATGTGTTCTTATGTAAGTTTTGTTGTACCGGTTCATACTTGTGTTTGCTTCAAACAACCTTGCTAGCCAAAGCCTTGTACTGAGAGGGAATGCTTCTCGTGCATCCAAAACCTTGAGCCAAAACTTATGCCATTTGTGTCCACCATAACTACCTACTATGTGGTATTTCTCTGCCATTCCAAGTAAATTGCTTGCGTGCTACCTTTAAAAATTTCATTCCTTGTCTTTGCAATATATAGCTCATGGGAAAGTAGCTTAAAAACTATTGTGGTAAAGAATATGTCGCTTATGTATCTTATTTTTATAAGTTGCTTGTTGAGCGGTAACCATGTTTCTGGGGATGCCATCAACTGTTACACTTTTGTTGAATATCATGTGAGTTGCTATGCATGTTCATCTTGTCTGAAGTAAGGGTGATTTGCCATGAGTTGAATGGTTTGAGTATGCATATTGTTAGAGAAGAACATTGGGCCGCCAACCAAAGCCATGTATCATGGTGGAAGTTTCAGCTTGGACATTAATCCTCAATCTCTTATGAGAATATTATCGGTTGTTGAATGCTTAAGCATTAAAAGAGGAGTCCATTATCTGTTTTCTATGTTGTCCCGGTATGGATGTCCTCAAGTTGAGATTTATCAAAAATGAGAAATCAAATGCGATCTATCTCCTTGGACCTTTGTACAGGTGGCATAGAGGTACCCTTTTGTGACACTTGGTTGAAACATACGTAATGCAATGATAATCCATGGAAATCCGAGCTAATTAGGACAAGGTGCGAGCACTATTGGTATTCGATGCATGAGGCTTGCAACTTATAGGATGTTTTATGCATAACACATATGAATTATTACTACCGTTGACAAAATTGTTTCCATGTTTTCAAAATAAAAAGCTCTAGCACATGAGTAATCCCTGCTTCCCTCTGCGAAGGGCCTTTCTTTTATTTTATGTTGAGTCAGTTTACCTACTTCTTTCTATCTTAGAAGCAAACACTTGTGTCAACTGTGTGCATTGATTCTTACATACTTGCTTATTTGCATTAATCATATTACTTTGTGTTGACAATTATCCATGAGATATACATGTTGAAAGTTGAAAGCAACTGCTGAAACTTATATCTTCCTTTGTGTTGCTTCAAAACCTTCTATTAAGAATATATTGCTTTATGAGTTAACTCTTATGCGAGACTTGTTGATGCTTGTCTTGAAAGTACTATTCATGAAAAGTCTTTGCTATATGATTCAGTTGTTTAGTCATTATCTTTACCATTGCTTTGAATCATTTCATTCATCTCATATGCTTACAATAGTATTGATCAAGATTATGATAGTAGCATGTCACTTCAGAAATTATCCTTGTTATCGTTTACCTACTCGAGGGCGAGTAGGAACTAAGCCTGGGGATGCTTGATACGTCTCAAACGTATCTATAATTTCTTATGTTCCATGCTAGTTTTATGACAATACTCACATGTTTTATTCATACTTTATATCATTTTGATGCATTTTCCGGTACTAACCTATTAACAAGATGCCGAAGCGCCAGTTCCTGTTTTCTGCTGTTTTTGGTTTCAGAAATCTTACACAGGAAATATTCTCGGAATTGGACGAAACAAAATGCCACGTTCTTATTTTTACAGGGGCTTCACGGAGTCCGAAGGAGAGACGAAGGGGGGCCACGAGGAGCCCACACCATAGGGGAGCGCGGGCCACCCCTTGGCCGCGCCACCAGGTGGGGACCCCACCTCGGGACTCCACCGACATCGCCCCTTCGCCTATATATGCTCCCAGATGTGAAAACCCTAAAACAACCGACGATATTCCACGAAGAGTTCCGTAGCCGCCGCCATCGCGAAGACAAGTTTCGGGGGACAGAAGTCTCTGTTCCGGCACGCCGCCGGGACGGGGAATTGCCCCCGGGGTCATCTCCATCGACACCACCGCCATCTTCATCGCCATTGCTGTCTCCCATGATGAGGAGGGAGTAGTTCTTGTCAACACCCGGATTTTTAAGTCCGGATGCCTATTATGTCATACATCGCAATCCCAGGAAATTGTTGTTGCGAGGCATAATAGTTAAGTATCACAGTCATCATTCATTACAAACCATAATGTCTTACAAATTGGAATCACATGATCCATATTACACGAATAGTTGATCTAATGATCAACGAACAAACACAAGTTCATAGCGGAAGCAGAAGATACAAGGACTCTCTAGTCCACAGGCCAACGCTTGACGTTAGAAGCTCCTAGTTGTGGTAGACGTCCTGCTGATCGTCATCCTCGTACTGCTGCTCGGCTTCATATTCTGGCCATTTGAATAGCCAGGGACAAAGCCGTGAGTACTTTAAGTACTCGCAATCTAATACTAATGTAAGTACTAACATTACTAAAGAGAGTGTTCTAAGCTCTAAGGTTATTTGCATAAAGCCAATTTTAGTTGAGAAACATTTTAGTAACAAAACTCCACATGTGCTAACTAACTCAAGTGGGAACATTAGGGTCATTCCCAGAACTCTGTTGTGATTTAAGTTCAAAGTCACCGTTCAAGTTCATGTTCAAAATCCACCAGTCACATAGATATAAATTCTGATGACGGAAACAGTATGGCCTTTCCAATTGTCCATATCCGCGGACGCGGCTATTCAAATAGTTCTACACTCTGCAGAGGTTGCACACTTGTGCCACAACATTTGATTACATCCGTCAGGGATAAAACCCCGAATAATCGTAACTCAGTACGCGGATCATCAACCGTTAACCTTTCACTTACACACCCTAGTATAGGCACCTCTCCCCATGAGCTTGGCCTCCCGGTGAAAACCAACTGTTAACCCGGGAACTGCACAGGGCTTCGCCGTACAATTCACCTCAATTCACATCATTCTCAACAACGGAGGCAGCCTCAAGCGTAACCCCTATGACGTGTGTTCAGAGGGAACCCATACTAAGACGCATAAATTTCCAGCTAAGCCTTACCCATAATCAGGTATTGTGGGGGTACTCAAAAATTGGAATGGTATCGCATCCAATTCAATCATCAGTTTTAGTCATTTCGCCAAGTCAAATTCATGTCATATTCACCTTCAAAATCATTCAATGGAAATGACTCATCATTCCAAGGTTTTTCAACATCATCATTTCTTAAACACATGTTCCCATCTAGAGTAGTCATTTTTAGTTTAGCACT